>NC_045134.1:12226779-13426779 GCF_007655135.1 Punica granatum | reverse complement strand
TAATTTAGCATGAACTCACGAAAATACATCAATTTGCATTTCCTTCCCAAATCTAGTATCAGATTCGTAAGTTTTTTCATTCAATTTCATTGACATGGCAAACAGGACATTAAAATTCAAAAATAATATAAATGCTTTAAAAAGTTCCAAGATATCTAAAAGGTTTCAGAAAAAATGAAAAATAAAGAAAAATTATAAAGAAATAAAAAATTATAAATTTTCAACAAAAGTATAAAATGAAAATAGAAAATAAAATGAAAAAATAAAAAATCTGAAAAATTCAAGAAAAAAAAGAATTGACAAAGATGGTAGAAAAATAAAAAAAAATACAAAATGATCAGAAAAGGCCAAACATAAAAATAAAAAATAGAAAAACTAAGAAAATAATTTATAGAAAAATAAAAGATTTAAGAAAAATGAAAGTTTTAAGAAAAATAAAACGACATTGAAGAAAAATAAAATAAAATAATTATATATGGGGTAAGCAATCTGACGCGCAGAGAGGGAAGTATATTAATTGGGTGATTATCCTCATAAGATTTTTAAATAATAATTAAATGTACTTATTAAATGTTTAAGTTAAAATTTTGCTTTAAATTTTTTAAAAAGTTTTTTTAACTTTAACTTATCATGCCTTCATTTAATTAAATTGACCTCTCCAACATCGATATGTCTCCATTATCTACTACTGCACTCACGTTCTAGTTTGGTTACCCTTTATTCACCTCTCAATTGAAGCCCTTCATAGCTCATTTCTTAGGTTTGGCCTCCATTGATGCTTATTGGGTCTCTATCAAGAGCAACAAAGTCACAATTGTCAGCACCCCATTTTGCTTCATCGGCTCCTGTAGAGATTCTTGACGACAAAATAGGCCATAATCAGAGATTTGACAGAAGGAGGCCCATGCAAGTCGGTTTATTACTCATGGCTGGGTTGACAGGGCCAACTAGACGACTCAAGGGGCATAATGACGGAGGAAGATCCCGAGGCCTCCCAGAGTGATTACAGAAGGATGACAGAACATGTCAAGACAAGCAGTACAACACATAGACATGCAAATGGGCGATAGAAACAGTTAAATCCGCTCAGGTCATACGAACCGAGCAAAACCGGTTTCCAAGCACCTAGTGCATCAAGTCATGTCCAAAAAGCAAGATATGTTAGTATTAGGCTCAACGGGATCACCCCTTTGCACACATCAACAGTACCTTGTTCTTTGGGGTACAAAATTTGAATATGCAATTGATTGATACCCGAACTGTTCCAACATCTCTTGAATCCATATGGGACCCACAACCACTTCCCCATTTTTCTAGCCCATTTTCTTTTATCATTTGCAAACTAGCATCATTCTTTATTATTTATTTGCAATCTAGCCCTTTTTTTATTATTTGTAAACTAGCCCATTCCTTTTATTATGAACAAACTAGCCCCTTTCTTTATTTTATTTGCAAATTAATTCCATTCTTTCATAATCTAGCACATTTCCATCCATATTTCCCTTTCACTCACATCCAAGTCCTCTCTTTCTCATTTTATTCTACATTTAGTCACTTTTTCTCCTTTTAGCCAACCCTTGCTTGTCTATTATTTCCCATTATTTTTCTTCCATTGTTAATCTCATTCTTCCATTCTTGGGCCATCCTTTCAACTCTACTTTTTCCTTTTCAAGCTTGCCATATAAACCCCATGTCTTCCTTTCTATAACCAATTTTTCTTCCCTTTCTTAGACCGGTATACATGGCCTTCCATTCCCTTTATTAGTTGCCAATCTAAGCTTGTTCTTTCATCAAAAATTTCACATTCATTTCAACAAGGATTCGATCAGTATTTGGGAGGAGAAACGCGGCCTGATTCAGTAGAGAGAGAACAGAGGAATTCGTCCAAGGAAAGGGCTACAGAAGAGAGAGCAGAGAAAAAACCGTTATTGTCGGAAAAACACCGTTTTCCGAAAAAATCTCATCCACTCTCGCCAAAACCTTTGAGAAAATACATACCCCACCTATATTCAACCTTCCGAGTCCATTAGTGATGTCATTTTCTCCATTTGAAGTCTCTAGCATGTCGTTCCAGCTCTGACTAGTAGCGGCACTTCCATTGAGTTTTCTCGGTTTTCCCGGCGACCGCTTCCGAAATCAACCCAAACTCGAAACAAACTACATATCCCACACGAATTCGACCTCCCGAGTCCATTGGCAATGTTCTTTTTTCCCTTTGAAGCCTCATACATGTCGTTTCAACTCAAGTCAATAGGTTCCCTTGAGTCTTCTCGAGTTTCCTTTTACTCTTATGGTTTTATTTCCCTTTTGCGCGCTAGCTCAGGTTCCAGCTCACTAAGAGCCACCTTCAGCCACGTCTAGGGGTCCTCCAGCAAGCTCGGTTCACTGCGCACAATAACCACAGCGGCCTCTCTTCACCCTCACACTAGAGGCAACCACAAGTGCACTCCTTGCATCTCTTAGGCTAGTCGAGCTCTCCAGCGACCAGCACGTTTTCAACCCTCTTTTCCTGCTTGCTTTCACTTTGTTTTGTAAGTCGAAAACTCCAGGGAACATCCCTAGATAGCCATCGTACCTCGAGCAGCTCAAAGAGTCCGAAAACTCCATCTCGGGTCCATTCTACTGCTTGTTTATGTGCCGAACGTTTTCAGCTCTCTAGCACGGCCTCTCTTTGCTCTTTTCCATTCCTTTTACTCTGTTTTGCAGGTCGGGAACCTCTCTGAAGTCTCTGAGCAACAGTTGCACTTCCAACAGCTCGAAGAGTCAGAAAACTCCATCTTGGGTCTATTTTACTGCTTACTTCTGTGCGAACGTTTTCAGCTTCCTAGCACGCCCTCTCTTTGTTCTTTTCCTTTCCTCTTACTTTATTTTGCAAGTCGGAAACCTCCCCGAAGCCCCTGAGCAACTGCTGCACCCCCAGCGGCTTAAAGAACCTAAAACTCCCTTACTACGCCTTGTTTTGCCCAATTTTGTTCAGCATTGTTCCGTGTGTCTCTAGCCCATTTTTGAGCTGTTTCACCCTTCCTTAGAGCTGGTATAATCTCTCTAAATTATTACAAGAGTTAGGACTTTTAGTTTTTAAGCTTTGTGGAGAGATAAGGCAGTCCCCAACCGATTGTATGCAAGTTTTCGTTTAATACATTTGTATCTCGTCGATGTTGTCAGCACCCCATTTTGTTTCATCAGCTCAGGCAATGCCTATCAATAGGAATTCAGGCTACGACTTTAGTATCGATGCATAAGAGGGCTCGACAGATATTCACTCTTAAGTCAACAGAGACAAGCAGATGATTCAAGCACATGACAGAAGAACATACAAAATCATACAGGGACATACAGAGCAAACATAGAGCCCAAACGACATCCTCAGACTATAACACGTACAGTATTATATTCTGCTGATTCGCTCGACCATTAGAAGATAGTCAATATTGGATTCCAAAAATCCATTGCGGTGCCAAATAGATGAAAAGTTTCTTCAATCACATTTCGCAGATCATCTGCTCTATATAGAGCAATTTTTTGAATACAGACAACTTTTCAGTGCAAGTTCAAAAACGTCGGATCATCAGACAAAAGTTAATGCTCGATAGAGCAATTTTTAAATACAGACAACCTTTCAGTGCAAGATCAAAAACGTTAGTTCATCAGACAAAAGTTAATGCTCGATAGAGCAATTTTTTAAATACAGACAACTTTTCAGTGCAAATTCAAAAACGTCAGTTCATCAGACAAAAGTTAATGCTCGATATTAGATACAGTCATACCCCGCAATTCTACAGATCACAAGCATCGCTTCAAATTGCTCCTCGGAAGTCACATAGACTCCTCGAATGACTCCCGAGAGGCAGAACAAGCATACCTTTCATTGGAGATGCATAACTGAAGACTAGTCTAACCAAATATCGGTAAACGAAGTTAGCCATGCATTGCCTCAAAAACTACAGCGGACAGACGCAATTGGGCAAATCAGACTGCAGAATCCCTTTCAGTTTCCCGAATGACCTCTGAAGAGCAGAAAAGACCGTTTTCAACTTAAATTCATAACAAGAGGTCATTTTTGAAGAAACTTGACGCCGGATGGTTGGCCAACCCAGTGCCGCTTATCCCAAGGCTCAGTGTGAAATCCTCAGACGGAATTCTACAATCTATTTAGGCCCTCAGAACAGTGCTTTTAAGGTCTTAGATGTAATTTTTCAATCTTTCGGGTTTGTTCTCAATGAACAGAGATCGCAGCGATCTCTTGATCATCCAAACAACTTAGAAAGCATTTTGAGAAATTCGGCTTCGAACTCCTAGGACGTCTTCGGCTTCACATTTGCAATACCGGCTTAAGGGTCAATTATTCAGTCTGATTGATAATGCACGTCAAAATGACTAACACGGAATGCAGACATGAGATACATTCTCAGAAATGGCTAACTTTGCTCTGATCGTTTGAAATGAGCAAAACCGACTTCCGAGCCTAAAAACCACACGAGCATTTTTTTAGGGAAAATGGATGATTTTAGGCTCGGTTGAACCATTTCGCGCGGGCATTGACAATTCGATGTTCGTTTGAGCCATGAACCTCGAACACGCAATCAATCGAGACCCGAACTTCCCTCATGTTCCGTGGGACCCACGGGCTGCCCTAGCCGCCCCATCCATTGCCCAAACCGCCCTTCCCTTTGGCCTCTTCTT
This sequence comes from Punica granatum, assembly GCF_007655135.1. NCBI lineage: Eukaryota > Viridiplantae > Streptophyta > Magnoliopsida > Myrtales > Lythraceae > Punica > Punica granatum. The sequence continues at coordinate 13,422,096 of NC_045134.1, read as the reverse complement.
CCATGCCAACTTGCCTTATCTCCTACAAAAATATCAAGCCTACAATACCAAGATCACACTCCACTTTCATCAATGCACCCATCCCTTCTTCATTAATGCATTTTGAAGTAGTCTTCATCCCTATCTTGATTAAAAATTCGGATCCCCCTAACTATTGCCCTTAATTGCACTTTTTATCACTTAATTGCACTTAAGCTTTGCTTATATATTGCCTAAATGTCATTAACTTAATCACACACCTTCAAACACTCTCTCTCAAGCTTTCTCACTCTTCAAATGCTTTCAAGAACTTGAAGAAATTGCAGCTAGCTTTAGCAAGGAGAAAACCAAGCAAAACACTCAAGAACTTAAGTCGGAATCATGGTATTCACCATCCCGGCTTAAATACAAGCTTGATCAAACTTCATATCCCACATGTTTTTGATTCCCTCAGTCCATTTCCAAAATTTAGATTTTTAGTTTGAAGCTTCTAAGCCATAGAACCAGCCCACAACAGAACTGAACTCAGTTTGGTCCTAGTCGGGTCAGATTTGCAAACCTAGGTTTCTCACCTTTTCGGGTCGATTTGAGTTGCCAAAACCCATCAAACACCTCCCCACATGACCCTAGGGTGTCAAGGAGTCGAAAAATCCTAGAAAAACCTGCTAGTTTTGACCCAGCACGAAGAAACATCTCGACTGCCTAATCGGGTCGGATTTTCTGTCTCATCTGTGGTTTTCTTTGCAAATCGAGTCGATCCGAGACTCTTTTCTTCGAACGACTACCACAGTCACCTCCGGAGGTCTCTTAGGAGTCAGGAGCCACCGTGGTGATGTTCGACCCGAAAACTGCCCAGTCGGTTCTGTTTCCTGAACGTGCTCTGTTTTCCGTGATTTTTGCAGGGCTATACGAGTCAACTCGATAACTCTGGAACTAAACGACCACCACAGCCGCCTCCGGGGTTCTCTTAGGAGTCGAGAACCACCGACCTTGCATCAAAATACCATCGGGAGCCTCCGGGAAAGCCGTTTTTTTCCGAACTGCCAGTCGGGTCTGTTTTCTGTTTTGTTAACCCGACTTTGCTCGTGTTTTTCGGAAAATCTACGCGTGCTCTCCTCTCGAAACCACCGTAGGGACATTAAGCATCCTCTTGGCTTTCTGGAATATCTGAGCACTCTTCGAGAAGCTACCTGAGTCACCCGAACTGGCCTGTTTTCTTCCGGGTGCCCAGTTGGGTCGGCCAGCGCCAAGTCCGGGTCTGTCATTCTCTAGTTGGGTCTATTCAATAAAACCGGCCCAAATCCGACTTCTATTCACTATACCCGACTTCCAGTGGTCTCATCCCATCTCTCGGGACTAGGTATAACCATTCCCGACTTAGAGAAGCTAGGACTTTTACATTTTTGCTATGTTTAGGGAGTTATAAGGCATATTTAGACATGTTTACTTGCAAAATTTAATTTTTATGCAATTTCCATGTTATATCATACATGTTTGTCATCGTATTACGTGTTAGCATGTCGTGAAATATTTAAATCGAAGTCGAGGAGACTGATTTAAACCCGAACGATCAAAGAGGCTCACGGGTTCCCTTTGAGGAAAGGTAACCGTGGCCCTTTTGTTGGTTCTTCGAGTTATAACCGGTTTTCTTGCTCCGATTTAAGTTGTTTCCCGAATTTTTATATTTTCTCGCATCCATGGAGTTGGTATCATTTTATTGATTCCGTAAATAACATGTTTGTGCGTGTTTATATTTTTAAATGCGCTTTTCGATATCATAGTGATACTGACTTTATAAAATCATATTATTTATCGTGTTTAATATTTTTTTGTGGGCACCCTAGTATCCAGAAGCCCAATGGGTTCTGACTATCCAGTCGGGAAATCGAGCATTAAAGGTTATTCTCCCTCCCAACAAGTTTCTTTGACCTTATTCAGGTCGAGAACGGTCTCTTTATCTCGATGAAATCCATTTCTTGGATTTTGTGCAAATTGCAATATCAATATCGTCGCAAATCCCACATTAAAATGCTTATTAAAACGTTGTTTTTGAAGCAAAATGCATGGATTCAGAAGTTGATGACTCTTTCGGAGCCATTTAGGTCTTGATGGCATTTGTCATTTTTACCAAATTATCCTCGACCTTTCAAGAACCGTCTTGGTCGCCGATTCACAAATCGTTTTCATTATATTAAGTTTTTTGGGTACTCAAACTCCATTCAGTGGATCAGTTCATGAGCTGTCTAATTGTTTGTAACCCACACACTTACTGCATTCGACAATAATTTACAAGCAATAAATCCACCAACGGGTTAATCGGGACGCTCACATGATTAAATCCACTTGACACTGACAAATCTTGCATGAATTGGTCATTAATCGATAACTCGCGTCGATTAGTTATCAAATGACGTTAATGCCTTTTTCAAAAATCACATTTCCAAAAATCCTGAAACGCGCAGTCTGATGTAGCACGGACGTCTAGAAGGGACTTGTGTGTCTCAACTTGAGTTTTTACTTGATTTCAGGTAACTCAAGTCAGAATACAGAAGATATTTCTATATCACTTCCGGGTAGATCGACCAGTTCTTTGACTTTTTCGGGGTTCTTGCATAACCCTGGATGATCTAGGGAATTGGTCGACACCGGTTGCAAGCCGAGGTGGCCCGCACTGCGATGTTTCCCTTTTCTGAAAACAATTTTCAAATAAAGGGCAAAATCGTATTTTCACAAATTAGCGACACCCCTAGGGTTAGCTTGACAGAAACACTACGATATCAGGATAAGGACGAGCTACCTGTTCAGGTGCGGGTTCATCTGCAAAGCCTTTTCTTATCCACTGATGAGTTTCTATCACCTTATCGTAGACTCAGGTAACTAGAACGGTTATCTCTGTCATAAAACATGCAAAAATGCTGATTGACCTTTTACTCGACCTAACTAAACACTAGATAATGATTAGGTACAACTCTAGGTTCCAAATCTAGTGTCAAAATACGAGTTTGGCGAATTCAGTGGAATTTCAGTAGCACAATACAAAACAATCTTTAAAAGCAATCCACATACAAAAGACTCGATTAAGGATATCATGTCTATCAAGTCCTTGAAATAAAGCAGAATGCAAAATGTTTTACACGCGTTTGCTTGTTCAGCATATGGCATTTGCTTGCAAAAATACCCATGGGTTAATAATTTGTTAATCCATGTACACTTGGCAATAACAAACACATTGTCTGCAATTTGCATACTGTTTTGTTACTTTACTGCTCTTGTTTGTCCATACGAGTCGAGCCCTAACCATCAATTACGAGGTCCAACGCCCCACTCACTGAGAGTGCATTTGAATTTCAATTTTCGGTTTTTTCCTGAACTCACGGCGAGTCGGAGCAGAATAATAACCGAACGAGAATTGACTGGGATTTAACCATTTGTAATTTGTATTTATTATATTTTGAGAGCATTGTAAGGATTTTACTTTGTACATTTATTATGTAAGAATCCCAGTCGGTGAGCGAACGGTCCGAGAGTGGAACTAATCGAATCGGTCCAACGCTTGCCCAGACAAGAGTAATTCCAAGATCTCGTGGTTCCGGTTCACGCAGGAATTCAACCATCATGGTTTGATGAACTGTAATGCAAGATAGTGAATCGATTCCCCAATATATGGGTTCTTTCTCGGCTACTCAACCGACATCATTTAGTTCACCGAATTTTCGGTGTCAAAACCTATAAGCCGAGTACAACTTAATTCATGCAGTAAATGAAATAAAATTGCAAGCCTAGCAAGTTAGAGTACCAAAAGGGCATGCGGGATATAGACCGCATGTAGCGTGAGGCCCCGAACTCAGACTTTTCGGTTCCGTACAGACCATTGCCTTAGCAAAACTAGGTGTACCATTACCCCTAGACCCATGCAATTCACCGGCCCTCGACCTTCGAGTCGTAAACAGGTAGTGGCGACTCCTTCTCACGCGTGTCCGTCATGCATCATTGGGAATGTGGACAATCTCAAGCCGCGCGATCCAAAAGGGCGCATGCGGGCCCCGACGACAACCATATTCGGGTATGTACAGCTTGGCGACTCCACTCCCTTAGAGGGTTCGGACTCGCAACCGCTTGCTTTACTTACTTGTTTATTTACTGCTTTCCGCAATTTCTCGCTTATCTACTTTACGCACTTTTATTTAAAACACTTGCATTGCATATCACGCTAGCATTAGGTACCTATGAGTCGCATTCCACGACCGGTGTTAGGTAACCTAGGTTGGACAGGGGTTCAAAGTAAGAGTACGGCACGCAGTTCGACTGTTGCTTAGGCCTTGAAAAGAATCCCACCCGATTTTGAGAAATTGACACCCTTATTCCGGTTCATCAGACAAAAGTTAATGCCCCATGTCAGATACAGTCATATCCCGCAATTCTACGGATCACAATCATCACTTTAGATTACTCCTCGGAAGTCACATAGACTTCTCGAATGACTCCTGAGAGGCAGAACAAGCGTACCTTTCATCGGAAATGCGTAACCGGAGACTGATCTGACCAAATATCGACAAACGAAGTTAGTCATGCATTGCCCCAAAAACTACAGCGGACAGACGCAATTGGGCAAATCAGACTGCAGAATCCTTTTTAGTTTCCCGAATGACCTCCGAAGAGCAGAAAATACCGTTTTCCACGTAAATTCATAACCGGAGGTCCTTTTTGAGAAAACTTGACGCCTAATGATTGGCTAACCCAGTGTCGCTTATCCCAAGGCTTAGTGTGAAATCCTCAGACGGAATTCTACAATCTATCTAGGCCTTCAGAACAGTGCTTTTAGGGTTTTAGATGCACTTTTCAATCCTTCGGGTCTGTTCTCAACGAACAGAGATCGTAGCGATCTCCTGATCATCCAGGCAACTCATAAAGCATTCTGAGAAATCCAGCTTCGAACTCCTAGGACGTCTCCGGCTTCACATTTGCAATACCAGCTTAATGGTCAATTATTCAGTCTGATTGACAATACACATCAAAATGACCAAAGCGGAATGCAGACATGACATACATTCTCAGAAACGGCAAACTTTGCTTTAATCATCTGAAATGAGCAAAACCGGCTTCCGAGCCTAAAAACCACACGAGCATTTTTTTAGGCAAAATGAATGATTTTAGGCTCGTTTGAACCATTTTCGCGCACACATTGACAATTCGATGTTCGTTTGCGCCAAGAATCTCGAACACGCGATCAATCGAGACCCGAACTTCCCTCATGATCCGTGGGACCCAAGGGCTGTCCTAGCCGCCCCATCCATTGCCCAATCCGCCCTTCCCTTTGGCCTCTTCCTCCATGCCAGCTTGCGTTATCTCCTCCAAAAATATCAAGCCTACAATACCAAGATCACACTCCACCTTCAGCAATGCACCCATCCCTTATTCATTAATGCATTTTGAAGAAGTCATCATCCCTATCTTGATTAAAAATTCGGATCCCCCTAATCATTGCCCTTAATTGCACTTTTTCTCGCTTAATTACACTTAAGCTTTGCCTATATATTGCCCAAATGTCATTAACTTAATCACACACCTTCAAGCACTCTCTCTCAAGCTTTCTCATTCTTCAAATTTTCTCAAGAACTTGAAGAAACCGCAGCTAGCTTCAGTAAGGAGAAAACCAAGCAAAACCCTCAGGAACTTAAGTAGGAATCATAGTATTCACCATCCCGGCTTAAATCAAAACTTGACCAAACTTCATATCCCACATAGTTTTGACCCCTTCAGTCCATTTCCGAAGTTAGATTTTCAGTTTGAAGCGTTTAAGCCATAGAACTAGCCCCCAACAGAACCGAACTCAGTTGGTTCCAATCGGGTCAGATTTGCCAACACGGGTTTCTCACATTTCCGGGTCGGTTTGAGTTGCCAAAACCCATCAAACACCTCCCCACACGACCCTAAGGTGTCAAGGAGTCTAGAAATCTCGGAAAAATCCACTGGTTTTGACTTAACACGAAGAAACAGTTCGACTGCCCAGTCGTGTCGGATTTTCAGTCTCGTTTGTGGTTTTCTTTGTAGATCGGGTCGATTCGAGACTCTTTTCTTCGAACCACCACCACAGTCACCTTCGGGGGTCACGGAGCCTTGGGGAGCTGTTTCTTTCCGGACTGCCAGTTGGGTCTGTTTCCTACCCGGTAGGGTCTATTTCTGTTTTCCTAACTCGACTTTGCTCGTGTTTTTCGGAAAATCTACGCGTGCTCTCCTCCCGAAACTACCGCAGGGACGTTAAGCATCATCTTGGCTTTCTGGAACATCTGAGCACTCTCCGAGAGGTCACCCGAGTCACCCCAACCAGCCTATTTTCTCCCGGGTGCCCAGTCAGGTCGGCCAACGCCCTGTCGGGTTTGTCGTGTGCTAGTTGGGTCTATTCAATAAAATCGGCCCAAATACGGCCTCAACCCGACTTCTATTCACAAGACCCGACTTCCAGTGGTCTTATCCTTCCTCCCGAGACTGGTATAACCATTCTCGACATAGAGGAGCTGGGACTTTTACATTTTTGCTATGTTTAAGGAGTTATAAGGCATATTTAGACATGTTTGTTGGGAATTGGTGTATGCCGTAGAGGCAATCTATAATCAGTTCTGTAATATGATATCTATTTCATTATAAAACGAGGCATTTCTGTTATTGTGTAGATTGCACTAAATATGATTTTACACAATAATGTCCTTGGAATAGTATGTTCAATAGGTATCAAGTGTGACTTGATTGTGAGATCCTATAATTACCGAACATTATTCCTAAATGTCCATAGTCAAAGTATTATCGTTAATTAGGACAACGATAATACGGTTAGACTAGTGTGGGTGTTAATTGATGACCAAGTCTCACAGGTCATGGATATGGAGATATCAAATCACACCACATGTATACATTAAGAGTAATGTGTATTGGACTGATCCGCCATGAGATTGCTACATGGGTTGTTACGTGATTGTCATTAGCATATCTCAAAGTGACTATAGTGTAATGGTCCTTTGACTTGAGGTCACCATGGATTCCTACATGTAATGTCGTATATTTTGATACTGTCAAACACCACCGTAACAAGCTGGTTATAAAGATAGTTATTGGGTATGCCACAAAGCATGGAAAAGAATGTGAGTGACCAAGATAGGATTTGTCCCTCCTACGAAATGGGAGCGATATCTCACGGCCACTTGGTGGTTAAGTCTAAAAGTGTATGCATACCCAAATGAGTCGATATAACGATATCGAGCTCATTTGTTCTGATAGACTTACCCGGTAAACCAAGAAAGAGAGATATTGAGCCATACAAGGATGTCATCGACCATGCCTTGGGCTCAATAGAGATATAGAGGACAATGGATTATATTACACGGTAATATAGGTCACGAGGTTCGTCGAGAAATTGACTTTTCGATTACTTGAGTAACAGTGATGCATTGCTAGATGCCGCTCACTGTTTGTAATATTGAAATAGAGATTTCGATATTACTATCAACGTAATTGGGAACCTACAGGGTCACACACGACGACTAAATCGACGAGATATTTTGAAACAATAAAATCGTCTAATAGAGATTAGATGATTTATGGTGCGATTGATTAATCGGATATTTAATGAGATTAAATTTGTCGATTAATTAGACTCGATTTATTAGATTAAATGGACCAAATTGATGCACGATTAATATGGTGACACATGGCTTTTATTTGGATAGACATGTGTATGGACACATGTCACTTGGGGACATTAATTCCCTTCATCCCACATCGGCAATTCAAAGGGAAAGCATTTCCCAAATTACTTATAAAAAGCACTAACAGGAATTGGTTATAGATATATAGTGTGTGTATGCTTTATATGTATATATGTGAGCATATATATATAAATAATTTGAGTTGAATTGTTCAATTCAAATTAGGTCCATTAGTCTGAAAATTTCGGGTGTCGCATCAGTATTTCTTTCGAGTGTTGGTCGCTAGCACCGCCGATCTCGAAAACTCGTCGACAAAGTCGGTGTGGATACCGGTAGAGGCGTCACGCGTGGGACGCTTGGTCGACAATTTTAAATATTCCAGGTACGCTTTTATTTACTCTTATTCTTCTAGTAGGTCTTGGGATTAGTTTCACGGGTAGGAAATTTTTTGAATTTCTGTTCCTTTTTCGCTTCCGTTGCGCCCCGTGAAACTAGCAATGTTTACTTGCAAGATTTAATTTTTATGTAATTTCCATGTTATATCATACATGTTTGTCGTTGTGTTAAGTATTAGCATGTCAGGAAATGTTTAAATAGAAGTCGGGGAGACCGATTTAAACCTGAACGATCAAAGAGGCTCACGGGTTCCCTTTGAGGAAAGGTAACCGTGGCCCTTTTGTTGGTTCTTCGGGTTATAACCGATTTCCTTGCCACGATTTAAGTTGTTTCCCGAATTTTTATGTTTTCCCGCATCCTTGGAGTCGGTATCGTTTTATTGATTCCATAAATAACATGTTCATGCGTGTTTATATGTTTAAATGCGCTTTTCGATATCATGGCGATACTGACTTTGCAAAATCATGTTATTTATTGTGTTTAACATTTTGAGCCTGCGAGAAGTAGTCGAAATTGGGTTAAAGAGAATGCTTGAAACTCGAAACGGGTCAAGGAAACCCACGACTATTCCCAAGAGGAAAGAGCCGAGAGTTCTTTGACCTTATTTGGGTCGAGAACGGTCTCTTTTATCTCAATGAAATTCATTTCTCGGATTTTGTGCGAATTGCAATTTTAATATCGTCGCAAATCCCGCATTAAAATGCTTTTTAAAACGTTGTTTTTAAAGCAAAATGCATGGATTCATAAGTTGATGACTCTTTCGGAGCCATTTGGTTCTCGAGGGCATTTTGGTCATTTTGATCAAATTATCCTCGACCTTTCTGGAGCCGCCTTGGTCGCCGATTCACGAATCCTTTTCAATAAATTAAGTTTTTTGGGTACTCAAACTTTATTCAGTGCATGGATTCATGATATGTCTGATTGTCAATAACCCGCACATTTACTACATTCGGTAATAATTTATAAGCAATAAATCCACCAACGGGTTAATCGAGACGCTCACATGATTAAACCCACTTGACACTTATAGATCTTGCATGAATTGGTCATTAACTGATAACTCGCGCCGATAAGTTGTCAAATGACGGTAATGCCCTTTTCAAAATTCGCATTTCCAAAAGGGATAATCACACCAAAAATCATGAACTTGCACCGTTTTCCCAAATATAGCATCAACTCTCAAATTTTCAAAATATAACAAGACGTTACCTCCGTCAGACCAAAAATGTCACCCGTCAACAATTCCGTCACGATTCGTGACGTGGCAATAGACGACAGCCAATGTGGCCCAATGATTTTTAAGATCCAATAGAACAACGACAAGCGACCCTCTTCACCCAGATGATTTTTCAAAAAGACCCAGACTTTTTCTTTTTTGAAATTTTAGCCCAAATTTTTTTTGGAAAAACTGAGAGGGAGAGTGGGGGGGAGGGGGGCGAATTGGGGGAGGAGTGGGCAAGGGCCTAACCCGGCTGAGGGCTCCTTGCCGGCCCTCAACCCCCCAGGCAAGGTGGCCTGAGTCCGACCACCTCGTCGGAGGGGTCGAGGGCCGGCGGGGGAGCCCCTAGCCAAGTCGAGGCCCCCTCCCCTCTTCCCCGGTTTTTTCTATCATAGGAAAAACAAGGGGAGGGGGGAAGGGGGGGCCTCGACCCGGCTAAAGGCTCCCCCGCCAGCCCTCGAGCGAGAGGTGGCTGTCTCGCTGAGGGGTCGAGGGTCAGCGGGGGAGGCCCCAGTCGAGTCGGAGTCCCCCTCCCATCTTCCCCCGTTTTCTAATAGAAAAAACAGGGGAAGAGGGGAGGGGGGCCTCGACCCGGCCTGAGGCTCCTTCGCCAGCCCTCGACCCCTCGAGCGAGAGGTTGTTGTCTCGTCGAGGGATAAAGGGTCGGCGGGGGAGCCCCCAGTCGAGTCGAGGGCCCCCCTCCCTTTTTCCCCTATTTTTTTTTCTGATAGAAAGCAGGGGAAGAGGGGAGGGGGCCCCGACTTGGCTGGGGGCTCCCCCGTCGACCCTCAACCCCCCCGGCGGGGTGGTCGGACTTAGGCCTCCTTGCCTGGGGGGTCGAGGGTTGGTGAGAAACCCCCAGCCGAGTAGGGCCCTTGCCCACTCTTCCCTCGATCCCTTACCCCGCGGGGTTTCTCCAAAAAATTTTGGGCTAAAATTTCAATAAAGATAAAGTATGGGTCTTTTTGAAAAATCAGTTGGGTGAAGAGGACCACTTGTCATTGTTCTATTGGATCTTAAAAATTATTAGGCCACATTGGCTGCCGTTTATTGCCACGTCATGAACCGTGACGGAATTGTTGACGGGTGACATTTTTGGTCTGACGGAGGTAACGTCCTGTTATATTTGGAAAATTTGAGAGTTGATGCTATATTTGGGAAAACAGTATAAGTTCATGATATTTGGTGTGATTATCCCTTTCCAAAAATCCCGAAACGCGCGGTCCGATGTGTGTCTCAGCTTGAGTTTTTACCTGATTTCAGGTAACTTAGGTCAAGATACAGAAGATATTTCTAAATCACTTCCAGGCAAATCGATCGGTTCTTTGACTTTTTCGGGGTTCTTGCATAACTCTTGACGATTCAGGGAATTGGTCGACACCGACTACAGGCCGAGGTGGCCCGCACTGCGATGTTTCCCTTTTCCGAAAATAATTTTCAAATAAAGGGCAAAATCGTCTTTTCACAAATTAGCGACACCCCTAGGGTTAGCTTGACAGAAACACTACGGTATCAAGATAAGGACGGGCTACCTGTTCAGGTGCAAGTTCATCTGCAAAGCCTTTTCTTATTCACTGATGAGTTTCTATCATCCTATCGTAGACTCAAGTAACTATAACGGTTATCTATGTCACAAAACATGCAAAAATGCTGATTAACCTTTCACTCAACCTAATCAAACACTAGATAATGGTTAGGTGGAACTCTAGGTTCCAAATCTATAGTCAAAATACGAGTTTGGCGAATTTTTTTGGAATTTCAATTCTGCTCCAACTTGCAGTGAGTTCAGGAAAAAACCGAAAACTGAAATTCAAATGCGCTCTCAGTGAATGGGGGCGTTGGATCCTGTGCTTGATGGTTAGGGCATTGAACCCTAAGTGCAATGCGTCTTATGGGTCGGGCTCGACTTACATGGACAAACAAGAGCGGAAAAGTAACAAAGAACATGCAGTTAACAGAAAATGTGTTTGTTATTGCAAAATGTACGTGGATTAACAAATTTTTAACCTAGGGGTATTTTTGCAAGCAAATGCCATATGCTAAACAAGCAAACGCGTGTAAAACATTTTTTGCATTGGCTTTGTTTCAAGGACTTGACAGACATGGTGTCCGTAATCAAGTCCTTTTGTGTGTGGATTGCTTTTAAAGTTGTTCTGTATTGTGACACTGAAATTCCACTGAATTAGCCAAATTCGTGTTTTGACTCTAGATTTGGAGCCTAGAGTTCCCCTAACCATTATCTAGTGTTTGGTTAGGTCGAGTGAAAGATTAATCAGTATTTCGCATGTTTTGTGACAGAGATAACCGTTCTAGTTACTCGAGTCTACAATAGGATGACAGAAACTCATCAGTGGAAAAGAAAAGACTTTGCAGATGAACCTGCACCTAAACAGGTAGCATATTCTTATCTTAATACTGTAGTGTTTCTTGCAAACTAACCCTAGGAGTGTCGCTGAATTATGGAAATATGCTTCTGCCCTTTATTTAAAAATTATTTTCAGAAAAGGGAAACATTGCAGTGCGGGCCACCTTGGCCTGTAGCCTGTGTTCTGGATCGTCCAGGGTTATGCAAGACCCTGAAAAAACCAAGGAACCGGTCGATCTAACCGGAAGTGATCTAGAAAGATCTTTTGTATCCTGATCCAAGTTGCTTGAAATCAGGCAAAAACTCAAGTTGAGACACACAAGTCCTTTCTAGACGTCCGTGCTATATCGGACTGCACGTTTCGGATTTTGAAATGGACAAGTTTTGAAAATTGCATTAACGTCATTTAACAACTCATCGACATGAGTTATCAGTTAATTGCCAATTCATGCAAGATTTTTCGGTGTGAAATGTATTTAATCGTGTGAGCGTCCCGATTAATCTGTTTGTAAAATTAATATTTAATGATTATTACCGAATGCATTAAATGTACGGGTTACAGATAATCAGACAGACCGTGAATTGATCCATTGAATGGAGTCTGAATACTCGAAAAGCTTAATTTAATGAAAATGATTCGTGACTCAACGACTAAGACGGGTCCATAAAGGTCGAGGATAATTTGGTCAAAATGACCAAAATACCCTCAGAGCCAAATGGATCGGAAAAAGTCATCATTACACGAATCCATGCATGTTGTTTGAAAAATAACATTTTAAAAGGTGTTTTAACGCGGGATTTGCGATGATATTAAAATTGCGATTGCACAAAATCTGAGAAAGACTTTATTCGGGAAGAGAAAGCCTCGAATGACCCAAAACAATTCAAGAGGCTCTCGGCCACTTTCCTTGGAGGAAGACCAAGAGGTCTCTTGACTCATATCGGGTTTCAAGAGGTTTCCTCGTCTCGTTTTTAGTCATTTCGCACATGCTCAAATGTCAAACATGCTAAATAACACGTTTTTGACAGAATTCGGTATTGCCATGATTTGATAACACATTTAAACCCGCAAAATACGCACAAACATGTTATTTAAGGAATCGATAAAACAATACCGACTTCATGGGTGCAGGAAAACACAATGAAATTCAGGAATCAACTTGGATCAAGATAAGAAGATCATTTCTAGCTCGAAAAGATCAAAAGAAGACTCGGTCACCTCATTTGGAAGTAAACCCGAGAAGTCTTTTGATTTTCCCAGGTCGAAACGGTCTCCTTGACTACGATCCAACTGTTTCCCGACATGCTAGCACGTAAATCGAGAATAAACATGCATGATATAATATGAAAGTGCATAAAAATATAAACTTGCAAGTGAAACATGCTTAATACACCTTATTCTTTCATAAACATGCAAAAATGTAAAAAAAAAACATAGCTCCTCTAAGTCGGGAATGTTATACCTAGCCTCAGGATATGAGGAAAGAGTCGAGGAAGGGCTGGAGAGTAGGGTGACTCGGCTGGGCACGTGGATGGGTGTTCTGGTGCACGAGCACGAGCTTCGGGTGAGCTGGAGCATGGGCGTGCGCGCGGGACGTAGGCGGGCGTGCGCTGGAGCGCGAACGTCAGGCAGACGCAAGGAGCGTCATGAGGAGCACGGGCGTGTGCAGACATGCGCGTGAGCAAGCGTGGACGTGCGCGAGCGTCTGGAGCAGCGATTGAGCGTGCAGGCGAGCGTCTGGCGTGTGAGTAAGTGCGCGAGCGTGCGTCTGGCGTGCGGCTGAGAACACGGGCGTGCATCTGGCGTGCGGCTAATCACTCGAGAACACTAAATAAACATGAAATGATAAGATAGAAGCCTCAAAATAAAAATCTAAGTTTGGAAATGAACTCAAAGGATCCAAAACATGTGGGACATGAATTTTGGTTGAGTTCAGATTTAAGTCGAAATAGTAACCGCCATATTTTCCGACTTAAGTTTGAGGGTTTTGGCTTGGTTTTGTAGTTGCTATGGCTAGTATGCTTGCTGCTGGTTGCAAGGGAGTTGGAGAGCATTTGTTGAGAGAGAATTGCTAGAGAGAGTGTGCATGCAAGAAGTGGTTAGCTTAATGAACTTTATGCAATATATAGGCAAAGCTAATGAGCAATTAGAGAAAGCAAAGTGTAATTAGGAGCTTGCTTAGCAAAAGTCGATTAGCTTAATGAAGATGAGGATGAATGTCATCCAAGTATTCTTCATGAGGAAGAGCCAAATGCATTGAATGCATGGATAGTGATGGTTGAGTGCAAGAAGGACAAAGCTAGATATTTTGCATGCAACTTGGCTAGCTTTGTCTTGAGCAAGGGGAAAAAGATGTCGTGGGTCACGCCTGGGTTAGAGGTGAGTCGGGAAAGCTCCGGTGTCGATCGGTCGGGTGTTCAAATTTTTTGTAATTTGAAAGAACGACGTATCGACAATGTACGTGAGGAAACGGTTCAAATGAGCCCAAGATTGTCATTTTTCATGAGAAGATTTCTCGGGTGGTCATAAGGCTCGGAAACCGATTTTGCTCGTTTTAAGTGATCAAAGCGAAGTTAACTACTTCTAATGGCATATCTTGCATCTATGTTGTGCATTGGTCATTTTGATATGCATTGTCAGTTGGAATGAATAGTTGACCCTTAAGTCGGTATTGCAAATATGGAGTCGGAGATGTCCTAGGAGGCCGAAACTGAATTTCTCAGATTGCTTTCTAGGTTGTTTGGGCAATCCGGAGATCACTGCTATCTCTGTTTGTCGAAAACAGACATCTAAGGACTTGAAAAACGCATCTGAGACCTTTAAAGCATTGCTCGTGAGGCCTAGATGAGTTGTACAGTTCAGTCCGATGATTCCACATTGAGCCTTGGGATGGCTAGCACTATGTAGGCTAATCGTCTGACGTCAAGTTTCCGCAAAAAGGACCTCCAGATATGGATTTCCATTGAAAACGATCTTTTCTGCTCCTCGGAGGTCACTCGGGAAATTGAAAGGGGTTATGCTGTCTGATTTGCCCAATTGCGTCTGTCCGCTATAGTTTTCAGAGCAATGCAGGGTCAACTTCGTTTGCTGATATTCCGTCAGGCTAGTCTCCGGTTATGCATCTCTAGCGAAGGGTATGCTTATTTTGTCGCTCAGGAATCATTTGAAGTGTCTGTGTGGCTTTTAGGAGACAATCTAAAGCGCTGCTCATACTCTGTATGTTTGTGGTACATGGCTGCAACTGACATTCGGTATTAACTTTTCTCTGATAAACCGGCATTTTTGGACTACCATTGAAAAGTTGTTTGTATTCAGAAAATTGCTCTGTATAGAGCAAATGGTCTGTAAAATGTGTTTGAAGACACTTTTTATCTGTTTGGCATTGATGCGGATTTTTGGAGTCCAATATTGGATATTTTCTGATGGTTGAGCGAACCATCGAAAAATATCGTTGTCGGTTTTGTACTCTGAAAAATGCCGGTTTGGGGATTGTTTGGCTTTTGTTTGCTCTTTTAACTCCTGATGACTAAGGAAGTTATTCTGTTATTTGTCCATGTCATTCGCTTGTCCTTGCTGACTTGAGGGTAAATAGTGACTCGTTACTCTGTTGAGTCTTCTTCTGCATCGATGTTCAAGTCAAGGCCTGAATCATTGCTGATATGCATTGCTTGAATTGGTGAGCCAAAATGGGGTGCTGACACTGGAAACGGTGGAATTAATTGAGTGTGACAACCGATCATGAGATATACACATATATGCATGGAAATATATGCATGTGCATGGGTTAATGAGCTGAGGCGGTGGATTCTACTTTTCAAGTGGCACCCGGATTAATTGGTGAGCAAGGAAGAAATATTTCAACTTGCTTTTATTTTAGGTAGTGAATAAGCGGGATATATCTCCGATGTTGCTAGAATATTTTGTCTTAGAGATTTTAGGTGGTGTAGATGATCAATTTCCTATTTGATTTTATCTCGATCTTGATATATAGGAGTACTCAATTAAGAGAGATTTTCTAGAATTTCATATAACGCCTATAAATACATGTGTCGAAACTCGTTGTTAGGGTCCCCGACCAACATATTAATTGTACATTTTACTTATCTTTTCCTTTCATGCACTTTACTTTTACCTATCATTTATTTTCCTTACACTTTTAGTTTCCAAGCACTTTCGTGTATTGCACTTCCTCTACCGCACTTTCAATTCCCATTCGTTTTTTTCCTTTCAACCGATTCCATGTGGATCAAAGTAAATTCGTCCTTGGAACTTCTGGGCATTCAAGGCAGGAATTTCAACTTCTACGGAAGCATTTGCCGAGCCTACTCTACGGGATTGGGGTTTCACTTATATAGGGGGACTTTTGCAAGTTAAGGCTCAGCTTCTTCAGTTGAGTTTTGGCCGAGATATTAATAAGCAGGCTCTATAGCCGCTTATTTTGTTTCGGACTTGTGGTTGTGCGTAGAAAATTGGTGGAGAACTCATAACGTCTAAATACTCGAATTGTGATATCATCTTAGATGCACTTTAATTCGAAGATTTAAAATTTAGTCGCCGTGCAATACCGCGGACTTCTACGACCTTGGGACAACGCTTTGTTTCGGTGAGACCGGCTAGTGACATGTCAATCTTACTTAGAACCACTTCTCGGCACGCCTGCAATCACCACAAGCTTGGCCAAATTGGTGTCTTGATATTTTTGATGTGAACAGTTAATTGCGCCAAAAGTCACGAACTCTCACAGTTTTCTCAAATCTAGCACAAAATTTATTTTTTTACAAAAAAAATACTTGAACTTTTGAAAGTTGTTCCAAATCTACGTCCATCCATAAATCCATCAATTTTAGTGACGTGACACGGTAGCAACGAGGACGTGACAAATGGAATCTTCCGTCGCAATTGAAGGAGCTTTTTCTTCAATTTGTGGGTCCCACTGGACAAATAATTTGTTGGTGCAATTAACCCAAAAGTTAAAGATGAAAAATTTTCTCAAAATTTAATTACCATAAAGACAATTAGTCAATCAATATACATCCTTGCTTGCATGTTAGGTCACTTAAGGTATATTTAGTAAATTTATTTTCTTACTATTTTCCTGAATTTCATTAAAATTTTCCAATTTCTTTAAATTTTTTATCTTCTAAATTTCATTTTTATTTTGTATTTTATATTTTGTATTTTTAAAATTTTTGCTACAATTTTCTATTTTTTGTAATTTTTCCTAAATGTTTCTTAATTTTTAGTTTTCCATGTTTTGCTTTTTTACTTTTCTATTTTATCTAGACTTTTTAATAACATTTCTAAAATTTACCCATTTTTCTTGTTTACTTGGGACTTCTCATATTTTCATGAATTTTCTTTTTTTTTCCTTATTTTCAATATTTTATATTTCAATTTTATATTTGATCCTTTTTTGAGATTTTATACAATTTTCTCAATTTTCTATATTTTTCTTCTCAATTTTTACATTTTTTTGGAATTTTTTTATGCAATTATTTTATTATTTTATTTTTTAATGCCACGACAATATTTCATTTGCAATATCAATAAAATGAATAGAGAAACTGACATATATTAAATTTGGGAAGGAAATGAAAATTCATGTATTTTTGGGAGAAAAAAGTACTTCATGCTAGATATGAAAAATGCAAAATTTGTGATTTTTGGCACAATATTCCATAAAATAAACGGCTTTCAATAAAACTAAAGAAATGGAGAAGGTGAAAGACCAAATTAGATTTGATTTATTTTACTTACTTTTGATCACTACACAATTCCACCTGGCACCTACTCTCGCTATACACTTTTCTATCCTTATTTCTCTCTCTTTCACAGACACCGCTTCTCTATATTTTAGTTCACTTTTGTCCTCTATATTTTATTTTATTATCATATATTTTAACTAATAAATTTGGAATGCAATCATATCATATCATCTTGAACATTAATTTCAAGAGTTTTCAGGACAATCCCATAAATAGGGTATGTTACTAACAACTGAAAAATAAACAAAAAAAAATGAGTACGCTGCTTATACTATGTAAAAATCAATAATTAACACTCTATAATAGTATACAGTGCGGATGCAATGTCTTATACATACTTAAAATTAAGAAAAATAAATATACTTTTATGGTGATCATAAAATGATGAAAACAATTACATCAGATCAGGCGTAATGCTTGAGCATTTTTCATATATACTATGGTGTTTGGAAGCTTAACGGACCCAACTAATGCAGTTCAAATCAGATCAGTCTACTAAAATGTAAATTTCTCTCAACGTAGATTTTCTATAGTCATAAGATTGGAACTCGTGACCTTAGTGGAAATAAATATCGAATCACTTAAATCAATCGACGCTGGTTAATTCATAACTCTTATTTTTTTATTATAAGCGAGGCCCGTAGGCCTAGTGCAATAAAATGAAATCCTAATAACTAATAAATGGGCACATATATTCACACTAGATATTGAACATGAAACCTATTATTTAACAAGTGAAGGCGTACGTCACTATGATACATTCTCTTTTTGAATCACGACTCTTATTATATCTATCTATTATTACTAGAAATTAGAGGAGGAAATTAGTTTGTCTAAGTTTCCTTTTCCAAAAATACCCATAAAGAAATAGAAAGTTTAATTGATAACAATTAGATGAGTGAAAGTTTAAGTATCATTATGTAATTTTAACTTTATTGCTAACTACCAACTCTTAATTCCTCTCGCAATTTCTCTATCCCTCCTTTCTTTCCTATTCTCCCATTCTCTCTTATTTCTCTTTCCTCAACGAAATAATATCCCTTTTTTATATTAACTTTTCAAAATCGATAATTTTAACAAAATTAATATATATATATATATAGCATTTGTAATAAATTAATATATTTAATATATATTGCATGTATAAGTTAAATTTTAAAATTATAATTATAATATTTTGCATATATAAGTTAAATTTTAAAATTAAAATTATTTTTGATTCAGCGTTTAACACGAGTCACACCTTTAGTCTGTAATGAATACCTAGATATTTCTGATAAATTTCACACAGGATCCGCCACTCAATGCATCCCAAATCTATCCCCACCCGTAACCGCTCGCGAAAGTGGAGGCCCCCACCTACTGAAAAATTCCACTCTTCAATCCACCAATTTTTTCTTCTTTTCCTTTTTTATTTTCTCATGACATATTCTTTCACGTGACTAATTTCCCCATCTCACTTTTATTCCCACGTGCTCATATCTCTCTCTCTCTCTCTGCCTCTCTATGTCTCTCTCTTTCCAAACTTCCCCACATTCCTCCTCCCACTCTTCTCCAATGGATTCTCACCGTCTGATGGTTTCTCTGCTAATCTTCTTCACATACTTCACCCTTCAGTCAGCAAAACAAACCCTAACCCCAGAAGATAGCAGGCTCTCCTTCTTCGACACGAGCTCCGGCTTGAGGAACTTGAACACCCAACAGAACAACCAAACATCCTTGAATCTACTCCTTGGAACGTCGTCCTTGGACTCATGCTTGAGTCGATGCGACATGTCCTGCTGCTCCGGGCCATGCTCTGAGGAAGTCCTCACCATAGCGAGGAACCCCGAGATGGGAAGCTGGTTGAGGAACATAAGGAGGAGGATACACGAGAACCCCGAGCTCGCTTTTGAAGAAGTCCAGACGAGCAAGTTGGTTAGGAAAGAGCTGGATAGGATGGCGATCGAATATAAATACCCGATGGCCAAGACCGGGATTCGGGCATGGATTGGAAGTGGTCGAGCACCTTTTGTAGCAATTAGAGCTGATATGGATGCTCTCCCTATTCAGGTTTCTTCCATATTCCTTTTATTTCTTTCATTGAGTTGTGCGAACAATTAAACAGAAAAGGGGAGAAAGAAAACCATCTTTAGTTTTGTGTCTTTGCTTTTCCTCTTTCTCTTCTATATGTGCTTGATTATTTTTCTTTTTCTTCACGGTATTATAGAAAGCATGTATCTACAACTTGTCCTTAGAGAAAAAAAAATCTAAGATTCACCTGAAATCATTACCTTACTTTTATACTATTGTGATCTGACAGCTTTTCATAGAATCTCGTACACGTGTTGTCTTTATCTGTATTTATTATCAGTCTGTACTATTTCTGACAGAGTATCTATGTACTTGACTAGTGTACGGCATTTGAACTCGCCCGCGGCCTCGGGATTGTCAAAGAGGCCATGTGAACAACATTGGGATCATTGATGTGAATGATTATAGTCATGACCATGTAACATAAGTTGAGTGATTTTGCTCACCAAAATAGGGTCATTCTCTCGTGAAGAGAAAGTTAGCTATGGTCATTCTTCTTCTTTTTTCGTTTTTATACGTAGGGAATATGTAAAATATATTGATGGATTTTTTTTAATGGGTTAAGAATATTGTGAAAATTTAGGAAGCGGTGGATTGGGAGCACAAAAGCAAGGTTGAGGGGAAAATGCATGCATGTGGCCACGACGCCCATGTGGCCATGCTACTCGGCGCTGCCAAAATCTTGAAGACCAGAGAACATCTTTTGAAGGTTTGGTCCCTCAATTGTTTTCTATTTAATTCCTCATATCGAATTTTCACAGATATTGGAAGTTGTAAATTGTATTGATTAATGTCGAGCTCGAGAAAAAAAAATAGGCTTTTATATATATATATATAACTAGGGAAAACTATATGCCCTAACATAAATTAAGTGTCAAAACTAGTTTGTGCAATTTTAAATATTGGACAAATTGGGGAAATATAGGCGTCGAATTAAATTTGGTGTACATAACATTACACATACGTTACAAAACCAAAAGAGGAGAATTAATGGGTTTTGGGGTGCGCCCCCCACCCCCCAGATTAAAAGTTAAGTTTATGCGCCTACCTCATAGGTAATAATAACTGAAAAATAAAGATGAGAAATTCTTCGATGGGAACGGTACCTACCCTTATAATTCACATTAAAGGTGACAGTTATTGCACTTAACAATTTCTTCAATTATTATTTAAATTTACTATCCTACGTGATTGTCCTCTTCTCTCTCTTGATATTTTGGCAACGGAAGTGAGAAATGTTATGTTAGCTCGATTATGTGGTTTTTGACTAAAAGACGATGGATATCGGTGAAACGCTTATACATGGATTGTGGGTAGTTCAACTCTTTGTTCACAGCTTGAATTAGATATTGCTTGTTAGCAAAATGCGAAATATACGATGAACCGTGGATCTTTTATACAAAAATTCACTGAACCCTAGTACCCGAAAAAAGAAACTGCTGATCCAATTATTAGGAAGCTGCATATATATATATATATATATATGAAGTATTTTGTGGTTGTGAGTACTATTCTCGTCCACTAGGTGAATCTATGTTTTACGCATTACCGTTATTCTCATATATATGAAATATTTTCCCAGCCACTGTGTTTGCTTTGTATGTGGGATTCTCTAATTGGCTCTTGATGGGGGCGCTTCTTCCACACTTTTCTTCCCCAATTAAGTATAAACTTAGTTCCTGCCCCATTAACAATAATAAAGTAGTCATAAAGATAATGATACGATGATATTTGATTAATTAAGTGCTATGATTCTTTTCTCTCGGTTCTTTTGAACAGTAATGTCTACTAGCCTTTCGCTTTCGCTTTTTCGATGTGAATCTTGATTTCCGAAGTTCAATTGGGGTCCGACTACCGATCTCTCACTTCATCTATAGTAGAGGAGTTGGCATTTTCTTCGAGCTAATTATTGCTTCTTTGGTTTTCCACTTTCCTTCTTTTCATTTTCCGGAAATTATTTATTTTTTGGCCTTTCTGCAATAATAATTCATCAGCAACTAAACTATTCGTGAAAGATCGTCTTGCTAAAGTATTTCTCGACCATATATATATATATATATATATATATATAGTCGTCAAGCCCTATAACTACGGAACTATGGTAACCTTTGTGTAACCAGCAAATTGCAACGGGTTTAGCAACTAGATTTTGTTCCTTAGTAAGTAAGATTTAATTGCTCAAAAAAATTTGCGGTTTTCCAATTGAATTTTAAAATTTTAACTCTAACTTTAATTATACTCACTACACAACAAAAATCAACTCTTCAAAGTTAAAATGGTGGCCACATACATAAATCCACATACAACTTCATTATACTCAATTCAATTTTTAATAATAAATTCTCTCAACTATTCATTACTTTTTCACACTTTTTCTCATAATTCAACAATATAATCATTACAGTCCAATTAAAATCAAAACTCAACTCTACTCAACTTTAAAACTAAACCCACCTTGTTTATTGTTGTATTGATATATGTTTCTAATTTAAAATTTAATTTTGTTCTGTCAAGACAATTTAATTTGAAACAATTCCGTTGGTCCAGTGGAGATTTTGACACAGTTCAATTGTTTGTCCCATGCAATTGGTAAATTGTATATATATGTCACTATGGATGTAATAATGTCAATAGAATAACCAAGAGAAAATTTTACAAGAGACATGTGTTTTTCGTTCTTTATTTTATTTTTCTTTACATATATATATATATATATACTTATTGGATTCCTCTGTTATTGTCCAACCACTGGTCCTTTTAGGGTACAGCTATTTGTCGGCCAACAGTTTTTCTGCTTTTCTAAATTTGGTCATATGCAGAGGGACTTTTCTTCCACTTATTATGTGCTTCGTGTCCTACAACATCGGGACATGGAGTGGATAATAACGATAAGTCCATCGATGCACACATGGTTGTGAAAATCTTCATGCATGTTGAAACGTATTCAGATCATATATATATATATATATATATATATATATAGAATAACCTCTGAAATTCAGGATCAATCACAACTTTAACACGTACAAATTAAATTGCACTAGAAGTAGCTCTTTTTTTTGGCGAATGTGCTAAGTAGAGTATTATACTAATGAAGATGTACAGTATATTTTGTCATTTTGCTTCTTCTTTCAATGTTGATCTATCTTGTGCTAATTCTTAGGTCTTACATTTTGATCCTTCTTGTGTTAATTATATTATGTATATGTAAACATGGTATTCATGAAAAATGGTAATAATTGATTCGTCGCATGGAACCACAATGGTATCCGACCAGGATAGATTAGCATGATTGAGTAAAAGCCCGTTGTTTGAGCTAAGGGTTGGGTCAATATTTTTAGGTTTCCTCCCTCAAAGAAACCTTGTATTAGTAACGTCTTTGTTCAAATCGTTGCAAAGATGCTCGTGCTAGCATGTTTATGTTGTCAAAAATAAATAAATAATAAAAATAGATAAATGAATAAATGAATGACAGAAAAAAAAATTAAAGAAAAAAACAAACAAAACGTAAGTTGCGTGGTCCCTGTCCATGTGAACTACACCAAATAGCTAGAGACCCAACCTGAAAGTATTTTCTGCACTTTTATGGCATGTCGATGACGAGTGACCGGAAAACTAATAGAAAACACATACAAACAGATAAGGCATTAAAGTTTTTGGGTCTCGGCTTTAAATTTACTGTAATTTGTTAGTCGGTGTGTACTTGTCGTTTGATGAAAATTGTATAAATGTATGAGTCACGCTCAAGAAATATTATATATATATATACACACACATGTATCTTTTTAGTTTGCACATTTTTAAACTCGAACTTGTCCTACACCTGTCAAGAGTTGCTCTATGCTGACTGAGGTCACGACATATTTGCACTTGCAAATTGATTATAAAATTTATCTGGAGATTTGGAAACTCTCGAGGTAGGCTTATACATTTCCTTTTTCTATGATGAATATGGTTCATACGTTAATATTATTCACAACTAAATAACTTACTATATATTTTGCCTCGAAAGAAAGTTGACTAGTATCTTCGATATTGTCGACAAATTACATGCACAGGTGAGGAGTGAGTAGAATTTTTTTTTTTAATTACAAGAAAAACCTATAAATTTATTTAAGAGAAATGAAAAACTAAACGGGAAAGAATTATAAATTTCACTATGAGAATTGAAAATGACATATCCTAATTCCAGAAGAGTGTACGCCATTGCGCTACTTTTTCTTTCCGAAGGAATTGTTACATTAATTATTACTTTCGGCGTGATTAGTGCACGCTAGTGAAATAATTGCTATCTTAAGAAAAACGAATTCATAATGATATTTTGGCTTTGTTGTAAGAAATAAGAATACATTTTGGCATGTGCATTAATTTAGGGTTTCAGCGTATTTTGGACAGACTATAGGCTTAGGATAGGATGTGTTTCAGTTCTGTTCCTAACCCTATCATGTAGCTGCTTCGCTTCCAGAGGAAAATAGAAATTAAAGTACTTTTGTTTTCTAGCACGCCAATCTAATAGTTTAATTATATAAAAGAAGGGAAAAAGATTTATAGATTATTTCTGGTTTTTTATTTATAAAGAAACTATGGGTCCCCTTGTAATAAAAAAAGAAACATGAATTTAGTACAATAAATTAAAATTTCAGTAGCTAATTAAAGGATGCGAATAATTTCATCATGAGAATTGAATCTGTAATCTCTTAGTTGACATAGAGAGTGTCCGTCACTGTACTACATCTTTTTCATTTATTTGTGTTTTATAATTATAGATTAGGCGTTCGGTCTTGCCAATCTCTACGTCTTGGTCATTACTTTCTGCCACAATTATATATAATAATCAGTTCAAAAATGGTTCTCTGGTTAGGGTTTTCTTGTTCTTTGTTTTTTTTTTCCCCTTTTGCTTTCACTGTCTGACTTCTGAAAAAAAAACTCGATCCTTTTTCCCTTGACAGGTCGATTATTATTCTCTGACCATATTTTAGTGATCATTTATAATTTATAATAGTAGATTGTTTTTGGAGCAACGTAGGAATCTTATTCATATAAAAGATGAAAGATGCCCACTTACATATATGGGGTATTTTATTTTCCATTCTGATATCATATGAAATTTTATCTTTATCATAGAAGTCTGCATTCAAAAACTATTGCAGCTCATTGTAAAGGCATAATTTTCCAGTTCTTATAATTATTCGATTATTAACTAACAAATTTCGACGGTAGAAAATTGCTGCAGGTGGGTAAAAGCTAACAACTTGGATGTAGGCTTCGTCTTTGTTAACTATCGATCATTTATGTTTTATAGGGGACGGTGGTGTTGCTGTTTCAACCGGCGGAGGAAGCTGGGAACGGGGCAAAGAGGATGATAGCAGATGGGGCTCTCGATGACGTGGAGGCCATTTTTGCAGTCCACGTGTCTCACGAGCATCCGACTGGCATAATCGGGTCAAGACCCGGTCCTCTACTAGCAGGGTGCGGGTTCTTTAGGGCGGTGATAAGCGGGAAAAGAGGTGGTGCCCATGCGCCCCACCAGTCCGTCGATCCTCTCTTGGCCGCCTCAGCGGCTGTCATGAGCTTGCAAGGAATTGTTTCCCGAGAAGCTAATCCGTTGGACTCGCAGGTAATGTAGATATAGAGTTCACCAAAAAGAAGAAAAAAAAAAAAAGAGTTACTGCTTCTCATATATTTTCGAATTTTCAGATATCTTCGTTTTCAAAAATATAATATTAAATTTACCTATAGCTATTATATTCAGGATAATTTACCCTAAAACTTTGATCTATTTGAATAAATAAAAGGTGGAGTTTTTTTAATCTTGAAAATAATGAGAACAAAAATAAAAGGTGGATCTTAAATATATGAAAGAAATTTTTTTATTCACTGAAAAAAAAGAGAATTTTTTCGGTGAATTACATGAGATAGAATTTACATAATGAAACTAGAGGCGATACATCGGTACTACATGTAGAAATTATATATAAAAAGAATAAAATAAAATAAATAAAAATAAATAGTTCTTTTTTTGGCAAAAAATAAAAAGAAATATCTTCATTACTTGGTTTTTTTTCCCTATTTCTTTTGTAAGGTCAGAAATCAAAATAGGAAGTTACATCTCCGACACGCGGAGAATGTGGGCAATTTTTCTTCCGTGAATAGTGGCAAGGTTTGAGGGCTAAAAATATATATAGTAAAAAGATTTTTCTTGAAGTTTTTGCTTTATCTTTTTTTCAGACTTTTGTTAAGTCCTACACATATTTGATATTTTTGAAATTTTTAAATGATATTATGATAAATTTTACTTTGAAGAAAGCGCTCACTTCTTTTTTTTTGCTAACTCGGGATGTCTGGCTTTCGTCCGACTAATTCCCGAAGTTCCGTGAACCTCCAACGGCGCACTGAACGGGTAATCACGCCAAAGGTGCTCCGATGACACCAAGGGGTTTCGAACGGGGTATCGGATGGATACTTAAGCTCCTCCTTACCACTAGATCAAATTCTTTGGAGTTAAGAAAACGCTCACTTCATTATGCCAATATAAATAATATATAATAGATTATAGATAAAAAAATACAAAGAAAATATTAACTTATGACACATTTCATCTTGAATTTATCGTATGAACTCGAAGAAATTGGTTATGCATGTATTGTTTAACGTTTTCGTCGCTTATAAATTGTTGTAATAAAATCTCCAGGTAGTATCTGTGACGTCATTCAATGGAGGCAATGATCTGGACATGATACCCGATTCTGTGGTCCTCGGTGGCACCTTCAGGGCATTCTCCAACTCAAGCTTCTACCAGCTTCTACGAAGAACTGAGGAGGTAATTTTGCTCCCACTTATTAATCTATTTTGTCTATTTTTTCCTTTGATTAAGATGCCGATCGATGATGATCTCACATATGGGCTCCACTTATACCTATTGAAAGTTTGACATGATCATCATTATGTCCGTATACTTACCACGTTAATCTTATTAGATAACGGCATATTTATTATTTATTAATCAATATTTCCATTTACGCATTAAAAGATATGCAATGAGTGTTACTTATTGATTTGATTGTGGATAAGTAATAATACTCTTCTAGTCTTCTCGTGGGACAGTTGTGAGCTCGATTTACGAGTTACGTGCATTCTTATTAGATGTTACTCGTCCGAACGATTGAGTAACACTCACTCAATATTTTGTCCACAAGCATAGGCTGTAATAGTTTTGAAGCTCTGTCGTGTGGAATTAATATATCAAATAGGAGGCATACATGTGCGTAACGGAACCCACGCTCTGATACAACATGAGCGCTACCAAAAAAACAAATATATCTGTAGATGATGTACTTTTTGCTATAAAGTCAAATGAATCTGATCATGTGATTGTTGAATTGAGCAGGTGATTGTGGAGCAGGCCAGAGTCTTCAGATGCTCTGCCACAGTCGACTTCTTCGAGAAGGAGTACACCATATATCCCCCCACGGTGAACGACGAGAAGATGTACCAGCACGTGCAGAAGGTGGCTACTGATCTGCTGGGCCCGCACAACTTCCGGGTGGTCCCGCCAATGATGGGGGCGGAGGACTTCTCGTTCTACTCCGAGGTGGTCCCTGCAGCCTTCTTCTACATCGGGATAAGGAACGAGACGCTTGGGTCGACCCACACAGGCCACTCGCCCTACTTCATGATCGACGAGGATGTTCTTCCAGTCGGAGCTGCTGCCCATGCGGCAATCGCCGAGAGATACCTAATCGAGCACGGTTGACGAGTTAGTTCTAGGGGCTAATTAGTCATTCTAAGGTTTTCGGTTTTCCACTTCGTGCAGTGACTAATACTTGGGATTCAACCTGATGCAATTGATCAATTCGTGCAACTCTTGTGTAAAATTAGGGAGGGAATAGATCCTTTTGTAAATGTCACGCTGTGATACATCCTGCATTATTTAATGACTTAAGCCCCCTTAGGAACAATCACGAGAATGTACTGGTAAACTCCAACACACATTCTCTCTTGAACACTCCCCCTATCACACCTCTAACTTGAGCGTCGGAGGGGGCTCTCGGACACCAACTCGAGAGCTCTTCTTGCAGGTCTCGGAGTGGCGGTCGGATTCGAAGGACCTGAGGATCCTTCGTGTTGGGGAGAGAATTTTTTCTATAGTCTCGACTAGGGAGAAGTATAAAGATAACGATTTAAAATATGATTATCAACAACAGATGCATAATTAGTCGGACAAATCCCCATCATTTTATGCATCAGTAATGGATCCAACTGATACGTGACTCTTCAGCGAACTGCAGCATGGGTACAATCAGGAATTAAAACATTTTAACATCTAGGATTATATCTCGACATGCATGAGGTTTTTGAATGTATGATTTTTGTTGTGAAATGTATAAATATAAGTTGAACCTGGATTTCGCATATCCAATATCCAAAAGAAAAAAAGGTTGAATCTGGGACGTTATAAACCAAAATAAAGAAATTGATGCTATTTCTTCAAGTATAAAAATTGGCGGGTCACATAAAGCCCACGATTGATCGTAGGCTCTAGGAAATGATAGATCTCAGACCCATTTCGGTCTTTATGAAGGTGACTGATGCTAATGATGGGGGAATTTTACTAATCTGGTATATCATTGATTGATGTAAAAAAAAAATATAGAGTCGCGCATACCTATAATATATAGGTATTTAATTTTGGCTCCCCGGACTTGTGCAATAAGAGGCCACCATTCATTCGATGATAGCTTGCCATATAGGATTTTAGACTACATCATTGGCTCATGGTTAAGTGTCTCTATACTGACATTCTTAAATGTAATAAATAAAGGATAAGTTAATTTAATAATTCTAGAAAATTTAACTCTTTCACTTAATTTTATTAAGATGTGCGAATTTAGGACCACCAGCAATCCAATTGCAGAGGTGAAGCATTGCTTCGAATCGAGGGATTTCATGATATTCTATTAACCATTCGCAAATTAGCCAAAATAATTTCATGTAGGTGAAGAATTTTTTAAATTGGTAATTGGATATCATTTTCAAAGGAACATAGTAAGTAAAAATTAAAAATTGAATTGGAAGAAGTGGATCATGATATCCATAAATTTCAAGAAATCTATATATCAATTCGGATTACTCTCACATGATGACTCGATTTGTTCAAAGAAGGACTTCAGAGAAGACTACCTGAGCATTCTTAGCTCATGATAGGCCGTCCCTTTTAAATTTCCTACATAAAAGAATTTTGGAATTATAATTCCTTTTTTCATATTAATTTCTAATCTTATTCTCTTATTATCACATAGATAGGTTATTGCAAGTCACATTGCGATTGCTTAAATTTATACAATTTAATTTGTTAATATATTTACAAGTTTTATCTAATTTAACGATTCACGCATTGATCAGTTTGATCATTTTCTACCCAATACCAACACATTTGCTTAAGGGCTTTTTATTTGATTAAAAAGACACTTTTTTTCATTTTTTTAATGATTCTTTCTATTTCGATAATAGGTAGTTTACCGTTGTGCAAAATAGAATTTACTCATATGATAGAAGCATTGAGTATATTTAAATTAAAGCTGAAGACAGTAATATATATGTGTGTGTATATATATATATAGCTACATGTTGTAAAGTATCAATATTTTTGGGTTTCAAAAGTTTATGATATCAGTAAAGAATAACGAAAGAAAAAGTTTTTATATTCTTTGTTTTGCTTATGCAATAGTTTTGTCTTACTAAAAGTATATTTTAAAAAAATATCATTGCCTAATCTATGACAAATAATTGATAAATAAATTTTCCTTTTATGAGGGTTTTCTAATATTATTTTTATTATGAAATTGACTAACAAGACGCATTAGTTTTTTTAATTATTTTAATTTAAATAAAATTATAATATTGAATTATTATATTAAAAATAGATTACATATTGAAGTTTTTTTAGAAAATAAAACTTTTTCAGTACTTTTTATATTGTAATTAGGACACTAAATTCTCTTAATAAGCTTTCTTGAATAGATATTCAAATTTTCACAGAATAAATATACTTTGTTCATTTTTTGACGCACCTAAGTGTGACTGTGTGAGAGACTTCTCGAACAATCCTTTAACTCATGGTTTCCCATCCTTTTGAGTATCATGTGCTAGTAAGTTTGAATTTTCCATTTCAACCAAAAATATTTTTTTTTATCCATTCATTAATGCATGAATAGATTCTGCAAAGATCTTATTGCTACTTTAATTATAAAAAAATATAAAGATTTATCTGTATTTAAAATTTACTCAATGGGTGGCTTGCGCGATGCACGGGCATAATTGTCTAGTTATCAAATAATATTCACCCTTTCTTTTTTCTCATTTTCATTCACTATATGGCATAAACATTTGTTGAGGAGAATGTGTTTCCCCTTGATATTCCTTCAGTGGAGGGTGCTATGAATCTTAATTAAGGCGATAAAATCATAGTAGGAAAGAGCTTGGAGAACTTTAAAGAAGTAATAACACATTTGTTGCATCGCTGATCGTCTCCCATGACCGAGAGCCCATGCGTTTCCCATCCCTTAATATCTGTATGATACTCTGTTGATCTACCGTCTACGAAACTATAATCTGCAAGCAAGGCCCACTATTTCTTGCCATAAGGTCTTACGGGATGATGTGTCAGATTCTGCACGGGAAGATCAAATCTCCGGATTTCTTTATCCGGGATTCTCAACGGAACAGCTATAGGAGCCAGCGGAAGCTTTCAATGGGACTGCAATCGCTTCCATCTTCCTTGCTGTGAGTCACAGTGAAGAGCTTAGGAGCCCATTTCTCTCCTCTTGAGTCCCTCTCCCTTTGGAGCTCCCTCTGCCTCTGCTCAACACTTCTCTTTGCTTCCATTGCCTTATCCCACTTCTTCCCCGGGAATCCCCCGACTCACCTCGCCCCGCACCACGGTTGATTCTCTCTCCAAGACACCCTAAATGTCCAAAAATAGACACGAGAAAACGAATCCCATTATTCATCACGTATTCAGGCTGAGGCCGCTGAACTACAAGCTGATTAGTATGGCTGAATCAAATAACTGATCAATCTCACCTTTGGATCCTCTACATAAGGGGTACTGAGCCCTGACATGGCTTCGTAGATGAGCCAAAGTTTCCCACTGCTGATGTCCTTGATCGTGACAGACCTATACATTAGTCGAATAAGTGAGAAGATAACACAATTGAAAAAATAAAAAAAAAAGTGTAGTGAACATGTCCATCTATACATATAAGGCCTATCATGCTCTTGGCAATAATAGTTGTTTGCATTGAAATTTCATTATTAGAGAGGATAAATGCAGACATCGGATCTGCTAATCCGACAATCTGATGAAAAGAAAACTAATAATAACTTGCTAAAATGTGAAACCATTCATTCACGAAATAATTAATCCTTCATTACAAGGATAATTGTCACATTATATCGAGATGTGGAAATTACAAAACCAACCTCTTCAAATGCAAACTGTCCTGTATATTGTAAATTCCCTCTCCTTACGGAAGTAAAAATTACAAATCAACAGGAATTCCAAGTGCAAACCATAGCCTCCTCTTCCCAAGTATGTCATTCCCTTCATTCATTGCCCAAGAATGCCTCATAATTACACAAAAAAAAAAACATGAATTCATCGAGCAAAAAAAAAAAATGAATTCACCAGTTAAATAATGAAAACCTCATGCTCAAGAATCCTTAAACTGCTAACATGATAACATGGAGAAAAATTTATCGCTAATCACATTAAGCAATATGGAGCCACTGAAAGCAAACCAACTTGTGCAGACATTTTGAGGAGCAATTTCGAGGCGCGAGAATGCATGGGGATGAGATGACTTCCAAACTGTCGTGAGATGACTGGCGTTGGATTTGTGGAGGCGGGTCGGAAGAGTAGCTCGACCAGTACCGACGTGACAGATCGATTGGGAGGCAGCGATGCAGCGTTTTTTTGTAAAGGGAAGGGTAAAAATAAACGTATCAAATTATCAGGCGCGAAGCAACGGTTCGGAAAGGAAGCAGAGATGTATATAATGGGAATTAGAAAGTGTCAGACTGACCCTGTATTTTTTTTAATTGTAGAGTGATTATATGGGGGAAAAAAATATTCATCCCCCTCTCCAAGAGAGGTTGTCATCTTTATTTTATTAATATACTATTTATTTGGATTCATGATGCGACGCATATATCCAAAGATCATAATTCAATAAATTTTTTGGATGAAATTCACGCCCTTCTTAAATTTCTAAGTAAAATTTTTGAATCTTGTTCTTTGCTTCAGTTGGTAAATTAGTATAAAAAAAGCTATTCACATGAATGAAGATGAGAAATTATCTACTAATCATGTCGAAGTCTACCAGCTTATACTAATTATCAGCCTAATTTTCCGAGCAGCTAGCTTTAATCGTGTCGTGTATTTTTTGTACTATTTTTTATTCCACGGAATCGAAGTTGCTCTGTATCTCTAAATCCCAATTCACACTTTAAATCCAAATCCGCTATCTCACACAACAGTGTTCCATATTCTTTGCAAAAAAATCAAAAGGTCAGCTGGAATATGATTGAACGTGAAAAAAAAAAGATGTAACGACTTAGTTAATTTGATTTATCTTAAATTTGATTCTACGAGTGCATTTTGTCAATTCCTAGAGAATAAAAATCTATTTCATTACCTTAATTCTGATCTAAATAATTTTATTCGTTTGGTTTTACTAAACCTACTAATAAAGTACATAATTAAGTTAATGCCTTTTTGATGAATAACTTACTATTTTTTATGTAAATAAAATACGTAATACAACTAATTCAATATGATAAATTTAAAATGTGTTATTTATAGTCAACTTGAAAATTATAAAAAACCTTAATTTAACCAACATATGCTAATTAATAATTTTAATTGATCCAATTAAATAATAATAATAAAATATACATATTTCTGTCATGGATACGCGAGTAGAATGGCTAATAAATTTTAATTCGATAAGGAATTTTTATTTTTTGGTGGCAAATTCAGTAAGGAAAATCTTTCCTACAAAATTATTCTACCAAACAAAACTCTTACCTACAAAATTAGAATTGAGTAAGCTATACATCACATCAACATGCATATATTGAGTCTATCTATTCAAATATAAAAAATAATTCTTGACAGACACTTTGTTCCCCTTTTCCTTAAATAACAATGAAATGCTTGGGTTTCTACCTAAAAAAGCCATAATCGGATCAAGGATGGTATTTATATATCTTTTAAAACAAGAAGATAATTATACATTATCATCCATACTACTACAAAATAGAGAAGTCAAGTCTTCGTATAACTTTTACTTTCCATTAGTGTTCTTCCTGAAATTCCATCAAAAAATTATAATCGTTGGATTAAAAGGAGATATAGTAAATTAGCTACTCCATAATAATTAACTGTCTCTCTTTTTTTTTTCCCTCGGTTTCCCTCTTTTCTCTCTTCTCTCTCCCCTCTCTCTCTTCTCTTAGTGAGGGCAACGCTTCCAATTATGCTCCATGCAAAAAAAAAAATCCAATTTGTATATTCATTTCATGGCACACGATGCTTTTATTATAATTTACCAAAAAACAAAGATGTTTTTCCCCTCTCTCTCTTCTCGTAGTGAGGGCAACGCTTCCAATTCTGCTCCATGCAAAAAAAAAAGAAAAAATCCAATTTGTATATTCATTTCATGGCACACGATGTTTTTATTATAATTTACCAAAAAACAAAGATGTTTTCCCCCTCTCTCTCTTCTCTTAGTGAGGGCAACACTTCCAATTCTGCTCCATGCAAAAAAAAAATCCAATTTGTATATTCATTTCATGGCACACGATGATTTATTATAATTTACCAAAAAACAAAGATGTTTTTATTATCGTATATATTGCATTATTCAACAAATTAGTATCTTTAAAAAAGACTATTATAATTTACCAAAAAAAAGACTATTGTAGTACTAAAGATTACACAAAAACAGCGCGTAGCGTGGGCATCGATCTGGCTTCTTACTAAATATAAGCACCCTCTCTATGAATTTCCATGATGTATCATCTCTTGCTAGTATAAGTAACGATAAAATGTGGCATAAAAAATTGCTGGGGCAAGCCGATAAGAATTAGCTCTGTCAACAACGGCAGAATCTTATACTCGCAGTGGTTTCTCTGGGTGTCATCCTCGTATTCGCAAGTACATGTGTCTCTATTATAGATGATTAATCTTCATATTAAGTCAATTATTGTCTCATTGGTGTGTAAGTGTGGAAAATTTTCGATTGGTTTCTTTTCTTTTCTTTTCTTTTCGACAGGGCGATTAAGTGTTGAGCTTACGGAGGCGAAATACTCCTCGGAAATCCTTGGAGAGTGCAGAATGGACTGCGAGTGGCAATGTTACAACAGCAATGCATCAGTCCCGGCCTATGCAAGTTCTTTTATCACTGCAACCCGTAGTTGGCCCATAACCTAGCGGAGACAGCGGCTACAAGAATGGTCAAGGATAATGTGATGGTCTTGGCAATGATCGGGCATGTCAACGTAAGTATGTTTGCAAGGCCGTCACATTATTCTTGTAGCTGGTCTGTTCAGAAGCTCCCGGCCAGGTTACGATAACTTAGCCAATCACCCGCTCTTGCCCCGTTACTTGAAGTGTTTCGGTCTCCCACTTCCACTTCCCTGGTTTATTTTCTACTTGAGATTCTCGTATTTTTCTTCTTTCTCATTTTTGCCCACGAACTTTTCAGTTTTCTTTTACATTTGACCTATTCATTCATTCATTATACGTATCAGAAGATGATATAATGTTAGCCAACTATTACTGACATAACAAAACTTAATTAAAAATAGACTACTACTACATGGATTAATTTTTTAATGTTTATATTGAAAATACGGGATATAATTTGATATTATAGAGAGCATAGTGA
The DNA here is from genome assembly GCF_007655135.1 of Punica granatum. NCBI lineage: Eukaryota > Viridiplantae > Streptophyta > Magnoliopsida > Myrtales > Lythraceae > Punica > Punica granatum. The sequence goes on along the minus strand of NC_045134.1, from coordinate 13,387,650 downwards.
ACCAAAAAAGCCTAGTAAAGAAAAAATAGAAAGCTGAACAAAGGAGCACAAATAGCCTTATTGGGGAGAATCGAACTTTGATCCTCTAGGTTCCTAGCTAGGTGAAGTTGCGTGCCACTACATCACACCCGGGCCCTTTCTCACAGAAGTGATCAAATCCTTTTTCGATTAGAAGAAAGGACCTAGAGCTAGTAAAAGAATAAAAAAGCAAAAATAACAACGAAAATGAAAACAAGGAACATCTTGCCTAATAGTAAGTCATGGTAGTGATAATTATAAATTACTGTTTGCCCAAAAAATTAGTCTATAGGATGGATGCATGATTCATGAATAGTCCACGAGGTTGCGAGTCTAAATCCCCCCAGACGTATCCCTTGGTGAGGACATACTCTTTGCTTTGGATAAGAATCTAAAGGAGTACGGACAAGAATCACAGAATTGTGAAAAACACACATAGGACGTATACCGTTGTCCTAATCCAAGAACTCCATTCATGACCATTTGTATGGTGTTTGTGTTAGAAAATCAATGAACTTTGGAAATAAAGGAACTGCTTGCGGATTCATGAATTATGGAACTATATAGTGTCTTTATAACTCAATATCAAACGAAGAGTGTCAGTATCAACCAGAGTTTTTTTTGACAATATTCGTACTCATATTATTTTATAATAATGGCAGTATATAAATTCAATTGTGGTATCATGCGTCTTAACAGAGGGAGGACGATAACAAAATATTATGCGGCCTTTGGTTTCAAAATAAAATTTTAAAATCAAATTTTGATTTTGAAAAAGAGTGGTATAAATGGGGCACACCCTTTGACTTTATATGAGTTATTTTGTTTTGTTGTGAAAAAAAGTGGTATAAATAGAGCCCATTCTTTAACTTTGTATGAGTTATTTTCTTTTGTTGTGGGTAGAATTATGTTAAAGTTGTGATTTTAAAATCACATTTGCAAACCAAACGAGCCAGTGTTTGTATACGGCAGAACTCATGATGAAATGACTTGGCAGATACTACATTGTATTGCTCCGTTGAGATGCAGTGATGGAGAGTACATATGAGGCAGGTTTACATGAAACAATATTCTCTGTCCACTGTGCTGTGATCAATAGTGTAATTTCCATATCTTGACGACAATGGAAGTTGCAAACATTTGTTCAAATCACTTTTCTTCTCCTCTTGAATTTTCTGGACACCCATTGAGAATTGGAAGACGCAAAGAGTAAGGTAGCAACGGAATGTTTCACCACCATTTTACTTCTAACAGCAAAGGGCGTGGAGTAGGGCCAACAATGTCTCCCATTGTTATTTCGGATAATCACCTAGGGAAAACCTGTCCACAGTAAGAACAAAGGAGACAACGAATTTGTCTCTATCCTTGAAACAACAGCGTGTGGTCTTCGATAGTGAATGAAAGTATCCAACTGAATCATAAAGAGACAACACAAAGTTGAGATCTAAACTATTTATTTGCAAAAGCATAAGAGATTGATTAGAAGAAAATTCAAAAGGTACGTAATGGAGACGACATTATCAGAAGGGGTAATTAATTGAGTGTTGATTCTAGGACATGAAAGGACCAATTAAGGGACTGAGGATTGGTCGAGCTCCTAAATTTTGTCGTTATAAAAAGAAAAATTATGTACTCTTCTATAAAGAAATTACCTTCTCATTTGGCTCCCGAGCAACTTGATTGCTTAGTCGACCCAAGTCTAGGCTCCATCTGTATTCTAGGAGAAGACGAGAGGTAGTAGCACATTAATTGATGTGGTGAGAAAACTGATAAGACTAATGAAGAAACAAAGAAATAATACATTAGAATGTTTGAACCAAAAGGGGAAATTATGGGGGAAAAAAAAAAGAACTAACTGGGAGAGAAGAAGGAGAAAATTTTAAATAATTCTATCTCAAATGACGTGATGAGAAAAAATCAATAAGAATTTTTTAATGAAAAATAATAATGATAATTATTCGAGTGATTAATATCAAATTACTAATTTCATATATTTTGATTAATACTTTCTCATGTCGCGTAGTGATATAGGATCACCTAAATAATTCTCGAGAAGAAGGGATGACAACTGAGGGGTCCATACATATATGGCTCGAGGTATCGTGGCTTGCACGAGAATACGGCCTGGCGGGATTTTCAAAGAAAGAAAGGAGGACCTGTACCAGAAAGGGGATTCCGTTGGTCAATGGATTGGACGGGCACGTGTCGGTCAACCACTGGGAAAGCACTGGTCAATGGGGACGTTTCTTTGACTATTGCGCATTTCAAGTTTCTGGGAGAGCACTGGTCAACGGGGACGTTTCTTTGACTATTGCGCATTTCAAGTGGTAGAAGAAACGTTCGGATGAGAAGGAAATAGGGGAGAAGAGAAATTTTTAATAACGAAAATATTATTAATCTTTCCAATTGCTAGACTTCCCGAATATAAGGCAGACCTCACTTTTTCTTTTTCTTTTTTTCTTTTTCTTATTTTTTTAGTTGATTGAAATATAATAAGATGTAAATGGAGTTTAGCTATAGGGTACAAGGTATCATGTTTAAGGGGCTAAAGGGCATTAATGGAAATTCAAAAGATAGCTAAGGGCATTTTTAAAAATAAAATGTGGAGAAACACAGTGAGAGTTTCACAATTTTGTACGAATATATGTTTAAATTTTTTTGAAATTTAAATATGTCTGATGAAATTGTAAAGAGTTGTAATCTATAGAGTTGGAAGGACATGCATATATTAATAAGATTGCAAAGGGCATGATAGTGAGATACTCTTTCATAGTGTTTATTGAAAGACACTATTAAATCACTGGTCACGTCTAGATAAACAACAAATGGTGATTGCGAGAAAAATGTAAATAATAAAATGTAGAATGAGAATTATGAAATGCATAAAAGGGTAAAATGGAAATTGTGAAATGTGTAGATGTAAAAGGGTAAAATAGGAATTATGAAATGTGGAGAAACACTTTTTGAGTTTCATACTTTTATATATGTATAAATATAAATAATATGAATATAAACAAATATAAATATAAATGGAATAGATAATAGATTTAGCACTTTTAAAATACGATAGATGAATTAACAAATGATTAAATGCTACCCTAGCTAATAATTCTCAATTGATTTACATATTACGTAAAGTCATAATTATGAAATATCATATCGCATATGGGACGGGACAGAGTATCAATTTCATTACTGTAAGGAAAACCTATCGTATTGAAAATATTTTACTGAGTGATAAGTAGGTCTAATCCCCGTAAAGAGAAGAACATAAATTTCAAGTCCCGCTAAGCACACTTGTTATGAGAGAGAATAATTATTAATGCTCAATCTCCCAACTGAATTAGTTAGGGCACATTAGACTTCTGAACATTATGGTTCACATAAAATAAAATATTTCACAAGAAAGAAAGAAAGAAGATATAATTTGGGGTAAACGCCCTATATAATTAGATCCAGGCTTTCATAATCATCATTCCATAATAATGTACCTCTTTACTTTAGAAAAATCTACTTTTAGAAAAGTCTTATTTATTTTTCTTTTTCAATTTTATTCTCTTTTTCTAAATTCATTTCTCTAAAAGAATTTAGAAATCATGTTTGCAAATTCAACATTGAGAATTTTCAAATTAATATTGAATATCTAACAATAATAGAAACTTTCAAATTAAAGGGAGTCTAAAAAAGTTAAAAATAATTTATAGAAGACCTTCCAATTAAAGAGAAGAAAATTGAAAAACAATTTAAAATACTTTTCTAATTTGCTTGAATTTAGAGAATTAGAAAGAGTAGTCTGCCCAATTAAGTACTCTGTACCATAAAAATGGTAAGTAAAAACTGAAATTTCGAAAAGCGTCAACCGTGATGCAGGTAATATTAGGCAATATTATTTCCAAAAGTTATCTTCACACATTTTCCATTAAACACTCACGTAATGTTTGTAAAAAAAAATTTTCCCTAAAAGTGACTTTTATTTCTCCTTTTTACATAAACAGAAGGAAATATTACAAGAAGAAAGAGGAAGAGAAGCAGAGCGAACACTCTGCCTGCCACATCAACCTATTACCAACATGACGACGGTGAGTATACAATCACAAATATGTATCGAAAATCAAATACTCTAATAGTTGTAAACCATTTCAGACTACAAATTCTAACATATGATCCATCCAAATAATTGCAGATCCGAACAATTCGGATCTTGGCCACCCAAGTTATGAATGTGAAGATTGTGGAAGCTACATGTGGTATGAAGAAAGAGCTAAAAAGGGATGTCAAACAAGAACTCCGAAATTTTCTCTTTTTGTTGCCAGCAAGGAAAGATCAATATCCGCCACTACAAGAACCACCAGATTTATTGAAAAGCCTTTTTAAGTTATGAAGGTGGTCGCCGCTCTAGGAAATTCGGAGAAAGCATTCGAGCATACAACTCCGTATTTGCTTTCACATCTATGGGCGCCAAGATAGACAACACGGTCAACTTACGACCGGGTCCTTATGTGTTCCGAATCAGCGGCCATAATCTCCACAGACTCGGAGCATTACTCCCAGTTATCTGCAGGCCGATTGTTCCAGCCGTATATTGTAGATGCATACAGAGCTATCAAAGAAGATCGTTTGCGATGGATCAGGGTTCTATGAACAGAACTCTACGAGAATGTATGTGATGCTGTTGTTCGAGGTGATACATCGTCTGTTGCAACTGGGAAAAGAATCGTATTGCCATCTTCTTTTACAGGTGGCCCTCGATGTATGGTCCAAAACTATCTAGATGCTAGGGCTATCTGCAGAACTTTTGGCAATCCTGATATTCACGACATTCACCGCGAATCCAAAGTGACCCAAAATTCAATACATGCTTGACAAAGTTCCAGGACAACCTGCAGAAGACAGACCTGATATTAAAACGAGAGTTTTCAAGATGAAGCTTGATCAGCTCATGAGACACATGGTCGAAGGACAACCCTTTGGTAAAGTTGTAGCAGGTAAAAGTACATTTCTTCAATTTGTTTTCCACTATAATAACCAATCCAGACCGGATTTACTGAATGAATTGTATTTTATTATCTAACTAACCGATTATATTTTACTCTTTCACAGTTATATACACAATTGAGTTCCAGAAGAGGAGACTTCCTCGTGCTCACATTCTTCTTTGGCTCGACCAAAGTAACAAATTCCCGACACCAGCGGACATTGACAGAATCATTTCTGTGGAATTACCGTCAGAAAAGGATGACCCGGCTGGATTTAATGCTGTTGTCAATTCATGACGCATGGACCATGCATGGGTCCATGCATTGGACCAACGGCAAAAAATTCCCGAAGAAGTTCCGTAATGAGACAACCATTGATGGGGATGGTTTCCCTACCTACGGAAGGAGGGACAATGGGACATGTGAAGAAAGGAGACATCCATTTGGACAATCATTTTGTTGTCCCATATAATTGAGATTTGTTGCTGAGATTTCAAGCTCATATAAATGATGAATGCGGTAACAAGTCGAAGGCAATAAAATATCTCTTCAAGTATCTCCATAAAGGTCCCAACTGGGCAACTATATTGATAGAAGAAAATATTCAGGCCAACAATGGCACAAATTCCATGGACATCAGACAGATTGATGAGATTAAAACATTCTTGGATTGCAGGTATGATTTATCAGTCCAACAAATCATATAAATATATTATTAAGAGCTTTGCACAATCAATCATGTGACTATGACTTTCTCCTACTTTGTAAAGACATCTTTCACCATATTCCACTTTCTCAATTGCAGGTATGTATCCGCATGTGAAGCCTGTTGGAGAATTTTCAATTTTGATATTCATTATAGATCTCCTTAAGTTAAGAGATTAATCTTCAATCTGCCGGGGGAAAACTCATTAACTTTGAGAGATTCTGAAAGCTCAAGTTCGATCCTTGAAAGAGACAGAATAGAACAGACATTGTTCACAGAATGGATGAGAAGAAGAAAAAATAAAAACAAAGGAAGGCCGGGAGATCCATCGGAAGAATTGTTTATGCTCATCCAACATCAGGTGAAAGATACTACTTGAGATATCGTTAAAGGACCAAAAAACTATGAAGAGATAAGGACAGTGGGCAACGTCACTTATCAAACATTCAAAGAAGCACGTTACGCTCTTGGGTTGTTGAATGATGACAAAGAGTAGAATGAAGCAATTAAGGAAGCAAGTCAGTGGGCCATTCCCTCTCAATTATGAGAGTTATTCATCACTGTTCTTCTTTTTGGCCAAGGTACAGACGTGAAGCGATTCTGGGAGAACAATTGGAAGCTGCTGTCAGATGATATTGTTCACAGAAAATAAAGGTTGTTTCGACTTTTCAATTTACAGCTCTCTGATAAACAAATTTGGACATACTGTGAAGTTGAAATTGAGAGCATACTGATCAAGAATGGAAAACATCTTTCTGATATCGACGGGATGCCCTTGCCAGACAGCTCCACAGTTGAAGAAATGCACAACAGACTTATCAGAGAAGAGCTAAGCTATAACATCGAAGAGCTTTGACAAGATCACCAGAGATGTCTCCCGATGTTGAATGCAGAGCTGAAGGAAATTATTGATGAAGTCATAAATGATGTTTCGAATAATATTCGGTGGAGTTTTCTTTATTTACGGGCATGGAGGAACAGGGAAAACTTTCCTCTACAGGACAATTATAGCGAAATTGAGGGCTGAGAGAAAGATGTGAATTCAATACAATCCAAAACATAAATCATACATAAGAATAACTACACGTACATATTATATACAGAATACAGTCCGTCTATATTTATATATATTTGTATATCTTATGCATATAAATACATATATATACAGACATATATGTGTATATAGAATATAACAATTTTATTTAGATTGATTAGTAAACCTTTTTCACAGCCAAAGCTGATTACAGGAATTGCATCGTTGCTATTTCCTGGAGGTAGAACAGCGCACAGTAGATTCGAAATACCTTTAGATGTTTTCAAAGAGAGCACTTGCCCGAACAAGCGAGTGCCAGAGCTCGAGTTTGAGCTCGATGTAGCAGAGACAACCCATGCATTATTGCGTTTTTATCATTTAATACCATAAATCCCATCAATAAGCAACCAATGTGAAAGAGAATTAGCTAGATTTCAACCATCTCCTGACGTATAAACGCTTGATATAAAATGCATAATGCAATAAAAATCTACGATGTCATATTGAAAATATGGAAAAACAATCTGCATTTATTTAAAAAGAAAATTTGCATAATACCACAAGTTAAATTAAATATTTGAATTTTATATGGGCCCTGCCATTTATAGGTGCAACCCAGCCGATTGTGCATGCGCAATCTTACGAGTGCCCGTTCAATCCCGACTCCAACCACACCCAGCATGGAGTTGAGGATCTCATTTGTTCGCATATCAGCTCCCGCCCTCTTCATTGGAGCACCCGCTCCTCTTGTCATCAAACCATTAATGCAAGAAAATATTGGTTGAGTTCTATTCATTTACTAATATCCAATCAAAATACTTATTTTTCTCGGTTGAAAGTGAGAAATTTGTTCACAGTCAAAATACTTGAAAGTTGAAATTTTGCCTCATAATGATCTCAAAACTTCTCACTTTCAAACACTTTGATTTGTTCATAATCAGCCATGATGGATGAATAATACTCACCGAACATTCGTTTCAATACGGACATGACAGAAGTCCCGACAATATCCCAACACAGCTTTCTCATCTTCGGGGGAAATCCTCCTAATGGACTGTATTCTTATGTTTACTTCTCTTTGGATCTTGTTAAGAAGCAAACATGGAAGCATTGAAATTGTGCCAAAATTCAGCATAAGCTTTGTCTTACATATGTTTTGGTATTAAAAGCTCCCTATATAAATTAACCTCTCCATGAAAATAATCACACTCAACCCAACATGTTTCCTACAACGTAAACAATCCATGCGAAACTCCACAATTTAAAAAAAAAAAAATCATGCCAATGAAAGTTGAAACTGTCTCTACAGAAACCATCAAGCCATCCTCTCCAACCAAATCGAGCCTTTAAGACCTTCAAAATATGTCTGCTGGACCAGTTGGCTCCTCCGTTTTATGTTCCGGTCGCACTCTTCTATACTTCTGCTCCTGAGGTCAATGTATCAAAGAAGCTGAAGACGTCACTTTCCGAGACGCTCTCCAGCCTCTACCCTTTCTGCGGAAGGCTGAAGGAGATTGCTTCCATCGACTGCAGCGACCATGCAGTGCTGTTCGTGGAGGCCAGAGCTTGCTCCCCGCTCTCGGGACTCCGACATTCTGGACTCCAGCAGTTCCTCCCTTTCCCTCTGTACAATCTTAGGAGTCAAAGTCAGCTTCTTCAAGTGTGGCGGGCGTTGGGATTGGACTGTGTGCGTCCCACGATATAGCTGATGGTTGCTCCCTGGCGCAGTTCCTTATGTCATGGGCCGAGGCAGGCTTTGGAATCTGCCCCGTCTCAGGTACCAGGCCCTGCTGGGATGCCTCGATGATTTTCTGCTGAAAGTTGTGAACTTCCCGTTGCCGGCTGGAGTGATCAGCAATGAGAAGCTCGTGACTAAGAGCCGGTTCAATGGGAAAGGCTTAGCCCAATTGAGGGCAGAATTTCCCGGGCTGAAACTGATTATGGTCGAGGCTGTCACAGCCCTGATTTGGAAAACTGCACTTGAAGTAGCTAGAGTAACGCCAGGGAGTTCGGGGATTTGCCTGCCTTCCGCCGTCACTCACATCATGAACATCTGGAGCAGGGCTGCCCCACCACTGCTGGAGCAGACGCTGGGCAATCTCTGGCAATCAGCGGTGGCCCCGCCCGATGATCGACATGGACAAACAAGCTCCCCAACTGCACGATCTAGGGGCTCTGCTTCGGAAGTCTATCGGAAGAATGAATGGAGATTTTGTAAGGGTGCTCCATGGAGGGAACGGGTCAGCCAAACCTTGCGAGTCGCTATGTCGGCAAGGAAGTTGGCCTCAACAAGCGGTGCGGGATTTGAGTTTTACAGGTATAGCAGCTGGACGAGGATCCCGTTCTACGAGGCAGAGTTTGGGTGGGGCAGGCCCGCATGGGGCTGCACAACCAGCCAGCGTGCTTAGGGTGTTTGGGTCCGGGTACTCTGTTTTTTTCACGATATCCGAATACTCGAATCCTACCCTATAAGTGATTAATTCCAATATTTTGAAACTAGACCCTACCATGTTGAGCCTTAAAACCTACTCGGAACTTGTATTATACCACAGGTTCCGGGTACTCTGTGGAACCTGTAAATTTTTTATCTCATTAATAAAATCGAAAATATCTCATCTATAATCAGTAATTACGCAAAATATAATGTCGACATAGATTTAGATTTATTATAAATTAGTGACTATATTTTTTAAATAGAGGAATATCTGGATATAACTATATATATAATGGGGAAATTATAATCCGGCTTTGGGTATCGGTTCCGATTCCGGTTATGAATACCTTATATGCAAGAATCGGAATCAGAATCGATTTTCACAGGTTTTGTATTTTAATACCCGGACCTTATCCTATTTTCAATACGAGCTATCCGAACCCTAACTGTTATGGTAGATTCAACCGGTTCCGAGTATACTCGGTATTCGTGCACACCCCTAAACGTGCCCATAAAAGAATGTGGTCATTCTGATGGGAACATGACTGGAAGATGAGGGAGTAGAGGCATGGGTCACGCTAACTAAAGCAGACATGGCCGAGTTCGAGGCCAGTAAGGAGCTGCTCCAATTCGTCGTGCCATCGAGCCATTAAGAATTTACTTCCTCATCAAATCATTGAATTTATACGACATACGTTGTTTTATTACTTATTAGTGGCTGTCACATTTTTATTATTCCACATGATAAAAATGAAGTAATTAATATATAAAAACTGTACAACAACTATTTGGCTAATGTAATCTAACCATAATCGATACAACAAACTATAGAAAAGCTAAATATTATCAAATAAATATGTAATCTAGTTATATGGTAAATTCAAATATGCAATATCATATATATATATAGTCAATGATTCTGTAGTATGTGTAATATAAACCTAATTGTTGGCATGTGTGGCTAAAGAACTCGTCCCATGGGGAATTCATTATCATATGTATGGAATATCACGTATGTATGGTAAAGTGAAATATGCAATATCATACACACACATATATATAGTCAATGATTCTGTAATATCTGTAATATGAACCTAATTATTGGCATGTGTGGCTAAAGGACTCCTCTTATGGGTATATAAATTTTAGGGTAAATTACATTGGTGGTCCAAAAAGTTTTAATAATGCATCGGGTTGGTTCAAAAAGTTTTTTTTTGCTACTTGATGGTATAAAATGTTTCAAAGTTGTAACATGATAGTACAAACCGTCATCTCGCCATTAACGCCGTCAAGCCGACACTGATGGTGCAAAACTGATTTTTGTGGGACGTTATATGATGGTGCAAAATGTTTTAAAGTTGTAATTTAATAGTATAAAATGTTTTACGTAAGTTACATGATGGTGTAAAATTTACAGTCTTGTAAAGGACGGCTTGACGGCGTCAATGACGAGATGACGGTTTGTACTATCATGTTACAACTTTGAAACATTTTGTACCATCAAGTAGCAAAAAATAAATTTTGGACCAACTTGATACATTATTAAAACTTTTTGGATCACCAATGTAATTAACCCTAAATTTTATTGAATATAATCTAGAGCTCTCATATAAATCACAACATCTCTTGGGCCGCCACTGCCTATTTGCTGGTTTTGGATTGAGATCATCTCCCCAAGGTGCACTCTTGAGTGTGTTTTAAAGGTTTTAGAGAGATGAAAATAGATTGAAACTTTATCACTTTTTCCGTTAAAAATAGCGAATAAATAGAGTAAGTTCTGTCAATTGTTTAATTATTGGGTCATTTGTTTATACAAAAGTTGTGTCATTCAAGGTTCAAATTCAAATCTTCCTAGCAGACAAAGGTTTCCCTTTTTTTTTAATCTCCCCAGCTCTCCCCCTGTACCTCTACAACAGACCGAAAATCCTCATTTTAACCCCTTTGCCCGGCACATCCGAGCTTTGTCCGGCGGGTCGGGCACCACCACCTCCGCCATCGGGAAGCTAAGACCCTCCTCTACCCTCTTGTAGTCTTAACTTTTTCGATGGCCCCATCTTCACACTTTTTCCATTTCTTTTCTTTTTTTCGGATGGTTAATGACGGTGCGGTGATGCGATTACGTTCGACTCCAAGGCAATGAGGGCGTCACCATCTCCTTCTTGACGACTCGAGTCGGACCTTCTCCATACAGCGGTTTTCTCCACTGTGGTGGTTTAGATTTGGTGGCTTAGGTGTTAGTCTCCTCAGAATGGTCTCCTCACGATGGTCTCATCACGGTGGTCTTCTCATGGAGCAACGGGACCACACCATGGCGGCTCAAACTGGTGGAATGGGTGGAGTTGGCTCTTCAGGCTGTGACAGCAACCCTCCCCTCCTCCTCTCCGTTCGACGGCTTGGTTCTCCTAAATAGTGGTGGCCTCCCGTTCCTTCCCGGATTCCGCGCTCCCTCTATCAGGCGGTCCGTCTGGTTCTGATGGAGGAGCTGAGCTGCGACTGTGTCGTTTGGGTCAGGTTGGGTTCGGGTCAGGTCGTGCTGGATCAAGATCGAGTCAGTTCATGACCGACCCACTGTGCTAGGATAATCTCCACCTCCCCGCTCATTTATTGGTCCATTTTTTTCCTCTTCTGTGGCGGCTTCTTATCTTCGGTCTTCCCACCATCTTTCTCAGTGACAGTATCCTTGCCTATCACGTCAAGGATTGCGATTTTGATCGGTTTGATCTTCTTCCCCTGTTCAAATCGATTTTTGTGGCTTGCCTTTTTGTTATTGATATGAACAGGTCAAGTCCCCTTTTGACGGTCTCTAGTTTGAACCGATCGAAGGAGCTCTAGTTGCTTAGCTGCTAGTTCAGTTGGTTTGATTGTCTTGGATTGGACTATTAGGGTTAGGTTGATTAAAATTGATTGATGATCAGTGGTTTGAACCGATCGACGAAGCTTTAGTTTCCTTGGTTTGATTGTCTAGGAGTTGCAATTTGTGGTGGGAGTCTGCGTTTGGATACCGACCCAAGACATCCTTCTTGCTCTATCTTCTGCAACGGAGACATAAATTTACCATGGACTAATGGACTGTACTGAGAATTCCCTTTACGGTTTTTACTGGGGTCTGTGGTGTATTGTTGCATGAAGGTGGTTGATCGGGATTCTTGGTTTCAGAATGGTTTACAATAATTGTAATGTTCTTACTTATTGTGACTGTTTAAGTCTAAGTTTCTTTGTAGTTTTGCTCAGCAGACTAACCAAGTGTCATGCTCTTGTAATTCATATGTAGTGCTTGGATATTTTCCTCTGTATTCGTTTTTGCAATGGACCTATGTATGCATTTGAATATCAATAAAGCATAATCGTTTGAAAAAAAAAATCAAATCTTCCTACTTTATATGGCAAAGAAAGAAATTATTCTTTCTATCAGACATACATATATATTACAGTATTTCTCTTCTTCTCTCTCTCTCTCTGTATATATATATTTTTTCAATTTTCGACTTCTTTGCCTCTCTATGTAGTTTCTCCTAATCCTAACTTTCTTTTTATCGAAAGTATTGAGGATTAATTCATTAATAGAAAGAGTACAGAATGTTCAAGAGAACACATAAATTATAAGATCAGAATAATCAGAAGCATATCCACCTAGGCAGAGTACATGCCATGTGCAAATGAATGAATTATGTATTTTTCTGATTTTGGCCACCACATACTATTTGTTTATAGTTTCTTCATTTCTTGTTTCTCCATTTGGATTTCTTTTTTTTTGGTATGCACCTAGTATTCGGAAGCCTAATGTACTCCAATTAATCCAGTCGAGTTGGGTGGTCAGTCTACTAAAGGGTAAAACTCTTCTAACGTGGATTTTCTCCATTCATATGACTAGAATTCAAAACTTTACTTAACGAAAGCAAGTGTCAAACCGCTCTCCGTCGGTTCTAACCCAAACATCTACCGTGAGTTAAAGAAGGTATGGAAGTGAAAGTAAATATATAAAAATTTATCAGTAGTGTAATAAAAATCATATTGTTATTTAAGCATGTACATTACATACATGCATATCCATGCCTGCATACAGGCATACAGGGATTGTGTTTGTGGAAAGAGTGAAAACAATCTAATCATCTTGGAATAAATAGTAGATAATCAAATGAGAACATATGCAAAATGAAAATCATTTTTTCATGTTTATCTACAAAACAAAAAAATGTGTAGCAAAACAATTCTTATATTTTCTTTCACAGAGGAATCCTCTCTTACGAAATTAGTAAATATATGTATAAATTGATCTAGATTATAATGAATATATCACATAAGATATATGTAAGAAAAGAACAAAATAAAATTTTAATTATTCTACACCAGTAGATTATAAGAATATCATTTGTCATATGAATTTAATATGGTTCCTTCTCCTGTGCGTGCCAATGGGGTAAATTCGGATTTTCCTTAATATATGCCTAGCATGCAGCTCCTTACTTTTCCATTTTCTCGTTATGCATCCCACCCAATATGGCATGTCAAGTCGGACTTTCATATGGCCAGAAAGAATAGACGTTAGCTTTGGTAAGACTAATGATGCATCAAAGCAACCATATCTAGTCGTATGTCCCATGGATTCCGCAAGACAACTTACATTCTCTAAATACCATCAACGATTTATGAACTTTATTAATTTCCAATAATTTATCAAACGAAGATCCGAAACTGCTTCTGCATTGAGAATTGTTGGATCCCGAATATTTGGCCGCAGAACTGGGACCGAACAATAATAATGAATATTCTCTTCAATTCAACTCTCAGTACATGTACCCGTAAATCAACAGTCTTGATTGACTCCATTCTTATTTCCCCCTGGATTAACTATCATTAACCTTTAAAGGAAAAAGAAAAAGAAAAAGAAAACAAAAAAAATAAAATAAAATGGCTCATGGGGGATTTCACCAACACTACAAAAGGCTCTGTCTGAACATATATCGCAACCGCTGCATCCTCTCACTCACCGGAGCTCCTCACCTCTTCTCCCCGCATAAACATCGGGCAGCTTGTAGTGCAAAGTAGGTGAGAATAATGTCAGCCCCTGCCCTCCGGAGGCACATCAGTGACTCCATCATGACCCGCTCTTCATCAATCATTTTGAGGACCCCACCAGCCTTTATCATTGAGTACTCTCCCGACACCTGAAGCCAAACAGTACACAGGTTTATTTGACAAAGAAACATGTGTGGAGTTTGAAGTATCTCTTAGAATGCGTTCTCGAGTCCATTCTGGACTTATTCTCTAACCTATCACATTTTATCAAGTGAGTCCTTAATCAAATCCAAAATTACGGATGGTGAACGGCTCTGATGAAGCACGGCCGGAAGAGGGAGTTACCTGATATGCAGCAATTGGTAGAGGAGAATTGTCTCGGAGAAGCCTTATAACATCCAAGTAAGGCAGACCAGGTTTCACCTGCCAGAGCAAGGTCAGTGGTTCAGGTTCGAGATATAAGAGGTTCACCAATTAATACAATCTCCTGATGAGCTGCAGAAAAATAGATACTGACCAGAAGAATGTCGGCTCCTTCGGCTTCATCAGCACGGAGCTCCACTAAAGCCTCCCGATAGTTAGCTGGATTCATCTGATAACTTTGTTTATTAAGAAACCAAAGTTAGTGTATTGAGGTAACCCACAAAAAGAGCCCCACAAAACATCCATAAAGAATGATGATTTCTTACGTCTTCTTGTCACCAAAACGTGGGTTAGAGTCCAATGCCTCTCTAAATGGACCATAAAACGAACTGGCATACCTGCAAATTAATACAGTCATACATGTCTGAGCGGAAATATGAAATTAGAAATGTAAATGGTATGGAAGGATACAAGGATGATCATGGGACTGAAAAAGATAGAAGCTCAAAAGTTTACTTCGCCGTGTAGGACATGATGGAAACATGCTGGAACCCTTCAGCATCAAGAGCTGCTCGAATTGCTCCAACTCGACCATCCATCATATCACTAGGGCTGACAACATCTGCCCCAGCTCGGGCCTATTGGAAAAATAACATGCATGAAGAACAAGTGAGCCAATAGACCTAAAACAAGGGATCATGTCATGGAATCAGAAGCAGAGTTACAGAAGCTGAGGTGAATTTAAAACCAAAAATCCATTAGTATTTTCTAAAATTTGAAAGTACTAGCTTTTTGTCAAAGGAGGCAAAGAAAAAGTAGCACTCTTATATTAATTAGGTGCCATTTCAGTATTACCATTAGCTAGCTTGAGTGTGTTGGAAATTGATCCATTATGCGAGAAATTTCCACGCAATGTGAAATACTTGCCGTATGTAGCTCTAGGGGATAAATTACAGCGGATGCAAGAGTAAAGCCTTTGCAAAGCTTTAATTTGGCACGCCAATAAATATAATGTAATTGAATCATTTTGCATAATCCCGAAAAATTAACTCAGTGAACAAGTAAAATGAGCAGCCTAAAAGTTAAGTTGGGTCTGAGATTGGTGACATAGTGCATCATCAAAGTGAACAAAGTTAACAAAGGGTAAGCAATACTGGGAAGACAGGCTCCATATGAAGTAATGTTGGGATGTAATTGTAGAGAGCAACTCTAAGAAACAAAATTGAGTTTTCTACAATACATCAGAAATTCTCTTCATATAGCATACCAAAAATGTTGAAAAGAGAGGACAAAACCACTATGCCGAAAGCCTTAATTGAAGCTACCTGGGCCCAAGAAAATCACCAATGCACGGAAGCAAAAAAGAGATCATTAGATTCTTTTAAAAGAATCCAAGATCATCCTATATTCCCAGCTCATAAAATGCCATACAGCAACTGACGGGAAGGAAATTTACCTGGGAAACGGCTTGCTTGCATAGCTGATGCACTGTTTCATCATTCAGTATAACCCCTGCAAACAGTCAAACAAATTACATCAGCAGAATAAATACCAAACGGATATTATAAAGATTCCACATAACAGTGCTTAGAGGGGTCAAAAACAATTTAAAGATATGAACTTGGCAGATCATTCCGTTTCTACCGAATGGATTATGAAGGAACCACATCTTTAGGCAGCTCGCACTGCAACGTGCAATGCATGTTACTATCAGAGACCTAAAAACAGCCTATCTGCAACCCTTGGATGCGATATGGATGGAGCAATTTGCATTCACCTAGGACATTTAAATATCTCAGTGTTGAAGTACCAAGCTCATCAAAGAGGTGAATTTCCTACGTCATCAAAGGGTGGAAAGGGAACAAAACCCTCTCTTTGCAAGCATGGCATTATGATAAAACTTACCATCTTCTCGAACAATACCATCATGCCCATCCGAGGAATAAGGATCCAAAGCAACATCAGTGTAGATAACCTACCACCAGATAAAAAATGAAATAAGAGATGCTTCTCGATGCAAATCGACTAGCTTTATCTTGAAAATAAATTTAGCTGTACCAACTTACGAGGTCGGGGTACTTATCCTTGAGCAATCTGATAGCTCGTGGAACCAAGCCATTGTCATTGTATGCTTCATCACCTGTGGGAGTCTGTTTACAAAGAAAGAAGTGAAAAAAAAAAAAAAAAGAAATGCAATTGCTTGATCATTCTATATACCAAAAAGAAACAAAAGCAAAAGCAGAATAACAACCTTCAAAGCATCAGGAACTTTGGGGAAGAGTACAACACTGTTGACACCAACATCCCGAGCTTTCCCAACCTGCACATTTAGATCCTTCCTTTAGGAGACTACACCTAGCTGTGCGCTTCTTATTGCATTCAAGCTTTGTAAATGCTGTGGAATATTGTCTAAAAGGAAAAATCCTATCCAAGGGATAGAACTAGGATCAGACTAAGCATCAGTAAGCACATTATCTCAAAGAACATAGATTTCACATTTCAAATTCAGTCCCTTGTATTAAATGCCTCACAAGTAGATTGTCAAAATCAGAAAAAGGTGCCAACATAGTGAATGATTTCAGTGAGTATCCTGCTCTTCTCTCTATAAACCAGCCAAAACGAAATCACATCATTAATAATGACGATACCATAAAAGGGTTGACAATCTTGCTTTCAGCGGTCCTCTAAGTAAAGAACTCATTTCTTAAGGGAGAAGATTGAGCAAAATCACCTCCTCAATTAGTCCATGCCTCCACCCAAGCCTATAGCATCCAGGCATAGCTCCGATTGGTGTATCCTCCTCACCTGTGAAACCTCATAAATAAGTAATTGTGAAGATACAAGTTTAGGACAGTCCTCGAAAGGCAGTCCAAAAGACAGGTCTGCTTCACCTTCATGAATGAAAAGCGGGTATACAAAGTTTCCAGGTGAGAGATTAGTTTCCTGGAAGGATGCCCTCATTGCAGGAGTCCTCCGATTACGACGAGGACGCCGACTAAGTGGCTGGTACAGATCACCAACAAGTGAATCAGCTCTCACGAACTCGATCAAGACCATTTTTCTTGATGAGCAGCAAATGAAAATGAATATTGATCTAACAAATCTTCAGTATACACTGCCAAGAAAACATCGCCATCATTCATGTCCTAAACTTAAGAACAATTAAACCCTGGATGTTCGATGGATTACTCTATCACAAAATATAACTACTGAACTCAATATTCAATAGTCCATTCAACTGGCAAGAGCAGCTCATGCTTACCAGAGAAGAGACCACAGGGGTTCCAGCGGGAGAGGCAGGTTTCGGAGGAACAGGAGGGGCATCCGGAGCATTCCCAGCCACTACGGCAGCCTCACATTCCGCATCAGTCATCCCGAGCTTCTTAATGGACTCATCGCGCTTCTCGCTCGCCCTCACGGCAAACAGCCGCCGAGCATTCATCGCAGTTTTAACAGTAACGGAAGCATTGAACTTCAAGCCGGTGTTTGGTCGGAGACCCACATAGTTTTGGCAGTCGGCGCCCTCGGCAGAACGGACACCGCAGGGAGCAGTGAACATCGCAGAGGCCATGGTTCAATCACAGAAGCCCCTGAATTAATTACGAACAATTAATGGCTAACGCAGTCAAAATTAAGGGTCGGGACGGAGCCCATTAGTCAAAGATGCGGCGTTTACCGAATCAGAAAGTGGGGTGGGACGATTTGAAGATGAACTTCGCTCAAATGGGCTGAAGCTGATTCTTTTACCAAGAAGCTGAGCTCCGGCGAGCTCGAAATGAAAGACCCAGATGAGAAGCAAAGTAAGGAAGCGGAATTCAGCTGGACCGAACCTTGATGGCGAGAGAGAGAGAGAGAGATGGCGACAGAGAGAGATGAGAGGGTCAGGAGAGGGAGGTGACCTTATCTGAAGGATGATGAGATCAGGGGAGCCAATGGGGAAGGGAGTCTTCCGGCGAAGATGAGAATTTGGCCGCTTGATTCATCTCTTTGTCCGACTCTTTTTTAGCCAGCAAACATTTCTCCGTAGTTGGTATATATATTATATATAATATATATATCTTACTAAACTTTTATTGCTCTATTGAATTAATCAAATATAGTTTTTTTTTTTATATTTAGATTTGAATTTTCGAGCGTAGCCGAGATAATCTTCCTTCCTATCCATTTTGTATTTTTTGGATAAATTATTTAATTGTTAGAAAATACTATATCATATCATATCCAAATAAATGTCAAAGTCCGCACCTTAAAATTTTCGATTTGAGTGTAAAGCAATTTGCTTCCGACATTTGGTAAGTAACTTGTGTTCTCTATCTTAATATAGCATTTCATAACTAACTTAAGTTTGATTTAATTTAATTTAGTATGATTTGAGGAGACGAAAATAAAAGTAGTTGGGAAAACTATGTGAGAGAATTTGAAAATGAAAAAAAAAAGTAATGATTGTATTGATAAGTTGAGGAAAAAATGTTGAAATTAAGAAAAAGTATTGAATAGTTAAGAGAATTTAATATTAAAAAATTAATTGTACTAATAGACAAAAAAACGTATGAGAAAGAATTTAAAAAAATAGATAAAAAGTAATAATTATATTGTTAAATTGAGGAAAAAGTTAAGTTAAGTTAAGTAAAATCAAACTTCGTTACCAAACATACATTTACACATGTCCTTGACCTTCATAAAAAAAAAAGTACTTAATTTCATTTAGTGAATCCTCTAGTCAAATGAGTTATATGCGTGGCACATGATGTCTTTCAAGGGACAAATAAGTCATTCACGTGATATCGATTGAGATCTCTCATATCGGCTTAGGACCACCCATCCAGCCCCCTCAAACCCACCCCCCCAACCCGTGGCCCCCCACCCACAAAAAAAAAAAATCTATCAAGCTAATGATCCTCCAAGAGAATCCGTATCCTTCCCCCCAGGCCCCTTGAAAACCAATGTCACCCCCGACTCAAGAAATCTCAACTAAAACAAATTATTTTAATTTATGAGAGATGCACATGAATCTAGGACAACGGTAATGCATTGGATTTTAACAGCATGGGTATCTGTTGTGGCCCATAAAGGCCAACCCATACATTCAGGTTCCTTGAGTGTAGGCGTAAGTACAGTTTCAGTAAGGAGCATGAGTGACTTGGCTCACGTTAGTTTCGTGAGTACTTGTAAGGGAAGTAGGTGAGAGATATATATACTTAGCTTTGTACTCTTAAGCAATCATCATCATCATCATAATAACAAATTTCATTCCTCTATCATTCTATGTTCCCTTTCTCAAATTTCTTTTCTCCCTTTCTATTTCTTTTCTCTCGAGGTTAGTCATCAGGGACTAACAATTTGGTGTCAGAGTCGAGTCTTGGGCACTTCAAGCTGGAGAAGGGCTTCCAACACATGGCGAAGGGAACTCAATTGAAGACCATGAAAGATCATATCTAAGGCCTAGAGCAAAAGCTGGAAAAAAAATTTTGGAGTCTACGAGCATAGGAGACTCGATCGTGAGGAGAGCAAGAACCAGCTCTCTGAGATGTTTGAGAAGATGGTGACATTACTAGAGAAGAACGTAGTTGCAAAATCAGTCACGACAACAAACTCCCCATACCGTGTGAACACTTCGCTATTGCCTAAACCGATGATGCGGAGGCATCATCGACGCCATGGTTCAAACTAAAGATCAATTTCCCTCGCTTCGATAGGGGGAATCCACGGAGTTGAATTCGTTGCAGTAAGAGATCTTTCATACCGAACTAAGTGGAGGAGACTCATAAGGTAGAGATGGCGGCGATGTATCTTGACGACAAGGTTGACTTGTGGTTACATGGATTTCTGGCTACTCGCAAAGTCATCAGCTAGTCGGAGTTCAATGAAGCCTTAGAGGTTCGACCTGAGCCCAGAGGATCCAATAGAGGAGTTCAACAAGTTATGCTAGAGAAGTATAGTCATTGAATATCAGGAGAAATTTGAGGAGCTTCGCTCCTTGATGCTAGGTCCAAACCTAATGCAAATCGTAGCACGACTTCAAGGGATCCGGTTCAAATTCCAATTGGACAGATTACGCGAGCACGAGCAAAGAAGTTTAAAGATGAACTCAACGGCCTGATTGAAGAGGTTTAGGCTCAAGCAAATTCATGGAGGCCTATTGGACATAAACCATGTGATCAACAAAAATCCCTCAACATGATTCAAGTTATAGAAGATTCCGGACAAGGCTAAATTCAACAAGTGTTTGAGGAAGCTTCTAGAATATTTGATGATCAAGAGAAGATATCATCAGATTTGTTTAAAGTTTAAATCTCATAGAGATATTCTAGGGGTATTTAGATTTCATATCTTTATAGATTATGTCATATCTCTATCGATATTCTAGGTTTTAATTTCCTTATCTTTAGGAAGAGATATGGCCAGATTATGGTTACTTTATATCTATATATATATTCATCTTAGTCAATTTTTAATGAAAGGAACATTCAGAAAATTGTGAGAGTATTCTCTTTGGTTCTTGAAGAACTAATTCGAACTTATCGGAAGTTTCTGTGGCGTTCATCATCGACTTATCAAACGGCTTTCCACCACCGTTTGTGGCGTCTTCATCGACTTATCAAGCGGCTTTCCACCACCGTTTGTGGCGTCTTCCTATATACCGAGGTTCTTGTTTCGCATTAAACAATGGGTTGAGGTCAGTTATACCAAAGTTCTTGTTTTTGTCGTAAACAACGGATCGAAGGTTTGTCACTCAAATCTGATCGTGGAATGATCTTGGGTTCCTTTAGTTGTCAGGTCTCGTCATTCTTGGAGGGAATCGCATCAGAACCCTTCCCTTTCGGAGTCCTATTCCATCTCGAGTTTCATTAGTAGACTAAAAGACGGTATTATACCCATCATTAATCTGTTCAAACCACAAACCTTGGCCCTCTCCTTTGAGCAAGCCAAAGGGGGTGGTCTCTCCCACACCGTTCCTAGGATGGCACCATCAGAGTCCAAATTGAAGGAGGGCGACCCTGTGAGTACTACTGCTTGACCCAGTCACACACTTTCCAATACTGGGAAGGGAAGCATTGAAAGGAAGAAGAAGTGTGGGTCTTGTTATCATTGTAAGAAGTACTTCTTGGATCACCAATGCAAGACATGTCTACTTAATAACATAAGTAGGATGGAGGAGGAAACTAAAGAAGCGGCTAAGGAGCAAAATGACATCACGGGAGATGAAGAAGACCCAATCGAGATCTCTGTGCACGCTCTAGCTAGTAGTGTAGCCTACAACAACATTCGAATCAATGGAATGGCGAAAAAGAGGCCAATTTTTTTCTTGATTGATAGTGACTCTACCCATAACTTCCGCCCAGTTGACCGGGCATTCCTCCGGCTCATCATAGGAGACCTGCCCCTACTTGCTGATTCTCCCATCGATTGGACCCTGCTCAGAACAGCAATAAGCTTTTGGGACACTCAGCACGCCGCATTCAACTTTCAGGGGACAGAACTAGCCCCTACAGTAGAAGAATACGAGGCGCTCATTCAGAGGCCCATGCCTACTCGCGATATTGTGGTGCCCAACCAGTATGCCACGACACAGAGTAGACTAGCCGTTCTTTTAGGCCTTCGCGGTGAAGAAATTCGTCGCGAGTTTCAGTATGGATAGGAGCATGGCATTAGGACTGAATGGCTTATAGACTTCATACACATCCGTGCACTCCGTGCTACCGGAGAGTTTTATCAGCGTGACGCCTGCCACGGATTCATCATGCTCATCTTCAGGACTATTTTGTTCCCGCACACATCTGACCTCATAGACGGGCCACACGCCCAAGTCGTCCTCCAAGTGGTAGGAGGCCATAGTTATATTGAAGCCGTCGTGGCTGAGATTGTTCGGTCTTTTGACTATGTACGAGAGGTTCGGTGCGGCAGAATGAGAAGGTCTCCGCACCTCCTGCAGATTTGGCTCCTCGCACACATCAGACCATTCGGCTTATCCCACCCATTTTCCTACATCACTGACGAACGCTCCCTCATCGCTCGTTTGCTTCATATGTTTCAACCTTTTGAGCGTAACTACACATTGGAGGCAATTCATGGAGGATCTTACTCCAGCACAGTTTCTGTTGGCCGCTCACTAGAATCCCGGCGGTCCCATGGCTATTGGATGTCCATCAGTGGTAGGACTTCCTTTAATCAGTCATTTGGGGAGCACACTTGTTTTCCCAAGCCGAGTCATCAGACAACTCGGTGGCTTACAGGATATTCCTACCGAAGCGGACCGTACTCCTCACCGGTTCATGTGGGCAGACACTTCAGCTTCGCTCCCAGAGAGGTTTTTACGAGTCCGAGAAGCTCGACGCTTGTGGGGTATGCAAACTATTCAGCGGCTTTATTTTCCGGAACACCCCACTGATGAGGAGCAAGTTTTTTCTGCTACCACGGCGTATGGGCTCAGTTTCACCCGCAGGAATTAGCACATGTTCATCAGCCTCGAACGACACCGATTCCACGAGCTCCCTCAGTATCCGTTCCCAATGCCGAGAGTTCCGCCCAGGCCGCAGCACGCACAGAACTGTAGTCTATCAGGGAAGAACAAGATCGACTCAGATGCAAGCTCGTTGACACTCGCGCAGAGTTTGCAGAGCACAGAGAGCTCCAGAGGGAACTAGCTCACGCACACGCGCACATTGCGAACCAAGACCGGGAGATAGCGCGTTTGAGCTCTACGTTGGACCAAGCGCGGGGAAAAAAGCGCAAAGTCCCCCATCCTTGAGTTCAGTAGTCAGCAACGTCTTTTTGCCCCCGTTTAGACCTACGCAATGCTCACTCGGCTGTCGGGCGTAGTAGGGTGTCGGTTTTATGTTTACATTCCTTTCTTTTTCAAAAGTACTATCTTTGTAAATTATGGAACTTGAATCAAGTCGATGTAATGGCATTAGTGTTTTGAATTCATGCATTTCATACAGTTCATTCATTTACTTCATTTATTTTGACATTCGAGTCAATCAAACAGCAATCGTGCTTATACATTTATATATACAGGTGCTCACAACTGGCGTAGCATCGATATCCAACTCGTGCACACGTAAGAATGGCAGAGGAGCAACAACTCGCTATTTATGAGGAAGACGCACCGCCGACGCCGGCACACTCCCCGTCGCAAGGCACACATGTTATACCGCCTGCAACACCCACTACAGCTGCAACTTATTTAGGCGCTCCTTCAATGCCTTTTCCTCCTCCGACGGTACAGACGGCATCCAACGTCATTGACCCCGTGCGCTTCACCGCACTCGAAGGAATGGTGAATCAACTGGCTGCCAACATGAACACCAACATGGCAGAACTTATAACCATGCTCCGAGACCATAATCGGGCTTCTTCAAGCTACACTCCCCCTCCGGAGCACGGGACAATCGTAGATCCGAATCCGGTAGTCCCACCGATCTATGTTACGGATAGTGAGGAGATGTCTTTATCCACAATGACATACGTACCGGCAGTCCATCCAGTCAGCGATCCTATTCCACCGCCGCCCGCTCCTACATCCGTCGCTTTGCCTCCAGCGGCTTTCCTATCGGTGGATTCCGCTATACATACGTTGCCGCTGCTTACCATAACGGCTCAACCTCCAACTTACACCGTTCCACCACTGACAGTTCCTGCAGTCACGATTACATAAGCCCCTGCTCCCACCGCGAACCGTTTTCCTTTCCAAGCTCCACAACCCCAAGCAAGCTTCTCTTACCCAGCTCCACTACCCCTAAATGTTCCTCCCACTAAACCGGGCATGCCTATTCAGGCCGCCCCTGCAGCTCTACCAACAAACATTCCTCCTAACGCGGAGAATGAACAGGAGAGGAGAATAAGAAGAATTGAGGAAACCATCCGAGCCCTCCAAGCAGGTAGTTCTCGTTTTGATTACAGTGATATCAACTGGAATCTATTCCCGGGCATGCGATTGCCTCAGAAGATCAAGATTCCAGAATTCAAAAGGTATGATGGGACGAACGACCCACGACATCATCTCCGCCATTATCAGAGTAAAATGATGCAGTACTGGGATTATGAGGAATTTGTCATTCAGACATTCCAGGACAGTCTTGCGAGATCAGCATTAGATTGGTTCATGACGTTGAAAGCTGACGACATCCCCACTTGGACTGATCTCTCTCAGAAGTTCCTAGACCAGTATCAATTCTACGCGAAGACACCCCGACCCTCCTAGAGCTGAGCACCAAGGAGATGAAGGAAAATCAGGCTTTCGAAGCCTATGCAGCGGAGTGGAGGGGAAAAGCCGCAAAGCACATTCCCCCAATTACTGAGCGACAGCAAGTTCAGCTGTTTCACTCCACACTCAGGGGTGCATACTACTCACATCTTTTGGCTCATACCTCATTATTCTCGGACTTGATCGAAGCAGGAAAGAAGCTTGACATGGGCATCAAGTTGGGGAGGATCGAGGGACTGACTAAGAAGAAAGAAGAAGAAGCACCGAAGAGACACACTGCCAGTACCTCCAAGAGGGCCAAAGATGTCACCGTTAATGCTGTCAATCCGGGACGTCAATCCCCGCAGCAATTTTCGATGAATTATACACCTCCACCGCCGGTTCACAAGCCTATGCACATCCTGTACAATACACGCCGCCCTATCAAGCACATCAGGCATATCATCCGGCTTCACCGCTCATTATTCAGCCACCGCCGCCACAACAACACGCCCCGACTCAAAGCAGAGCCCCGGCTTCAAGACCTTCTCAGCCGGCACAGCGGAGCAACACTGCCCCACTGTACCCGCGGAAGCAATACACACCCTTGCCGGCGTCTCTATCCCACATATACCAGCAGCTCTTGGCAGGCAACAAGATCCAATCGGAGGCACCTCACCCCAATTTCGATCCAACAGTACAAATCAGAGCATTCGCTGTGAATTTCATCAGGGTGCTCCGGGTCATACAACTGACAACTGTTGAAGATTTCGAGAGAAGATACAGGAGATGGTTGATACGAAGCAAATCTCCTTCAACGAGGTAAAGCCACCGAACGTACGAGCTAATCCTCTCCCTAATCATGGGTCGGGCTCAGGGCCTACTATCAACATGATCAGCATAGGCGCCATTGGAGAAGACAAAGATGCGCAGGAGACCCCGGTCCCATTCATTATCGAACATGTCCCAGCGAAAATAGCAGTTGCATCCGCCCCATTCGTCATTGAGGTTCCTGCAAAGGAGCCATATCAGGACAGCCGGGTTCCCTGGAGTTACGGTGATAGTGTTGCCAATGCAGAGCAAGAGCTGAGCGCGATGGGCATCACGCGCTCGGGAAGGGTTTAGCAAGGCCTGGAACCTGTTGACAAAGGGAAAGCTCCCGCCGCTGCATTCAGGGACAATGTGAGAGCTGAATCTATTCCAACGAAGAAAGTGACAGAAGAGGAAGCTGAGGCTTTCATAAATGTTATTAAGCAAGCGAATACAAAGTGGTGGAACAAATGGGCAAGTCACCGGCCCACATTTCGCTGCTTGCACTACTTCTAAGTTCCGAATCGCATCGTGACGCTCTTCTGAAGGTTCTCACTGCAGCGCAAGTTCCAAAGGAGACCGCACCGCAAAGGATCGAGGAGACTGTGAGTTCTATCTTCTCGAACCAGATCTCCTTTTCTGAAGACGAAATTCCCTCGGAGGGTCAAGGACACTTGCGGGCATTACACATTGTCTGCAAGTGTAATAATCATGTCATCGGTCGAGTCATGATCGACAACGGCTCTGCCTTGAACATTTGCCCCGTCTCCACGTTGAAGCAGATGAATGTGGACATGAGCCGTATCCGTGGAAGCAAGACAACTGTTCGAGCCTTCGATGGCTCAAGGAGAGAAGTGAATGGGGAAATCGATCTTCTCATCGACGTGGGACCTTGCTCGTTCTCCATCACCTTCCAGATCCTCGAAATCCCTAATGCTTTTAGTCCCTTGCGAGGAAGACCCTGGATTCACGCTGTCGGCGTTGTTCCCTCCTCGTTGCATCAGAAACTCAAATTCTTTGTCGAAGGTAAGCTCATCACTGTCAACGGCAAAGAGGACTATACGATATACAAGGAGACAGCCGTCCCTTATGTCAGCATCGGTGAAGATCAGAACCTGCCCTTCCACTCCTTTGATATTATCTCCGTGATCCGAGACTACGGAGAAGTCGGTCCGTCACGGGCTGATCGCATGATAGGAAAGGTTCTGCTGAAGAGCGGATACGTCCCTGGAACCGGTCTTGGGGCGCATGCATAAGGAGTCCTTCATCCAGTTCAGGTGGAGGAATATCGTAATAGGAGGGGACTCGGTTTTCGCCCCTCCTGCCATGAGATTGTCCACGCACGCCGCGGTAAGCACTTTCATCATCTTGCGGCACATAACAGAAAGCTCCCCAGGGGCATCCCAGTTCCACCCCTCTCGCACTTCTTCCCTGGGCCACCGCTCGTTGTCAGAGGCACATTTGATACCGCACCATCTGAGTCAGAGGACTCTTCCTCAGATACGACTGAAGAGTTCTTTGCACAGCCAGCCGTGTATGCCATTACGGAGGAAACATCTTCCAGGGTACCTATCCGCCTGGCACAAGAGGACGAGGAGCTGACAAATTGGACCGTAGTCCCATGCTATTCGGCCGTAGTCGTCGATGTGTAAGACAATCCTTGTACAAATAATGCCACCCGCATGTTGGCAAAGCCATAAGCCGCGTGACGGAAGAGGGATTATTTTGTTATGGCTTGTTAATAAAATCCCTATATGCACTTTTTGAATTCTTGTGTCTAAATTCTCTCCCTCACTCTCATTTTCGACGCTTTAATTTCTGAAACAATTTCCTTCCATTTCCAAGCTCCAATCGAATCCAAATCACGGATATAACGATTCAAATCCACCCGAAAGACGCTTCGAAAAGCCCTTACCCACATACTTTGAAAAAGGGCTTGACGAGGACAATCACGTGTCCGAGATAGAGGAGAGTTTGCATCGTCTCGAAAACCACCAACTCACCTCCGTCGAGCCAACTGAAGAAATAAACATTGGCACCGCAGAAGAACCACCCACCCTTAGAATCGGGACGAGACTCGACCCTGCACAGAGATCTCGGATGATCGATTTCTTAACAGAGTATCAGAAAGTCTTTGCTTGGTCCTATGCTGACATGCCAGGCTTAGATCCCTTGATCGTGAAGCATTTCCTCCCGCTCGACACTGAAAGATTCTCGCCCAAACGCCAACAGTTACGGCATCAACGTGCCGACCTTCTCTTACGCATTAAGGAAGAGGTCATCAAGCAGGTAGATGCGGGATTCTTGGAGGTATGCAATTACTCTGAGTGGGTAGCGAATATCGTCCCGGTTGAGAAAAAGAACGGGAAAGTCAGAGTCTGTATCGACTATCGAGACCTTAACAGGGCCAGTCCTAAGGATAACTTTCTACTACCCCATATTGATGTTTTGGTGGACAATACAGCACGTCACACACAATTCTCCTTCATGGACAGTTTTTCTGGATACAATTAGATTCAGATGATCGAGGAAGATAAGATCAAAACGACGTTCATCACGATGTGGGGGACGTTTTGTTACAAGGTTATGCCTTTCGGTCTCAAAAACGTCAGGGCAACCTATCAGCGGGCAATGGTCACTCTCTTTCATGACATGATGCATAAAGAGATTGAGGTCTATGTCGACGATATGATTGCGAAATCCAAAGAAGGAGAAGATCATCTAGTTAATCTCAAGCGACTATTTGACCGTCTCAAGAAGTACAAGCTCCGACTCAACCCGGCAAAATGCACCTTCGGTGTCAAGTCGGGTAAGTTGTTAGGATTCGTAGTCAGTGAAAAGGGAATTGAGGTTGACCCCGACAAAGTCAAGGCGATCATGGAGTTGCCTCCTCCGTCGACAAAGAGCAAAGTAAGGAGCTTTTTAGGACGGCTGAATTACATCGCACGCTTCATTGCAAATCTTACAGACAAATGCCAACCGCTCTTCCGCCTGCTTTGCAAAAATGCAGTGGTTGAGTGGGACAATGAGTGTCAGAAAGCTTTCAATACAGTCAAGGCATATCTGATTCAGCCGCCGGTGTTAGTCCCACCTTCACTGGATCGTCCTCTCATTTTGTACCTGACAGTACGCCGACAATCTCTCGGGTGCATGTTAGGACAAAAGGACGATTCCTCGCATGCAAAGCAAGCAATTTAT
Source organism: Punica granatum (assembly GCF_007655135.1). NCBI lineage: Eukaryota > Viridiplantae > Streptophyta > Magnoliopsida > Myrtales > Lythraceae > Punica > Punica granatum. The sequence continues at coordinate 13,358,910 of NC_045134.1, read as the reverse complement.
TATTTAAGCAAGAAGTTTACTGAAGGGGAGTCTAACTACCCTAAAATAGAGAAAATGTGTTGCGCGCTCGTGTGGGTCATGCAAAGGCTCCGGCAGTACACTCTCTTCCACACCATCCGTTTGTTGTCCAAGACGGATCCGCTGAAGTACCTGCTTGATAGTCCGTCCTCCATGAGGAACATAGCGAAGTGGCGTTGTCAACTGACGGAGTACGACATCGAATACGTGTCGCGCACATTAGTGAAGGGCCAAGCGATAGTAGATTATCTAGCAGAGTTCCCAATTGTCGATGACACACCAATCAACTCTGACTTTCCAAATGAAGGGATCCTCCTAGTGAATGATGAGGAGGAAATCCCTAGATGGAAGATGTACTTCGATGGTGCAGTCAATTCCACCGGGTCGGGTATTGGCTCTGTGCTGATATCCCCTGAAGGACGCCATTTCCCAGTTGCAGCAAAGATTGACTTCTCCTGCACCAACAACATAGCCGAATATGAGGCATGTATCCTCGGCTTGCAGGCGGCGATCGATCTCAAAGTCAAGGAGCTCAAAGTGTTTGGAGATTCCATGCTCACAATCTTTCAGACACTCAAACAGTGGAAGACGAATGATCCCAATCTGGTGCCGTATCACGAGTATCTCGAGGACTTAGTGGAGAACTTCGAGAAAGTCTCGTTCACATATACACCACGCATGAAAAACCAATTTGCCGATGCACTCGCAATGCTCGCTTCCATGATGAGCATCACAAAAGAGAATCTCATCGAGCCCCTCGAGTTCGAGATTGCTCAGGGCCCTGCCCATTGCGATATAATTGAGGTTGTTGATGGCGAACCTTGGTATGTGGACATTAAGCATTTGCTGCAAACCAGCCAATTCCCTGCTTTTACTGATCGTCATGACCGGAGAACTCTTCGGCGCATTGCAGCAAATTTCTTCCTGAGCGGTGAGACTCTCTACCGCCGTTCATTTGACGCCACACTACTACGGTGTGTCGACGGAAATGAGGCATGACGTCTCATAGAAGAAGTACACGAAGGAAATTGCGGACCGCACATGAACGGGCTCATGCTAGCGAAGAAGCTCATGCGACTTGGTTACTTCTGGTCCACAATGGAAACTGACTGCGTCAAGCATGTCAGGCACTGTCATCTGTGCCAAGTATACGCGATTCAGATCAAAGCCCCGCCCAATGAACTACATCCAATGGCAGCTCCATGGCCCTTCTCAATGTGGGGAATGGACATAATTGGTCCAATAAACCCCAAAGCATCCAACGGACACTTGTTCATATTAGTAGCTATCGATTACTTCACCAAATGGATCGAAGCTATCACTCTTGCGTCAGTTACCGCAAAGGTCGTAGCACGGTTCCTCAAGCGCGACATCATTGCACGCTACGGGGCTCCTGCGACTCTCCTCACAGACAATGCCAAGAACCTAAACAACAAACTCATCGACGGTGAATTACAAGAACTGGCACGAGATGCTCCTGTTCGCGCTCTTGGCTTATTGGACATCTGTTCACTCGTCCACAAGGGAAACCCCGTACTCTTTGGTCTACGGTATGGAAGCAATTCTTCTAGTCGAAGTGGAGATTCCTTCTATGAGAGTCCTTGCCGAGTCCAAACTCAAGGAAGCAAAATGGGCCAAGCAGCGCTACGAACAGCTTAATCTCATCGATGAGAAGCTGCTAACAGCACTTTGCCACGGTCAATGCTATCAGCAAAGAATGGCCCGAGCATTTAACAAGAAAGGTCGTCCCCGCGAGTTCAGCCCCGGCGACCTCGTCTTGCGAAAAGTCTTGCACATCGCCCCAGACCACAGGGGCAAATTTGCTTACAAGTACGACGGTCCCTTCATCGTTAAAGAAGTCTTTGACGGAGGGGCAATCATTCTCAATGATATCAACGGAAACGAGAACGCTCTTCCAGTCAATGCTGATGCTCTTAAGAAATACTATCCGTGATGGTGTTTCTCTCATCCCACTACGGGTGTTTTCTCAAATGCACATTACATTTTATCTTTCTTCGCATGTACAATCCCCAGCCCTTTTAATTTCACTAACTCATGTACTCCCCTCTTCTGCTCTTTCCTTTTCTCTGAACTTTTCCTGAGAGAAAATAAATAAATTTCCCGCTAGGTTGAAAACCTCTTTGAGGCGACCTAGGCAAAAATTAGAGGATGAGGGACACAGTTTAAAATCCCGCAAAGGGGAATCGTGGTAAAAGGAGAGCATGAACGAAATCCTCGTTAGATCGAAAACTCACAAAGGGCGGTCTAGGCAAAAGTTAGAGGAGCCGAGAGGTGTGATCATCAGGGCGGTCGTAGCAAAAGGTGAGCTTTAAATGAGGGAAATGTCAAACAAAATACCCCGTTAGGTCATCACGCGTCTTGCGACCTATGCAAAAGTTAGGGGCCTTTGGCAACTCGACCACGAAATGACAGCGACACTTAATGTGAAGCGACAACGAGTAGTGGTTCGGCAGTCTTCGACGCAAGCAAACTCTCTTTGATTATCCGGGCATGTAACACCTTTCGACGTGGGGTCGAATCGTTGTATCCTTGATCTGGAGGATCCCAAAGATCCCTCCCTTTACCTTAATGCAAATTCCATGGGTCATCCCCGTTCTGCAAAAAGCTTTCCTTTTGAGTCAAACGTTTTTTGGGACACGGCCACCCTTCAAATGGTCACCGAGTCAAAATCCCTCAAGCATTATTACTCGGACTTTTTTGCACATCTTCATTATGGCTAATGCACGCGACTAACAAAATTATTAGCTTTTCTTATCCTGTACACAGACATGAAAATGCGAATCCCAAAATATGTTTCCCCAGGATGGATGCACATCTGCCTTCTGCAAAAGGCGACAGTTTCAATCTAAGGAAGAAGTCTTCTGAGCAGCACTTGATGCATTCAATGACACTGAAACCAGACAACGAGCGGCAAAGCATTCTGTCACAGCGTCACTTGTAGTGTCAACAAGCACAATGTTCAAATTGAATCACAATGATTCCTTCCACACCTCATACAATTGCCAAACATCTGCATCCACTTTACGCTTTGCACCTTTCAATTACGCTTTGCACTTTTCTTTATGCATCGCAAGCTCGCCGAGCCACCTAGCTCGTGTTCTTGCAAGTCCGCCGGGTCTGCTAACCCGTGCATCTCCCCCTTTCTCTGCAAGCTCGCCGAGCCACCTAGCTCGTGCTCTTGCAAGTCCGCCGGGTCTGCTAACCCGTGCATCTCCCCCTTTCTTCGCAAGCTCGCCGAGCCACCTAGCTCGTGCTCTTGCAAGTCCGCCGGGTCTGCTAACCTGTGCTTCTCCCCCTTTCTCTGCAAGCTCGTCAAGCCACCTAGCTTGTGCTCTTGCAAGTCCGCCGGGTCTGCTAATCCGTGCATTTCCCCCTTTCTCCGTAAGTTAGCCGAGCCACCTAGCTCGTGTTTCTTGCAAAGCCGCCGGGCCTGTTCGCTCGTGTATCTTTCCTTCTGCATTTTAAGCGCAGCTCATTATCTTTTGCACTGCACCTTTCATTAAACCCTCACATTTGTATTAAACTCGGCTCTTTCAATTAAGCTTCACATGTTTCTTTGAGCTTTGCATCTCTTACCAAATTCCACACTTTTCATAAGCTAGCTTCGTACTCCCGCATGCATTATCTTTCTATACTTTCCCTGTGTAAAGTTTACCTATGTCTCATTCCGCTTCTTCATATTGCATTTAGGTACAGTAATCCCACATATCCAAAGAGGACGAGGAAAACAATCATGGAAGATACCATATCGATTATCATGACCAAAACGGGCTTCTTCTGTATCTTTGGCCGAATCCTCTATCAGAGTATCCAGCCAAAGAGGGGCAAGCTGTTAGTACCCCATTTTGGTTCATCGATCCAGGCAATACCACCTAACAGCGATCCAGGCTATGACTTGAGCATCGATACAGAAGAAGGCTCAACAAAGCAGCAAATTGCTATTCATTCTCAAGTCAACAGAGATAGGCAGATGATTCAAGCACATGACAAAGGAATATACGGAATCATCCAGTGGCATACGGAGCAAATAGAGAGCCTTAACAGCATCCAAACCGGCATTTTCAGAATACAACACGTACAGTGCTATTTTCTACTGTTTCGTTCGACCATCAGAAAATAGTCAATATTGGACTCCAAAAATCCCTCGTGATCCCAAACAGATGAAAAGTGTCTTCAAATGCATTTCGGAGTTCGTCTGCTCTATACAGAGCAACTTTCAAAATACAGAAAAAATTTTCAGTGTAAGTCCAAAAATGTCGTTCACTTGAGAAAAGTTAATGCCCGATGTCAGATATAGTCACATCCAACAATTATACAAAGCATAAGCATTGCTTTATATTGTCTTCCGAAAGTCACACAGACTCCTCAAATGACTTTCGAACGACAGATCAAGCATACCTTTCAACGGAAAACCATTTCCAAAGACTGATCTGACGAAACATCGGCAAACGAAGTTAGCCATGCATTGCCCCAAAAACTACAGAGGACGTACGCAATTGGTCAAATCAGACTGCAGAATCCCATTTGGTTTCCCGAGTGACCTCCGAAGAGCAGAAAAGATTGTTTCTAACGGAAATTCATAACCGGAGGTCCTTTTTACGGAAACTTGACGCCGAATGGTCGGCAATTCCAGTGCCGCTTATCTCAACGCTCAATGTGAAATCCTCAGACAGAATCGCACAATCCATTTAAACCCTCAGAATAGCATTCCAAAGTTTCAGATGTAGTTTTTCAATCCTCCGAGCCCTATTCTCAACGAACAGAGGTTACAGCGATCTCCAGCTCACCCAAGCAACTCAGGAAGCATTATGAGAAATCCGGCTTCGGACTCTTAGGACGTCTCCGGCTTCACATTGATAATACCGACTTAAGGGTCAATTATTCAGTCTGATCGACAATGCACGTCAAAACGACCGATTCGGAATGCAGACAAAACATGCGTATTCCGAAATGGTTAACTTTGCTCTGAACACCTGAAATGAGCAAAACCGGCTTCCGAGCCAAAAATCACACAAATCTTCCTTTGGGCAAAATGGAGGATTTCGGGCTCGATTAAATCGTTTTCACGCGCACAATGACAATTCGACATTCGTTTGATCCACGAACCTCGAACACACGATCAATCGAGACCCGAACTTTGGCCCGAACTTACCTCATGACCCGTGGGACCCACGACCAACTCATTGCCGCCTCACCCATGCCCATTGCCGTCCATGTCCATTGTCTTCTTCTCCATTACAATTTGCCTTTTCCTTCCATGGAAATATCAAGCCTACCATTCCATTCTTACACTCCATCTTCATAAATGCCCATTAATGCTCTTATCCCTTCCTCATCAATGCAATGGAAGAGGATTGGCTTGACTTTCCCCTAATCAAACCGCCCATCTCCTAATCAAGCTCTTAAGCAAGCTTTTCTTCACTTAATTGCATTTTATCTTTGCCTATATATATTTTTTATGTCATTCGCTTAATCACAAGTGATCACAAATCATCTCACTAGCTTTCTCACTCATCAAGAAGCTCTCAAACTCCCTTTTAGCTCCAGCAAAATCGCAGCTCAGCAAGAACAAGCAAAACCAAGCAAAATCGGGAAAAGTCTTAAGTCGGAATCCATCCCGGCTTAAATCCAAACTTTACCAAACTTCATATCCCACATGCTTTCGACCCCCTCTATCCATTTCCGAGCTTAGATTTTAATTTTGAAGTCTCTAAGTCATAGAGCCAGCTCAGTATAGAACCGAGTCCAGTTTTGGCCCAGCCGGGTCAGAACTTCCAACCCTGTTTTCTCACCTTTTAGAGTCTGTCCGAACTATAAAAACCCATCAAACACCTCCGGGGGTCAGTTAGGATTCGGGAGCCACCGACCTTGCCTCAAAAATCCATCGGAATCCACCATTATGATGTCCGACCCGAAAACTGCTCATTCGGGTCGGCGTTTCTGACTGTTTGTATGATTTTCTTGTAGATTGGGTCGATCCGTGACCCTTTTCGACCAACGACCACTTCTATCACCTCTAGGAGTCAGTTAGGAGTCGAGATCCGTTGGCCTTGCTCAAAAAGTCCACCGGGAAACGCCGTGGTGAATTCTGACCCGAAAACTGCTCAGTCGGGCCAGTTTCCAGACGCGCTCTGTTTTCGGTGTTTTTCGCAGGACTGTACGGGTCGACCCGATAATTCTAGGGGAAAACGACCACCACAGCCACCTAGAGGGGTCTCTTGGCTACCCAGGGCCGTTGATCGTGCTCAAAAAGTCCATCGGGAGACTCCGTGACGACGTCCGACCCGACTTGTGCCAGTCGGGTCTGTCCACCCTTCCAGTCGGGTCTGTTACTGCCATTCGGGTCTGTTCAAGCCAAAACAGCCCAAACCCGACCAACCAGTGATCCAACCCGACTCTTGAAGGTCCCATCCCGCCTCTCGGGACTAGGTATGACCATTCCCAACTTAGAGGAGCTAGGACTTTTATATTATTGTTGTGTTTATGGAGTTTTCAGGGGTTTTAAACATGATTTTAATTCCGAACTTTAATTTTGTGCAATTTCCTTATTACACCATGCATGTTTATCATCGTTTAGCGTGCTAGTATGTCGGGAAATATTTAAATCGAAGTCGAGGAAACCATCCCGACCCGGAAAAGCCGAGATCGTTCGGGTTAACCTCTCCATGAGGTAACCGAGAGCATTCTTGACCTTTTTGGGTCAAGACCGGATTCCTTTGCCCCGATTTAAATTGTTTCCCGAGTTTTATTGTTTTTTTCACATCCATGAAGTCGGTATTGTTTTATCGATTCCTTAAATAATATGTTTGTGCATGTTTGCATGTTTGCAAGTTTGAATGTGTTATTTAAATCATGATAATACCGACTTTCGTTTAATCGTGTTATTTAACATGTTTGATGTTTGAGCATGCGAGAAACGATTCAAAACAAGACAGGAAAAACTCGTGAAACCAAATACAAGCCATGAGACCTCTCGGCTTTCTCCAAGGAGAATAGGCCGAGAGTCTCATAGAGTTATTCGGGTTCCATGAGGCTTCCTCTTCCCGTTTTAAATCCGTTCTCGGATTTCGTGTAATTTGCAAGTTCAATTACATCGAGAATCTCACATGAAATGTCTTTCCAAACCAAAGTATGCACGGATTCGCAATTCGGAGACCCTTTCGGGCCTATTAGGACCAAAGGGTGTTTCGGCCATCGTTGGTCGAATCATCGTCGGTCTTTCTTGACCAGTCTTGGTCACCGAGTCACGAATCGCTTTCGTAAGTAATGCATTCGGCACAACCCTTAAGCATTAATTTCACTAACGGGTTAATCGGGACGCTCACACGGTTAATTCATTCAATTCAAACAAGTTTACACGAATTGGCCATTAACTGATAACTCGCGTCGATGAGTTGTCAAATGACGTTGGTGCCCTTTTCAAACTTATCAATTTCAAAACCCAAAACGCACGGTCCGATGTAGCATGGACGTCTGAAAAGGGCTTCTGTGTCTCAACTTGAGTTTTTACCTGATTCCAGGTAACTCAGGTCAGGATACAGAAGATCTTTCTATATCACTTCCGGGCAGATCGATCTGTTCTTTGGCTTTTTCAGGGTTCTTGCACAACCCTGGACGATCCAAGGAATTGGTCTACACTGGCTACAGGCCGAGGTGGCCCGCACTACGATGTTTCCCCTTTTCTGAAAACAATTTTCAAATAAATGGCAAAATCGTCTTTTCACAATTCAGCGACACCCCTAGGGTTAGCATGACAGAAACACTACAGTACGGGATAAGAACGAGCTACCTGTTCAGGTGCAAGTTCATCTGCATAGCCTTTTCTTATCTAACTGATGAGTTTCTGTCATCCTAACATAGACTCGGGTAACTAGAACGGTTATCTCTGTCAGAAAACACGCAAAATGCTGATTAACCTTTCACTCGACCTAACCAAACACTAGATAATGGTTAGGAGGAATTCTAGATTCCAAATCTAGAGTCAAAACACGAGTTTGGGTAATTCAGTGACACAATACAGAACAACTGTAAAAGCAATCCACACACAAGAAACTTGACTACGAACATCCGATATGTCAAGTTCTCAAACCAAAGCCGAATGCTAAAATATTAACACGTGTTTGTTTGTCTAGGGTAGGATTTGCATGCCAAAGTACCCCGGATTAACAATTTGCTAAAACACGTACATTTGATAGTAACAAACACTTTGTCTGTTATTAACATGTTGTGAGTTACCTTTTTGCACCTGTTTGCCATGCGGGTCGAGCCTAATCCCTAGGCCGAATAATATTAGGGTTCAACACCCTAATCATCAATCACAACGTCCAATGCCCTAATCATCACTTACAGGGTCCAACGCCCTATTCAGTGAGAGCGTGCATCGAGTTCCATTTCTTCGGTTTTTCCCTAAACTCACGATGAGTTAGAGCAGAATAATAACCGAACGCGAATCGATTGGAATTCGATCATTTGTAATTTATATTTTATTGTATTTCTGAGAGTGTTGTAAGAATTTTATTTTTTACATTCATTCTGTAAGAATTCCAGTCGGTGAGCGAACGGTCCGAGAGTCGAATTAATCGAATCGGTCTAATGCTTGCCTAAACACAGGTAAATCCAAGATCTCATGGTTCTGGTTCACGCGGGGATTCAACCTCTATGGTTCGATGAACTGTAACGCGAGATTGTGAACCAATTCCCGGACACACAGATTTACTTCTCTCTCGGTTTCTCAACCGATATTGTTTGATTCGTCGAACTTACGATGTCAAAACGTGCGAGGCGAGCGCAACTTAATCCATGCGGTAAATAATAAAACATGCAAGCCTAGCAAACCAGAGTACCGAAAGGGCGTACGGGATATAGGCCCGCACGTAACATGAACCCCCGAACACGAACTTTCCGGTTCCGCACAGACCAATGCCTTAACAACAACTAGGTGTTCCATACCCCTAGACCCCGGGTAACTTATCCGCCCTCGACCTTCAGGTCGTAAAATGATAAGTGGCGACTCCTTCTCTCACGCGTGTCCGTCACGCATCCCCACGGGAAGGTGGACACTCCCAAGCTGCACGATCCAAAAGCGCGCATGCAGGCCCCCGATGAGAGTCCACATTCGGGTCCGTACATCCCCAAAGTGATAGAACCCACGATCAATTTTCTCTAGAATGATATCCCAGAATTCAAGGCAATCTATAGTGGCATGCCTCCAGGAATTGTGGTACCTTGATAGATAACTCGAAAAAATCTCGAACATTCATTCCTTCGAACTTCTTAGGAATCTCGAAGTCGAGGTCGATCTGTGCCAATTGCACGAACTCAGCCTCAAAGAGTGCCATCTTGTAGCGGTGACATGCTTTCTTAAAACGAGCTTTATAAGTCTCGACAGTCTCCTCCGACTCTTGAACAAGTCGAGATAGATCCGCCAAGGACACTTCTGGCTTAGTCCTATAGAACTAAGTATGAAATTGTGATTCTATCTCATTCTACATGTGAATTAGTTCACCGAAAGAGTGATTTACCAAGCAAACATAGTACCTATGAGAGAGTTCAAGAACAGGCGCAACTTGAGGAAGTCATTGGATGCAGCCTTCCCACACTGTATTGTAAATCAGGCTATGTGCTTGATAGTGGATTGTCCATCTTCCCCGAAAAATGTTGCAAACTCCGGGACTTTATACCCACGTGGCAGATCATGTAATATGTCAATACAGTCAGGATAAGGCTTTTGGTATGCCGAGCTGTCTATACGCCGAAGGCCGGGCCCATAAAATTCCTAGATGACGTCTTGTAACTGATTCCGATCCACCAGCTGATGAACCTTATGCCCCCCGAGCCTTTCGAGCTGATTGTTGTTTAGTAGGGCCTAGTTCTTAAGGGGTGGAGCTTAGTAGCAGCATGGGAGACCGTTACTACTAGCCGGGAAATTTGGGCTGACTCTCTCAGCCGATATCCTCCTCAGTGGATCTGCAGCTTGAACTAGTGCCAGAAGAGCTTGAGCAATCAAGGCTTGTGCTGGTGCTTGCTGAACTGCAAGTAACTACTGTTGCCCCATGTTTACCTGACGTGTTAGGGCGCATCTCCTTGGTTCTGCATCTCCTCGGTAGTCCAAGTTATGCTAACAGAAGTATGTTCCAAATACGGGCTCATCCTTTGGAAAGTCTACCGAAACTCGACAACTAAGCACTTCATCAACTAGGTTGTGCCAGCTGTCATACTTTCCATGGGACGGTTCATAGCCTGTTGACCTTGCTTGATGTCAGTAGCCACGGTCTCAATAGAACGAGACAACATGCTGACAACATCGGTGCTGCCGCCAGTTGTTAGGTTTTCCACGACAGCTTGAGCAGCCGAAGCTGATTCAGCCTCAGGGGCCTCTTCGATGTTGGCAAGGGGTTGCTTACGCGAAGGCATCTCTTGAATTCTTCAATGAGTCCCGCCGGGTAGTGCCACAAAATATTGTTTATAGGAAAACGGCGTGCCAGAGATAGTAGGTCTTAAAAATATGAGAATACGAGTAATCTAGCTTCTAATATCGACGATCAGTTCATGCCTTACTTTGAAAAAGGACTTAAATTGAGAAGGATCAAGGAAACTAAAATTGCATTAATAGGGTAAAGCTCTGTATAATGAGATAAAGAGAAAGGACGATCTTTATAAATTGAAGAGAAAGCGGGAAAACCTAAAGGAACTTATGTACAAGGAAACAGAAGAACTAGCTGAAAGAAAAGGATTGTATGAGCATTTTGACGGAGCTTCAAGTCTGAGTCAATGAGTTTGTGTCCTCTAATCTTCCAAGCCTGGTATTTCTAGAGCAGCCAAGCTGTCATCACCGTAACCTCCATGCTCCCATGCTTCTGTCAATTGACAAATGTGGGTGTTTGATCATGCAGTAACTACTTGTTGCCAGATGAACAAGTGATACGTTATTTCTTCTCTTCTTCACCACTTCTGTCAGTTTATTCAAATAATTTGATTGTGCATCCCATGTGTCCTTAATTGATGGGGCCTCAACAAAAGAGATAAGCATGACAACAAATCTATCTCACGTTCTTCAATTCTATCTGATTCTAAAACTGGGCCATCGAACAATGGATTGGGCTTGTCTTTTGATCTGCATTGTCATCTCAACTCGTGATGCCTAGATCAACTTAACACCTCATGGGCCGCCCTTCTCCTTTAAATTGATCATAACCTAAATCCGAAATATCAAGTCAACATGGCTATACTCAATCAATGGTCAGTCAAGCTCCGGAACCACGAGATACATCAAGTGCTCTTTCAATGGTCGAACCTCGGAGAGGAAGAAGCTACTTGGGAGGACCGATCCTTCATTCAGAAGCAATTCCCTCATTTCCATCGAGGACAAGGACCTTTTAAAGGCGGGGCAATTGTGGCCCATAAAGGCTAGCCCATATCAACAATAACCCAGCCCATACATTCGAGTTCCTTGAGTGTGGGGCACGTAAGTACAGTTTTGATGGACAACATGAGCATAGTTGTCAGAATTGGAATCTGAATCGTAGAATCTTATGATTCTACGATTTGAAGGGTGGCTAGCGATTTCGATTTCATGGCATGAACCGAAAATGTAGAATCGTGGCTTAATCAGATGGAAACTCGTGGAATCTTTGAATTGGGCCAATTCTACGATTCTGTTTTCAGCCTAAAGTCGATCGAAGCCCAGCCCGTAAAGCAACCCAACCATTTTTCTTTTTTTCCGCTCTTCTTCTTCAAGTCAACTGAGGAGTGAGCTAAGTCATTCATGCTACATGAGTGACTTAGCTCACGTGAGTTTCATGAATACTGTTATGGGAACGGGTTGAGAGGGATATATATTCTTAGCTCTATACTCTTAAGCTATCATCATCATCATAATAACAAACTTCATTCATCTGTCATTCTCTCTACTCCTCTACTTCCTCTTCTCCCTGTCCGTCTTTTCTCTCTCGAGGATAGTCATTAGGGACCAATGTTATCAGAACCGGAACGGTCCGGACGGTTCGACCAGTCGAACCAAAAAACCCATGTCCAGTCCGATTAGTTTAAAAATCGAAAATGTATAAATAGACCTGTGAATGCAAAAAATTGGACGGTTTTTAGGCAAACCCATCGAGCCCATGTGACCGGCTGGTGGGATGGGTTCATACCTTTTTAAACATGAAGGACCTAAAAGTAAATCTGAAAAACATAAAAGAAAGGGGCGTTTGCCCTAGTTTTCTGGTGCAGAGAACCAAGAGAAAGGGATGTTCTGTACAGAACGAGTGGCTCCCTCTGTGAGTGATCGTCTAGGTCCTTTTCTTCGAGCAGCTCCGACTCCGAACCTCGATAGCAAGCTGGTTCTTCGTCTTAGACAACCTCGAGGGCCTGAATCAGAACCCAAGCAGGAATAGCGTTGCACTCACGAGGACGAGCATCTCCCACTACGGAAACAATAACAATAACCCCGTGCAGAACGTCGACAGCTTGGCATTCAATGACATGAAGGAACGCGTGTTGGAGCTCGAAAAGGAGTGCCTCAACATGAAGCAGGATCTCCACGAGCTGGTGAAGACCAGAGGGAGTTAGAACGTTTTGTTCCGGAGGTTTGGATTAAGGTTGAAGCACAAGAAGATGGAGGCCAGACCGGTGAGCCCTCCAACTGAAACATGCTTGGGTCTTCTTGTATTTTTTGAACCCATATTATTTAATATTTATTACTATTTTCTTATATTTTATAATATTTTCTTAAAATAATAAATATTTATTTATTTATTTTATAATTAAATATGCGATCTCATATTATTTAATATTTATTACTATTTTCTTATATTTTATAATATTTTCTTAAAATAATAAATATTTATTTATTTATTTTATAATTAAATATGCGATCTGATATATCAAATCCCGATTGAACCCATAAATTCATATCTGGACTGATTCGATATCCGGTCCAATTTTGATAACACAGTCAGGGACTAACAGCATCACTTCATCCTCGATTAATGTGCAGAATACACTGCATTGCATCCTTAATAAGCAAGCTAATTTGTAGGACGAAGCTCGACACTCAAACCGCCGAGATTGGCATGCTTGCACACAACTTCGACCCGTTACAGAAACAGTTCTGGATCCAGTTCTCATACTTCCGTTGACCTCAGCAGTATTTCTAAACAAACCCATGAATCGCAACTTTGCCAGATTAATTCTCTGGAGCCTCAACGAATTTCTCAAACTTTATCGTAGCAGGTTTGTCCCGTCAAGGGCCAGCGCTCGGCACATCAAAACACTTCACAAAAAAAAAAAAAAAAAAAAACACACTTGCGACAAAGACCATGAGAAGGTCATAGACTCCGATACTCCAGAATTTAGTGTGATCTCACGCAAAGAAATGAACGGCATGTGGCCAAAAGCTTCAAACCGCATAGATAGAAACTCTTTAAATTAAAGATGCTCATCACTGTCATACATCTTATACCCTAATTCCTAACACTATGCCGAGAAATGTAAACATGTCTCCTCTACAGATACCTAAAGCCCCTCCTGTTTTATTTGAAAAAGGAAAACAAAACGAACTAAGCATGAGAAGATGGGAAGAAAAAAAGAAACTGGGGACTTGGAGGAGGGGAGTTGACTTCTGATTTTGCAGTGTCCTCAAGTATTACAACTCCCTACATTGGACAAGCATGGAGCTGAGTATACTCAGTGTCCTATGGCAGCTCATCCTGCACCAAACAGATCCCAACGCCGCCATATGCGAATTACTTATACACTCAAAGGAAGCAAAAAGTGCACACAAAAAGTATCAGAACAATTAAAACGAACCGAGCTGCATTGCTATTCTTGGTACTGACAGAACAAGAAACTCAGGAAATTATCTCAAAATGATTATATCAGGTAATATCAGGCATCCCCTGCTTCAACTGATTGTGACTTCAGGATATTAAAGAAGCCAACGACAAAACAAAATGAAACTCAATTTTGTTGTTCTTTTATGCAGAAACTAGACAATGTGGATGAGGGGAAATGGTCCTCAGGCAATCCAACATATTAGGCTGACAGAAGACAAAGTGATTGATCACGCACCTTTACTTATAGTTCATCTTTCTTTTCTTCTTCCTCAGTGGTGGCATCACCAGCTTTATCACGGTTCTTCTCGATAAAGTCAATGATATCCTCCTTGGTCCTGTCACCTTCATATGACACTATCTTCCCACTTGCAGACCTGAAGTATATAGTTGGGTATCCCTTGACATCGAACGGATCATTCGGGATGTCATTGGCTGTGGCATCCTGTAACCAAGAAGCATTTGTCAGAAAAGCAAAATTCCCAATAGTATACCACCTCTTAAGATATTTCCCTCTTGATGCCTCAAATATCAATAAAATTAATTTCGTGCGTATACGCAGATATGAGATGAACTGTTAAAAATCTTTCGGATAACTATACCTATTCCTAACATGTGAAGCAATGAAGTAACATCTGAGCTAAAATTCACAAGTAAAATTAAAAGGAAAATTTTAAATTTTTCCTAAGTAAACACATAAATAAAAATGTCCATGAGTGAAAGGCTCTTAACTTAACCAAATACTGAAAATTCTCCTAACCTGAAAGCCTATTATATAAATAGGAAGGAAGAAAAAGTTCCGATTCCTACGCTCTCCAGAGCAAAATTCTCTCTCCAAATTATATATTTAAACCAATTCATAAAGCCAGACAGAAAGCTAATGTAGCACGTTAGATACCAAAGTACAGAAATCATCAGCCAAGAATAATAAATTTATTTATTAAATTGGTAGGGCGACTATACTTACCAACTTTGCAATAACAACATCAGCATCGCTTTCATAAGACAGAGCAACTTCATCCAATATTGGAGCCAATTTTTTGCAGTGTCCACACCAAGGGGCGTAGAACTCGAGAAGAACTGCAAAATTGCAGATTCCAAGACATTAGATATATCATAACACTATCACGAAATAGAATATGAACCATGTACCCTAGCATATCAATTACTCATCATTAGATGTATACAATCCACTATAACTATAGGAAGCAGGAGAACGGTATTGTTGAGAGAGGTGAGTAAGCGGAAATATATATTATAAACGTAAAGACAAATATTTGTTGCAAAATTGGTAATGATAGAATGACATCTGAAATTGCAATCCCGTTAAACTGTAGCATCCTACACGGACGATCATATTCATCTTTCATGGGGCATCATGGCACAAAGTTTCTCACTGACTTCGCCTCATTTACAAAAATTTCCCCCCTACACTTGGAAAATTTGTAAATGAAAAGATTCATAGGCAATGAGTTTGAAACATAGTTTTCCACACATCTAAAAACAAGAAGATTGCACATTTGATAATAAGAAAGGAAAAAGTCATAAGAATGCTCCCTGCTGAGCGAAACAATTATTGAAGGTAATGGAAAAGATTGGTATACGTACCATTTTTCCCAGAGTTGAACACCGTGTCTTGCAGGGTGTCTGCAACAACTACTTTCACCGGCTCACTGTTATCTTGGGGAATGGGTTCAGACTTCCTGTATGGTGGCACATTGCCGGCCTGTAATTTTCATTTCATTAGTCAAGAAAAATGGGGAAGACAAAAGAAACGCTATAAGCTTTCATTGCAGCAACAACACTTCAATTGGAATAAATTTGTACAAAGAAAGGAACAGAATTATGTTACCTTGTAATCTTTGACCCATGGAGCAATGTGATCAGGCTCCACATTTGCTTTCAAGTACTTCTGTCCATCAGTAGTCTGAATGATGATGAGAGGCACTTGATCCTCCTTAAGTCCAAAATACTGCTCATTCAAAGCATTAAATATTCATTTGTCAGTAGAAAATAACTGAGCAATGAGCATAAGACAGAGATGTCCAGAAGATTGGGAATTCCAACCTGAAAGGCCCCCTGACTGGCATCAAGGTCTCCCAACAAAAAGCTTATACCCTCTCCTTTAAATTGCTCAGCGACATCGCGGTATTTGGACTTAAAAGATTCAGCTAATTCATTGGTGAAGTTCATAAATAGCATCGCCTACAATCATTTGGTCAATCATTAGAAATTAGCAAAATTGAAGAGACTCATAATCAAGCAAATCAAGTGAAAATTAACCGAGAAAACTCAAAGGCATGCTTCTTTTACCTTAGCATTAACATTATTGAAAAACTTGATCACAAAAGGGTGATTGCTGGGATCATTGTTAAAGACAGTGACCACCGGCACACTAGATTCTTCAACAAACTTCTCCAAGGCATCAACGTGAAAATCCTGCAAATATATATTTTTAGTAACATAATAACTATTAAGTGGCAAGGCAAATCTATCATACATGCTTGTGAACAAAAGAAATACCTTAAAATCAACAAAGAGCTCATCAAATGGCTTGAAAAGCCTCACAACTGGTCCTGCAACAGATGATTCTCCGCGTGGAAGGAGCTTCGCATCCAAAGTATGGCCAAACTCGTAGTCAGAACGCAATTTCTCAGCCAAAGCTGTGAAATTCTCATACTCTTCACCAGAAAATTTGGGGAACACTCCAACCTGAAAAAGTAAGCCAAAAATGCAAATCAGGGAAACCTGATAGACATGAAAGTAGATAAAAAGCCAGACATACAGGGATTAGTACTTACAACGACAATAGACTTCTCCCCAATGAGATTGCTAGCATCATCTACGGATTTTATTTCAGCAGAAGCAGGACCACTTTGTTTCTTTAAATAAGAAACAATGCCTTCTGCCTCACGCGGACCCTTGTACTCCTGAACAGCCTTGCCTCCTTTCCTGAAGATTTTAAGGGTGGGGAATCCCTTAACTTCATGCTCAGTAGCAAGCTCTCTGTTTGCTTCTTCATTGGCATCAACTTTTGCTAGAGCAATAGGGGGGTCATGGCTACTCAATATTGATGCAGCCTTCTCATACTGCATGTTGCAAAGCATTGATATTGTCAACCAAGAGAGTAAAGAGAAAAGTACAACTACCAGCGAAGTAGAATATTTAACAAAGCTGATTACCTCTGGAGCAAGTTTCTTGCAGTGGCCACACCTGAAACAGAAATCACCCGATTCAGTGCAATGATTCAATCGAAAACTTAGAAATGCATGATCATGATTGTAATGCCTGGTGCACTGTAAACAACTTTGAGGTCAGACTGCCGCCATGTGTGGATTCAGATTGGCATAATCCATCAAAGTAGCACCTGTACTATCCATTACCCTCGATATTCCTGACTATGACATCGCACTAAGATTACTTCATTCACAGTTATTGGCTCCGAAAATGTCATTTTTCTTTCAAATGCCATAAAATGAACGCATCAGAGAACGTCAAAGCTCTATTTTGCTATCCAATTGAGGAATAGATATTCTTTCAATAGAGAGACAGAAGTAAAAGTTCCACAGCCCAGAAAGACAAAAAAAAAAAAAGGAAAGAAAGGGGCGACCTATTTAGAGCAAAAGGCATGGATAAAAATAAAGCGAAAGTTACACATGCAGATGAAGTCGCCATTCATCTAAATTAAAACACTCCAATTCGCGATCAGAATCATCCGATCAAGTCACCGACAGCGAAACAGAGTGCAGCTAAGCAATGCATGCAGGTAAAACTCATGAGCTCAAGCTTCAAACACGCAATTCAGATAATTCAGAGGAAACCGGACACCGAAAACAAAACGATGCGACAAATCAAAAATCGAACAAAAGCAGATAAAACATCGGTGCCATCTAAAGGTGCGTAAGATCCAGAAAACGTGCAGAAAATTCGACGATTTCAGATACAAACGACAGCCAAAAGGCGTTAATCCATAGGATTCACCGAAACAGAGGTGAGAAGAAACGTACCACGGGGCGTAGAACTCGACGACGATGAAGTCATGCTTGCCGACTACGTCGGAGAAGTTGGAGTGATCCAGTGTGAGCACGAACTCCTTCGACTCGGAGCCGTCATCGGCATCGGCATCGGCGAAGGCGACCGCCGCGCACAGAGAGAGGGCGACGAGAGCGAAGAGGATCCAATTCGGAGCCCTAAACACCATTGTTGCAGAGATCTGGAGAAGGCTTACGGGAAGGGTTTTTGGGGGAGTCCGCCGTGAGCGTCGTTGGGGGGTGGGTTTAAAAGGAGATCCTCCTTCGGGGTTAGAAAAGGAACAAGACAAACATGAGAGCTCCACGTAACCCTCTCTGGGCTACGGAGGATGGAGATAATTTTATACATACTCGCCTGCGAGTAGGGAATTTCGGGCGTACTCGCCGAGGGAGAGGGCGGATTCCACGTGGCTGGAGCTCACTGGTGGAGTCGCGTCATGGGGGCTGAAGCAAAAAGTCCGAGGGAGGTAATTGATATATATCGTAGCCTTAATGCTTACCCTCTACCCATATTGGTTGGGGAAATCCTATGATTTTGGGAGTAAAATCCAGAGTTTCCTTATTGAAAAATATAATTAATATAATAACTTACTTTGCAACTTGAAAATTTAAAACAGACGTTTCAAGCACTTAAATATTATTTATTGGATGAAAATGGGTGGATTTATAATAATGATCCATGCAGTAACATGTGATATTTTGCATCATTGAATGGACCCATTTGAAAACAACTTTGGTTTGTACAAGTATTTTTGTTTCACTAATTAGTAAGGCCTCAAAAAATTATCTTTTCGTCCAATGAACTTTAAGGTGTAGGACGAAGCGGAAGCGAGAATGTCGGCTTGAGTAACGCAACGCTCTCTGACCCGAGTAGCATGGGGCACGTGGAATCCAGTGTGAATCAGCAATGACCACCTTGTAAGACTAAGGTTGCGTTTGGTTTCATAATAGGATTTTAAAATCAGATTTTGATTTTGATTTTGATTTTGAGTGGAATAAATGGGGCCCACCCTTTGACTTTGTATGAATTATGTTGTTTTGTTGTGAAAAAAAGTGGTATAAATGGGACTCACTCTTTGACTTTGTATGAGTTATTTTGTTTTGTAGTGGATAGAGTTAAGTTAGAATTGTGATTTTAAAATAAAATCTTGAAACCAAACAGGCCCTAAATACTCATGGGTGACCGATAGCGAAGTAGTACTCGAATTCGTCTATTTTTTATAGGAGCAGTTGACAATTGAACTTTCAGATATTAAGATATACTTCAATCGTGGATGGTTATCATAATAGATTCCCAGCATATTATAAGACTCCCGTTCTTGAAAATCCGCACTTTTCAAAACCCCAAAAACAGATGGAATCCTAGGATTATTCCTTGGAGCAAGTTTTTGCTAGAATTTTTTTTTTCATTTTATTTAAGAGGAATTGATTATTCCTAGAGTAAGAAGTAAGAATAGTAGATAGTATTAATATAATAATAATAAGAGAACAACGAAAAAAATAGAATTGTAATAATTAATAGTTGTGATGCTAAAAAATAAATAATAAATAATAAATTTGGATTCTTTTTTATTTATTGAAGTTAATAATAATAATAATAATATAATGTGCACAAAATTGAACCAAGTAGGACAATCAATGAGAGTTTCTCGGTTATTTGATTTCAATGCTTCTTAATTAATTAATTAATAAATCTTCTTATGTTATTTTGATATAAATAAAAGATTTGAGAAAGAAAATGCAAAGTAATGGTGCACGTCCTCATCCGTCAACCAATAGATTAAAAATTTGATTCTCATTGTGGGACTATCCGTACCTCTTTATTAAATATTTAAAAAATTTATTTCATTGTATTAAATTTATAAACTTCCCTTATAATCAAAAAAGAAAAAAACTTATATAAGATTTTAAGAGTTCGTCTAAAAATTCAAAAAAAGAAATGAGAAAATAGAAGCTTTATCAAATGAAAATTAGTTACTCATCAATTTGTTTTATCGGAATTTTGTAATCACCCAAATCCAATGTTGGAAGTACATCTAATAAGTGTGATTCTAGAATATTTTGTTGATTTTTTATTTTTTTTTAAGTGTTCACATTCAAGATATTACTAGATTGTACCGTGGTGTGCATGGCATTCCATAAATTCTTTTGCCCGTGAGAGATTTCTTTTGCATCACTCCACTAACTCGAGATTTCATTCAGAGCTTCAAATTTTGTTGTGTTGACCTTTACTTTTAAAATAGGATAGTGGAGATTCTGGAAAGGATAGTGGGGAATTTATTTATTTTTTTATTGTTCCTCAAGAGAATTTTTAGTAGTTTTGTATATCATAAAGTTCAGCTTCGAAGTGACGGTTGTTACAGAATGTTCGAGCAAAAAAAAAAAAGAACGATGGCCATTACAAAAAAGAAATTTTCCCTTAAATATAATAGAAGATACATATTTTTGTATATGTATTTTAATTTTCAAAGATCTTATAAATACTAGCGAAGAGCATATGTGCGATGACGTGGGGAAAATATTCAAATTCTTGAAATTATTTGTACTGCCTATTTAAATAGATTAGATTATTATTGCTATTGCATCTTAAAAATCGCAATCTGACCAAAAAATTATGTGTATTAAACTATTAATATCTCATAAATCTATAGTAGAAGGCATCTCATTACAAGTCAAGATTGATGCATACTTATACATAAGTATATATTATGATCATGCTTATGACATAATTAAATGTAATTTAAAAAAATAAATTGATGCGCAATAAAAATGATAATATAATATGACTTGTGTATTTATAATTATATCATATTATTATATATATTATATTATATTATTATTGTTATTATTTTATTTTATTTTATTTTATTTTATATTATATATATAATAGCAATTAAATTTGGTCCATAAGAAGGATAGAGGGAGTAAGGAGAGTTTTTATACTCTCATTGTTTTTTAATAAAACAATATGTGTAAATTTCAAGCGTCGAAAACATACTCTCCATGGTTTTATGAAGTATTTATTTTTTAAAATATTAATATTAATGTCATGGGTACAACGTCTAGCTAAGAATCACATGACATAGAACTCATTGATGCTATCACGTCAGTAGAGGTAGGATTAGTAAGCGCCCTATTTCAAGTTTTAAAATTTGAATTCAAGTTCTAAATGAATCGGTTTGATTACATTAGTCATAACATGTTTGGTCATTTATACACATTTCGTTTAAATAGGCCATTTCTCAATATGTCCACTAATTGGATGATGGCGTGGATATAATTATCGATGACTTCGTCTTTTTTGGGAGGAAGTGGGTGTGCTGGTGCACACCCGCCGTTTGAGATTTTTATTTGAATTAATTTGTCACGACCCTGTTAATGTATATTATATATACATCTATATATCTATATAATATATAAACTTGACTCCACCCTAACCATAATCACAAGCCTTAAAATGGTGACCCCACTCGACACCACACGCTAGCAGTTGAGACTAGACCCCATCGTGGCTTGGAATCTCGATTATTGGTTTGTGATCGCAACCCCAGCCATTATGATGCGGTTGCAACCAATCGAAGGCCACCGACCGCATCAGAGGGTTTGAGTCGTCGATTTCCGTTGCCAGTGCGTCGAGATTGTGGTTTTGGGGTACAGTTCTCCCTGTCCGCAGTCACAATCGACGCGCTCTCCAATCTTTGTTCCTCAATGATCTCAGCCTCTCTCCCGAGCCGTTAGTTTTGGCCCAGTTCAACCCCGATGATGACGGCCAATCGTCGATACAGTCGTGGTCGTGATCGGTTGAACAACGGGGCAGCTGGGGTCTCGGTGAAGGAGAGAGGCCGCTTAGGTTTTTCGGGAAAATTCGAGTGAGGAAGGAGGAGTTGACCAGTCACCCCGATTCTACCCGAGTTTAATTTGGTTTTCAGCCTAGTCCAAATCGGCCCGACCCGTTTATGTTCAACTAGGCTAAGCTTGGGTTCAAGCCCATTAATTCAAAGCCTCGGCCCTATTGACTAGTCTGACCGATTCGGTCAACCTTGACCATTTCAACCGATTCAATTAATTCAGTCCAATTCTTTATCAATTTTGATCAGTTCAATTAAGGTTTTGATCATTTCAATCAAATTCCATCCAGTTCGGGGTCAATTTTGACCAAATTGCGAATAATTCAAATTAGTTTAGACTGAGTTTTTGGCATATTCAGTTTAATTCAGTGTGGTTCATTCTCAATTTTAACCGGTTCAAGCCCATTCAATTCGATATATGCTAATTAAGTCCCATTCGAGCCCATTATTGGGTGTTCCAAGCCTAATTTTGGTCATTTCATACCTAATTTTGACTGGTATAAGTTTAAAATAAATAATAGCTATTTTTTCTGGGAACTCTAATATTCTTAAATTGGTTAATTGAAGCAACATCTCGACAAAGTGAGCTCTCTTGTGTAAATTAATATGTTTGGAATATAAGATATCTACGTGTTTGGAATTCATGTGGATAGTGATCGGCCCAAAGAAGGTTACTATTTGACCGGATTCCATACATCCCCTGTGATAATAAATACGAAACTATCATAAGGTTTTTCATGTAAACATTAAATCAGCCCAAAAGAAGGCTTATTATTTGACAAGGCTGATTATTTGTGTCTGATTACTACATTGAGAGTACCACTTACAAGTTGATATTTCCTGTCCAAAAACGGAATATCAATGCTGTGCTAGGTATCTGGTAACAGGACCTGCCATTATTTATTCATTTGCTTTTGGTTCTATTAATTGAATGGGCTTATTTTATTATTTCCTTTATTTGTTTTCTATTCAGTTAATACTTATGTTACCGCCATTAATGTTGTACTTGATTCAATTCCTGTGTTGAGTGGCACAAATTTTTAAGATCTAGAACAAGAATATGATGATAGTTCTCCGTTGCAAGGATATGGGCTTGGCACTTTAGACAAAATAATTTGTCGCTCTAACAGGTGCAAGATCCCCTGAGGTCAAAAGGGAATTTGAGTGGTGGGATAGTCATATTGAGTTTGATGATCATGAAGCATGCAATTCCATAAAGTTTCAGAGGCGCTATGTCTGATGAGACTAATGCCAAATCGTTCCTTGCTACCATTGAGAAGCATTTTGAGAAATGAAAAGCCTGAGACAAGCACATTTTTAGCAAATCTTGTCTCAATGAGGTACAAGGGCAAGAGGAACATAAGGGAGGACATCACGAAGATGTCAATCTTGCTTAAAAAATAAGGCACTTAAGGTAGAGTTGTCTGATGAGTTGCTCGCGCATCTGGTTTTGATATCTCTTCTTACATAATTCAGTAAGTTTAAGGCAAATGAACTCATTTTCACTACATGTAATAAGAGAAAAGTTTGAAGCGAGAGAAGAAAGAAAGTGCTCATTTGGTATTAATCCCTAAAGACAAGAGCAAGAAAAGAAATAATGTTAAGGAAGCTGTGGATGCTCCTCAATAGAAGGAGCGTGATAAAGGTTCTACCTATTTCGTTTGCAAGGTTTGTGGACACATAAAAGGAGTGTACTAAGTATCACACATGGTATGCTAAAAAAGGTACACTCCTCGCTTGGATTTGTTCCGAAGTTAATATAATTTATATACCCTTACACATTTAGTGGATAGATTCAGGTGTCACTGTTCACATAAGTATGTCCATGTAGGGTTGTCTGAATTGTCAATCACCAATTGATGCTGAAAGATGCATTTATGTGGAAGATGATAATTAATTAAAGTTGAGGCTATAGACACTTTTTTAGGTTATTATTAAGGACTACTTATTTGGATCAGAAAAAAACTTATATTGTATCGTCTTTTATACGAAACCCAATTTCTATTTATGTATCAAACAAATCTGGTTATTCTTGTTCTTTCAAAAATAACAAGTTCAGTCTCTTTCTTAGTTCAAAAGTTCTTGGTACCGATTCTTTATCTTGTTATGATAATCTACATTTGCTCGATACTATTGCCTCAATAGTAGGACCCATGGTTGTTAGAATCGCGATTCGAATCGTAAAATCTTATGATTCTACGATTCAAGGGCTAGCTAGCGATTCCGATTCTATGGCATGAATCGGGAAGGTAGAATCGTGGCTGAATCGCTATTCGAATTGCAGAATCGTTGAATCGACGATTATGGTTTCAACCCAAAGTCGTATGTCCCCCTCTCTCTCCCTTCTCATCTCTCTCATTATGCGATAGTATTGCTCATTGGTTCTCTTATTTTATGAAAAGTCTGAAACTTGTCTCTTGGCTGTAAGTGATAGAGACCTGGAAAGTTTCTGGAACTGCTTCGAATTGGGTTCCAGCCAATTCCTGATTGCCGTATTGTTTGAGATGATTTAGGCTGGAATTTTTTTCGACTTATTTAGGTCCAAAGAAAGATGATTCCAAGAAGGGACAGACCAAGAAGGAGTTAGGGAGGAAAAGCAGCTTCGCCTACAGGATCCGTGACCATGGTACTATGTCAATTTTCATTGGAGATTGTTATAGTGGGAGCGTTCTCTTGTAAAGACTAAGCACCATCTGTTTTTTATGAATAAAGTAGGAGGCAGCAAGATTTATCATTTGATATTTACTTCAACTATTTCTGATATGGGATTTGGTACGTGTATATATATATATATATGTTGTTTTTTTAATTACAGGTAGAATCTTACGATTCACGATTCGATTTTACGATTCACGATTCCACGACCCTCGACCGATTGTAGATAGAATCGCGACTCTGACAACCTTGGTAGGACCATGCATATAGTTTAGGTGGTACGAAGGCATAAATTAATTGATGAGAGTTCCGCTGATATATAGCACAAGAGCTTACGTCATATATCCAAACAGTGGATATAGATTTGTGTTAGATGAAATTCATGATCTCCCAGATTTGGCGGACTTTAAAGTATGCATTGAGAATATAAAAGAGAAACGTACAAATAAAAGGAGATTAGGTGTCAATCGAAGTTCTCATCTTAGAACTAATTCATACGGATATTTGTGAACCTTTCCCTACGATTTTTTGGAATGGTCAACAATAGTTTATTTCGTTCATAGATTACTACTTTTGATATGGATACCTATATGATTGGTGAGATCTTAGGCATTGGATATGTATAAGTTTTTATAAGAGTCGAGGTTGTAAACCAACTTGTCAAGAGGATTATGGCCATTAGATCTTATCATGGTGGCGAATATGATGGTAGATTTGACAAATCATATAAACAATGTCCGGGGCCTTATACTAAATCTCTAGAGGAATGCGGCATCGTTCCTAGTACACCATGTCAGATAATTCCAACATAAATGGTGTTGTTGAATGACGTAATATGACATTTAAGGATATAATGAGGAGTATGATTAGTCATTTTTCATTACCAGAATCACCCTAAGGATAGAAACTAAAGATGGCGGCTTACTTACCTAATAGAGTGCCGATTAACGCAGCACCGCAAATGCCTTATAAACTATTGATGAGCAGAAAACCCGGTTTAAAATATTGACGAGTTTAGGATTGTCTAGCTAAGGCAAGGCCGTATAGGCCAAATCAAAGAAACTAGATGGAAAAATGGTTAGTTGTTGTTTTATTGGCTACTCTGAAAGATCCAAGTGTTACAAATTCTACAATCCCACTACTAAGTGGTTCCTTGAGACAGGAAACACCGATTTTTGAGGATGTTGAATTTAAGGGAGATAAGGTTAAAAATGTCCATGAAGGAATTTGTTTCTCTTCCTACAGTTGTTGTTTTTAATGTTAATCAAACAACAAATTCGGAACAGAACAACATTGAAGTACTCCCTATCCAACTTCAAGAGTTACTCTGGATGAACAAAGACAACAACCTCGAGATTAAGTAGCACTTGTGGCTCATTTTAATCTTAAGCCAAATCAGAAATCAGATGAATGTAAAGACTATATTTCTCGATGGAGGCATTGATGAGAGAATATGTATTGTGCAACTAAAAAACGGTGTTGGCAGACCCAAAGAAGGTGGTTTGCAAATTAAGGAAATCCATTTACCGGCTAAAATAGGCATCTCGTCAATGGGGTCATAAATTTCATCAAGTTATTATCTTGTTTGGTTTTGAGATAAATGGGATTGATGAATATATATACCATAAGTTCAGTAGGAGTAAGTATATTTACATGAGAGATTGCTAATCAAGAGATACCCCTATTGCTATATGAGACAAGTTTAGTCTCACCCTATGCTCCAAGAATAAGTTTGAATATAAAAAGTTGTAACAAATTTCCTATGCATTTGTAATGGGAGTCTAATGCATGCACGAGTATGTATGCGTCCGGACATTGCGTACATAGTTGACATGTTTGGAAGGTAATTAAGCAATTTCAATGTGGATAATTGGAAAACAACCAAATAAGTTTTACTATATTTATAAAGAACAAAGGGTTTCATGCTTACTTATAGTAATTTTACTTGAAATCATTAAGTATTATGATTCTGATTCTGATGTATGCTAAAATAGTTTAAGATTCACGTCAGGTTGTGTCCATCTATTGGCTGGAGGAGCCACCTCCAAGAAGAGTGTTAAGCAGACGCTTTTCACTACTTCAATGGTGGAGGTAGAGTTCATAGCTGTTATGAGGCATTTAAATATGACTGTAAAATTTATTCACTGACTGAGAATTATATAGTGTTGAAAGACAATTAAAGTTATTCTATGACAATAAGTTGACAGTCTTATATTCCAATAACTAAAGTTGTTAAAGAAAGAATTCAGAGTGGCCAGTTATCTATAGAGCATATCGATACAACTTCCATGATTGCGATCCGTTCACTAGAAGCTACTACCCATGGTCTTTCATGAGCATGTTGCTCATATGGGTGTTATTTGTGAGAATACTACGGTTTAGTGGGAGGTTGTATTTTGATGCTATCCGATTGTACCAATACATTATGGGTAACCTCTTTAATCTATACAAACTATAGTTTACAGTTCATTTGACTCTGAATTAAGTTTAGTTTGATCTCACTAAAAAAATAGTGGACCAGTTGAAAATGGACATGTTTAGATCATATTGCATGTAATTTCCATGTTGCACACCCATATTTGATCTATGTCGTCGGATGTATTGATATATGTGATCATAGATAGGTCTAGTGACGATAAATATGTGGTGAAGATCGCTTTGATACTACGTTGATATATTCAATGGATAGGTTGTTAAAGATATTTGGTAAGGAAAACAGTTAACAGTACTCATAAGGCATATTGCAATATATAAATATATATGTAAGCTCAAGTGGGAGATTGTTAAATTTTATTCAACGATATGACCCAACATATATATTAATCATTATATATTATGTGTTATCATGTTTATAAACCCGATTAAGTGATCTACTAATGTTTAAAAGACCTTATTGATATCTTGGTAGAGTATGAAAATTAATGTGCAGATACCAAAAGGGTAATTTCTGATTCGACGATGGACGAAATTAGAAATTACAATAACCTTAGGCACTTAAATACAAGTGATGGTTTATGGTCCTAGAGTCATACATTAAATAGAGTGATCTTCTAAGATCCCATTACTTAGACAAATGAGCAACCCACACTTTAAACCTATCGACTTAGAAGATCATGAACCCAATACAGGAGCTATGGAGTCAAGTACGCTTTCGATTCATCATAGTTTTGACCAGTGTTATCAGAACCGAACCGGACCTATGACCGGTCCAGTTCTCTTAAAAACCGGAAATGCATAAAAAATCGGTGGATTTAAAAAACCGACCGGTTTTTCTATAAACCCATAGAACCCATTCGAACCGGCCGGTTGGATGGGTTTTGGATTTTAAAAGGAAACCCGACCCGAATCTCTTGACCCGAATTTAAAATCAGCCTAATTTTCGATCTGCAAAGTGGAAACCCTAGTCCCTAGTTCAGTCTTCACTCTTCACCTTCGATTCGACTTCGAGGCTTCAACTTCCAGCTCGGTGAGTCAGTTAATGTTCATCTTCGAGCTCCTTCCCACCCCTTCGAGGCTTCGATTTCCAGCTTGGTGACTCGCAATTAGACGACTGGTGCTCCACCCACAAGGTCGTGAAGTCGCAGTGGTATCATCATCACTAGCAGCAGCAGCTTCTGCGTCACTTCCCTCACTCCAACTCGCCGCCCTCTGGTGCCGGGTCTTGCATCCCGCTGCTCCCGTTCCCTCTCAGGTTAGTCAAGTCTCTCTCACTAGCTCATTGGGTCGATTGGATTAGTCTCCTCTTCGGTCCTTCCTCTTTTTGGCGATTTCTTCATCGGTTACGTTCTTTCTTCTCTGACGATAGAGAGCTAGTTGAAGGGGGTTGTTCTTCCCTCTTTTTTGGGGTTTTCTTCAGCAAATGCATTCCTTTATGTTCAAAAAATGAAGAGCTTGCTGCAAGGATTGGCCTTGGACCATTTCTCGTTGGTAGGTACTCGAGCTGGAAAACGATCTTTATGATTGGCCTTGAAACATTTCCTGGGGGGCTTGAGTTGCCTTTCATCCGTGGTGGTTTCAAGAGGTGGAAAAGGACATGATGTCCTTGCTGGATAATAATGGGGGCAGTGTTCGGACATCTTCTCGAGCCCAATTAGTCAACTATGGAAGACTGATAGTTAATTTCCTGCTCTGCTTGCGTGAAGGGCCCTGTGTGGCTGTGAAGACCGAGGAGGTCGAGCCCGGGAAATTCATCAGGAAGTGCGAGAGGACGGAGGAGATCTTCCGGAGCTGCATCGGAAAGTAATTCCTCCCTCCTTCTCACTCTGACAGTTCCAATTCCATTGCTATTATTTCAAAATTAGCTGTATCAGAAAGTAATTCCTCTCTCCTTTTTTTAATGTGTGGTTAGTTATATTCTGATCTCTATGGGAACTTACTGATTAGGGGGCATTCTGTTTTTCTTAGAGAACAGAGATGATTACAAATCTTGCAGGCCCTTTTAATTGTACAGTAAATCTATTTTAAGAATGCACTGAGTTCTTTAAAAGAGTTCATTGGTGCACTTTTTTTTTTTTGCCGCTGGTTCTTTAGTTCTGTCAGTGAAAGGTTATATCTTGTGCCATTAGGGAGGATGAGATGAAGATATAAGCATTTTTCTGTACATAGGGACAGTGGATAAAGAGAAGATCAAGCAGCTGCAGGGGAAGGAAACAGGTCTCCGATAGTGGTGATTTGGTTTGTTTGTGCCCCTTTTGTGTGGTTGGGTTATTACTGCCCTGTTTTTATTTGCTAAGTAGCCTGAGCTGGTCTAGATCTGTTCCATCTGTTCATAACTTCATATGTTCTTGATCGATAACAGTTGCGAATTTTTTTTCATCATTATAGGCTGCTAGCTATACAATGAATTCTACTGGTGCTAGCAACAGCAACACACCCACTCCTACGCCACCTACTAGAGAATCCACTCCAAGTTCTTCGATACCAAAAGGCATTAATAGAGGAAAATCTAATCCGGCATGGGCACATTGCAAGGAAGTGCCGTCAGCAAGTGGAAGGAAAGGGCTGCTATGCTTGTATTGCTCAAAAGTTATCTCCGGTGGAAGTATAAATCAGTTTAAACAACATTTGGCGGGATTAAAAGGGAATGCAGAGGCATGTCGGAAGGTACCAGATGCTGTTCGATTTAGAATGCAGGAACATCTGGTGGGGCACATTATGGAAAAGAAAAGGAAGTGCGATATGTTAGATGAGCAAAATCCATATGCTCCACTCTCCGAGCATGATGAGGAGATAGTAGAAATGACACCTCTCCATTCAAAAGCAAAAGGGAAGGCAACTCAAGATACCCAATTAAAGGCAGCGCCGTCAAACAAGATGAAAATTAATTCGTACTTCGAACCGAGAACAACACCGGGAGCTTAAAGGACACTCAAAAGTGTTTTGCAAAGCAAAGAAGTCACCGAGAAGTGTGATCTTGCCATTTCTAAGTGGATGCTGGCTACAAGTATACCATTTAATACGGTTAATTCTCCTTATTACCAACAAGCAATCGATATCATTGCTAGCATGGGGGCAAGTTATAAAGGTCCGGGCTTTCATGATCTTCGAGGGTACTTATTGACAAAAAATGTTGAGGAGGTGAGAAAGTATGTTGATAGTTACCGAACTACTAGGAAAGAGACGGGCTGCACGATAATGGCGGACGGATGGACAGACCAATGCAAAAGAACTTTGATTAATTTTTTGGTTTATTGTCCTAAGGGAACTGTTTTCTTGAAGTTTGTCGATACTTCAGATGCTTCGAAAACTGGAGATATGCTTTACAAATTATTCAGAGAAGTGGTCCTATTTGTTGGTCAAGAGAACGTCGTTCACTTTGTGACTGACAATGCCGCTAACTACGTGGCTGCTGGTCGCTTGTTGGAGCAGGAGTTCAGGACAATATTTTGGTCTCCTTGTGCGGCTCATTGCATTAACTTAATTCTCAGTGATATTGGTAAATTGGACGAGGTGAATGATATTGTGACTCATGCTTCGAAGATTACTAAGTATATCTATAATC
Source organism: Punica granatum (assembly GCF_007655135.1). NCBI lineage: Eukaryota > Viridiplantae > Streptophyta > Magnoliopsida > Myrtales > Lythraceae > Punica > Punica granatum. The sequence goes on along the minus strand of NC_045134.1, from coordinate 13,328,507 downwards.
ATTGCTTTGCATTGAATTTGATGAGAAAATTCACTGGTGGACGAGAAATTCTACGCCCTGCTCAAACTCGTTTTGCTACTAATTTCATTGCATTACAGAGTATTTTGACACAACAGAATGCTCTGAGGGCTATGGTAACATCTAGTGAATGGACTAGTTCAAGCACTGCAAAGGAAAGTAAAGCAAAAGAATTTGTGAAGCTATTATTTGTGGATTCTTTCTGGTCTGAATGTGCAGCCATAGTGCAGATTAGTGAGCCTCTTATTCGTGTGTTACGTATTGTTGATAGCGATGAAAGGCCTGCTATGGGATTTTTGCTTGAAGCAATGTACAAAGCTAGGGAAGAGATGTTGAAAAGATTCAATAAGAGAAAGAAGAAGATTGAGTCATCTATCAACATTCTTGATGCTTGATGGGATAGGCAACTGCACAAGAACTTGCATGCAGTTGGGTATTGGTTGAATCCCAAATATCAGTATGACTTGACCAAGATGGAGAAGAATAGAGGAACGGTTTCCGGTTTGCTGGATGTCATAGAGAGATACTCTTATGGGAAGCCCTCATTGCAGACAAAACTAACAAGTGAAATGAAAATTTTTAAAAATGCTAAAGGTGATTTTGGACGAGTATCTGCAGTATTCGATCGCATTGTGATGGCCCCGGGTATGTTCTAAACACTGGTATTTTCAGCCATTGTGATTCTGTTCATTTTCTTATTCTTATTTTCTTTATATATGTCTAGATGAGTGGTGGATGTGGTATGGCTCGAGTGCACCAAATTTACAAAAGTTGGCTATTCGTGTTTTAAGCCAAACTTGTAGTGCCTCGGGTCGTGAGCGGAATTGGAGTTTGTTCGATCATGTTCATTCTAAGAAAAGGAACCGACTTGAGCATCAACAGTTGAATGACCTTTTTTATGTCCATTATAATTTGAAGTTGCAACAAAGGTACATACAATTGCTTCTCTCCATTTTTTCTTGCTTACTTTACTAGAAATTTTGTCTCATATTTAGATATTTGCTTTGTTTTGATGATCTATTGCAACTTGCAACATATAAATATATAAGAGATGTTTGTTTTGCAGGAACTACTTCAAGGGTAGAAATTATGACCCAATTGACTTCGAGAAGTTTGCTTCTTATTCTACATGGGTATTAGAGGATGAGCCATCGGCCCTATCAAATGAAGAATTGCGAACATTTAGACGGGATTTGCAAATGTGCATTCAAGAAAATGGAAATGATGGTACTAAATATTCTTATTTCATTCCGACTATTTTCATGATAGGTTGTATATTGTCATTTCATTTTTAGTAGTTATATTCCTCGTACAGATTCGTTGGATTTGAATTTGGAAGATCTTGATATGGATGATGGGGCCGAAGATAATATTGATGGAGGGAATGTCAATGACCAAGTCCAAGATAATCCATTGTTTGAAGCTCCTGAAGCACCACATGATGTTGCAACTGAAGACAATATCTGTGGAAATTATGGTGGAGATTGGAGTGCATGGAATTGCTAATGATATTGACTGATTAGTTAGTCCTTGTTTGGTTTGATTTATCAACTTGTGATGGTGAATTGTGGCTTATCTTTATATTTTTTTCGTTGTTAATTTACGTGTGAGTTGTGTGAAGGTTAGACTGACACTTGTGTGCTGAGGTTGTTGTGGTCTTATGACTTATGAGTTGTAACTCATGTGTTGTATGTTGTTTCCAATCCATTCTCTCTTTAGGTGATTTCTTTTGACATTGGAAAAGTTTCAACTCTTGATTAATTGAGCACTGTCAAATGACTATCAGTTCTTTTCTATAAGTCATTTACAATCAGATGTAAATAATTTTTTCTTATATTTTTTTGGACACATAGTAATTATTATCTAATATATATTACCATTTTTTTGTATTTTATATTATTTTCTTAAAATAATATTTATTTATTTATTTTAAAAATAAACGAGCGGTCTGACCCATCAAACCCCCGGTTGAACCCATGAACCCATACCTCAGCCGGTTCGATGTCCGGTCCGGTTCTGATAACACTGGTCTTGACGATTTGACATGCGCGATCTTAGGGTTATAGGTAATTTGGTTTTCTAACACACTTTTTTCTCCTACAACACCAGTTTCCTCCAAGACCACATTTTCTTTCTACAACACAATCTTTTCCTCCTCTACCACACATAGATGATGGTATGTTGCACAAGCCAACGATCCCTCCTCCTTCAATGCCGCACTAGCTCACGACCCCCCACCATCAGCGCCGTAGCCATCGGCAACTCCTCCACCACCGGCGCCACAGCCACTGTCGACCCCTCCTTCTCCCTTGGATGAGAACTTCAGCATGTGTTGTACGAGGGGACGTGGTGAAATTAGGATAAGAATTTATTATCTTAACATATGTAATTCGCAACACAGTAATGTGAAGATACTTTGCATCAATTTGTCGTAGATGCATCATAATTGACACATTTTCATCGTTTGAAACATGCTCTATGAAATGCCTAAGATATCTTCACGAATATTATATGTTACATATAATTGTTGTATTGTTTCGTTTACAATAGGCTAATCAAAAGAATTGTTTGTTTGTGTTCCATCTTTATTGAAATACCAGGAGTTTTCAATCCTAAGATAATTAAAACTTTTAATTTCAATTTCAATTTCTTACACAAGTTTGCCTTGCATTGCTGAATTAGAATCTATAATGTTAATTTAACCTCTTCAGATAGCCCTTTAGGCAAGGACACAATCTTAATATGAAACTACAACCTATCTTTTGCCATGTTCTTATACTGCAAATAGTTGTGGCTTTTTTGTTTGAACAAATCCGACCTTGATTCCATTGTGCAGATATTCATTTACTTCATTATATTCATTTATTGTATTTGATCTTCCGTCTTAGCCTAAGGGTTGCAAAATCTGAAGATTACACTACCAAGACAAAAAGAAAACAACGAGAGTCGATTGCAGATGATTTAGACTAAGTGCAAGAGCAAGATTTTATTGATCCTCCTATCAGTATCTTCGACCCAAAAATTTGGATGGCTGCAGCCATATAGAAAGGTATTGGTATCTTTGATTTTCCTTTGAAAAGGAGTTATCACTTCCTTGTATATATTTATATATTTTTTTGTTACATATTACATCATATATAGGATTCCAACAATGTAACTATTTTAAAACTACAGAAGCAGCCAATAATGACATACCAAAATAGGGAAGGTCGAAGTCACTTGTAGTTTCCATCAAAGGCATACTAGCCAAGAAACATATGGGCTCTAGCTCTCAAGCTTATCAATTCAATGTTGACAATGGAGAGCGATACTTACATATGCTATAAAATATAATGAGAATAACAAAGTTATATAAATCTTACTTTGTGAAATATTAATATATACACCGGGAAATCACACAATGGGTGAGAAAGGAAGCTCAAGTGAACATCATTACCAGCTTGATCAAAAAGTAAAAAACTAAAAAACCAATGCGTGGTCGAATATGAACTACTATTTGAGTGGCAAACATATTAGGTGAGCCTGAACACATGGTACAAATAATCATTATTGATTCTCATTTTATAAATAAAAATCAAGCTTTTTTTTTTAATCTTTGAAGTAGAAAAATAATGGAAAACAAAACTGAAGAATGACACATGCAGTTGAAGATTTGAAAACACACCACAAAAGGAAAGACAAATTGGTGGAATGTTGTTGGCCAAACCCAGTAATGTAGAATAGCCCCTCTAAAGCAATGCATGAGCTCTAGCTTCTTTGGGTCCCAACATGGAAAAAGGTATGCTCTTGATGCTCAATCCATTGGGAGATTTTCTGCTAAATTGAATACTATTTTCATAATACCAAATTGATGGAAATATTACTTTGTAAAATTTAGGAAGGAAAGTATCTCAACTGGTCACCAATACCAACTTGATGAAATAGATGAAACTTCCAAAAGAAAGCGTGGCAGAAAACAAAGTAATAACTATTTCAGTGCTAGATACCTTTGATCAAAAGAAATGTAAGTGCATGCACTGCGTTTGATCATAATCATTATTAATAAAATTAATTTTGATCTTTGACATAAAGAAGACAACGATGTATGTGTACCGACTTATTTAGGACAAAACAAACTAACATGGACGCCCTTAATGCTAATTCTTTAGAAGGTGTACTTTTGCCCTTTATACTATTTTCATAATCTGATTTAATCTATCTTATTATAATCTAAATCTATCTAAATATAAAAAGACTGGTGCATTTCTGTGTGTTCAACGTTTATTCAAAAAACTTTACCATTGAAAAAGCATTAAAAACTTGAATAAAAAATAAACCTTTAACCATATATCAACATAAACTATATAAATTCATATTATGTATTATTTTCATATTTCACTTATTATAAATTTCTTCACAAAAATCATGGCTACGCGTGGCTTCAATAACCTAATTTTGGTTATAAACTTATTCGAGCTTCACATAAATCCAGGAATGTTTCCCTTATTCTCTGGTGCTGTGTGAGATTCTTCCTCAATTTAGTCTTAATACTTGTGCGCACATGATAACATGTGGTTTTAACACCTTAGCCGAAAGTGCTGCGTTAACTTAAAAATCCTCCTTCCCTCAACAATCAATCTTTGAATCTAGCTTCCATTTCGATGCTTGAGCTTACTAATTTCGTTGTGGGCTTCCTCTTTCCACGTCCAAGGGAGGACAATTGATCACGAGTTGGGCTTCCACTTCCAGCAGCGCACTTACCGATTCAAAATTCAACACTCAAACGACCTGGCCTAATGGAAGGCCATACAAATGAACTAAACTCTCATAAACCCATGGATTTTTCCTGTAATGTCAAGTGGTGGAATTTTTTTTTTTTTAACTCTTATAATAAGCAGTACCGCAACTTTTTGATGAGTAAGGAGTACCGCAACTTTGTTGAGGAGTTATCGATGCAATATAACGTAATCAATCCATGCTGGAGCAGAGAGACGAGTCTTGCTTCTAGTCCCAAGTATGCATCTTCAAATAATCGTCTTTGAAGGGGAGGCAGAATACATGCACTTACTATGAAGTAAACGTAAGTCGATTTCATTTGAGTGTTCCATGTATCTTTTGTTAATTCTGCTAATCCATTGTTGATAAAATCCCATTCCCATTTGAAGTTTCTCTGATTAAAGCCTTGGTTAGGAGTTCTTGGCTTGTCTGATAAAGGGATTTCGAGGGAAAGGGAGGGGGCTTCTGAGATGTGTTAACTGTTATTCCTCCAAATCCCTCAGTTTGAAGAAATAACGCTCTCTGTGCGAATCATCTCCATTCCTTTCCCTTCAATTCCCTCGATCTGAACAAGCCATTAGCGGCTCCTAAGGATCTGTTAACAGAAGCTTCTGCTGTTCATAAAGAACAACAAAGGATCGGTGCCTTATTATTTCCTGGCACGGCATCGGAGCAGTGCACTCGCAAGAAAGTCTCCAAAATATAACCAGAGAGTTCTCAAATGCCAGATGCAGATTTGGAAGCGACGGACTAATAGTCGGTCAAAATAGTGACTGGAGGATATTTATCACAGACCATTCATTAGATATTTGGAATGTGAGAGGAGCCAATACTGAAGAGGTATCAATCAAACACTCAAAAAGGACTAATTTCCAAACAAGGATGTCAAAACTGCCAAAGCAGCAATCACAATCATGATATTGAGAAAATAGTTGGACTTTAGGGGCTTATCTGGGCTTCCACCGATCGTTTCGTACTCTGCTCGGATCTTCTGCTTCATGGCATCTGAGAGCTCTCTCTGCAAGTTCAAACATGCAACAACAGCACAGTTTGAATGCCTTTTTATTCCTCTTCCCGTTCATCTAAGACTTACCAAACTTTTTTACACTGAGACCCACAGGACACGCAAAATAGCCTCATCTTGTATTATTAAAAGTTATGGCACACGAAAAATTGACTTTGACACTCGGTTTTTCTAATCCTGCATCAAACCATAAAAGCAGAAAATATGAACAACTTGTATGAACGGAGAACTATTTAAAAGAGCATTATGATGCAAACAAGGAAACAAAATTCTAAGCTTCTGACTATGGTGGAATAAGGGAAAGCGTGATGGAGTTTGCTAAACCACCTTTCCAGATGAGTACTTGGCAGCCTCGAACTTCTCTGGCGCAGGTCTTGCGGGTCCATCATCAATCACAATACCCTGATTTAGCCAAAAAATATATATATCACAATACCCTGATCAATAAATTTTGAGGAAAATATCAATTTTGTCGTCACCAAACATACTTCATAGTTGATGAATCCAAAATTTACAATAAATATTGAAAAAACCCAAACAAAATATAATGAACACATTTAAGTTCTAGGGCATCCCCATCTATCCGGTCCTTAGTTTAGCTATATATAGAATGCAGAAAAACACCCACCAACAATTCAGGCAAACCCATATATGTTATATTGGGTGTCTCTATATGCATATATGGATTCAATAATTTAACGTGTTGCCAAAATTAACATAACATAAAGGATCATTTCGAAAGTTTAGAAACCCAGGAGTAATATAATTCCAAAAATCATGCTGCTAGCATTTTGCTTTGTTCCATCTCAGACCACTAGCATTCAATTGTTTAAGACATCCAGAGCGGCGGAAGGGTCCAAAATAATCAAACTGGCATCATCAGCAAAATAGAACGAACCTCTGGAGGGTCAAATTTAGCTCCAAGATTACTGAGTTTGGCATGAGCTTCAGCATAATCCTTGAAAAAAGCCTCCTGATCTACAGCATACTTTTCGGCATATACCTGTAGATTGTTAATGTTGCTCAGAAATGTCACGCTTTTTTGTTTCCGAGCCCATAAGTACATGAATGTCCAAATAGCTTCACCTTGAATGAAGGATCCTCAAACAGAACAGCATCAGTAGGCAAAACAAGCAGATCTTCATCCCTTTTCGCTTTGATATCCTGTTAGATATAGTTGACAATGACATATAGTTATCGAACCAAACCCTCTGATAAAAAGTTCATGTGGAAAATCCAACTAAGAAACCTTGAAGTAGAAATTATCAAACTTCAGCCACTGCACAGTCCATGATTGTCCACCTGGTGCTCCTGGTCCATCTTTCTGCAAAGTAACATAGTCAGTTGATATGACCAAAAACAAATATGGTTATAGATATTGCTTACTTCGATAACTCAATTGCCCACTTAGCTACCCATGCATGTAGTGTGACTGATATGTTGTGCCACGAGGTTGTTATCCGGTATGCGAAATGGTTAGAGAAGGGGTTTTCTATAGTGATACCATGATATCTATATTCTGTAATGTTGATCTCAAAGTCATTTAACTACAGTAATCGGGTAATTAATATACAGTTCAATTTAAATTGTGTCTTAGGGTTCTGACCAACTACTTTTACAGGCATTGTATATGAGTCACTAACAGCAGCAACTTGAGGCACTGATTGTCTGCTTAACACCATCATAACACTGGCACAGCACTTGTGAAGGCCTTTATTGGACTTGACCTCCACCTAGTTTTTCATTACCAGAGTAGCATGTACAACGTTTTTAATCTTGTTGGTGCTATAATGCCGTCTACATGAAAGCTTGCTCAATCATGAAGGTATTAGTACCTTTATTCTTGTTCTGTGGCCACAACTAGGACCCTCATGAATTACTTGATTGTGTGTAGGTGAAACTCATTTGGTACATCTCAAGATTTTCTTAAACTTGTCAATAAAGGTGGACAATAACAGCTGTGATCATATACTCTAATATGGTGATACTGCTCATACAAGATAGAAGAGATATCTATATGTACCGTGTACTTTGTCTCTGGCTTGCCCCAACCACTGCGCTCTGGTCTTGACCTTCCAAGTGTGTGTGCACCCGATAAGGCAACTATTTCCTGCAGATTAGGGAACTTCATGTACTCTTCTAAAGATACTGAGAGAGATTAGTAAGACAAGCAAAGAAAAGAAATTATTACCTGGTCATTCAAACCCATTCTGTAAAAAACATCTCGGAGATGATTAGCAGGCGAAGGAGGACCAGCATCTGAATCAAGATGAATTAATAAACTAATGTTAAGATGAGAAAATGATATCTTTATTTCCTGCCTGAAGAAATCATCAAACCAAAAATTGCCCACTGACAGCAATGGATGATAAATTAAATTCCATAAATGTATGACATCCAGCTGAAAGAAGAAAAAAATATTAAACAGTTTTCTGGAAAAGGCAGATCTGGCCACGATTCAGTGATTACCCCTTGAAGATCCAGATGACCCAAATATAGTGTGAAGAAAGTTCCCTCAAGTATAATTCTTTTAATATATGCACATGTAAATATCCAACTTACTTTGGCATCTATTCTGTTAATTATCCTTGTCAGACCAATATTGTCATTGTCTTGGCCTAGAACGTTCAGCTCACAAATCAGATGTACCATTCAAACCCACCAGAAAAGTGAATCAGGGCATAAGGTAAGCTATAGAAACAAAAATTGATGAGGGATGCGGCATATAACATCATAGGCTATTGATGATTTCAAAGACGGTCCACAAACATAGAATGATAGGGTAGCCAGTAATCTGAAACACACAAGCTATAGAAAAAGCATCATTGAAAATTAGACAGTCTCCAGAATCAAAATAGATGTTCCACTCACCAGGAAGTCTCCCTTCTTCAGGGCATTCTTCTGGTCCAGATACATCAACTCTTCCATACTTCATGGGTATCTTGGGGCCACCGGATTCCTGGGGGAAAAAAGGAGCAGCTAGTGAGATCTCTGTTTTAAAATATACAATGTTGCGTGTATGGAGTAAATGATATTGCAAAAGATAACCTCCACTGCAGTAGCACTGGCTAGCTGGAATAAGTCAGCATACGTCACTCCAGAATACCTGTCCTTAATAGGCTGAAGAAGCTTAAGAGCATTGACAAGACCTGTAATGCGGAATATTAGATGACAGTTCTAACAAGCAAAATCAATGGCATATAGCAGTCAGCTGTTACCTGCATTGGCTGCATGTTTGAGCTCGATTTCAAATCTGAGACTTCCATTAGCTCCACCTCTTTTCGGCCACTCTTCGATGTTCTTGTTATATGTGCCAGCATCATGCCATCCTAGGCGAACCTACAGCAAAAGGCAAACAAAGAAGAATCCAGTGTTTATGACCCTTCTCATTCTAACAATTTTATAATCTTTGGTGCAAAGTGCAGGCTCAAAAATAAACAGAGAGGAAACAATCAATGATTACTTGCACGAATTTAAACACTACTGTTGAGGGAGCAGGGAATCAGACTGCAATTAATTTTTATGATGTATCCTTACAACTGTATACGCTCAGTACCATTGTCTTTTGGATAATATTGATGTATTTCACCCCTAATACCATCTTGCATTATGAAATATCTACTGCCGCAGGAAGATCTATGCACATAAAAAAGTAAAAAATCCAACTACATCTGATAAATTAATGATACCAAAAAAGAAACATTTAAATGGAAGAATCCAAATTATGAATCCAAGAATGTGTGAATATACGATAATATCCACGTAGATTATCTTTACAAAAGAAAGCAAATCCAATTCTGGTTGTAAAGACATTCTTTGATATAATGCGATCAACTATATTACCAGAATAGGATGGCAAAATGTAGTCTTCAGAAGATCCTTAATGTCTTCCTTTGCACTCTTCAACTGCTCAGGAGTTGATACAGCACATTTGGGAGATGCAATTCCACTGTAGGACACGCTCGGCACTTGAATTGATCTTCTCCTCTGCAAGTGATCACACAACCGGAAGTAAGCTAACAGAGAAGCAAGAGAAAACTGAAGAAAATGTATATAGGAAGATGAATCCACGAGGCAAAAGTTAAGCAAATGTTGGAGATGCCAAAACGATAGATGAGAGACAATTCACTGAAAGAAAAATCCGAAAAAACGACCAACGAACCAGCGGTGCAGTCAGATTGATCACTGAAGAATGGTACAGGGACGACAATCTCATCCTCTAGCACAAAGTGAACAAAAAAAATGTACAATTGAAAACCTATTTACATGCTCCAATTGTTACAGCATAGGATACCTCAAAGCACAGCATACAAATTCAATCCACGCGGAACAATCATCTCGTTGTATCATTGAGAAGCGAACCAAACACGCAAATTAATCGGCAGCGATTCTCCGAATAGCACGTCAAAAAGCAGAATGCAACACGGCAACAGGATAAAATCACGATAAATGCAACACAGCGAAAAGCAGAATGCAACACGGCGGCCACTGGACAAATGCACGATAGAGGCAATGAATCGATTGCGTGCTGAATACTACAAAACCCCCCCGCGGGGGGGGGTGGGGGGGTGGGGGATCCTGACCTGCTGAAGGAAGAGGTGAGAGGTAAGAGGGGACGATGATATTGATCTGAGGCACTTGAGGGAGGAGGGGGAGGGGGAGAGGGAGACACGGGCGGCGGCTCTGGAGGCAGCGGGGAGGAGGCGGGCGGAGGTGGCGCCGCTGAGAGAAGAAGCCATGGCAGCAGCAGGGGATGACTGAGCAGAGTGGGCGAGGGACAGTTCCATTCAGCAGCCACCAACAGTATTATTTGGGGCCGGCTCTTTTCCTTCCTCTTGTTTTGGATCAGACAGCCAATGCCAAAGCCCAACCAAGTGGAGGTTTACCAATGGCTCAGTAACAACTCCAAAACCCCAAATATTTTTTAAATGTAATATTAATCGAAGACAAAAAAAAAACCCTAACGCTGTTAGGCACGCTCTCAGTAGTCAGTACGATGCTCATGATTATATAATCGATATTATTTTATCATATGAAACATATAATGATCTATTTCTTTAATGTAAGGTTTCAGCTTCAAATTTTATGAATGAAAAATATTTACGATAAAAAAGGTTATCAATTGATGGTCCAATTCGGATTCGAACTTGAATTATTCGAGTACAGTGGAAATAAAAAACTAATGGATAACTGTTTGGTTTGTCTCTATCAAATCTCCGGGAGACACGTTGGGATAGCACTTTGACCTATATATATATATCTTATTAAGGTTGGTGAGTGGGTGCCTGGCATGGCACCTGCCTATTTCTTGTTCCATTAATTATTTCCTTTTCTTTTCCTTTCCTTCTTTAAGCCACCAGAACGATCAATTCACCTCCGAGTGAGTCAAACGCAGCCAATTACGTCATTTTAGGAGATTCATTCACAAAGATAATTAATTTCATTTGGCTTGAGTCTATTCCATTCCATTCCGTCCCTCTTTTTCCTTCAATTTTTTAAACATAATCTCATTTAGGGAACGATTGACCATTTGATTATTTAGACCAAAACGTCTTATTAATCATAAACATAGAAGTCGGTGAGGAATGGGTATATTTGTTTTAGTGAAACTACTAACGATACGATACAAAGAGATTTTGGTTCCACTCCCATCAATGACACCTTTCATTCATTTTTATTTCATTTTCCCATATTAATTTATTAGGGGGATGAGTTCATCTTGTTTAATTACAAAGTTGCCTTATCGCACCAATCAAATATGTCTTTAGAATTTACACATGGACCCAACTGAACTATTTTCATGATTCTTCTATTCTCGAGCTAGCTCAATGCTGGCAACAGTTTTATACTACATTAAGGTTATCCCAAGTCAATGTGTGAGGTGACGCTGACAAAATTATATAATGCATAGGATAGGATTGAAACCACTCGTAAAGTGCACTTAGCGTGTGAAAGCAAAAGTTTTGGAATAGATTCCCCGTGAGGACGCGATAGGGGTAATGATGGTGCCCTAGACCTATGGAGTGATCTTAGAATCGAGGTGACGGCTACTGATGTCATGCGTCAAAAGTCAACGTGGCGCGACTATCCAACGATCAAGGGGCATGTCTACTATGCTTCTTGTAGGGTCAATATGTGGGCTAAAACGTGCCACGTCGATGTACCCATTGGTGATTATGTGCTCGCAAATCGACCAGTCACGTATCGATACGTGTCCAGTTGTTTGCTTCCTCCACAAGCTAGGAGCCAAACAAGGGGCAAATGATGGACTCCAGGCCAAGCAACCCGAGTCCAAGTCCATCAACCAAGCCTGTTATGCTGGCTCACTAGATCAAGGGTAAGAGACGAGGCCCAACAGCTCAGCCCGCGACTAAGGCGAGTCCAGTCGAATGCATATAAGGCAAGCGACATGATATTTCCTTAATCATGGTAACTCGTATTGTCAAATATTTGTTGGATATATCTTCACTCAAGTATCTTGGGAATATCCCGATATATTTTCCCTCCTATATAAACATGTTAGGTACGCTATTTATAATTAATGCAACACGGGAATAAACCCCATACTAACTTAAGCATTGGAGGGTGAAATCGAGGAACACCCTCGACGTTCCTTCGTGCAGGTTAGCTTGGAGTGTTGTTCGTGCGAGTCGGATCTTGAAGACCATCATGACCTGAAGCTCGAATCTCAACTCCATCAGAAAGGCAACATTTTTAGGAATGAACTTAATCAAACTAGGATCCACGAACTCATGGACTCATTACTCGATAGGTTTGTTGTTCAATTTGATTCTAATATATTTGCTCGCTTAAATTTATACATATGTAGGTCCGTTGTGGCAATGTCTCGAATTCGAGTCTTGTGAATGCAGAAAATTCACGTTATGAGAATTTTATCCCTTAGTGGGCCGATTCGGCTTAATTGGATTAGTCGGGGCTCAATTGGATTTCCGGATACCAAAGTTCACACAAAAAAAAGACTATAGAACACAGTATGGATTCTCTACTGGTGCTAACTTTAATTACAACAACTTCACACAGTTTCGTCGAGCACAGAACAAGAACTGGAATAACAACCGCCCAAGAACTGCTTAAGGAAGAAGAGGGAAGCAAAAACCTTTGGATCATTCATCGGATTCCCTTAAGATACGAACAACCTCGGATCTTTGCTCATCCGCTAACTCCATTGGGAACTCCACTAGGAACATGACCCTGAGGTTTCCTCTCTTCCCTTGGTCTTTTGGGTTTGGCATGCCTTGCCCTTCAATGATCTTCTCGTAACCGGGGTAGATGATGTCTTTAACCTTGAGGTCAAGTTTCTCCCCGCCCAATAGAGGGACCGAAATCTTACAGCCTGTGAGGGCTTTTACCAGGGGTATTTCTACTGCCAACTCCAAATCATCACCAACTCTTCTGAAGAGAGCATGCCGCTTCTCTGCGATCACAAAGGTTATATCAGCGGCGTACATCCCTGGCCTCTCGTTGCCGATTCCTTCGAATGTAATCTTAGTCCCTTTCTTCCATCCGGGCTTCACTTTTATCGTTAACAACTCCTCTTCCTGGACTATATGCCTGTCCTCAAAGAGAGATCATAAAAACATACTAAGAAAATTGAAGACGAACATATTTCATGAATCATTTTATGTTGTAAGAGACTGGGTAGAAATTGATTAGTACAAATTACTAGTATTATATTACTCGATTACGTAACTATATTAATAGCTCATACCCCGTATTAGTGAGGACATCTCTAGTAACCTTGATCTTTTTCATGCAGCCGTAGCATAACTCCTCGAGGGTGCACTCCAACCTCTTCTCAATGGGTGGTGGCTTCATCATCATCTCGGTTGAGTTGGAGAACATAATCGGCGTCGAGCTCCTCCGACTCGAGTTCCTCGACATCGAGGCCATGGGCGAGGAGTCAGAACCATTCATCCCCCGGCCACTCATGTTCCTAAAAAGAGATGGCGAGGTTGGGGTCTTGCTCCGGCGGCTTGCGCTCTTTGAGAGAGGTGAAGGGACCGACGTGAAGTGGCTGAAGGAATCGGTGGCCCGCCGACTCCTGTCCCGGAAGAACATCCCGTGGGGGCTATGGCCTTCCCTGTGGAAATCATTGTTGATGTTGAACCCGAAGTTGTGGAAGCCATTCATGTTGCTATTATCTTCCTCTTGATTGGTGGAGTAGAACTCCTGGAATTTCATTAATAAAAAAATTTAGGTAATTAGTTAATTAAGTACATCTATAATTAGCAAGGGAATCTAATCATATTCATTCTGTTGGGGAACTATTAACAACACCTCAAAGATCTCATCCCCTAACAAAAAATAAACTAATAAACTCTTCATTTCATACGAGGACATTCGTCACTGTACTACGAATGCCCCTTGGTCCATATCTATCAATTCTGTGGTGCCAAAGAGTAATCTTGTTAGAGAAAGAGTCTTATTTGAAGAGTTATGTAAAAAAATTAGTGATACGCAAGCTTCAGTTTCTGATAAAATTTAGCTGTTTTGTCCTTGAAATCGATATTGAGTACAAAAGGAAAAGGTCGAAAGATGAGATTTCATTCTGAATACATAAAGTAAATGAAACTAACCCTAACTGGGCCATTAAACAATCTCAAGAAATGTACACCCAATGTTATAGATCCGTTCTTTTTTGGAGGATGCTGAAAACTTTGTGTTAAGAAATTAAGATCATCTACGCGACGTATACCTGTATGCCTTCAGATTCAACTTTAAGAGATGAACACGAGGTAACGTCGTCGGTGGTCACAACCGTAACGGCTTCAGGCTGCTGCTTCCAAGATAGCTTCCGTTTCGAATATTCATCAGAGGATAAGATCTTGTTGTCGGGTTTCGATTTCGGTTTGGTGGATAAGAAACTAAAAACTTCACAAATGTTGGGGATGCATGCGGCCTTTGGTGCGGCAATAACGTTAGTGTCATCAACCATGAAGGGAGGATTAAGCCAAAAGAGAGAGGGAAGGGGGGAGAGGGAGAGAGAGAGAGCGCAAGAAGAGCATAAGAGGATTGCACGGTAAAGCAAAACAAGGGAGCGATAACTTAGGCATGTCAATAGCTGAGAATCCGTCAAAATGAAGATGGAGAGGGATCGATGAGGTTGACTTGCATGTACATGTGCCCCACTTTTCATTGTTAGAGAGGCAAATGATTCATTTTGATATATTAATGTGCAAACTATAAAAAAAAAGGAAAAAAAATTAAGGTTTTATGTTATAGTTTTCTTGACAATTAACTATGGCCCGACGAGAAGATGATCGAGGTCTGAGGTCCGAAGAAGTGATTGTTCATGTACATATGTGACTTGGACCTTCTTCTTTTTTTGTGTACTTCAATATTTCGAAACCCAACGGATCTCGACCAATTCAGTTTGAATTAGATTGATCCACTATGAGATAAAATTCTCTAAATTAAGGATTTTATCCATTTATATGACTTGAATTAATGTCTTAGTTAAGGTGAACTATTACGTGGTTAATTTTAATATAAAGAATCTCGATATAAAAATATGAGATAGTCGAAGTCATTTAGAATAGCCCTGAAAAATAAAGAGTCCTTGCAAAATCATTCATTGATTTTATTTTTTCTTTATTTGATTTTTTTTAAGGAAAGATTTTACTTTTTCAATTATAAAGAGAAACTAATTAGTTTAATACAAAGAAATTGAAAATCAAATAAAAGAGGCATGCGTAAGTCACTTACAAGAATCGAAAATTAAACCCTTTTAACTTTTAGGTGAAAATATATCACTATATTATATTTCCACTACACTTAAAAGATTTTATTTAGATAGATGTGTAACTTAGATGTGACATGCTAAGAAAACGTATTCTTTCTATTAAGTGTAGCTGCTTTGGTCCATTCAACTAGAGTATATCACGTTCCATCTAAAACTATATAGTATTAACTTGATTTTTGGTGGCCTATAAGAGCCTAGCTAGCTTAATTCTGTGCCATATTCTCTCAATGAAACCTGGCATTGATCACGTCACATGAGAGAAGATTAATTTATCAATTTTACTAGAAGGGATGGCAAAATTGATCTGATCTGGCAACACCTTTCATGACCCGACCCCTACGCAGGTCAAGTCGAACCTCGATCTCTCATGCGATTCAGCCCAAGCTCCTATGTCTTTAATATAATGTAAGAAAATATAACACAAAATACTTACCTAATAAATATTAAAAGTACTTTTAGTATTATTTTATTGCTAACAATTGTTTACCTTGATGCGCGTTAATTCAGTTGTTGAATTCAAGCTTTCTTCCACATTCTTTCAGTTATGCCTCCTCATCTCTTTAATTCTCAAACATTAGAATCATCTTATCGCCGCTCACCATCACCAATCAATGTCAACCACTGACCATGGGCACTCTCCCTCGGCTTGCTCTATTGTGACCATAGAAATCAGCCACAAGCCAGTCTTGTAACCTTAAGGGGCTAAATTGCAAAAGAACAATGAATTTTGGGGGTACATTGCTAATCGACCCATAGTCCGGGGGCAAATACATAATTCACTGTAAATAGGCCCATTTCCAGGGTCCAAGCCCACATGAACTCTGCCTGCCCAAGACTTCATCATCATCCCGCCTAGCCCCCAAAAGCGCTCAATTGGCGCCATTTCTCTCTCTCACTCGTCTCACCGCTGAGAGCTGACTCTCAGCTTCAGCACAGGGAAGAAGGAGAAATCGGCGGGAGAGACCTGAACGATGATGGAGCCGATCTCTGCGATGGACGTCGACGGCGAGGACTATGGTACTAGTCACCCCACCAAGCCTGACAAGGGCAAAAACGTCGTCGTCGGTGCAGGCCCTCCGCCGGACAGCAAGGCCACGCCCTGGGTTGAGAAGTACCGCCCTCAGTCCCTCGCCGACGTGGCCGCCCACCGCGACATTGTCGATACCAGTAATCATTTCTCTTCTGCTCCTGTCTGTTTCCCCTGTTAGGGTTTTGCAGCTTTACCCCCTGAAAAATGTTCGGAGAAGAAATGAATGTCTGTCTGGGAGTTAAGCTTAGCTTGTTATTTTGGGGTTTCTTCAGCATCTCTTTGTACACTTTTGCTGATTCCATAGAATTGTTTAATTTCCTTTTAAAAATCACAGCTTGATACAATATATGTGTATATCTGTATGTGTGTGTGTGTCTATATATATATATATATATATATATATGTACGTGTGTGTATGTGCACATGTATGTTCCCTTCTTAATTCCCCGTTTTTGAGAAGATGGACAACTGAAATGAGAGGAAAAGTTAGAATCTTTATTTAATTTGTTGTACTTAATTGGCTTACGATAGATAGATAAGTAATGTGAAAGCACATAAGCTTAACCCGATGATCCAACGCTAGAAAATTGAAATTTGGGAAAAGAAAAGCAAATCTTAGCTGGGAAATATTCGGTTGAAAGACGGAACTTGTGCAGGGCAGAAGCAGCACGATTTTTAATTGCCATATATACATTGCTTCATGCAGCTTCTTATGGTTTTGTATTGAATTGTCAAACAGTTGATAGGCTGACTAGTGAGAAGAGATTGCCGCATCTTCTACTGTATGGTCCTCCTGGAACAGGAAAGACATCGACTATACTTGCAGTGGCTCGCAAGCTTTATGGAGCTCAATACCACAATATGATCTTGGAGCTGAATGCATCCGATGATAGAGGTATCGACGTTGTGCGCCAGCAGATCCAAGATTTTGCAAGCACTCAGAGCTTCTCGTTTAGGTGAGATTTGCATCCATGTCAAGCATGAATTTAAACATATAGGTGTGGTTGTTGACACTTAAAGCTGTTTAAAATCTCTAAATTGCATGGCAAGAGGTTGAGTACAGCTGCTGCTTCTTCAAAATGAAAGATGTCTAATGAATTCATAATTGGTTATCCTGTGGTCTTATTACCAAAGGAAAGTTCATGTGTGCATAGCATTGGAGACTTGGTGGAGAAAACAATCCTTAAGCATTTTGCAAAGAACTACAGTTTGTAAAATAATCATTATGGTTTTCTTTGGATAAGTGGCAATAATATTATGTTTTGCAGTGGGAAGTCATCTGTCAAGTTGGTTTTACTAGATGAGGCTGATGCAATGACAAAGGATGCCCAGTTTGCACTACGTAGAGGTCTGAGATCTTCTCTTGTTTAATTTAGTTTGTTGCTTTTTTCATCTAGCTAATTCATATTGTTGTTGTTCTTTATGCAGTGATCGAGAAGTACACGAAGAACACTAGGTTTGCCCTTATCTGTAACCACGTGAACAAGATTATTCCAGCACTGCAGTCAAGATGTACTCGTTTTAGATTTGCTCCACTTGACTGGCTTCATGTGACAGATCGACTTAAACATGTCATAGCTGCTGAGGGGTAAGCAAATCATTTGCTTCCTAATCATTCCAAGGATCTTCCTTTTGGAAATTGAGCCATTTTTAGGGTTTCATGGGTCATCTCTGCCCTAGAGATGCTTTGTTAGGTACCTGTAATTATAGTTTTATGATAAGTTTTACCCCTTTTTTTTTCATTCGAGAGAAGTTGAGTTCACATGTCACCAAGCCTATTATGGTTTAACATTTTGGCAGAAGTTAGTGCCTAAATACAGTTCAAATCCTGCCGTTCTGCCCTTGTTTAAGTAGTGCCGCCTTTGGCTGGTTTGGTCTGCGTCTACCTTTAAGGATTGATAAGTTGATGAAAGATGGAGCATGTTTACTCTTGCAAGAGTTACATCAAACATCGATCGCGGTTGATGCAATAATCTCAAACTCCTAATTATCCAGGCTTGATGTAACTGAAGGTGGCTTAGAAGCACATGTTCGGCTTAGCAATGGTGACATGAGAAAGGCCTTGAACATTTTGCAGGTTTGTCTCCTAGACCCTTTTCTTATCATTCTGATACATTTTGCAGTTGCTTTGAGTTTTGGCCTTAGCACTGACATCGTATTGTTCAATATTGGTCAACAGTATGAGAGTTCATGTGGAAGTGTGTTTGTGTGCATTAGTTTTGTTAGTATTGGCTTTATCATTATGTGCAAAATGACGTCATCTATCCCTTTTCTCTGATTGCAGTCAACACACATGGCTTCTCAACAAATAACAGAAGAAGCTGTATACTTGTGTACTGGGAATCCATTGCCCAAGGATATTGAGCAGATAGCTTACTGGCTTCTCAATGAATCTTTCGCCACAAGCTACAAACGTAATAGAGTCTGCCTGCTTATGCAATGAAATTGGAGCAGAGCACCCAGTTTCCTCGTGTTCTCACTAACGCCATCTTGTATCCCTGTAGGAATATCTGAGATGAAGACAAGGAAAGGGCTAGCCTTGGTGGATATCATAAGGGAAGTGACAATGTGAGTGTTTTGTTTACATCTTTTGTAATCTTACTCTTACTCCTCTTTTTTTTTTTTAATTATTATTATTATTATATAAATATTGTAGTTATATCTGCTTCAAGGAATTTTCTGTACATGTTTATAGGTTTGTATTCAAAATCAAGATGCCGTCAGATGTTCGGATCAATTTGATTAATGGTTTAGCAGACATTGAGTAAGTATATTTGCCCCCACTTTGCTTCTCTCTTTGGCTGACTGAGGTCGAATAATTGATCCTTCTGTATTGTAGTTTCCAATGAGTGAGGAAGAAAAACCAAATGGCCACAATTTTGTATAAACAGCATAATATTACAACTGAGTGCATTAGATTTTTGGTAAATGGCCATGAGAATATGCTGAAGACTACCTGGGCGAATTCTGGCACTCTGGAATTAATACATGGTTCCAACTTGACAAACTGCTTTTATAGCTTAGTCATGCCAGGATATTTTACGACAACAGTACGATCTATGCAATGCTTTCTCACACTTGAAACAAGTGAGGTGAACATCAGTAGATAGATGACAATTTTTCAGATACCTAGATCTGTTCCTTGCAGCTTTCTGTGAAGTAATTGGTGCAATAGCCGGATCTGATACTTGTGGCTGCATTTCGCATTGCTGAGTTGGATCGTTGTCACGTTGCAGGTACAGGTTGAGTTTCGGATGCAACGATAAACTTCAACTGGGTTCCCTTATTTCTTCATTCACAGATGCTCGAACTGCACTGGTTGCTGCAGCAAAGTAGGTTTGTTCCTTTACTAGACCTTGGCACCTTCCGGTCCCAGCCATCTCGCTTCCAAGGCATCCTGCCTAGCATCAGATGGACCTGCAGTGTCTTAAAGTAGCTATGTTTACAGAGGTTTCGTCGCCCTTAACAGCTGCCTCATCTTTTGACTACTTAGCGCTGGTCGGAAAATATGTTTTATGTAAAGTCGTCCTATCTAGGATTCTTTCTTTTTTCCTTGTCTTTTTTGGACGACGTACAATATTTACCAACGTGAAGTGCTCGAGTTTACAAACCTACCGTATGACATTGGACCGGCGCCCGAGTATGCATCATTTATTTAAGGCCTTTCACCTGATATATGTATAAACGAGAATTTTATTGATTCTTCATGGGGTCCTATTATCGTGAAGAAGGATCCCATCAGTTACAATTCCTTATGAGAAAAAGGTCAAAAACATGTTACTAAAGAGCATAATTAAGCAGGTGAACAAGATGAATGAATAATATAATGAAACTTCTAGAAATCTAGATTTATACGCACATGAGATACATACACATCATACATATATACACACAAATGCTACGCCCAAGTTCAACATTATGTGGGAGGGCCCCACGTCCCACCGTCCAATCCATCTTCCTATCTGAAGGCTGTAGAAACTACTGACCCCAAAATGGCGGGCCCCAAAGAACAATAAGAACTACGATCTCCTGCACTCACCCACACGGTACACTCATGGACCTTCAGTCTCGTGTTACCGCGTATTCATAAACCCCTCTACATCTAAACCTCGGGAATCCCTACCGTCCACATGAACGTTCATCAGACCGCCTTGGCGGCCCGATATCCCCCGCATCGATCCGACGACAAGCAGAGCCTCACGAACTCCACATCTTCAGGCAGGGTAGAATTTCCCCTTGACGTACCACATCATATCTCCTCAATCATTAACTAAATTGAATGGGGGTGGCCAATTGGGCCGGGCCCACAGCTCAAAAGGGCTTCTGCAGGTACATGAACATGTCCTGCAAAGGCGACATCTGGTTCCCACCGGGCAGCTGCTGGCCCGGCCCGGTGCCAAACTCCATCGAGTCGATGAAGCTGCTGGCGCCGCTCCCGCTGAAGTCGAGGACCCTCTCCCATTCGGTGCGCCACCTCGGCTCGCTCTGCACCTCGCACGTGAACTCCGGTGACACCACGTGATCCGAGCAGCTTGAGTCCGTGTGCAGCCTCGGTACCGAGTCGGACGTGTCAAAGTGCATAAAATCGCCGAGAGGCCCCGTAGCCGGCGGCGGGGGCATCGCAGGTCTCCCATACCCCCCGCCGAGGAGTGCTAGGTTGTCCGGCTTCCGGTCTTCCTCCAGCTCATCATAGCTGGTGGTTTGCAGGGCAGCCGGGGCCGCCACGGGGGCCTCAGGCGGTGGGCGCTTCTCGATCGTGCCCTTCTTGTTGTATATGCGGCAGAGGACCCAATCATCGAGCTGCAAAAGAATAAAAATCACCATCAATTGACGCCCAAGGCTGATTGATTTAATCCTCAATAATAAGCCAAACAGTCCTCTACATCCGTTTCCGTTGACGTACCAACGCTGCCGGGAGAGGATAAGGTTTCACGGGACATTTTTCCTTAACGGGAAAGTAATACACGTTGGGGTAACGCGAGCCACACGCGCCCCACCTAATTGTCTTGATCAAATTATTAACCAAAATTAAGTGCCATGTTTTGACCCCAAAAAAAAATGACATGCTTGTTTTCTTTTTCTTTTGATTTGATTTAATGGCCCGGCCCGTTGTTTTCGGACCGTCTAACAGAATGACAAACGGGGTGGTACCACAGTATAATTATTGGTAACATCCTAATTCATATATATAAATATATGTATGTATGCATATTTTATCTATAATAAATAATATGATTGCATCATGTCATAGACATTAATAATGATATGGTTCTAGAACGACGAGTAAATTAGACCCGATGTATTTCTATGGTAATATCCACCCTAATGATATGGTTCTAGAACAACGAGTAAATTAGACCCGATATATTTCTATGGTAATATCCACCCCGTGAATCATGAATTCGTACGTGCTTAGGTCACCGGTGGTCCCGTGGCCCTTAATATCCTAGGGACCATTGGACGGTAAGATCTGGTACGTCCACTCTAATCGTAGGGGCAGCCTAATTGACGTTGACACACTCGAACACGGTCCTACCGGGGGTAAAACAGTCATTTCAACCATAGATTTCAAGGCCACCATGAGATTAATTACGTGCCACGCTCACTAAGCCTATGATATTTCCATGATGCAAGTTTTAAGGTAAACCGAATTAATAATTTCGTAACTACTATAGTCTGTAGAGATGGTAGTAAAGTAAGTACGTACCCTCAAGCTGTTTTTCTTGCGGGCCGAGCGGTCCACGTCAGCGAGCCGATATTCGTGCATGATCCAGTTGGTCTTGTCGCCCTTGGGAGCTTTACCGGCGTAGAACACCAGAGCCTTCTTGATACCAACAGGCTTCGGGTGTCCGATGGGCTTGTCGGCCCCGGTCGCCTTCCAGTACCCGGACCCAGCAGCCCGGTTCGGCCTTGAACCGTTCGGGTACTTCCTGTCCCGGGGCGAGAAGAAGTACCACTCCTTTTCGCCGTACAACGCCTTCCCTGCACCCAATTTATCCAATATACACATCAGCCACCGTTCAAGGAAAAAATGGAATTTAACGGAAGGATAAGGACGGCAAGGCGGCAACTGGCGAGAGGCCGGGGTGCATACCGGGCAGGTCCCAGGGGTCGAACTTGTAGAGGTCGATCTCGGCGATGATCGGGACGGCGATGGACTGCGAAGCGCACCTACGGACGAGGTAGTGCATCACGAGCTCCTCATCCGTCGGGTGGAACCTGAAACCCGGGGGTAACTGCAGATCCGCCGCAGCCATCTTCTCCGTCTGTCTCGCTAATACTGCTAGAGCCTCTCCTCCGCTGAATAATTGACCCTCTTCCGTCCGCGTTTGTGTATAGGAACGGTGACGGCGTTTGAAACTTAATACGCAAGGGAGGGGAGGGAATATATAGGGGGTGGGAAGGGGTAGACGGTGGGTTCTAGACAGGAGGGAACACGTGGGCGACGGTGTGGGTGATGACCGCAGCCGGACACGTGGAGGGCATCGAAGTGAGGAGTATGCGTGTCGCCGTGGACCCCACCTCTCGGGAGGGGGAGTTTTGTCATGGCTTACGTCACCTGTTTTGGAACGTAGCGGTGGGCCCCCTCAGTCGGCAGTAGGGGATGGATGGAAGGGCCTAGGGATCCGTAATAATGTTGCGGGAGGGAAGGTGGCGGGGTCGGCGGGAGTATTTCGTCTTTCTTGGGTTTAACGGCGGATGTGGCCGACACGTCAGATACGGGTCTATCCACGTGGGCAAGTTGGCGGTTATCTGGTTCTGATTTTGTCAGCACCTTCTTTCATGGGATACACTTGGGATGTCAGGCCGCTCAACTTGCACACTTATTTATTTATTCAATATTTTTATGTAGTTACTAGTGTACCACATAGGCTAAACTAATTTAAATTTGTGGCGGATTGAACCATTAGAAATAGAACTTTTTCAATTATAAATTTTATTCGTAAGATTCAAATTCGAAAACGTACGTAAACATCATATCATCAAAATCAATCCATGTTAATATTTTTATTTATTATTTGAAAATCCTGTTTTTGTAAAGGAATATATTCTTTGAATCACTAGAAAGGGACTAAGAACCTAATTTAACATAGTTTTGTGAAAGATGATAGAAAAATCACTGGCGTATATTAGACGAGTTGAATATATTTACGAGACATATTATGCTCACATACAATGAATTGGTTAAATCAAATTGGAAAACATGCATGTACATTAATCAGGGTAGAAATGGAAATATAAAGACATAGAGGAAGAGAGAAGTCATGGGAGACCCGACGCTAGCCACCTCCGCCAGGAGAGTAGCAAAAGGCACCAGCGATCTTACTCGGGCAATATGGGGGCCGGTGTCGGACCTTGCACACCATCGGGATTTTCCCTCCCTTTCTCCTTTTTTCCCGAGGAAAAGAAGAAAGAAATAAACAATTTTGAACGAAAACTTAAAATTGACTATAAATCAAATAATATAGGGAAGAGAGTAAAGTATAGTTTTTTAAGATCCTAAAAATTATTTATTTTCCTTAATTAAAAATAGAGATGCTAAATAACGGAGAGATATAATGCCAAATATATATATATATATATATATATATATATATGTTCATATTGAATTACTAAAGAGGTTCCATTTAACAAAAAATTACATATAATATAGTTTTCAGTATAACGAAACTAGAATATTTTACATAATGCATAATATGTGAAGACTGGGATATAAATAAGAATTGGTGAGATAATAAATAAATAAATTAATTAATTAAAAAACGTCCATGTAATAGAGTAGGGATCGAGAACTGAGAGAAACAATTTGCGAGCTACTTTTATTTTAGAAATATTGTAACTAACTGCGTAGGAATTATTGTTAATTTAAACAAACTAATCCTAGACCGTGAGGTTGGAAATGAATTTAGTCCCTACAAATGAACCCATCAAAAAAGAAAAGAAAAGGGAATTTGTCCCTGAAAAAGAAGAAACTACTCGACCTCCAAGTAAATTGTGCAATTCCGAAAAATTTCTTTTGTGGGTGGCTTTGAAGGACTCGGCGTCAAGAGGGAATCACCTCACGTGTTACATAGTGAAAAAAAAATTAATAAAAATTATTTATACTGTATAAATTCACGGACCGTACTATTAAAGTGTACATGAGTGCATTTATCCATTTACTATAATTTTATTTGTGCTTTCTCTTGTACCGCCATTACAAAAAAAAAAAAATTCTCGAACAATATATACTACGAGCGAGCGTCAGCTCTAGTATGTAGATAATGTAAAAGTTCACTTTTATGTTTTAATATGTTTTTTAAGTTTATTCCACTCATTCTTTTTACTATGGTTTTTCTGTAAATCGGAGTAAAAAATCAGAGCATTCTAGCTAGCACTCTACAAAAATTTTCAAAATGTCAATTTATATAAAATTCTTACTAGCTGACTTTTTCTTTTTTTAATAAATTCAGCTTAGTCGTACCTTATTTTACTGATTACTATATTATATGTCGAAAAGTCATACTGAATGTGTCTGTTGATGGATATGCTATCCAAAATGTATTGATATAAAGTCATGTCTATTGGTAGGACGGCCCGAGGGATGAGGGGCAGTCCTCCCCTAATATATTAACGCCTAAAGAAAATTTATAAACATTCAATTTGTAATGAAATTCTTTATATTTGGCCTTTTTCCCAGGAAGAATTATCATCCTATTCTTCCCTCAAGGATTCCGACCCCCTCGGTTGAAATCCAGCGTCCATCCCTGTCAATTGGTGCATATAAATGTATGCACAGGAGTCAAATGAAGTAAATAAACTATCTATGATGGTGGAACTCACGGAAATCCCTATTCATTAATCAATCAAATTATTCGAAGTTCGATATTGTCTTAGGATAAATATTACAAACAGGGGCACAGGACCATGTCCTCCACTGAGTTACGTCGTACATCTCAGTCAATAACAGTGTTGTGTTATTGTGTCCTTACGGGGGCAATTGTCTTTTAATATAGAAAATGCGAATACTCTAGTGAATGATGAAATAAAAATTGACATTTTTTTCTTTTTCTAACAGATAAGGTTATAAAAATGGTCATTCTAGAACCAACGAGCAGGGATCGATGTTAATGTTAAATATATATGTAAATATACACAACTGCCCAATTTCTTTATTCAAGTGTGTGACAAATCTATAATTAACAATAGGATCAGCAACTAGCTCGGCCGTGCCTATGTTTAGTTTGATAAACCCCAGAATTTAAAAATTGATCATAATCTTAATTAATTTAATTAATCAGCTAAACCAGCGTTCGGAATGGAATGGGATATGTATCCAACTAATTAATCGAACGAGGAGTTTAATCCATATATTATATATATGTCCATTATCTATTTCTGGGTAATCTTGCACTTCATATAGCTCTAGCTACCTGATAACCTCGTAAGGGGGCATCGTCTCATGAACATCTCAAGTCGCATTTGCAACTCTGTGAAATGCTATACCCAAAACTTAATGCTCCTCTCTCTCTCTCTCTCTCTCTCTATATATATATATATATATATATATGTATGTATTACTAGCCTTCGATAGATAAACACCCTTCAAAGGCCCTATTGTTCAAGAAAGGCTATATCATTAACCGATCAAGGAGCTTGAACAATAGCTTTTCAGATGGAGTATCGGACAGTACAACGAGATTAAATATGATATGTCATATTAGCGCACAGGCGAATAGAATTTTACTAAAACATGTTTTAAATTCTCCGACGTCGATGTTAGTTTTCTTTTCATGGAAAATCAGAGGGATCATATATTACGACCAGTACTATCAATTTACTGAGCTTACAGTCTATCTTAGAAAAGAAATGCTTGCTTAATTTATTGTTATGAGATAATCATCATTGTTTACCAAAACGAGAAATTTAATATCGAAAGATCCTTGCGGTTGGTAGATTTGGAACAGTGACGTGTCCTTGGACTAAGTATGTGGGGTGGCACACAGGAAACTGCTAGGTAGCATCCCCACTTATAATTTTATATTTGATTTTATTAGTTTATTTATCTATACTTTATAATTAGCTGCCACATCACATTTTTATGGTTCGGTGCAAATTAAATATTTTTGTCCATATATTATGAAGAAAAAGAAAGATAATCCCACAATAACATCATCATTTCCTACAATAAAACATCAAAGACGAAAAAAACGTGTAAGCGCCTAAACTACAAAGTGATTTTTTAGTATACGATTATTGTCTGTAGTATCACTGAAAGCACCTCATATTCATAATTACTTCAACTTTTGTGATGCATTAATCTCGATCAATAAATCAAAAATATTCGGATTCCCTCCGGAAAGAGGTGCTGAAAATTTTAGCCAAAAGCTTACACCGATCAGTTGCATACGTGGAAGGATCCCCTTCTCTTCCATAGCTCCATGTCCTGTTCCGGGGACAGTCGATCATACTTTCTTGGAGGCGGACCACTGGAAAGGCGCCACGTTCAACACAATGAAAGGGATCGTGCCTCCGTTGGACACGTGTCCACGAGAACAACGTGACCGGTGAATGTCGCAGGGGATGACCTAATCCGAGACCCAAGATTTGCTCAATTGACGAAATTGCCCCTCGGTGGGCGACGTGGCACGGTGACATTGGTTGGGCAGCTGCTGCGGGGCTGCAATTTTGTCACGTGGGTCAATTCTATTTTCACCTAACCGATAGGGAGAAGAGGTGGGCTGTCTATTAAATTTCATGGAGATTAAATCAAATCAGTGGCCTAAATTTCTGGGGGAGGTTTGAACCTGGCCGATGATCTTGGGGGGTATAAGTCAAAGGCTGGACGTTTGGGATCTGATGGCAGACTTTTGAAATATTTGATTAAATTAAATGTGGAACCTAATGATAATATTAAATCTGTGGAAAGTAATAATCGGAATAATAATTAACTCAGTCTCCATTATCAAGTCCATCCAAAATGTCAAATGAAACCACTTAGTATTGTGGCTGAAATGGTAAGGCGACCTCCTTTCGAGTTTCAAGTTAAGGGGTCCGACTTCCGGTGATTCATAATGGAGTTGAATACATGTTGTCCACATTTTTATCTAGGTAATGGTGATGATGATTCGCAAGAATAACTTACTAGGCATTACTCCCAAAGAGATTTGAACCTTGACGAATTCTGTAGACAAATGTGCACTCAACCGCCAAAATAGATTTGGGATGATAGTTGCATTAGCATGAATAGATTGTTATTGTCAATGTTAAAACGTTGAATAGTAAGTGAAAATAGTCAACTTCAACGAGTTTAGCCTAATGGTAAAGAAAGAATTCATGTTTTCACCCGATCCCCGGTTCGAAACTCTTGAGAGTCACGGGAGCTCCTTTGGCATGATTACTTGCTGTGTGCGCGGTCGTGAATTCACGAAATTCTTGGGATTAGTCGGACGAATTCCGAACACTCTAGGTCAGGAAAAAAAAAGTGAAAATAGTTTGAGGCGTAATACTCAATTGTAGTTGCGTTGACTCCAACACAGAACCCTTTTTTTTTCTTTTTCTTTTTTTGGATAGAAGAAGAATAGGAGGTTTGGTTTACTGGGAAGTCACACTTCTCCGGACTCCAACGTTTTATGGCATGGCTACAACCCCCCACCAAAATGCTAGTGTCAAGTGAGGGACAACTTACTTGAACTCTTCCAAGTTCGTGTGAATCCTCGTACAAATTTTTCTAGCGACGCACAATAGTCTTGTCTTGAGAGAATTGTGATTTGGGAGGTAATTCGAATATATATAGAAATTGAAAATTGGTTGAGGTGTAATGCAATGGATGAAAAGTCATTTATCTTTTAGTGGAACTTTCGGTATTCGATTTCTTCCGCTTCCTCTTCTCCATCTAGACTCATCGGATCTCATCTGCACCCGAAAAAGAAGGAGAAGATTGGCACAGGGCCCTCATAGATTGGGATCAATTGCGTTGAAAAGTTATTTGAGGGATTTACCTCTCAAACTCCTAATGCTTCGATGACTTCCCAGTTGGCTGATATTTTGCATGTCAAGTAACCAAACTTACGAAAAAGCATAAAAAGTACGCAATTTCTTTTACATGTTTCCAACATGCCCTCATCCTTTATTAACTGATATCTGAATTCCTGCATTGCGACGAGAAGGTCGTGTGGCATGGCTACACTTGGATCTAATTAAGTGGTGTTTAGGACGTGGTTGATAATATACAAACAAACAATAATATCTATATATGTTTGTACCTTCTATGATTTGTCATTTTGGGATTTAATTAAGCGGTGTATAGTATGTGGTTGATAATATACAAACAAACAATAATATCTATATATGTTGTACCTTCTATGATTTGTCATTTTGGCATCTTAAAATTATTTTAAAGTTATCAGATTAAGAATTAGAAAATCATATGTCCTTCCTGCGGCACAAAATTAATTATTGAAGAACCAAAAATTATAATATTAAGACTTTGCAATATAAACTGCCATAGTCGATTTCACATATACATACATATATATATATATATATATATGTAGCGCCCTTTTTTCTGTGAATAGTATCTAGCTCTTTTTAATTATATTGTAAATGTGAATAGAAACAATATTTCTTCTGAAGTTTGACTGGATATCTATTGATATATCCTATATTAATAGGCGGCGCACTAGTGACCTCTGCAAATTGACTGGTAATCATATATATGGTAGACCAGTAGTAAAACAATGTGTGCATGTGTGAAATCACAGGCTTGAACACATATTGACTAATTATATATATATATATATATATGTATATTCTTTTCGGTT
Organism: Punica granatum; assembly: GCF_007655135.1. NCBI lineage: Eukaryota > Viridiplantae > Streptophyta > Magnoliopsida > Myrtales > Lythraceae > Punica > Punica granatum. The sequence goes on along the minus strand of NC_045134.1, from coordinate 13,299,114 downwards.
ACAATATAGATATATATATATATATTAATATATAAATTATAGTAAAAAAGTTCTGGGAGGTTAAAACAATTTAGAGGGTAATATAATAGGAAAATAAGAATTAATAGAATTAGGAATAGTCTTAAATTTTAAAGGAAGATCAGATCCAATCCCTAATCTTATATGGAAGGAGATATCGCTGTACTAAATGACACGTCTTTCCTCGCGTTACATCGGTCAAAATCACACTTCCCCAAAGAGAAAGACAAAAACAGTGGGGTTGGCTTGACTTGCATTCAAACATTTTCACGCATTAGGATTGGAATTTGTCCAGATTGAATGTATCTTACTTTGTCCTAACCTTTTCCATTAAATTTTGACCTTTCTTTTCTTAGTTTCACGAAAGGTCCCAGCTTGATTTTCGTTTGGAGCCGCCACCTTTTTTTGGATGCTTCCAATCTCTTGCAGTGCCCTCTTCAAAAACAATTAATCAGGAAATCTAATGCAGCAAATCGAATTCTAGGTTTTGGCTTTTTTCTTTTTGTTTTTTTTTTTGGGTGGGGGGCTCTTTTTTTTTTTTTTTTTTTCCAAAAGATTGTTTAATTAATCAGTGATAATGATAGCACTTGTGCTTTTGTGAAATGATAATGATTTTATCGTTTACAGTACAACAGACTTCTCAAAATTCATTACTTTACGTGATTTATTAGTGAAATTAATATTTGAGATACACGAAAGCGTAAGATTACTTGAAATTATGTCCATTCAACGGTTGTCGAAACAGATGACCGGTGTTATCAAAACCATGCTATTTGGAATAGTGAATCAGCGCATAGTATTGGTAATAGCATATCATGTAGAGGAGATCATCTCCACAATTGCAGAAACATATATATATATATATATATATATTTGGTGAATTGGGGGATCACGTATAATGTTACTTCAATGTTGAATATATGCACAGTCATATTGGAAAATAAAAGAGTGAAAATTCCCACAAGAATTAATAAGTTGGTCATGTTCTATACATATGTGTATACAAGCACATCCTCCATCACTCATACCATACTTATGTTGCTATAGCACGACCCGAAGTTCCTAGATTCATGGAGATATAGGACAACATATAAGTTATCATGCTCACATATCGACCATGTGAGTCTCCAACAATTATTCCGATAATTACATATCATCCGCTTGGTTCTTGCTGGCCGGTCTTCCCTCTGTATCAACCTCCTGCTGATGATCGTGCATAGGGACTAACTAATAACTTATCAAAGATTGTTGATTTCAATTGTGTAAGTGCTTTATTAAATCCCAATTTTGAACTTCGTAATATCGAATGAAATTAATTCTACACTGCTTTCTTTTTTTTCTTTTTTTGGTGTGCAGATTTGATATTGCTTCATATCGGCTAATTAAATATATTCATACTATATATAATTGTTATAGGCCTCCGGTTGATTAATCACTTGAAGTTGAAACTACCACAATTATAAAATGAAAGCCCAATAGGATGATTAAATGAATATAGGCATAAAAAAAAAGTCGCACATGAGATATCTCCAACATGTAGAACATGACCAATTCATTGATCGTTATCAACTCATGTTCTATATGTTGGTGCAATTGGTCTCCATATATTTGCTCCTTTTATATTAGCAAACATAAGCGTTAATTAGTACCTCATTATACGAGTAGAATTGGTGCAACTGTGCCTCCGTATATTTTCCTAGGTTTGTTGATAATGTAAATTTGTCTTTTACAGTATACAAATAATCGTATCAATTGCGATTTTTTTCATATATAAAAAATAAAATCAATTTTCACGGCCCTCAGTTGCAGAGGGCCTATGGTTCTGGATAGGAATGGGAGGGAAGAAAAAGGTCATTGTCACGCGTGCACTAATGCAAAAACTCATAAATTATATATTCCCACTTGCATGACTTCTGCTCATTAAATAACATGCATGGTCAGAATTATACCCCGTCCAAATGAAGAAGGAAAAAGTAAATTACCAAAAAAGAGAAGAACGTTCGAGCAATTAGCTCCAGTGTCACTCGATGGTTCCTCCGATGCGAAATATCCGGGTTAAATGAGAGCTTTGTTCCAGTTCGAGGACCTGTGACCCCATCGAACACCTTTTTCCTTCAGTAAAAAAAAAAATGTTTGTACAAATTAATTGAATGGAATTTATATGCAGGAGTATCACTTTGGACTTGGAATCAACAGATGACGAATCAGACTCTTACTAAGGAGACTATATGTGCTCCAATACTCTCTCTCTCTCTCATCCCATCTCCTTTTTGCCCCCTTGAGCCTCGCTCGAGCTTCCATCTGCTAGTCCGCTAGAAATTAAAACAATGTGCAAGCTAACACCATATCTTATGGCTATAAATGGGGATGAATTTAAGAGGTGCACTGGGGTGATCTCTCTTTTAAACTTGGAAAAAACTATAAAGCTTATAGTATATTTTATCGAATTTATCATCTTTTTTACATGAAAATATCATTTTTCGTCAATTAATTTTACAATTTTACTTTTTCTCTTTACCTTTTCTTGAGTGCCGCCCTCCTTGAAACAAACTCCTAGATGATCCGTCCTTGGACTTATCAAATAATCATCTTTCTTTATTGTCACAGAGAAAACAATAAGTCTAGTAAAAAAAGATAAAAAATAATAATAAATTGAACAGCACGAAAAATAATTAGTTTGAAATCTTTTTTGATTGACAGATACAAATTTGTGACCGCACGCATCCATTTTCTCTCGGAAAATCGCATGTTTAGTCTTTCCATGAAAAAAATTACACCGCACTATTAGGAAATTTCCTCGAAGATCATTGCCTTGATGCCTAAGTTTGTTTTTTTGGCATGTGAAGACAAATAAGGGACATGGATAAAATAGAATATTTGGAAAAGAAAATGGCAGTTCGTGACAAATGCGGCGCCGTAGTAAAACTTTTGAAACATGCTTTCAACGAGCACGAAGTAATGTCGACCGGAGGGACATCTTTTGTCTCCTTTTGTTTTCACTTACTCTTGTCTAAAAATACTTTTCTCAATACTCTTTTCTAAAAAAAAAATTGAGTAGATTAACGGATGGTCACACACACACGAGTCACGATATTTGGTCGACATTGTTTTTTTTTTTTTTTATAATTAATTTTTCGGTCGACATAGTGACTTCACAAGGAGTAACCCAATAGCCCAGCTTCTACATATAGTAAAACTGACCCCGTACAAGAACCCTTATTCTCAAATTTATGTGGATCGTGTAAGCATAGAGAAGCGACTAGACCCCATGACGACTAAGCAGCCATCTCAATTCCTTATCACCGGGGCCTCCTGCAGGATCAAGCGTCGCTTCAATAGTTTTTTTTTTTAATAGCATCAATATAATAGAAAATGTTAAAGTGCGTGACGTGAGTGCTCTACGTGGAGCAAATTTAAAACCCACAACTTCACATGAACTGATCTTCTCATTTTAATTAGATGAATGTTCACTATATCATGTTATTCAATGAATTCTCAATACATATCCATATTATTTGTACTTGATGACATATAATTTAAAGGTTTTTTTTAAAATTAAATATTTTATCGATAACTAAACAAAACTCATCCAAGTATCTGATTTTCTTTTCCAAGTTTAAAGGGACTAATATCCTAAAAATGATCGACTCACATAGTTTTCCCGACACCTCAACCCCTACACAATATCTATTGCCGTATGTATATATGCTTGCATATTACATAATTATTATCTCTCAATATATACATTATCTACATTTTCATAAGAGTAGAGTAAATATTTGTTTATCATCATGATTTTCATTAAATTCAATTAAAATTTATAATGTTAATTGTATCTATTCGATTAGATATAGAATTTTTGTTATAATTTTTCTGTATTAATCGTATAGTTTATTTATATTCGATGATTAGCTATTATCAATCATATAAAAATTGACAAAAGATTATAGTAACTAGGTAATGTACCCCAACTCCACTAAATGAGCTGGCTCCACCTTTGTGATGCAGCTGGGGACCTGGCGCTACTGATACGTTCATCAGCAAGGAGCCTGACAGCAAATCAATGTAGTTAGTGGATTAACATGTTTCAAAAAAACAAAATCACATACAATGCCATTTAAAAACTTACAGGCATATGGATTCCACCCAATACGCTGCCGAATAAGATCATATCCAATGATCTTGTTCTTCAGTACCAGATCTGCAACACCAAGCTATAAACAAGCTATCCACTGTATGGATAGAGTTGCTGGAGTGGAAGAGGAAAGTTAAATCCACCTATTTTGCTTTTCCTTCTCAAAGCAGGAGTAGCAGAGTATTTTACACTTGAAGGGATCCACTACAGCAAAGTCGGTCTTTGCCATTTTGTTTTTGTTTTTGTTTTTTTTTTTGCCTTGGCCAACGCGAAAAATGCAGGGAGAAGCCCTCCGGACATTTGTCCGGACGTTTCAATAACGTTCGCCTTAACACCGTTCCCGACATTTTCTAGAAAACGTCGGGAAAAACCATCATAACCCAACGTTTTAGAAACGTTGGCTAAAACCCAAGTCTAGACAGAATTTTGAAATGTCGGCAAACACCTTGCCTAGGCCGACATTTGTTGTGTCAGCCAAAAGCTATTTTTAATGTATTTAGTGTCGACCAAAACCATCCCTACGTCGACGCAAAAAACGTTGCCCCAAACATGCCAAGGCCGACGCCAATAACGTAGGCACAAACCATTTTCAGTTTTAAAAAAAAGAGAAGACAATAGTTTGTCAATAAATTTGACAAGCCATTCTTAGCTGTCAAATTTATTGACAGCCTGCTGTCAATAATTGATACTTAAAGAGATTAATTATTGACACTTGATATCAAAGAAATATTACTCTTCAACCCCATCAATAACTCAACGAAATGTACATATCCAAACATAACTACAAGTTATCATAATAATAATTAACGAATTGACAACACGTTTTCAATTTTTTGACAATCTGTTATAATACCCTAAAAATTACGAAAACTCTCGATTACACTCAAATATAACTCGTAATCATTATAAAATATGAATAAAAGAATCAAATACAATGATAATAAATCATCTCCAAAATAAAATAAGGAAAACCCATCAACTCGGTGTCAATACTTCGACCACATTCGGTGGTTAACTTTGACCGATTTGGAGATGGTGGGGAGCAGCAATGAGCAGCAACATCAACATCAGTAGCAGTAGTAGGCGTGAGCAGAGGTGGCGGCGAAGCGAAGGAACGTAGGGAGCGGCGGGAGGAGAGTGTAGCAGCTGAGGAGAATGATGGAGACGGAGAGGATGGTTGAGGAAATAGAAGAGGAGCCAATGTGGAGAGGAGATGGAGGACAATGGTGGAAGTGACGATGGAGGTAGACGAAGAGTGGAAGAAGGAGAAAGGTTGTAGCTGCGGTGGAGGTAGAGTGAAGATGGTGATGGCGATGGCGATGATGGTTGCGATAATGGAGATGACGGAGGAAGGGACGAGGATGAGTTTGTGTTTTTTTTTGGGGTGGGTCGTTTGTGGGGGAGGGGGGCAATTAAAAGAAAATGAAGGGAAGGAGAAAGGGTTGAGCGGGAAAATTTTGAGTTTTCAAAATTTCATTTTTAAAAGCAGACGCTTTTGAAACGTCGGCTTAAACGACTTTGATAGACGTTTTGAAAAGCGTCGGCCCAAACAACATTGAGCCAACGTTTAAAGCGTTGACTAATGTCAATCTCAAGTGACAACTCGTTGTCAGATACATTGACAATGTGTCGTCACTTGAGATTTACATGGGCCAACACTTTAAATGTCGGCCCAAAGTTGTCTGGGCCGAGGTAACAGACAAGACAACGTGTTTTCTTATATGTTATTATATGTGAAAATCAAGTTTCTAATAGCTCTTATTCTAAAATTATTGCATAATCATATGGAACTAATCATCAAATTTTTAGGGCCTTGTTTCCTAAATTATTAGAAGAGATGTTATTATCATGATTTTCAATTAAATAAAAGTATATCGTAACTTAAAAGAGTAACTACTGCGGATATTCACCCACTATTCGAAACCAAAGATATCACAGATTTGAATCTTCTTAGTAATAACTTTGTGCACCGTGTTTTCTCTTCCTTCATATGTTAGCATTAATTATAAATATATATACATTGCACGGTTTTAATGTCATAAATTAATGGTTGACTTGTAAGAACACTTCATCGGCCTTTCAATTAAAACCATGTTGTGTATTTAACTCCCTTTCGTGAAACCAAGTTGCGTGCTCCAAGTAAAATATGAATATAATACACACTTTCAATTGTTTAATTGGTCTTTTATGATATGTGATCATGCTTCTGAGGATGTTCCTTTCGATTTTGAGAAAATCTAGGCAATTAGGAATTTAAAAGTTATTTTGTATGTTTGGAATACGACCAATTACCTTGGTTTGTTTTATCTTTAGGTGTGACTTATTCAAGTTTAGGAGAAACAAGTCTCTTACAACTCATTTCCATCATTGACAATTGGGTTTCGATTAGCTTTATACTTTCCAAACAAGTCTCTCTGAGCTTGTACTCCAATAGCCAAAAACTATGATTCAGTAAAAGGCTCAAAGTCATAGAATTTCCTCAATAGAGCATATTCAAAGTTTATTTGAAAGATTTTTCGTAAGTAAATTTGTCTTTTCATAGAGGGTGATTATGAATTTAGATTCAATGATAATTATTAAAGACCATCATAAATTTAATCTCAAAGGATTTATTTCATCAACATCGACCTCGATAGCATCTTGTGTTATATGAAACATATTTTCATAAGAAAATAACATGTTACCCTTTCTATTATGAGTCACTGATACCAATTATAACAAATTGTCATAAGGTGACAATGTGTTACCGTTACATTTTTGCACTTTGACAATACTTTTGACAATATCCAGTAGCGAAAAGATAATCTGTTGACACACTTTACCAACATCCACGATAAAGGCTTACATTTCAAAAGTTGGGAAAAGTTCCAAGAGCGTCGGAATAGGGTAAACAAGAGGCGACCCCTTTTTTCTTTTTCTTTTTTGGCATCGGCTAAGCTTAAAAGGGTCGGCCTAGGATTAACAAAAGCTAACATTTTCCAAAATGTCGATTAAAAGGTGGTCAATCCTGATGTTTTCCAAAATGTCAGGATTGACCAATTTCGGCCAATTGTCCCTAATGTTTTGCATCGCATCGGGCCAAAAACATTGGACTAGGTCCCTTTTTGGGGCCAAAATCCTGGAGTTAATAGAGGAGATTCTCATTTCTGCTTTGTGTTCTCTTTGAGCTTGGGGTTGCTTTATATTTGCTACATTCTGAGTTATAACCAATTGGACACCACTCTTATTCATCAAAAAATAAAAGCAATGTTAGAGAAAGTAAACAAACCTCTCGTCATATCATGGCACGTTTAAGATGCTAACCGGATCTGCAATGCTTGAAACAGTTGCAGTAATCTGAAAATATAATAGAAAAAATTAAGAATACAATATAATCTGAATCATAGAAGCAAAAATCAAGTTTCAACAATTGATCAAATGTCATAAAAGGGAGCACTTACAGAATCTGTCAAGAGGTCGAAGGCTTCGGTTGCCAGGAAGGCAAATGTCGTGCCCGAATCAATGATTCTTGTGATAAGTCAAAAACCTTGGGGTTTATGGGCAATAATTGCCCACTGACTGCAATGGACTGAAGGCAAAGGTTATAATGCGAACTGAAATATAATTTTTTGGAAAGTATGATACATTAACAATAAGATGAATAGCTCGAGTTCTTCGAAGAGAAGTGCAAGTTGTAAAATTGAGAATGAAGACTCTGATAAGCAGCAGGGTAGGGGAGGGAGCTGTCAAATTTCTCTCCTCGGAGTCCCTTTTTCTGTAATATGTTTCCTGGTTTGCTGTTTGTTGTAGGGCCTTACTAGTGCCCATTTCTCTTTGGGCCTGCTTCCTCCGATTGGGCTCTATAAGCCCAGTTTATTATCCTTGTGTCCAGTCCCTTGGATTTAAATGAATGGGGGCTAGGCTCTTGTTCTTGTTCTTGCAGTAATAATAATAATAATAATAATGATTATTATTATTATTATTGTTGTTATTATCTATACTATTATAAAGTCAGAATGATGTTTTCTTCCTAACTTTCACTTGCCTAAAAAGCCATAAATAAATCTAATTAACAATGAGCACATAAATAATGATATGATTATAATTTTATCCAGGTAACTCCCCCTTGTCCTATATTCTCTCCCCCATTCTCTTGTCCGCATGATGTGCAAGTGCAGCCCCCAGCTAAATCAATGGTTCTAAAAGAGACAACATCTGAACCCCTTTCTCATGGTTCGAATATTCTATACTGCAAGCACAAATATAACACTTCCCACCGTACTTTTAATCGGGGTAGTAAAGGTTGTCCCTCATTGATATGTATGTACATATTTTCATATATGTATGTGCACATTTTCATATATATGCGGACATCATATTTCCTATATGTTAGTGTTATGGTATTAAACCGTTGTTAATAGCAGTTACTTTAATACTAGCATATGAACTATTTCAACAGAAGTATTTTGATTGTAATTTAAAAATATAAAAATATCTTTAAATTATAATAATAATTTTGCAACTAATCGTTCCGTGAATTGTACATACTTATTTTAATTATATATATATATATATATATGTATTTCATATAGTATTTACGCATTTATGATGTTAAATATAGTAAGTTATATATTATTATTTTCAATAATATAGCATGATCATCAATTTTGTATATAAATGCAAATATTATTCTAATAAAATTGAATGTGTCCAATACAATTTTATTCACAAATTTCATTTGTTAATATTAGATGCTTTTCTAGTAAAATTTTAAAATTTTTCAATAACTTTAATGATTCATTTTTAGTTTCTCTTGATAAAAAAATATATTGTAGTTTTTGTTAGTGTTATTTTATAATTTTGAAATTGTATTTATCTTTTTATACCTTTTCAAATGTATTAATCGAAATTATGATTTCATTAACTTTAATAATTCATTTTTTACTTACTTTTGATAAAAAAAGATATTGTATTTTTTGTTAATATTCTTGACATAATTTTGATTTAGTATTTATCTTTTTATATATTTTCAAATGCGTTAGTTGAAATTATGGCTACATTAACTTTAATAACTCATTTTTTGCCTACTTTTTGAGTAAAAAATATATTGTATTTTTTTAATATTATTCTTATAATTTTATAATAGTATTTATATTTTTATATATATTCAAATGCATTAATTAAAGCGCATTTACTGTGCATCAAGTAAATTTAACTTATAAAGATATATTGTATGAGAACTTACGTTTCTTATGTAATTTTGGCATAATTATAAAATAATTGTACTCTATACACTAAAGTAACTATATTCTACACATGGAAAATTCTACAATGGAACATCAAATTATGTTTCATGGTGGAATGCAAGTTTTTTTTAGTCCTTTTAATATTAAAATTAACGTTTTTGCCCATAGTTCTTTCAATGGCATCACAAATTCATCATGGTACATGTAAAGTATAATAAAATTGGAGGGTCGCTTATGTGTAAATGGCGTGTCATTGACGTCTATATAAATTCAAACCTGCTTACACGTCCATGACGTGTGCTACGTGTCTGACTTATATTAGACCGGTTTTCTTTGAAAATTGATTTTTCTGGTACAGTTCGGTAACGTGGCGATGATGGGTTACATGGCGAAATGTGATTGGTATATATGGTTGGAAAATTCGAGAACAATAATATAATATTGTAGGCGAAAATTATGAAATGAAAAATATAAAGGACTAGAAATATTATGGTAAAATATGTAAATAATGGATGGATGAGATCAAAAGTTGGTAGGATTTAATGGCTGAAATTAATATTCCATCAACAAAAGTTGGGTTTCATTATACTATCTCAATCTATACATTCTATATAAAATTTTAAAAATCCATCTAAAAATAACCACAATGACTAATAACACGAGCATCGGACATGCAAAACAGCTGGGCTGTGTATGCATACATATATCTATATCTATATATATATCAGGTTTTTAATAATGCCAAGACTTCGTAGCCAAAAGGAAGGAAAAAAGAAAAAAGAAAAATTAATGCCAAGACATTTAATTGTTCAATTTTGCTCCATAGGAAGATAAACTCTTCATTCTGGCTCCCAGTTGAAAAACAAAATGGGCTTAGACCACCCAAGATGGCCTGATCCACTTACTGGTCCATTGAATTAAATCCATCACAAAGGAAATGGTCCATTACGGGCCTATTTTGGTCTTTGTAATATAAAAAAGATTAATGACTGGTTTGGATAGTTGAGAAATTAACCTAACTCGAACACAAATCCTCTCCACCCCCACTCTATTTCTCTCTACCTCTCATCCAAAGACAGTATTCGGCTGATTTCGTTCGGTTCGATGAGGCCGATTACATTACCCACCCAGATGGGCTGGGCACATTAAGGATCATTTGTGTGAAGTCCGAAATGGTCGCAACGTCTTTTGTCGTAGGGCTTACTGGAATTTATGGTCGCGCAATCTTTTTCACTGCACCATGAAGACGTACAGCTTCAGGTTTCCCCATTGTTTAACCAAAAAATGAGTTTTTAGCATTAAATTGATTTTGCTTGGCAAGGGGAACATCTTATCATTATGATATCACTTGCACCTTTCAATTCTAAAGTCATTTATGGAGATCCCATGGTCGTCGACATGGCTGCCATTCTCCAGATAACACAAACCACGACTTGAAATCCGGAAACACAAAGGATGCCGGGGACACTAGGAAATTCGAGAACACCAAGATGCATCGGACATCATTTTCCTTAGATGCAGAAGATGAAAGTTAAAAATATTAGAAGTTTTCATGAGGATGAAAAAAGTATCACAAGAACTTCAATCGACGGGAATCTAAATAACATATAGACTGCTTGAATTTTGATTATCCCGTCTGCTCGTTTATCCTAAACAGCTCAGTACGTAAACTGCCCGAACAGAGGGAAGGGGAGACACAGGGCCTTGCGCGAGGGAGCAGTATATATATAGCAACTTAACTCCTCCAAGAAATGTCAATTCATTCTGCGCTTCAGAATTCCTTCTCCGACTTCATTCGGTGTTCTGCAGGCAGGTTGCAAAACACAATTCGGGAACGACACATCATAGACATGTCCTCTCCAACCACTCAAACAGTCCCTATCTACGGGTGACATAAGAGCTTGTGACACCGTTTCAAACAATTCCTCAGGTTCCTGAATGAAAATCAGTGACGAGCTTACGACTTGTTTGTTTTCACAATCAAAATCACTTTGATTTTAACTTTAACTTTAACTCAACACACTATACAATAAAAATACACATTTTCCAAGTCAAAAATTTTAATTTTAATTTTAACTTTAACTCAACACACTACACAACAAAAATGCACGTTTCCCAAGTCAAATTTATAATTCCAACTCATTTGTCATTTTCCACAATTAAAATCAAAGTTGCTTTAACTCTGAATCCAAACGCACCGTAATATTATCAGGTCATTATAATTTTAAACTCGAGCAAAAAGAGATGGAAAGTAATGCAGCTCCATAAGGACCATTTAAAGATCAAACTCCTACATATGTTTTTTACCATCCTCCTCCTTAGAGGGGAAGAGTTCAAACACAATAGTATTGTCAATTGTGGGGGAGTTGGTGCTTGCTGTTTTTGATTTGGTTTGGTTTAGGTTGAACAGAAAACGATGGTACACATCAAGAAAAAGTCGACTTAGGTAATAAGTAAATTTTTATTGGGCTTATACGAGTTCGAGCTTATTTCCACTTAAAAGTTCAAGTTTATAAGTGGTGGTACCCAATACATATATTAGCCCATGAATTTTTATTTTCTTTTCCGATGTGGGATTTATCTCATTTTACTCCTCAACACCCGTCTTCACGTGCAACGTGTTGTCTATTTCTGCCTACACGTTGTCACTTGCCCTTAAGCACCCGTCTTAATAATTGGTATCGAGCCAGACTCATCTTGGGTCTGACGTGGTGTGGGTACGCACACGCATGTAGATGCGTATACGCATAATCCAGGTTCTGATACTATATTAAATTTTCAATTAGGCTTATATGGGCTTATGCCCATATCCACTTAAAAGTTCAAGCTTATAAGTGGTGGTACCCAAGTATCATATAAACCAATGGATTTTGATTTATCTTTTCTATGTGGGATTAATATTCTCAACACTCGCCCTCAAGTACAACGTGTGGTTTATTTTTGTCTACACGTTGTCATGTGCCCTTAAACACCCGCTCTCAACAATTGACCTCGAACCAAGCTCTTCTTTCGTGCTCGGGCGAGGGGGAACTAACACGAGGCGCACTTTGGCTGCACTCGACATACTGGGCTTGGCGTGGTGTGGATGCTCACATGCGCGTAAATACGCATACGCTTAACCTAGGTTACCATATTAAATTTCCATTGGGCTTATACAGGCTTGGGTTCATTTTCACTTAAAAACTCAAGTTGATAAGTGGTGGTACCCAAGTCTCATATAAACCAATGGATTTTGATTCATCTTTTTTATGTGAGATTAATATCCTCAACACTCGTTCTCACGTGTAACGTGTGATCTATTTTTACCTACACGTTGTCACGTGCCCTTAAACACCCGCCCTCAACAATTGACTTCGAGCCGAGCTCTTCTTCCGTGCTCGGGCGAGGGGGGACTAACACGAGGCTCACTTTGGCTGCACTCGACATACTGGGCCTGACGTGGTGTGGGTGCGCACACCCGCGTAGGCACGCATACGCATAACCTAGGTTCTGATACCGTATTAAATTTCTATTGAGCTTATACGGGCTCGAATCCATTTCTACTTAAAAGCTTGAGCTTTTAAGTGGATATGGATTTAAACTCGTATAAGCCCAAATGAAAATTCAATAATAAGAAATAAAATAAAATTTGAAAAATAAAAATAATTAGGAAAAATAAAAAAAGAAATTCACGAATAAAAAATAATAATTAAATTGGTGATAAATTCGAAAAGGCTGTTTACTATTATGAATTGGTTTTAGGTAATCCGACATTTGTTCCTTTTAAATAGGGTCTCTAGTGCGAGTCTTGTGATTAGAAAAAAATCACGATTGGGTGAGTTTTATCACTTAGTGAGTTGACATCGCTCGAGCCTAGATTAATCGGGTCCATTAAACTCCAAGATATGAGGTTGTGCAAAAAAAAAAAAAAAGGTTCGGATAATTAAATTTAAAATTTGAAATTTAAAAATCTGATAAAAACTAGGAAATTTTTTTTTAAAAAAGGAGAAGGATGGGTCCTCGGGAGTGGGAAAACCCACCCTACTCTCTTTACCATCAGTATTGTCCTTGAGAGTGGAAAACCCACACTACTCTCCCTACCATGGATATGGATCAGAATTACTGTGTTAGAAGAAAGATTAGAAGAGAAGAAAGATTAGAAGATAATGTATTAGAAGATAAGAGTTCATCGAAAAATAAAATAATAAGACAAGTTATAAAATTTAATTACTCAACTGTAAACTTCCAATGAAAAAAAGAAAGCGTTTAGACTTTTTAATTTTCTTGAATAAGTTAAGTGCTCATAAAGTTTTTCCGTGAGATTAGATGGGATTCTCATTCCATTGGTTAAGCCTAAATTCTTTTACGCTTTGTCATATTGTGCTTTGAATGAGTTTTAAAACTTGTACTTTAGAAAGGAATTTTTGGCTTGCACAATAACATATAAGATTTATTGCCATAAAAATAAAGAATAATTTGTTACGGATCTTGTCAAAATAAGCTCGTCCTAATAAGTATATCATGATAAAATAACGTTTGGTCACAATATCTATATAACTTATGATGATAAACTTATTTTTGCGATGAAAATATTATACAATGTGTGTCACAATATATGAAAATATGTATATATATATATATATATATTAGTTATTATGTGAATACTTGGTTTGTAATGCTTATACAATACTGAAGATATGTGTATACATATATATTTATATGTATCTACATACATATTAAGTATGTGCATTATGAGACTTTACTTTGTGTAATTTAACATTCTTATCATAATATACAAGTTAAGCATGTATATACATGCATATTAAGTTATATACATATATGTTAGTTATTAAGGAAATACTTAATTTTCGGCGCTCACACAATATTGAAGATTTGTGTATATATATAAATATATATGTATTTACATACATATTAAGTATGTACATTATGAGACTTTATTTAGTATAATTTAATATTCTTATTACAATATACTTTTCTTGTACTAAATTTCTTTCTTAGCAATAGAATTTGTCACTACATATAAAATTTCTTGTAGTGATTGGCTAAAACTTCGATTTGTTACCTTCATTTTTATTGTAACAATTATCCACTATCTATTGAGAAATAGGAACATCCGCTAAATCATCTCTACAAGGAACTGACTTCAACTCGAAATGCTTGGAACGATTGGCCTCAATCTCCATGTTAGGCTTGTAGGATCGATAAAGGTTGCAACCACGTCCTTTCGAAAAGTCAGGTAGATCACAGCAAGGATGTAAACTGCCATGAGGGGAAACACTAAGATCCCGATAAAGGCATTGGCAACCTTTGGGAGACCATTCCCGATCAGCCACTCCACAAATCCTGTGCTGAGGTAGTAGATGTTGATACCGATGATTCCGGCACCTAGAATCCATGAGACTACAAGCACCTGGAGCACCAAAATGAAATCCAAAAATGTCTTATATGTTCGATCACACATTCATAAGTTTTTTCCAAACTCATTAATGTAACAACGTATATAAATGCAAGCCTTGGAGACAGGAGGAATATTTGTGATATGAACTATTAATAAGCCAAAACCGTGTTACTTACATATGTGGAATTCTTATGCGGTCCCATCTTCGTCGCACTGCTACTGAATTTGAGGAGTGGGATGAGAGCAAATGGAAGTTCAAAGGAGAGAATCATCTGCAGAAAACGTAATTAAATTACGTAATATATTTGTAGGGGGACATTTGATAATGTATATAAAGAGCTTATAATATTATCAAAAGTACCGATGCGATGATTATGAGTCTACCAGCCCCAGAAGAACCTCCAATTATCGAAACAACTAAACTCGGAATGATGGCAATGCACCTTGTCGTCAGGTTCCTCAGCCATTTCTTCATCTTCAGGTCCAAGAATCCCTATAAAAAGATCAAGATTTGTTTAGCTTTCGCCGAGCGAATGACGAAATTTCTTCAAATATTAATGTCCATTCATCTTCCACAACCTGCATGATATATTGTCCTGCATACGTGCCAGTAATAGTGGAGCTTTGCCCAGAGGCGAGTAGCGCAATGGCGTAAATGGTCGAACTAGATTGTCCTAACACATTCTGCAACACAAATTTGGAATGAGATTATTCCACCTTTAAGTTTTTCCGTTTTGCTTTTCTTTAACTAAACGCACTAGTGAGTTGAACCTTAAGGAGAAAGGAAGCTGAATTAAGAGTTAGATCGCTGCATCGATCGGCATTTTCGCTCGAAATATTCTCTGCAAAGCAAACTGTTCCAGACACAGAGACGACAGCTACGTTAATCAAGAACGCCACGAACAATGCAAATCCACTTTCTATGAGGAAATATCGACACGCATCCTGCAAAATTGGATGAACAATGCAAATCAATGTTTTGCTTTTCATCCTATTCATCTTTTTATCTAAATAAAAATTGCAAGATTGTGTTTTGGCTCACGTTTATGCCATGGACTGACCTCGGAACTTTTCGGGAGAGAACAAGAGCGGAGTGCAGGAAAAGGTTGTGCCTGATAGTTAGTTTAAAAGAAAGGAAATTAGTTTCTGAAAACGAACTAGCGAACTTTCATCATGAAAATAAAGTTAATATTAATCAGGCAGATGCAAGAATGATTGAGTCAAGATTTATACGGCATGACCAGCGCACCCAAAAGGGCAATGGCATCCGGGGTCGCTCCTTTCCCAGAGAGCTTGGGGATGAACATTCCCTTCATCACCTCAGAAGCAGGAGGATTTACATAGCTCAGTTCAGCGAAGAAGCATCCAGCCATTATGAAGACCGAAACTGCTATTAGCAATTCGAGCTTTCGTATCTAGACACATGAAATCGGAAAAAATGGTCTATAGATGTCTGTGTCACAAAATCAATTCTTCACAAATATATCAAGACTCTTTTTCAAATCACCGTAACTACAAATACAATTATACAGGGATGAGCTACGCAATTGCCGGTCATAGTATAAGCAATATTCTGTCATAGTCATGGCAAAACTAGCTCCTTGCTCGTGTAATGCGAAAGATTTTGATTTATTTTACTTAAATATTTATAAATTTCGGGATTTTTGTAAATCTTTTTAATTGTAATTAAAGTATTTTTATTTGAGATATAATTCACACATGCATATTTTTATTTAAGGTTAAACTTTATTTATTTATTTTTTGGGTAATAAAGGTTAAACTTATTATATATATACTAACCACTAAAATCTCCTAATTTCAGAGAAAATATTGAAAAATAAAAAAATTTAGAAAACTCACTATTCTATATCCTCAAAATTACCTACTTATTTTCACCATTGTACGTTTAAAAAAGAAAAAAAAGGAGCAAACTCTGAAAGTTAAAAAGTCAAGTAAAACATAATTATAAAAGACTTTGCGTATGCGGGAGGACTAGTATGTATTATAATTGATGATGATATGCGGAAGAATCTTTACTGAGGCTAAAAAATTTGCAACAGTAGTCGATTAAGTCATCCATTACGTGTTTCAATTGAAAGGCGGTCATGCATTACGTGGATCTACTTAAAAAAATATTTAATTAAGCTGAGATTAATAGATATTTAATTATCTCATGACTTAAAGTTTGTGAGGTAGATAGCCAGCTCCTCCTTCGCGCACACGGACAAACTAGCACATGCACCATATATCTGATAATTGTCACTGTAATATATTAAGCTAGAATTCACATTCCCCCATATATATATATATTATGAGGATCATTATAAAAATCACAGATTATATATTAATTATAGGGAGTAGATAGGGGCAAATTAGTAATCAAAGTGGAATGGAATACGTACCCCATATCTCTGTAGGCCAAGCAGCAAAAGAGTGCTTAGACCGGTGAGGAGAACACCAGCCCATAAGGGAATGCGAAACAATATGTTGAGAGCGAAGGCTGTCCCAATCACTGTAATTAACAACGAATATATATATATATTAGAAATACAAAGAGTAAAAATTACGAATTTTTCGCATTTTATGATCTCTCATCTCCAGCTATATGTGATTATCATAGTTTGTGGTTTTTTTTTTTGTTTCGGTTGAATAATAAAATCAACTGAGGAAGGGGCGGCCAACTCGATAGAGCGGTTCCCCGTTGCACATGGCCCGTTATACAAAGTCTTTCTTTAAAGCCATATCAACATATAGAAATTAGGGGAACAGACTCCAGGGGTACGGTGGATGAGGATAAGTGGGTCGTCATCGAAGACACCAAAGAAATATTCAAAAACTATGGTTGACGTGATCATAGAAATTAGGGAGGACTTTGAAATTTAATATTTTTAAAAAAGTAGGGTGCCGGTGACGTTCAAATGAAGCAGGTAAGACAAGTTAGCCGCCCTAACACCCCGTTTGGAATCAATTCTTATGTAAAAAGTGATTTCAATTCAGTTCATTTCATTTCGATTTAATTCAATTCGGGTTAGTTGTAAATGAAATATATTGTTTGAAAATATGAAAAATTTAACTAAAATGAATCGAGCAATCTTATTTGGCATGCATCTTAAGATAGAGTAATCCATTTGCATAGGATTGTGGAGTTTAAACTTATGGTTGTTAGTTTTAAATGACTGAAAATCTTCTGTTATTTGAATTTTACACTGAAGATTTTAATTGAATTCTTGTGAAATGAATTGACGATTTGCATTTCGGAAGATTCTAAACCGACTGAAAAGAAAGAGGAGAAAAAAACAAGATATCACGTAAAAAAATGGAGTAAATATTGCTCATATGGATTATATATATTATTTTCAAGAAAAAAAGAAGAACAAAAGGAGAGAAAATTAGGGAGAAATTAATGCGCCTTCAGGTATATCGGCAGCAATAACAGCGACCTCGGCGAGCAGCCACAGGCAGTACTTCACCAACGTTGGGTACTCCACCTTGCACAACTCCGACAAGTGCTTTCCTATAATTAATATATATGTATACGAACAATCACATACACATATATGTACTCCGAGAATAGATGTTAGATCAATCGACGAAAACTTCTTTTTTATATTCAGAAGATAAAAAATCAATCGACAAGAACTTCTTTTTTATATTCAGAAGATAAAAAGGCGATTAGTTATTCGAGCTTTGCTCGTATTACCAGTGGTTACCCCAAGATTCGCAGCGAGCGATTGGATGATGAGCGCGAACATCATTCCGATCAGAACAACCCATAGAAGCTACAAATGATCATTGAACATACTGATGAGTTAGCTTTGTTCGTATTAACAACAGTTCGTATTCGCATACGGATGCTCGGACATATATAATACAATCCGTGCCAAATCATTAAAAGTGGTCGAATCTCTCCAGCATCTCTTACCTCATATCTGTGATTTGCTCCAGCCTGGAGATCAGTTTCCACTGCAAGAGGGGAAAGAGAGGGGAAATTAGCGCACATCAAGCTCGAGCTGCTGTATTGAAAAAGTCTTAAAGCCCTTGTAGTGACACTACGTGCCAGCCTTGAAGGTAACCTTGACATACACTGTTTGATTTCCGGTTCTGGGGTTTCCTATACCCATTCGGTTTCCATTCACCGTATGTCCCATTAGGTCATGGGCGCCTCTTTTGTTAGAAAAAATAAATTCCTAAGCGAGTGTTCCATCGCCGAAATTCGAATTTCAAATAGACAAAACATTTGAAAAATTTTGATCTCAGTAAGCAGGGCAGATGGAGGATATTTGGCTTACAGTTTCCTGGATCAAGATAGGCCAGAGAAACGAGGAATCCCGGACCGACAAATGCCATAAACTTCCTCCATCCTGGTCTCTGATCACAACAAAAAATCAGTTAGTTTAATAAATCGATCAACTTGATAGAGGTTTAGAAAAGAAACAGCACTTCAATTTTCATATATGGGTTTCCAGAAATTATGGACCTGGTCATTGTGTGCATCCTCAGAGTCGAAGCGATCTCCAGCGGAATTACCCGAACTGTGCGGAAATGTTGGAGCCATCCCCTGGACTGCAACTGCTGCTGTCCTTTTGCTTCCTCCTTCCCGAGCTGGTTGAGTTTGATTGCTCATCTGCTGGTCCCTCCACGATTTTATTACCTTCTAAATGAATCTCTCCCTGTAGGTTTTTGTGCGCCCAATATCGGTGTAATATTCTAGCCATATATATGCCCGGATGGGTGCAGAGGATGATGATATATACACTTCAGCCAAATTCCATACTCAGAAATGGGATGTTCTCTAATTATAGAAATTAGAAAAATGGATCCAGTGCAATGATATTATATATATGGTTATTAAAAAGAAAAAAAATAGTTGATTCAAGCGATTTTGCACTTGTTTTCCTTAAATAAGGCATTCGGTTCAGGTTTTGTGAATAGAAAAATCATTAATTAGAAGAGTTTTACCGGTTAATGGGCCGACCCGGCTCGACTAGATTAATATGGGCCGCATTAGGCCTTCGAATGTCAGTTTTCATACAAAAATAAATAAATAAATTCATTATAAATTTATAATGATATTATAATCAGCTTTTTCACTATCATGCGATGCTGACTTCGACATATTTCCCAGGGACGGATCTAAGAACTATTACTCCTGGGGTGAGAAGTTCCAAGGGGAAGTAAGGAACAGTAAATTCGTAAAGGCAAGGGGCAATAATGAGAATAATTTCATATAAAAAATTTTAAACCTGACAAAATATATTAAAAGTTTTATAATTTCGCGAGTCCAAAAGTTGTAACTGCAACCCTTATCTGGTTATTGGGGGCTCCAAGCCTTCATATTTCCCATGCCGCAAAATTCCCTTTTAAATTCATTATATTTCGTCTTATGAAAATATAGACTTGTAGGATAGGTCGTGAAATTGCACCCACTAGATCAATTAATTTGATCCCTATATAAATTGAAAAATAAGGACGAATACATTAAATTCTATCCCCATCCAGGCTTATAAATGATTCCTAGCCCATGTATTAGAGCCTATCAGCCATCCAAGGAGAATCAATCAAAAGCAGCACATATTGATTTTCTTTTTGGGTTACAATTAAGAAAGTGGAAAATACACCTTCTTATTCTATCTGGAAATATTTGGATGATCAAATAATCTTCGGTCGAGAGGAAGATTCATGTGCCTAGCTCTAAAGGGATAGAAGAAGATAAAATAAAGAGCTACGAGAAAGGGGCAGCTCGATCATGTGAAAATATTCTTATGAACTCTCACATGCAATTTACTGATAATTTCATATTACCAAAAACAGAAAAGGATAATTTCTTCCCGTCTTAATGATATTTTATACAAAAAATAAAATTCCAACACGAGCTATAGTTTTCTTTGACCATTTATCAATGCACCTTCCCCGGATCATCAAGTTGATATATATTGATTGATATATGTGCGACCGGCAGAAATAAGTCCAAGCTCCCGAGGCCGAACAAGGATGTGGTGGGTGAATCTATATACAAGAAACGAATAAAATAATTGCGATATTGTGCTTTATAAGAGCCTTTTTTTTTTCCAGTTAAAATTTTATCGTTCATGTATACGTTAACTGTTAATCGAGTGCAGCTTTGGATCTGCCTATATGAAACGAAATAATGTCGCAAATTGACAAATAAAAGATTCCGAAACACAACGTATACTTTGTAGTAAGTACCTAACTTTTGACGATGACAATAATGGCCATATATAGTCTCGTTTCTTTTTTTTTTTGGGGTTAACTGCCATATATAGTCGCTTTTTCTCTAAGCCTTATCGTATATATCGTTTTAAAGAGTGTTCTAAGTATTAATTTTAGTTTATTCAAGTGGATCGGCATTTATTCTCCTTAAATAAGATCCCGATTTGATTCTTATAAATAGAGAAAATTTACGTCGGAAAAGTTTTACCCTTTAATAGACAAATTTGGCTCGAACTGTCTTAGTTGGGACCCACGTTTCCAAATATTAGAGTGCATTCCGAAAAAAGAGTTCTCATAAGTGTAATTTTAAATTCATTTTTCTTTCAAGATTTGCCAAGTTGTAATTTTAAATTCTTTTTTCTTACCAGATTTGCCAAGTTTTCTAATTTGTCTGGACAAGATTGTCTTTGTTGGGACGGTACCTTGAGATCACGATCTATTGTGAAATTAGTTAGCAAATTCAATGGGCTTTATTTTCGATAAATACATAGTGTAATATTTGTACTAAGTTGATGAAAATAAAATTTCAGTTAAAAAAAAAAGTTCATACGGTCAACAAATGTTTGACCATCCTTACATAGTTATTTGGCCGAAAATATACGAAGTTCCTTTGTGGGACACGTCCCAAACAAAAAAAGGACATGTCTTTTTTCTTGATTTGTGCCCACTGAATACGAATAAATAGAGGCTTCATGCTAAAAATCAAATAATAAATTAATCGAAACAATTCTAGAAAAATCGAGAGAGCATGTTAGGGAAATCTCCGAGTTTAATAATCGAGAATTCATATGGCTTGTTGTATCCCGAGAGAGACTTGCTATTCAACCCTCTAGCAACTTCGTGTGGAGTCAAATAACTCTTTTTGAAAAGCGCAATTCACGACTCGAGCCTTGAGTTCTTCACTGACCAACTGCGAAGTTCTTCATCAACTCCGTCTCCAGTCCATCCCAATAATCAAAGAGAATTGTTTTGAGACGGCAATAGAGGCCACCATTGCGTTCAAAGTAGTGAATCAAGAGTTTGTGAAACTCAATCGGTTTGACGAGGCCAATTTCAACCGATAGAAGGATAACTGCCTTTTCTCCTCACTATCTTGAATGTCACCTACATTCTAGATCCGGAATTGCAGCCCGTGAATGAACCTATTGATGAGGCCACCCCCGGGGAGAAGGAAAAAGCGGCCGAACTTAAGAAGAAGCACGAGGAAGGCGAGTTCACTTACTATGGACACATCCTCAACACTATGTTTGATTGTATATACGATCTATACATGTCCATCAAATCACCGGTGGAAATCTGAAGGCACTCGAGGAAAAATACAACACCGAGCTTCAAGGTACCGATAAGTTCCTCATGATGAAATACTTCGAGTTCAAGATGCTTGACAGTGTTCCCTATCATGGACCAAGTCCATGAATTGCAAGTCCTCGTGAACAGGCTCGTGACTTGAAGGTTGACGTTCCCGACTCGCTATAGGTTGGAGCTATCATCTTAAGGTTGCCCTCGACTTTGAACGATTATCAGAAGAAACTCCTGCATATGGCAATGGATTTCACTGTGGAGAAAATACTTAGGCATTTGCGCATAGAAGAGGAAACTCGAAAGCGTGATGGAGTGTATATTCTTCAAGGTTCTAAAGTGAATCAAGTTAATGAGTCCAAGAAATCTTAGAAAGGTAAGAGAAAGACTACGTCCGAGATCGAGGATAAGCATGATGATAATAAGAAACAACATAAGTGCTACCATTGCAACAAGAAGGGGTACTACATCAAGGACTGTCAACTCCTCAAGAAAGAGAACCTGCTAGTTTCACGGGGCGCAACGGAAGCGAAAAAGGAACAGAAATTCAAAATTTCCTACCCGTGAAACTAATTCCAAGACCTACTAGAAGAATAAGAGTAAATAAAAGCGTACCTGGAATATTTAAAGTTGTCGACCGAGCGTCCCATGCATGATGCCTCTACTGGTATCCACACCGACTTTGTCGACGAGTTTTCGAGATCGGCGGTGCTAGCGGCCAATACTCGAAAGAAACACTAGTGCGACACCCAAAATATTCAGACTAATGGACCTAATTTGAGTTGAACAATTCAACTCAAATTATATATATATATGCTCACATATATAAAGCATACACACATATGCACGTACACATATATGTATCAACACATATATATACATATATGTGTGTTTTATATTTCTTTTCTTTTCTACTTTTCACAACCATACATATCTACATATATATAAGCATATGAATGGGAGAATTTTGTTTCTCCTACCGATGTGGGATTGCCCAATTTTGGGTTTCCACATGACATGTGGATAGCCACATGTAAGCCATACAATTATGTTAAGTGGCTATAAAATAATTGGTCCATGTGTCTCGTTTTAATCGTGCATCAATTTGGTCCATTTAATCTAATAAATCGAATCTAATTAATCGACAAATTTAATCTCATTAAATATCCGATTAATCGGTCACACCATAAATCATCTAATCTCAATTAGACGATTTTATTGTTTCAAAATATCTCGTCAATTTAGTCGTAGTGTGTGACCCTGTAGGTTCTCAATTACGTTGACAGTAATATCGAAATCTCTATTTCAATATTATAAACAGTGAGCGGCATCTAGCAATGCATCACTGTTACTCAAGTAATTGGAAAGTCAATTTCTCGACGAACCTCGTGACCTATATTACCGTGTAATATAATCCATTGTCCTCTATATCTCTATTGAGCCCAAGGCATGGTCGATGACATCCTTGTATGGCTCAATATCTCTCTTTCTTGGTTTACCGGGTAAGTCCATCAGAACAAATGAGTTCGATATCGATATATCGACTCATTTAGGTATGCATACACTTTTAGACTTAATCACCAAGTGGCCGTGAGATATCGCTCCCGTTTCGTAGGAGGGACAAATCCTATCTTGATCACTCACATTCCTCTCCATGCTCTGTTGTATACCCAATAATTGTCTTTATAACCAGCCTGTTACAGTGGCGTTTGACAGTATCAAAGTATATGACATTACATGTAGGAATCCATGGTGACCTCAAGTCAAAGGACCATTACACTATAGTCACTTTGAGATATGCTAATGACAGTCACGTAACAACTCATATAGCAATCTCATGGCGGGTCAGTCCAATACACATTACTCTTAATGTATACATGTGGTGTGATTTGATATCTCCATATCCATGATCTATGAGATTTGGTCATCAATCAACACTCACACTAGTCTAACCGTATTATCGTTGTCCTAATTAACGATAATACTTTGACTATGGACATTTAGGAATAATGTTCAGTAATTATAGGATCTCACAATCAATTCACACTTGATGCCTATTGAACCTACTATTCCAAGGACATTATTGTGTAAAATCATATTTAGCGCAATCTACACAATAACAGATATGGCTCGTTTTATAATGAAATAGATATCATATTACAGAACTGATTATAGATTGCCTCTAGGGCATACACCAATTCCCAACAATCTCCCACTTGCACTAGAGCCAATATGGCATCTGTCTAATGCCAATAGATCTAGTGTGAGCCTCGTGCTTGCGCTGCATAAGAGGCTTCGTAAGTGAATCTGCGAGATTCTCATCTGATGATCTCGCGAATGAGATGGAAGCGCCTGAGTATATGTTTGGATCGCTGGTGAGACCTGGGTTCCTTAGCTTGCGCAATGGCTCCATTGTTGTCACAATAGAGATCCACTGGGTCTGCGATGCTAGGAACCACAATAAGTTCTGTCACGAACTTCTTGATCCAAACGGCTTCTTTTGCAGCGTTAGAGGCAGCAATATACTCGGCCTCTGTGGTAGAATCGGCTACTGTCTCCTGTTTGGAACTCTTCCAACTCACAGCACCTCCATTCAGGCAGAACACATACCCTGACTGCGATCTACTGTCGTCCTTATCGGTCTGGAAGCTAGCATCGATGTAACCTCTTACAACGAGCTCTTCTTCGCCTCCATATACCAAAAACATCTCCTTAGTCCTTCGTAAGTACTTAAGGATGTTCTTTACTGCAATCCAGTGTCTTTCACCTGGATCTGATTGGTATCGACTCGTCATACTCAAAGCATACGAGACATCTGATCGAGTGCATAACATAGCATACATGATGGATCCAATAGCTGACGCATATGGAATCCTATTCATGCGGTCCCTCTCCTCTCGAGTAGAAGGACTCTGAGCCTTCGAAAGGCTTATGCCATGTAATATAGGCAGTGACCCTTTCTTAAAATCCTGCATGCTAAAACGCCGAAGCACTTTATCTATGTATGCACTCTGACTTAGGCCAAGCAGTCTCCTGGATCTATCTCTATAGATCCTAATACCTAGCACGTAGGTAGCTTCGCCTAAGTCCTTCATAGAGAAATACCTTCCCAACCAAGTCTTTACAGACTGTAGGGAAGGAATGTCATTCCCTATCAGAAGTATGTCATCTACATATAACACCAGGAAGATTACTATGCTCCCACTAACTTTCTTGTAAACACAGGGTTCATCTTCATTCTTGATGAAACCAAACTCTTTGATTGCATCATCAAAACGAAGATTCCAGCTCCTAGAAGCTTGCTTCAGCCCATAAATAGACCGTGGTAGCTTACAAACCTTTTCGGCACTATGTGGATCTACAAAACCCTCAGGTTGCGTCATATACACATCCTCGAGGAGCTTCCCGTTCAGGAAAGCAGTTTTGACATCCATTTGCCAGATCTCATAATCATAATAAGCTGCAATTGCAAGCAAGATCCTTATGTATTTAAGCATAGCCACTGGGGAAAAAGTTTCGTCATAGTCAACACTATGAACTTGTCTGAAACCTTTTGCCACAAGTCGGCCCTTAAAGGTAATCACATTACCGTCCATGTCAGTCTTCTTCTTGAAGACCCACTTACACCCAATGAGTTTTGCCCCTTCAGGTGGATCAACCAAAGCCCATACTTGGTTAGTGTACATGGACTCCATCTCAGATCTCATGGCCACCAGCCATTTCTCAGAGTCAGGGCCTATTACGGCTTCCGCATAGGTTGTAGGCTCATCATCATCTATGAGCAATACGTCATTGTTTTGAGTCACGAGAAATCCATATCTCTCGGGCTCATGACGTATCCTACTAGACCTGCGAGACTCCTGTGTCACATGTGCAGAAGATTGTGCCACAACACCTTGTGGTACTTGCTCTGCAACCTCACCCGTCGATTGGTCAATGTCATTTTGTGGTAGAACTTCCCCAAGTTCTAATTTCCTCCCACTAGTTCCTTTGGAGAGAAACTCTTTCTCAAGGAATACCGCAGTTCGAGCAACAAACACTTTGCCCTCGATGGGATTATAGAAATAGTATCCTCGAGTTTCCTTAGGATACCCCACAAAGTAACATTTGTCCGATTTAGGGCCAAGCTTATCCGAAGACAATCTCTTCACATAAGCTTCGCAACCCCATATCTTTAGAAAAGACATCTTGGGACGCTTCCCATACCACATCTCATATGGTGTCCTTTCAACTGATTTCGACGGAGCATTGTTTAATATGAGAGCAGCTGTCTGTAGAGCATATCCCCAGAAGGAGTCAGGTAAGTTTGCATGACTCATCAAAGATCGAACCATATCTAATAAAGTTCGATTCCTCCTTTCAGCTACACCATTCCACTGTGGTGTTCCAGGTGGAGTCAGTTGAGATAAAATCCCACACTGTTTAAGATAGTCAACGAACTCATAGCTCAAATATTCACCTCCTCGATCTGATCGAAAAACTTTAATGCTCTTACCCAACTGATTCTCCACTTCATTCTTAAATTCTTTGAACTTTTCAAAGGATTCAGATTTATGTTTCATCAAATACACATATCCAAATCTACTGAAATCATCAGTAAATGTAATGAAGTAGAGATACCCACCTCTAGCAAGCTTGTTCACTGGTCCACATACATCGGTATGTATGAGAGCCAGATGATCACTAGCTCGCTCACCTTTTCCGGTAAAAGGGGCTTAGTCATTTTCCTCATTAAGCAAGGTTCGCAAGTCTCAATTGATTCTAAATCAAACGAGTCCAGTAATCCATCCTTATGGAGTCTAGAAATGCGATTATCGCTAATATGGCCTAAACGACAATGCCAGAGGTAAGTCGGGTTCGAATCATTAGATTTGAGCCGTTTGGTTTCCACATTATAAATAGGCGTATCTAGATCAAGAACATACAGACCATTACTTAAATGTGCACTGCCATAATATAAATCATTCATGTACATAGAACAACACTTGTTCTTGATAGTGAAACAAAATCCCTTCTTGTCCAAACAAGAAACAGATATTATGTTTCTACTAATAGCAGGTACATAATAACAGTCGTTAAGATCTAATACTAGCCCAGTAGGCAAAACTAGGTGATAAGTCCCTACAGTTAATGTAGCAACTCTTGCTCCATTTCCAACTCGTAGGTCCACCTCGCCCTTTGCCAACGATCTACTGTCCTTTAGGTCCTGCATATTTCCACAAATATGAGCACCACACCCGGTATCTAATACCCAAGATGTAGAAGTAGTAGATACATTGATCTGGATACCTGAAGTGGAAGTCTCACTTCCCTTCTTCTTCTTCAACTCCTCTAGGTATACCTTACAATTCCGCTTTCAATGTCCAGTGTTGCCACAATGGAAGCAGTAATCATTCTTCGCCACCTTGGCTTTAGGCTTCAACGCACCCAAGTCAAACTTGGATGCACCTTTAGCCTTCTTGCCTTTACTCTTGCCCTTGCCCTTTCTTTTGGTCCCTTGGACCATTAGAACGGACGTCCCCTTGCTGATATCATGCTCAGCTGTTCTCAACATGTTAAGCAGTTCAGGCAATGGTTTATTATAGTCATTCATATTATAACTCATAATGAACTGACTATAACTGCTAGGCAGCGACTATAGAACTAAATCTGTGGCCAACTTTTGACCCAGAGGAAATCCCAGTCTTCCTAGAGTCTCGACGTACCCAATCATCTTGAGTACATGAAGACCCACCGGGCTACCCTCAGTCAACCTTGCCTGAAAAAGTGCTTTAGAGATCTCGAATCTCTCATGTCGGGCCTGCTCTTGATAGAGCTGCCTGAGATGCACGATCATATCGTACGCCTTCATGTTCTCGTGTTGCTTCTGAAGCTCCGAGTCCATGGTGACTAACATGAGACATCCGACGTTTACGGCATCATCATGATGCTTACTATAAGCATCTTTCTCAGCTTGGGGGGCATCGTCAGGTGGTGGCGCAAGAAGAGGTTGCTCTTAGACATATAGCTTCTTTTCTTGGGTGAGAACAATTCTCAAGTTTCGATACCAACCAAGGAAATTATTCCCTGACAGTTTGTCCTTATCAAGGATGGATCGCAAACAGAAAGTACTAGAGGTGCTTCCTGCCATGGTAACTACCACAGAAATATGCAAAATAAGTATTATGACACTACAATATTTAATGAGGACTTTATTAAATATTGCTCCCACTATTTATATCAAATCAATGACCCTGAACATTGATTCAGAGAATATCATTCTCATAGTAGTTCAAGATCCATATCTCACCAAACTCTGAGTCAGCGAGGGCTGATTCACCCAAAACTGGTTATTTAGGTAGGGAATTCACTTTCCCAATTGCATCACATGCAACTCTTGATTAGTTGAGTGAATAACTCCTTATTCAAATCTATCTTATAGATCGATGCCTAACTACATGCCTCTGAACTTCTAATCCTATTAGGCTTGCTCAGTTAAGTTCTACCCACTGGTAAACACAACGTCTTACTAGGATAGATGATGGCATCTTGCGAGGGCAAGGTCTACGCACTCATCGATCTTGGTCTTGACGAGCGTTACACGGTGGAAGGATATGGACTTAATATTTTGAGGGATTTTATTAACATTTAATCGATCTCACGATACACTATTATGTAACCATTACATAATAGTCCACACGTATAACTATTATACTAACACAACTAGCACATAGTCCAAGTCTAACAGTCATGCACCGCAAATATCAAACATAATCATACATGATTTTATGCTATTATCTACTCAGATTCTAACTAGTTAGGCTTTGATACCAATTGTTAGTTTCACGGGGCGCAACGGAAGCGAAAAAGGAACGGAAATTCAAAAATTTCCTACCCGTGAAACTAATTCCAAGACCTACTAGAAGAATAAGAGTAAATAAAAACGTACCTGGAATATTTAAAGTTGTCGACCGAGCGTCCCACGCGTGACGCCTCTACTGGTATCCACACCGACTTTGTCGACGAGTTTTCGAGATCGGCGGTGCTAGCGGCCAATACTCGAAAGAAACACTAGTGCGACACCCGAAATATTCAGACTAATGGACCTAATTTGAGTTCAACAATTCAACTCAAATTATATATATATATGCTCACATATATAAAGCATACACACATATGCACGTACACATATATGTATCAACACATATATATACATATATGTGTGTTTTATATTTCTTTTCTTTTCTACTTTTCACAACCATACATATCTACATATATATAAGCATATGAATGGGAGAATTTTGTTTCTCCTACCGATGTGGGATTGCCCAATTTGGGTTTCCACATGACATGTGGATAGCCACATGTAAGCCATACAATTATGTTAAGTGGCTATAAAATAATTGGTCCATGTGTCTCGTTTTAATCATGCATCAATTTGGTCCATTTAATCTAATAAATCGAATCTAATTAATCGACAAATTTAATCTCATTAAATATCCGATTAATCGGTCACACCATAAATCATCTAATCTCAATTAGACGATTTTATTGTTTCAAAATATCTCGTCAATTTAGTCGTAGTGTGTGACCCTGTAGGTTCCCAATTACGTTGACAGTAATATCGAAATCTCTATTTCAATATTATAAACAGTGAGCGGCATCTAGCAATGCATCACTGTTACTCAAGTAATCGGAAAGTCAATTTCTCGACGAACCTCGTGACCTATATTACCGTGTAATATAATCCATTGTCCTCTATATCTCTATTGAGCCCAAGGCATGGTCGATGACATCCTTGTATGGCTCAATATCTCTCTTTCTTGGTTTACCGGGTAAGTCCATCAGAACAAATGAGTTCGATATCGATATATCGACTCATTTAGGTATGCATACACTTTTAGACTTAACCACCAAGTGGCCGTGAGATATCGCTCCCGTTTCGTAGGAGGGACAAATCCTATCTTGATCACTCACATTCCTCTCCATGCTCTGTTGTATACCCAATAACTGTCTTTATAACCAGCCTATTACAGTGGTGTTGACAGTATCAAAGTATATGACATTACATGTAGGAATCCATGGTGACCTCAAGTCAAAGGACCATTACACTATAGTCACTTTGAGATATGCTAATGACAGTCACGTAACAACCCATATAGCAATCTCATGGCGGGTCAGTCCAATACACATTACTCTTAATGTATACATGTGGTGTGATTTGATATCTCCATATCCATGACCTATGAGATTTGGTCATCAATCAACACTCACACTAGTCTAACCGTATTATCGTTGTCCTAATTAACGATAATACTTTGACTATGGACATTTAGGAATAATGTTCAGTAATTATAGGATCTCACAATCAAGTCACACTTGATGCCTATTGAACCTACTATTCCAAGGACATTATTATGTAAAATCATATTTAGCGCAATCTACACAATAACAGATATGGCTCGTTTATAATGAAATAGATATCATATTACAGAACTGATTATAGATTGCCTCTAGGGCATACACCAATTCCCAACAGAACCATCAGATGGAGAGCACCAATTCCAAGGCCAATATGGTTAAGGAATCAATGGACTTAGTGGCCACGATTACAAGAGGAATCAAGAGCATGGATATGGTGCTACAACTGACAAATCCTGTGAGTGGTGGATCGACTCTGGTGCTATCGTGCTTGTTTGCAATGACTGACAACAATTCAAGGGCTAAGAAGAGGTGGCAAATTGGGATGGGCAACAATAAATCGGTCAAAGTGTTTGGTCAAGGAACATTGGATCTCAACTTCACCTCCGAAAAGAAATTAAGTTTAGTAAATGTACTTCACGTTCCCTACATGAGGAAAAATCTAGTGTTTGGGAGTCTATTATGTCAGAAAGGATTCAAGATTGTGTTAGAATTCGATAAGTTTGTCTTGCTTAAGGGTGACACCTATGTTAGAAAAGGATATCTTAGTTATGGCATGTTTAAGTTGAGCATTGATGTAAATAAAATTTATTCTTCTGCTTATATTATTGATTCATATTCTTTGTGGCATGCGTGTTTAGCACATTTAAATTTTAAGTCTCTTCAATATATGCAAA
Source organism: Punica granatum (assembly GCF_007655135.1). Taxonomy (NCBI): domain Eukaryota; kingdom Viridiplantae; phylum Streptophyta; class Magnoliopsida; order Myrtales; family Lythraceae; genus Punica; species Punica granatum. Next base: position 13,267,731 of record NC_045134.1, on the reverse strand, counting down.
AAGAATAGTTATATTAATCTAAGTGATAATGAACTTGTGGATAAATGAGAAATTTGTATTTAATTGAAAACTGAGAAACCTTTCCCTAAGCGTAAAAGAAATTCACAAGTTTTAGAATTAATCCATTTGGATATTTGTGAATTAAATGATGTTCTTACAAGAGGTAGAAAAGGGTATTTTATCAGTTTTATAGATGATTATTCTAGGTATACATATGTATATCTAATGAGGATTAAAGATGAGGCTTTTGAAATATTTAAACGTTTTATAACCGAAGGAGAGAATTTACATGATTAGAAAATCAAAGTGCTTTATAGTGATAAAGTTGTGAATAATTTTTCTACCAATTTTGATATATTTTTGCGAGGAATAAGGTGTAGTATATCAACGTTTTTCACCGTATACTCCGCAACACAACGATTTAGCGAAAGGAAGAACCGTACCTTAGTGGATATGGTTAACTTGATGTTGTTGAATGCTAAACTTCATGTAATTTATGGGGTGATGCACTAGTGATTGTGTGTCATATACATAATAGAATGTCATCGAGAAGTTTCAAGGTCTCTTTATATGAGTTATGGAAAGGTAGAAAACCGACCTTGGATTATTTTAAAGTGTGGGGGTGCTTGGCCTATTATAGAATTCCCGATCAAAGGAGGAACAAGTTAGGACCGAGATCCATTAAGGGTGTATCATAGTATATGCTCAAAATTTTAAGGCTTATTGAATTTTGGATTTAATATCAAATTTGATAGTTGAAATAAGAGAAGTTGTGTTTATTAAAAATAAGTTTTTCAATGATCCAACCGATTTGGAACAACAAGTGTCCAAACCAATGATCTCAAGTGATCAAACTCATAAGCGTCTTCATGATGATGAAGTTATGGAGCCAAGGAAAAGTCAAAAAGTAATAAAGAAAAAGGACTTCGATCCCGATTTCATTTTCTCGCAATCTCTAGCTTTTCTTGTTGAGGGAAGTAGAGACTCCGTAGTTAAGAAGATTCCCATTATGCTAAATGTAAAAAGTGATCCATAATCTTTTATTGAGGCTACGGTTTCTAGGGATTCGGCATTTTGGAAAGAGGCGATAAGTGATGAATTGGACTCGATATTGTTTAACAATACTTGAGTTCTAGTAGATCTTCCTCAAGGATCGGAGCCAATTGGATGTAAGTGGGTGTTTAAACGAAAGCACAACCGCTCGAGTTCATATACATTCAAGGCCAGACTAGTGGCCAAAGGATTTAGGCAAAAGGAAGGCTTAGATTATTTCGACACATGCACTCTAGTGGCTAGAATGACATCTATTCTTCTAATGGCACTTGTGTCCATCCACAATTTGCATATGCATCAAATGGACGTTAAGACGGCCTTTTTGAATGGTGATCTAAAAAATTTATATGGAACAACTGGAAGGTTTTGTACTTCCCGAAAATGAAAAAAAAATGTATGCAAATTAATTAAGTCATTATACGGCTTAAAACAAGCACATAAACAGTGGCACGAAAATTCTGACTTGGTAATCTTGTCAAATGAATTTTCGCACAATAGTGCTGATAAGTGTGTTTATTCCAAATTCACCGATAAGTACGATAATTATTTGTATTTATGTGGACGATTTGTTGAAGGATGATCTAACCTCAAAATTTAAGATGAAGGATCTCAACGAGATTGATACAATTTTAGGTATAAATGTGCAAAAGCACAAAAGAGGCTTTGCATTAAATCAATCTCATTATATTGAGAAATCCTAGAGAAGTTCAAACATTTGCATATTAAGGATTCGATACTCGATATGATCCGAATTTCAAAATCAATAAGAATTTTGGTAGGGCAGTAGCGCAATTGGATAACAATAGTGCAATAGGAAGTCTAATGTATGCAATGCATTACACTAGACCCGACAACGCATTTTTCGTGTGCAAATTGTCCAGATTTACAAGTAAGTCTAATACCGATCATTGGAAGGCTATTCATATGATTTTCGGCTATCAAAAACTTGGGATTATTTTATGGTGATTATCCTACAATACTATAAGGTAGGGCTGGCAATTCGTGTCGTGTTGTGTTTATATGGGTCATGTCTAAATGGATGCGTGTCATCGAAGTCATAATCCATACACGACACGATTATTATACAGTGTAGATTTTGAAAACACAAACACAACATGTTTATATCTGTATCAACCTAGATATGACATGTTGAACATATTTATCGAAACGTATCACAATAGATATACGTATCTATACCTATGGGTTAAAACACAATAACAGTCTAACATATTAGATACTTGCATAACACATTCATAAGTGGAACACAATCCACACACAACATACATTCATTGACTAAGATCATAGTAACAAAATGAGAAACCGAACTTGATGACCTTCACCATAAATTTTATCACTCGATAACAAAAGACAATAGTTAAATTAGTAAAACATGGTCCCTCATTCAGCCAAAGAAAAAACCTAGCTCCACATGCCATCTTCAATGGAACGTAAAAATACATGTTTAATGTAAGTAAAAATGTTATTGCAATATATAAAAGTTAAAGAAAAAAATAAAGAAATATTAATTTAGCTTTTTAAAAACCTTACTAATTCTTAACTACATTATTGGACGCTTGAGTTGATGACTCCTCGCTAATATGTAAGTTCATCACATCCTCGGTGAGTTGATCAATGGAAATCCCACAAGTATCTACATTCGAAATAGAGAAAGATCAACAAAAAAACTTTAGAAATTAGATCTAAAAAGTATAAATAAAACATACTTACCGACTAATCCTTAAAGCCAATCTCGAGAGCATATGAGTGCTTCCACAAGGTCAGGTTTCAAAGAACTCCGACATTGATCGAGAGCACGACTTCTACAACCGAATGCTGCCTTGGAGGCAACTGTGGATAGGGAAATGCTCAAAATATCACGAGTCATTCTTGCAATTGTTAGATATCGTTAGGAGTTAATCTTGTAATAATCAAGAATGTTCAGATCCATCTTTCTACTGATCCTTGTCTCATCTAAGTACTTTTCCAGCTCAGACTTTTTCGAAGATACTGAATACTCATCATCATCATAATCATCGAACTCCTGATAAAAAATTAAAATAACAGGAAGAGACCAATGAAAACATATTTCAAGTGCAAATGACAACAAGATAAAGAAAATATATCGAGTACAAATACAAATATCGACAAAGCAATACATAACATCATTAAAAATTTTACCTCCAACATATCTAGCTCAATTGACTCTTGATAAGGATTTAGAGGGAACTTCTCTTTTGATGTAAATATTCGATTCCCCCTCTCATGTGATGTATATTCTTCATACAATGAGAATAATTTACCTCGAACAGTCTGAAATTCCGAATACTGGCTACCATATAACTTTTTGTAACTCCAATTCACAAACTGAATTTTATACCTAGGGTCCACTATCACCTCTATCGATAAAATGACGGAAAATTCATATCAGTACTTTTCAAATTTCACTAGCATCCTCAATGACATTGCTCTCAAATCTTCACCTGCCCCATCACTATAATCCTTGAGCATCGTTTATGCTTTGAAAGTGAAAGGAAAGTATAGATTTGTGAACACTTACTTCCAGAAAACAAGTTCATAATGTCATAGAAAACCTCCAAGAACTTCTTTATCTTCTTAATCTTCTCTCACTCCAATGACGTAGGGCAATTTGTATAATCATAATCATTTATCTCAAGGTGGCAAAATGCACAACAATAGTAGAATGCACTTTCAAGAATAAGAAATGTTGAATTCCAACGAGCATGGGCATCTTGCCTCAAGAGCTTTAGTTACTTGTAATCCTACATGTAATTTTCACATATATATATGTGTGTGTACTAAGGAATCTTTTAATTTTGAAGATTAAAATTAATTTCTTTTGATTTTTAAAAGTGAATTAACTCAAGCATGTTTCCTATCAATTGAGTTTTACTATATAGAGATATAGACATAAATAGGGGTATTTACCTAAAATGGCTCATGGTTTGTCCGTTTTGTCAAATCTATCCTATGCTTTTTTTGGTCAAATCTATTACATGGTTTACTTTTTGCATCAAATCTATCCCGACGTTATCTTTTCCGTCGACATCTAACGGCCATGCTGACGTGGCGCCTACGTGGCAAGTGTGGCCTACTTTCTCTCCACGTGCCACGTCAGCACGGCTGTTAGATGTTAACGGAAAAGATAACGCCGGGATAGATTTGATACAAAAAGTAAACAATGTGATAGATTTGACAAAAAAAAACATAGGATAGATTTGACAAAACGGACAAACCATTAGCCATTTTAGGTAAAAACCCCATATAAATATAGATATAGATGATGCAAAACCCTTATTTCATCCGTTAAATTTTATTTTTGATACGCTCGTAAAGTTATATAATTAGTCAGTTGTGACAATTTATATATAAGCTTAATCAATTATTTTCAAGTATTGTAATATATATTTTCATAGTTGTTTATTAGAATCATTTATTATTTTTGAAAAATTCATGTATATTGTTGCATGCGTTGATAACATTTATTGCAAAAAAGGTAGTCAATATATGCATACATATTTGTGAAACATAAATTTTCTTACTAAGAATAATAGTGAGAAATTTCAACAATTAGTTTGAGGTTAAAAATACTATTTTAAATAAAATTAGGCTAATGTAAAATAGTATATTTTTAATTTATTTAATATTAATGGATCACAAAATTTACCACATTCTAATTTATTTTGCACACTATTTTGAATGTAATCTTTCGAATGTTAATTGTTTATTTTTTATAAGACCAAAAGTTAATGAAATTAGTCATTTGTGATAATCTTTTATTGGAAATTTTATATATTAAAATTTGTATCATAGGGACTCATATTTTCATACATCTATATCATTCTTATAATAATTGTTTAGATTTTCTAAAAATAAATATTTGCTTCTTAAAAGTCAATATATTTCAATAATTAGTTTTAAATTTCAAACAGTAATCTTTGTACAAAAAAATAAATTTTAATAAAGGGTAATGAATTACCTCTTTACTTTAGTATAAGCATTTACAGCAGTATTCTTCAACTAATTGTTTAATTTCAATTTTGAACAAAAAGAGAACTTTAGTTCCATCCTTTTGTCTAATTTATCATTTAATTTTTATACCTTTTTTTACATTATTAATTAATTTGATTAATGTATTTGATAAAGTACTCATACATATTTTTGAAACAAAAATTTTCTTACTAAGAATGATAGTGAGAAATTTCAATAATTAATTTCAAGTTAAAAATAATATTTTCAGTAAAATTAGGCTAATGTCCAATAGCATATTAATAATTTTGCATCTAGTTGTCTTATTTAATATGTACTACATGTTTATTTAATATTAATGGATTATAAAATTTATCACATTCTGTTTTATTTTGCGCACTCATTTTGAAAGGAATTTTTCAAATTTTAAATCTTTATTTTTTATAAGACCATAAGTTAAAGAAATTAGTAATTTGTGGTTCTTTTTTCGGAAATCTCATATATGAGAATTTATTAATATTTTAAAATTATATATCCCTTGTGTATCATATGGATTATGGACTCATATATTCATACATTTTTATCATTCTTATAATATTTGTTTAGATTTTCTAACAAAGATATTTTCTTCTTAAAAATCAAAATATTTCAATGGTTAGTTTTAAGTTTCAAAAAATAATCATTATAAGAAAAAAAATTAATAAAGGGTAATTGAACTCTTCATTTTTAAGTATATGCATTTGCAACAGTGTTCTTCAACTAATTGTTTAATTTCAATCCTGAACAAAAAAAAAATTCATTTCATTCTTCTGTCTAAAACAATTGACTACGTTTTTCAAAGTCAAATTACGTTTTCCATTTAATTAATCCACACTACCTCGTCATCCAATTTCATTCTTCCCATAGCCGCCAAGAACTTCCAAATCCAGGTGATGAGAATAAATGTCCCGACGTTGTCCCAACAAATTGTTCATTTAATGGGACCCATCAGTTGAACCGAAAAGTTCATATGCGCAAATTCCTTATATTGTAAAGAAGTTACAAAACTTTTATAGCTTGGGATTTCGTTGAACCATTTGAGAGATATTGCGATTGGTCCAAATTTCTATTTTCATGATAAAAACCGAATTTCAAGCAACTTTTTAAACACATTTCTTCAGATTTTGGCTGATTCTTGTTTTTAAATTATAGTGCAAAAGATGAGCTTAACATAGCTGCCAAGAACTCGTAAATCAGTGGTCTGTATAATGAGAACGGATGCCCCGATATTGGCCCAATAAAAATATTCGTTCAGTGGGACCCATAAATTGAAGAAAAAGCTCCGTCAACTGTCACAGAGGATTATGTTTGTCACGTCCTCGTCGTTACTGTGCTACGTCACTAAAATTGACGGATTTATGGATGGATGCTAGATTTGGTTCTTTCAAAAGTTCATGTATTTTTGTGGGAAAAAACAAAATTTATGTTAGATTTGAGAATACCGTGAAGGTTCGTGATTTTTGGTGCAATTAATCCATTTTATTTTACATTTTTATTAAAAAATTACGGAATATAGAAAGAAAATAGTTTACCAACTTTTTAGTAAAAAAAGAAAATTAGTAAGAATATAAATAAAAATAATGAAAATTTTGCGAAAGTATTTGAAATAAAAAATAATGTTGGGAGACGTGGCAGATAATGCTGCACATGGACTAGTTTTAGTTTATTGAGAGAGAGAGAGAGAGAGATTTAGATATTAGAGACTGCATATATATTAAGATAACAAGATTCTTAAAAGTTAAAAGAAGTATCTATAAATATATATAGTTCGCAAAAGAAAATAGACCCTTTCACCAAAAAAAAATGATAATGAAAATGAAAAGAGACTCGGTTTCAACGTGCAATTCCTTTGCCTCTAATATGGAACCGACACTTTAAATTGCTCTAATATGGTTGCTGGCGAAGCCTCCATCCCTAGGCACCACCCAGCCCTGTAAGGGATTGGGTTTCCCCTCGTTAGGTACGAGCACCGGTGATCATCCCCAAGGGTGAGGTTGTTGCCGAAACCCCCAACCCTGCCTACCATCTAGCTCGATTGGGATATCAAACCCTTTAAAAAGAAAGAAAAAAAGAGAGAGAACAATGAGGAGGGGAAAATGGGCTAAACTTTCATTGGTTGGTAGTTACGGTTTGGACTGAAATGTATAACAGACTAAACATTAAAGAACTTATTTAATGAAAATGAAATACGAATGACAGAATCAACAAAAATGACAAACTTCTAAGAATTTCATTGTATTTCTACAACTATAGCTGATAATTTCTTCCTGTCTTTTTCCTCCTTATAATATTAAAAAATCAATAAAATTCCACATAAACACAAGCTAGGTACAGTACTTATTTTTTGTTTTTTTTTTTATTTCACGGGACATTCGAGATTCGTCCAACTAATCTCCATGGCCCCGTATGCACGTTGGCTAAGCACACAAGACAAGGTAAATCCAGAGGATCCCACTAGCCTCAAGGGATTTCGAATATGAGATCGGGTGAATACTTTCACTCATTTTTATCATTAGCCCAAACCCCTTGAGGTTAGGTATAGTGCTTTCCTTGACCATCTATTTATCCACCTTTCCTTGATTCAGGTGATATATATTGATTAATGATTGATATGTGCCACGGGCAGCAATGAATCCAAGCAGGGGCGGATGTATATATGATAGTGGGGTCAATAGACCCCACTTATTTTTTAGAACATTAGGTGTATGAGTATATTGAGTAGTCGCAAATCATTTTTCGGTTTAATCCCTTTAATATTGAAAAATTGCAAATATATATATATATATGAGATAAAATTTATTCAATACTTATTACTTTTCTCAGTCTCTCAAATGTGAAAAGGAACAAAACTTTGGAGCAAAGTATATAAACAAAGTTCGAACTCTCTCTCAGCTAGGTCTTTCTTCATTTTGCACATATTTCACCTAATCAAAGATAAGTATTACTACCAACATACATTGATTTAAGCGATTCGGCACTTTTTTCTTTTAAGTAAGGTTTCGGGTTCAAGTTTTGTGGATGAAAAAAATTCACGCTGAGAGAGTTTTATTCCTTAATGGCCGACTCAACTCAACTGGATTAGTCAGTCCGAATATCAAGGTTCACACTAGAAAAAAGAAATAATAAGTCTTACTAATCAATGATAAGTCTTACTATGAAATATGATATCGATTTCTTTGTTTTCAAGATTTTTACATGAATTCAAATAGGACTGTGGATACATTTATAAGTTCAGTAAAATTGTGAATCATCAAATTAATATTTTTATGATAAGATTATTTATTAAATATATAAAAATTAAAGAGTGAAAACTTTTTTTTTTAAGCGAAACATGTGAGTTCTATTTTAATCATCTTTAGCTCTCTAAGTTCTCTATATTTTTTATTATTTTAACTTTGAAGAATTTATGACACCCAATTGTTATATCAAAGTTCAACAAGAAACATATTGAAAAATAAAACGGAAAATATGTCATTGACAAATAAAAGATCTCATTGAAAAATCAAAAAAAAAAGAAATCGATAAAGTAAAGAATTTATAGTTAATATATGGAATAAAATTATATTTTATTAATATATTGAATAAGTTATATTTTATCAATTTCCATACATACCCACGTATGTACGTAATCTATAAATTATGAGTGGCAAAATATGGCAGCTCCATCTGCATAACTTTCATCTCTCTAAATTATTTCCATTTTTATATTGTTTTAATCTTGATTATATAAAATTGCAATCAAATATTATAAATTTTCTTAAAAAATAAAAATTTCCCAATAAATTAAGTATTTTCTATCAAATAAATTATATTTCGTTAATTTTCTTACATATCTATACAATGCGTGAGCCTATCCTTAACTTTTTATAACTCCAAACGAGATTAATTGCAGTTTTGCACCCATTAACACTGGGGTCTTGAATCCGCCAATGAATCCAAGCTCCAAATGTCGAACAATGATGCGGTCGGAGTATCTATCTAAGCTGCATGAAGCGTAGAAAGTAAGTACTATAATTTGTGCTTTATAAAAATTGTTGAATTTTTCCAGTCAAATCTTATCCAATCAACTGATTTGTCTATAATAAAATTCAGTTTGCGTTCTTTATTATGTATCTATTCTAATTAATATTGTTATTTTGATTCAATGACTAGCTTGACATGGAAAAATCGAATATTGGCAAATAAATGTACATAAAATTACGTAACTTACCCAAATAAAAAGTAAACGTAGGCACTATAGTAAATATCCGATGTTCATAGGAAGAAAGCCTGATGCAGTCACATAAGTCACAGACCTGAATTAAGAGATTTTGAATTTGATTCTCGTTAGTAGAACTCCATTATCTCTTTATTTCGCATTTTCTATTCTTGTATTTGGGTCACAGTCTTCTCTTACAACCGAATCCCTAAAGTTATTATGCATCAATTAAACGTATTTTCAATTATTGGTCTTATCACAAGGCCCAAGAGAACACGAGACACCTTTAAAACAAGAAACATAATATAGCGGCGAACGGCAGACTTGCAAATGGCCATTCCGCCATTCTACAGGCATAAATTATCCTTAGATTTTTTTCCAATATATTTATTTATAGTTGAAAAATGATTTATATATATTTTTAATGAATTTGACATAAGCAATTTGTCGTTTATCTACGTCAATGTTATCTATCGGGAGAGAGCAAAAAATATATTACTTTTGTTCAATTCTCCCAACTACTCCATAAATTCGAGATGTCATCCAAAGGAAAATTTCCCTCTAATAATCAATTCAAAGGGATGGAAGAGCACCTCGAACCACAATTTTTCTGATTCAAATCCAACAAATCCAAGTTATCCTCGTCATCCCACAGAAAGAGCATTTCATTTGCCCTACATAGCTGAAAAAGCTTGCCAACTTGGTGGTGATGGTGGCGGCGGTGGTCATGGTCGTCATCATTAACCATATGATGTTCCCTACAATTACAAAGGATTAATAAAATAAAATAAACAACCACGAACTTTTCACATTTTAATAACTCTATAACGATATTTTTTTAACCTAAAAATGTAAAAAAAAATTATTTGATAATAATTCTAGCATGACATTAAATTTTTCATTAATTTTGATGGAATTAAAGGTCACAGAGGGGGTCCACGATCCCGATCCGAGGGAAGGAGCCGGCAACCCCAATCAGCGGTGGCCAAAATCGAGGCCCTCACCCCTCGAATTCAGGAGAACCCTCAAATTGGGGATTCCCCCGATTCTGGTAGATGAAGTCAGGACCCTTGCCATCACTCCCCGATTTGGATCACCAGCACTTTCTGTGACCTCAATTCTACCAAAATTAACGAAAAATTTGACGTCGTGCTATAATTATTATCAAATTAAAAGTTTATATATTTTTAGGTTAAGAAAAAAAGTTAGTGTTAAAATTGTTAAAATGTGAAAAGTTTGTGTGTGTTTTTTTTTTCCGTTATTATCCCAATTACAAAACCTGTAAAAAGTCTTAACTATCCCTACAATCATCAGATTAGGGATATAATGGTAATTTTGCTAGAAGAAATTGCTCATATTTTCTCTCTACCATTCCCAGTTTCTTCTCTACACCTATTCCTCTATCCTCATCAACGACCTTCTCCCCATTTCTTTTCTTTTTTTTTAAATTTTATTCTTTTTCACTAAATATATTTAATTAACACTCATAGAAAAATCAGTATGACCGAAATATCTCGATTTTGAAGTCTTACATTTTATCTAGTTGTAAACTTTCTTTTTCAATATATTAAACTTTTCATGTGTAGCTCGGGCATGCTCTACTAATTCTTTAATCAAATTAAAAGATTGAACTTATGTATTCAGATTTTTAATAGTTTGGGATTTACAGCTATTTAAACAACTAAATTTAACTTTTTATCAGTTAAATTTAAATGATCAATATTATACTCTTGGTAGTTGTATATTAATTCTTTCCTTTTTATGATTTACCGAGTGGAACCGTTCAAAATTCTTAATCAAATCTGCATGTTACATGTTTTTTTTTATTTTTACTTATATATAATAATTAATTGAAAACTAAGTTATATATTAAGTTATATACAATTAATGTACCCATTCTCCCTTACCATATGTATGTATTTTAGATTAGATTATTGATGATTCTGATCGATATAACTAGGATTTTGGATCCCTGAGTACATATTTCAGGTTGGAGCAAGCAAGAAGTATACGTTAAGAAGATATGACATTTGAAGTTACTTTGACTGTAACGATGGAACAGTTCACCCAAGATAATACGATTAAGTGCCCGAATAGTATACATTTCCTCAACCTCTATTAAGTTAAATTAGAACCAAAATTTTTGCCAGCCGAAAAACAACTAAGCAGTCCCGTGTCCTCAGAGCATCAGAGACAATATCACTGCAGGTCTAATCAACATTCACCTCAGCAGATACTAATCACCAGCCAAATCACATCTTCTGCTAGTCGATCTGCCTCTTGTATGCGGTTTGATATTCCTCCATATCATGTACCCCAATCAACCACGAGCGAACCATCATGTTGTTCCACATGCTCCAGCCCATTCCATTAAAATCCAGGTGAATCGCAAGAGGACACTGCACAAAACAAATGCCAAAAGAGCATCATAAATGACAAGAGGAAAGGGCAATATTGACTGGACAGAGGAACAGAATACATGAGCAATTGGGAGGCACAAATGGAGCTCTCAATTTAAAGGACCCGGGGGTGGGGTGGGGGGTCGGGTGGGGTTGGTGTGTGGAATACTTAAGGGTTATGAAGCAAACTTCATGGACGTGGTGCCATAGTATTGTCATGACACGGTTAGACCATTTTACTGCAAGCCAGTCCTCGCGGCCTTTACCTTTTATATAACCATCTCCAACCAGCAAGATAAGAGGGGGAAAAGAATGTTGCAGTTATTGTCCCTCAACATTAGCAGGGAAAACAAGACACAGGTTTCAAAATGTTGAGGGAGTTCAAAATACTCGACAAAAAGCAGGCACGGAACAATGAAAATCAGGGGAAGAAACACTGCCTTGTCAACCATTGTAGGAGGCACAGTAAGGTGGCACTTTCATGGTCAGTAAAACAAAAAGGCAAACAGAAAAACTATTCAATTACCCTAGAGCAAGTTGAGCATGTGGTTGGCCTTCGATCCTATCAAGAAGGGAGTCAAAAAGGCTTATTAACAGGGAAGCACGCCAGTGGGGGCCGAGACATGGAGTGCATTGCTCGTGAATGGTTGCAAACAGGGGGATTACTAAAGGAGGAGATACCGGCGGTCATTGAACTCAGCACAACTGAGAAAGGTCTCGAAGAGATTTATCAGCAAATGCACGATAGCAGCTGCGTGGGGAGCAAGTATTTAATAGCAGGGGCAAGAAAACCAGAAGTCAAAGGGATAGAGGGAGGAATTCGGAGAGGCAAGATGCGGGACAACATTAACAAGAACGTTTTAGAGAGAGCACAAGTATAAAAGAGCATCAAAGGAATTAAAGGGTCGATCATGGAGGGACTTAAAATGCGCGTCAATTGGCAATATGGTGGAAATGAGATAGGGGTCATCATTTTTCAAGGGGAAAGGCGAAAGTCATGGCCCTATATGTGAAAACATACTACGCAGATTCACATTTTGTATATAAAATATGTAGATGAGATAATATTTAAATAATTAATCTATCAAAGGTTGTGTTACGTAGAATTAGGACAACAGGGATAGCAGTATCATAAGAAAGACTACTATAAAGAGAGACATTTTAATCCTGTCCCCAACGAAGAGGCATGCCTAAAACCCCGAGTCATGTCTACATACAATTAAATGGTATCTTGGAATTAAAAATTGTCTACAAACGTTAGAAAGGTAGAATCAGATAAATTGTTGGCAATAAAAGATGAAAGAGAATGTTGAAATGTCAGGGTGGTGAAAAATGATAAGAAAATAAAATGCAATTGATGCATTTCAATTTATACTTAGCCCTAATAATCATCCTATGCAGAAATAGGACATAGTTATTTTGTTAAGCTATAATAATAATCTATCAACTCTCAAGGAATATGGATTAGGTTCATTCAAGATTTATCATCTAAAACTTCTCTAACGTTGCATGAGTGGCATGCTCAGTAGTATGTATACCAAAGGAGATGGCCCAATAAGGACCAATTCTTGCCCTTTTCCTTTTCAAACTCTCAACTTCTTTCTTTTAACAATTTGACTCCTAAAATTTTAAGTTTAATTTGAAACCTAATATTGGCTTATAAATCCATTTAAGGTATTCCATCTTCTTCCTTATTAAAATGTTATGGGAAAGATTGAGGGCCATCAACTTATATTGATCTAAAAAATTATTTTCTTCTTTTGCACACTCAAATTCATATTCAGACGTATAGAAGATTGAAAATAATTTTTGTGAAACTTATTTGAATATATTTTAAAATTTGTCATGCCGAAGATCTTTTTACTCAGTAATGCATGCAGATCCAAAGTCCAGGCATCATGCAACTGAAAAAAGTTCTCCAGTTTTGTGGATATAATGGGCCCCACCTGGCTGCAGATGATGAGGCCAGCTCTCATGAGTGCGTGCACATCATGTAGCTGTCGCAAGTCCATCACAGTCCATGCCATTCCTGGATCTTCCAAATTCTGCTGTGTACTCGCTTCGGGAAAATAAAGATTCCATCCTCAAAACCCAAGCAGTGTTTCAGAAATGCCAAAATTTGTTTCTAATGCTCCCAACATTGAGCTTCAGATCTGTCGACCAACCTGCTTATGCCGACGTAAGAGTATGCCAAAGATGGAATCTCTCGCCTGACATGAGACTGAAAATTACAGAGAGTAACAAACAGAAAAGAGGTGACCGCAGCAATCAGCCAAAAATTATTAAACTGAAGTTTCTGCCATTGTGATAAATTCTGAATTTCGACCTCAGTTTTTTAATGTCATTTCTTTACATATCGAACTTCTGCTTGCTACTAAATTTTCGCACTTCATATAAGCTTCCATGGACACCAAAAGCACCCAAATTGGAGGTCTGAGCTGAGAGGATGGAGTTCTCTAAGTTCGAGCAGGATACTGTTTTGAGGCAGCAGGGCTGCAGCCTTCCAGCAACCTATAGGGCTCACTGAGATGTCAATTTGTGACACAGGTCATACGAACAAACCAACAGACTTCACTATTTTCCGTAACTTTTCTTGAACATTTTCAGTTATTGATTTTTGGCCTTATATTTGGAAACATATATTTTATGTAAAATAATGTCGGGAACATATTCATTTGACTTGTGTGAGGCCTTAGTTGAAGCAAAATCAGTAAGTAACATTTGGTTATTTATGTTTTACAAGGGATTCCAATTAGTCGATTTAATTGGACACTTGATGTTGATATCGAGCACTTTGAGGTAAGTGACACAAGCTAGCAACAATTTCGTAAATGATCCATAAAATTTGCAACAAAATCACAGAATCGTTCCAAATACTCTCAGGCAATGAAAGGAATTTTCAGAAAATATTTTCTCTGAAAAATATTTAGAAGCAAACACCAATACAAGTCACGATGACTTACCTCAAGTTCCTAAGTCCCAAAATCAGACCCCCAATTATCTATACATTGGAATCATAACCACGAATAATCAATGTACTACTGGTTTGGGATCATAACCACGAATAATCAAATGTACTACTGGTGGACCTTTTACCCTGAAAAGAAAGACTCATGATAAATTTACCAAAATACAATTGTGCCTTGGCTAAGATATCTCGATCAGGCAAAATTTACTAAAACTCCTTAAATGCTGAAAGCGCCTTAATCCTGGATCTATTGAGGTGATGTTCAAGTCATATGAACATGTTCCTGATTATACTTTGTATAGATATATATATTTCTTGCAACAGGCCAAAGATCAAATAATTCAGAAAATTCCGCAAATATTACTGTAATTAGCAAATTCTGTTGGGAGTCGCTTCATGTCATCCCTGTCAGGAAACGACATCTCTGTGAGCTGTACAGGCCAACAGAGTCCCTTTGTTCAAAACTGTGTTCATGGTCCAACTTCGAGAACTCTGTTTTCTTCACTAAGACCTCTAATTGGGGTGCTTTTGGTGTCTATAGAAATAGAGAAATAAATTGGTAAGCAATGACATAAAAAGTGTGGTCGAAATTCAGAATTTATTACGAGGCCAGAAACTTCAACTTGTGGTATCTTGCAAACCACTTAGTGGAACCAAGTTCCATAAATCCTATAGCTTCTTTAATACCCCCAAAAATCTAAACATATCAAAATTAAAGGTGGAGAGCTAATGTTCAGAGAGTCGCCATTAACGTCCCGAAGACCAAGCTCCCTCTCTAGGAAGAGAAATAATACACATTATCACTAGGCATTAATGTAGCTCTTACCCGGCGAATAAGAATATGCTCTGTTCGAGCTGAATGGAGCCTCCAATCGATGTTTGTCCCCTGTTCTGCTCTCTCGAAGTTTTCGCATTGCTTCTCACTTTTTCATCCTCTGTGCTCACTGAAGAAAGAAAACCAACTCAATAAGCTTACAGAACAATAAGCTCAATCAAGTGGTTAACCAACTCAGTACAATTTATAACCAGATGTCACAAGTGTTGCCTCATGCAAAATTCGATCATCCATTTTGCAAGTTTCCTCTTTTAATGATGTTCGAGTGCCACAATGATAGGTGCCATATCCCATTCAATTGAATCATAAATAGTCTCCAAATCTTAGCTTAAAGCTTCCAAGTTCCAGTTGAAAAAGCACCTTATCGACGATACATCAATTATCTAATTGGCATACAAATATGAATGTAGATTCTGCACTATAGAAACAACGCATGTAAAACCTGATGATGAGAAATAACTGGAACCTGGGTCCAGCTCCGCAGCCATAATAGCATATCATCCTAAAGCTGCAAAAAGATCTGTCTAAATAGTTGAACAAAGAATCCTTCATATGACACATTTTTCCCAGAGTCTCAAAATTTAGCGAGCCATAATTGGCTTCACTTTCATTACTCTTTCAAACCTACTCCGAATACCACCTTCAATCCTATCACGTAAATTGTCGCTTAGTACACCCGAGTCTCCTGTAGAGTCCAGTGCATCGCACACTAACTTATATGTGTATTCTCTAGGAATTGACCCACCATCAACCAACTCAACAAGAAAATCACGAGCATCCACCACCCTTCCAGCCTCACAAAGAGCGTGAATAATCGGAGTATAAGAACTTGAACTAGCCACTCCATGACCCATCCTCTGCATCCTCCTCAATATTTCAATAGCTTTATCAATCTCATTAACTGCACTGTAGTACCTAATGAATGAATTATATGTAACCCTATTCGGGACACAGCCCCTCTTGCCCATATCGTCGAAAAGCTCCAGCGCCCTCTCAATCCGATTAGTCTTGCAACAGCCATCAATCAGACAATTATAAGTAACAACATCAGGGACAAATCCCTTAAATAGCATGAATCGAAATAGATGATTTGCCTCCCATAGTCTTCTCCTGATGGCCTTTCGACACCCAGTCTGCATACTATACTTGCAGTATGAACCAATTAAAATAGTATAAGTGTAAACATCGGGCGGGCAATGAAATCCTGGTAACTCCATCTGGTCTAACAAAAATCGTGCCTTTTTGAAATTCCCGACCCTACAGAGAGCATGTATAATGGCGTTATATGCAATAACATCAGGTTTCAAGTGAAACTGCTTCATCCTATAAAACCCAACCAATGCCTCATTAACTAATCCTTCCTCTCCCAGGACTTTAATCAAACAGGTAACAGTCGAAACAGAGACTATCCCATTTCCTCGCCTGGACATCTTCTTGAGAAAATCCCACAAATCCCTCACTCTATTCGCCCTAGCAAGCACAATACCCATCTCTCTACAGGTTACCTCGTTGTGGGTAAACCCAAAATGGGACTCGACCCAGTGGAAGAATTCCAGCGCCTTGTCCAACCCAAGATTCAATTTGAGTGGGTCCCTGTGAGCAGCTGGACCGAGAACAAGGACATTCTTGGACAGCTTCTCAGATTCTTGCCTGAGGTTGCGCTGTTTCAGTGGAGCTCGGTGGCGGAATGTTCTTTGGCGACCGACTGAATGTGATGATTGGAAGAAGTATCTTGGAATGGATCTTAGCACTTCAGAGACTGATTCTGTGGTCCATTGGTGGCGGGACATGGATAGTGTGCTGTCCAGTGGCCGGTTTTGGATAATGGCCGCGAGAATTTGATTCACCACGGCGATGTGATTGCCGCTTAGAGGTTTGGTCGAGATCATAGTTAGGGGTGTCCAATCAGTTTACTCTTAATCTCAATAGAACCAAATTACCCCAATAAGGAAGTTCATCAAGTGCTGCTGCTTCTACCTTCCAGTCCTCAGCCAATTCTCGACCGCGACGATCTGGTCACACAAACGCTACTTGGGGATTGCAACTTCACGATCACAGACATTAACAGGTCCTGGTCTGAGTTTGACTCCAACTAAAATTGTCCCAAGATGAGACACAGCTCTGGCCCACCTTATTGGGACAGATTAAGCTTCTGAAGGAGGAGCTTTTGGCCTCCGAGAAAACCTCATTAGCAAACTCTTTTCAATTGGATAAACCTTCAGGAAGCCTGCAATTGTTCCGGCAATTTCAGTAAATGTTTAAATGTCAAGTCAGATAGCAAGTATTAACGTGAAATCCATGAATCAGGCAACAAGCTACAGTCTTACTGCTAGTCAGAACTAAAGAGCTGAAAAGGACAAAGAAGGGGGACATATGGAAAATCTGAAACATCTTGGATGTTTTTCAAGAAGAATAATGAAGGTAATGGGAAGAAATGAAAATGGTCAAGAATCAAGATATGGTGATAAAATTCCAACAATCAAAGTGTGAATTTATGAAGAACCCATATTAACTGACAGAAAAAGGATCTCATTAAAATAAACAAGCAAAAAAGAGAAGCATAGAGAAGTTCAAAACTGAAAGAATGTCATAATCTCTAATGCATGAGAATATACATATCTGAATGTGTATATACATATGTTTCTTTGTGATGGAAAGGATTTTTGACCAAAGAACAAAAGAAAGCTTTAAAACATTTAGTTGAGAAGACTAAATGAAAAGCACAGTAAAAACAGTTAAAATGCAAACTCTGTGCAGGTGTTCAATATATAAAACAAAGTTCAAAGGCCATTTCCAAAAAATTGTAACTCGCAAATACCAAATTATAAAGTACTTGATGAATGTATCGTCTCAATACTCAATCAGTAAACTCCACAACATACTGAGTACAATATCGAACTCATGAGCAAATCATGTAAAGTTTATACCTTTATACAGCAGCCATCACACCAAGCAAGACAACAAGCATTTTGATCTTCTAATATAAGCAACTAAGAAGAAAGAGCAGATGTCTTCAGAAGACAACAGGGAAATGGTAGTGGCATTCAGTAGAACACATTGTTAGAAGAGAAACGAAGGAAAGTCGTGTTTTTCAAAATTGCAAGACTAAAAGAGTTTAGGTAGACATCTAATGCAAGCATGGCAGTCTTTTATCGTTTTATTTTTCAGCCATGCAAGCATAGCAGTTAACAATTGGAAATGCATGCAAAACCATCATTGAAACTCGCAAAACTGGACTCGTACTGAATTGAAACATTCAGGAAATTCCAGGACTAAGTTTAGAGAGGAGAAAAAACACATGGATTGATCTAAAACAGCACTAAAATTTCAGAAACAAATAGAACACTCAAAAAATGCTGGCCCAAACTAAAAACATGCAACAAGTGCAGGACTGAACCGTAAAAATGCAGAAAACTACCAAGACTGAGACAGAACAGACTAGAAAGTACCAGGGACCAAATCAGACAACAACAAAAAGTTCTGAGGGTTAAAACATATCAGAACAGAAACCTCCAGAGGCCAAAACATAAAAAACAGAAAGTTCTATGGCCAAGACATAATAATCAGAGATTTCAGGGTCATAACTGAATGCAATAAATTTTCCAGAAAACCAAAACAAAGGCATCAATTTACTACCTAAGATATTTATAAACAATTATTCAAAGATTAAACTTAATTTCCAAAATCCCTCAAAGCCAACATGCACTTCTAATCATATCAATTAACATGAAATGCATAAGGAATCCTAAGGCTAAGATGGTAAATGATTTTCTTAGAGATGATGATGCAGATGCATGATGCATGATTATTGTCAATCGAGTATAATGGTATGACCTAAGCAATCAAAGACAAAGGTATGGCCTTTAAAACCTTGTCAACATGGAGCTATATGGGACCCTTATGGGAGTTTAACATCCTAATGTGGCATGGAAGTACCTGACTTACCTAAATGATGCATACAATCGACATGATAATAGTATGCCCTAGTTGATATTAGGATGCGTGGGTGTAAGATTATATATCCTAGATGACATTGATGTGAATTTATGTATGCTGAATCTTAGCACATACTTAGCATGAGCCTAGGTTACCTAAATACCAGTGTAACTAAAAAGAAAACTTTCCTAAACCCTTTATTTAGTATGATCGTAAGGTCATCACACTACCATACCTAACGCTCCTCTATCAGTGATTTCTATCCTTAGAATGAACCTATTACGCTCACAAAAGCATATATTTATGCCGCTAAATGATCAAAGTCGTGCTTAAACTAAACCTCAAACATGTATGATATCCCAAAATCATGAGGCAATGCGTTGAACAAATAAAAAGCCAAACCAAACTCACATGGGAAATGGGCCTCAAAGATCACAACAAAGACACATAACGATGAGAAAATGCGCTTCTACCTATTCACCTTCATCCTTATTCAATCAAAATACCAAGCTAGTCGAACGCAAAAAGTGCAATACTGACTCAAACACCTCATAATCAGTCATTACCAACTCGATAACGACAATGAACCAGAACCACACCATTAGTATTAGCAGAATAACGCACAAGGACCATCTCAGGTATGTTTGCCTGTCAAACACAACCATATCGAATCAGCCACTGCAGCAAACAATCCCAATAATCACCTATAGATATATCCCGGAATCAAAGTTCCGAATATTTCGTAACGATGGGCAGCAACCAACAATGTGAATAAAATACCTCAACTTGTCCCACACACAGGCATTTAACAGCATCTTATTCAGACAGAGAATCATAAGGACGAAGAATAATTGGAAATATACCAATAACTTTGAGATTCCGTTACCTGAGGCTGCGCTGCGGGTTTCCTTTAATTATAATCCTCTTGGGTCCGGTTAGGGTATTACTGCCGTTTGGTTTGAAGCTAAGCTTCGGCAAGGGCGATCTGAGCTGAATGTGCGGTGACTTGGGTTCAATACGGAAGCTCAAAGCTCCATTGGATGCCGCTGCTTAACAGACCGAACTCCACGGGGACGGGAGTGCAGGAACAGTCAGAGATTAAGGAACAGCAGGAGAGGGCGGCATCGAAGCTTTGCTGCGCCGTTGGTATGGTGCAAGGAATGCAGAAGGAGGTTGAGAAAGAGGGTGGCTTGAGAGGGTAAGGCCGAGAGAGTGAATAGCTGAGAGGTCCGGCCGCTGACGGGGGTATGGGGAACGAAGATGGTAGCTGAGAGGGACGAAAGCCGAAAGAAGGCTGCAGCTTCGCCGCCGATGAGGGAGTGCCTGAGGGAAGGGTGGCCGTTGGAGCTTTCCTCTGTTTTGTCTTGAGGGTGCTAACACTTTGGTCCTCGAATTTTTCAGTTGTCCCCATTTCAGTACCTGAATTAATTTTGCCGTCAATACGCTGCCCTATTTCGATTCCCTCTAATACATAGGTCCGGCCGTAGTCCATCAACGGAAACCTAATGTGTTTAATGAAACTGAGAACGACGTGGTTTTATTGGAAAAATTAAAAAGAAAAAAGAAACTATATAAAAAAATTGAATGACATCGGGAAAAGAAATAGGCTGACACAAGGCTCCGCGGCCGACCACCTCCTCCTCAAGTGAGGTCACGGGGGATATCACCTGTCGCTGGCAATAAAGAGTGAGAAGAGGGGGGCAAATTCGCTAGGAGCTCCCTCGCTGGCTGTCTTCCACTCATGCGAGTTCGCCGGGAGCACCACCCTCTTTCGGCGACCTCGCCTAACAGGGCCATGGCCTGGCAGAGCCCCTAGCCTAGTGTGCTCCCTTCGTCTAGATGTTCATCCAAAAATTGAAAAAAAAATCGTTAAAACAACGTCGTTTTTGCTATACCACAATAACATATTTGACACCATTAGAGCCACGTAAGAGCCTACGTCAGCATTCAGTTGAAGGAGTTGATCGGGCAAATCTAGCTGTTAGACAAAATCAAAATTGGGAGAGCAAATTGATGCAAATCCGAAGACTAAGTTTTATCACATTCGTTTTGTCTTCTTGTTCCTTTTTTTTTTTCCCTCCTCTCCCCCTAGTTTCCCGAATATAATGTCAGAATTGTCCCCAGTCATGTATTAGTTTGCGATTTGCAAAATAAGCCCCAACATTTTCGGCAAATTAACAATTTACCGCAACGGTTCCATTGTCGTGAGAAAAGGCTTATTATGCTTCAAAATTTTGCAAATGAGACTAATATATTATTTATCTTCTTGGATTTGAATCTATCAAATTCAAATATTTGCATAACATTTAGTAACGAAGTTAAATTTTATTTAATTTGATTTGAGGATATGAAAACAAAAATAATTGGGAAAATATATGAGAAAATATGAAGAAAAAGATAAAAAATAATGATTATGTTATTAAATTAAGAAAAAGAAAATGCTGAATAGTTTAAAGAATCTAGTATTAAAAATTTAATTTAAATAATAGATAAAAAAAAGTGTGAGAGAGAATTTGAAGAAAAAGATAAAAAAGTAATGATTGTATTGTTGAATTGAGGAAAAAAATAAAGTTAAATTAAATTAAGTAAAATTCGATTTTATTTCCAAACATACCATTGAATAGTTAAGGTGGATCACCTTTGACCACCCAATATTTGATTGATTTCATGTCTACATCCTTGCATTCAATTCTATTTTCCATTTCATAAGTGCGAGTACGCCTTCTGGTGGTGAATTGCATTATAAAGTGATGAATTGCGGGGCTGTCTTTCGGTGATGAGTTGAGGATGTGAAGGTCCGGTGAGAGTTATAGGATGTTCCAATCCAATCAACACACGTGTTACCTTGTATGAAAATATGAGTACTCGGAACTTGCCAAGAATTTAACATTTTTTCGAGGAAGATAATTAGAAAGACATAGCAAAATGATACCATGATTACCGGAGATACTTTATACTGCTTTTCTTGATATCGACTACGGGAAATATATATATATATATATATATGTATATGTATATGTATATGTATACGTATATGTACACGTACACCATGGCCATACAAAGAGTGTTCATAGCTATTGACTAACAAAGGAAAGGCATAGCTCTTCTTCGGTCTTTTAAGCCACAATAATTTCCACGACCAAAAACTTCGGTTTAAAAGCGAGAAGGCTTGAAGCTAAACTCGACTAATCAAAATCTAAAGGTTTGCTCTAGAGCTCTTTATCTTATATTATATTATAGGATCATTTAGCAGCAGCGACGAAATGATCCGATCTAGTCTTGCAAAAAAATCAGGGAAACAAGACAAGTTCCCCCTCTTCAAAATAGCCCGAAGCCAGCCCAATCGGGATCCCCAGCAGGCTGAGGCGACGATCGGTAAAACCCGTATGATGAGATCGAGAGTCTCGGTGATGATAATGAGAAGTATGACGATGAAGAAGTTGAGTCGTGGAAGGGTGACACAGATTTTCTGCTTGAGGCTGATAGCCTGGCAGGCGTGTCGAGGTCCGACAGATACTCGGGCTCGGGCATGGGCCTTGGCCTGTGGGCCGTCCTGCTGCTCTCCTTACGCCTCAATATCGGGCTTGCAGGGAAGCACCCGGAGGATACGCAGGAGGACCGGGCAAGCACAGGGAGATCAACACGCCACCGCTCTGAGCGGGCCCGTGAAGCAGACCGGAAGGAGCGGTTCCGGGTCTCTTCTTGAGGGAAGAATTGGAACCCAGAAGGGGGAGGCTTGAGCTTCCCTGGTGGAGATAGGGATTCTTTGCCAACAGCTTCTTGCCCTCGTTGTTGTTGATGCTTATTATGGTGAACATGAGGATGAACTTCGGTTCGGATCTTCGGCACGCCGGGACGGATCTCCCACTTGAAGGGAACCGATCCAGGCTTCTTGAAAGACTCATCCACGGTCATCTTCTTGTTCGATTCTAACTCAATCGACTCCAGCAGATGATCTTTCTCCGAACTGGTTCGGTCTCTAATCCAAGGCACTGCCACCATACATATATAGAGATGGAGAGATGCAGCATCATCTCACTCACAGTTAAAGGCGAGATTGGAGGCATGGAGTTGGGTTAGTGGGCCAGTCATAGAGGCTGATGGATTCATCCTTGTGATTGACTTCTTGCGGGATAACATGTTTAAAGCGGAAAATTGAGACTTACTTCACTAAATTTTGAAATTTAGAATGCCAATTTGCTGTGATTTGTCAACAAATTAGAAAGAAATTGGGGGGACTTGGAGTAGCACAAGCCTTTTAAGTGGGTCTCATTAGCAGCCACATCACGACATGATTAGAAATTTCAGAAGACAAATTCACGAGGAAGAAAAAACTTTAGGCGCGAAAAAGTAACATTCGATCAAGTAACACCCAATTAAAATTGCTTTAAATAAGAAATTATGGATGAAAAACATCGATCAAGTAACACTCAATCAAAACTGTTTTAAATAAGAATCTATGGATGAAAAACATTCAATTCAATATTCTTCAAATGGGAATCTATATGACCGTTATGCGCCCAATATTATCCCGATTGACAATTACGTATTCAATTCTATGTATTGGATTTAACCTCCTTAGTTCGAGAGTTTTCATGCGCATAACAAGTCATGTGCATAATAAGACACCGTTGCTACCTACCTTACCCACTTGTAGATAGGACGACTCCCAACGACTCATTTGCGGAATGAATCATATGAAATTCGGCAGTTGCTTCTCAAAAGACAAACAAGTCGATTCCTCTTTTCATTCTCATTCTGTCGGAATTCAAGCCCGTGACAGTAACGACCAAGGCGGCCTGTAGCTTGAGCAATTTTGTGCAAATGAGAGTAGAAGGAACAGTTTGCGCAAATAAGAGTAGAAGGAACAGTTCACTTTTACATCCAAATCTTGCGATGATTTAGTTGGGTAGGCGCTTGAACATAAGCATAATTTTGTCCACATGTTTGGACTTAAAGAACCTTTCTAGGAGTGCCAAGCAGCATAAATGACATTAACGGAGACAAAAATCAAATTGCTCATCATGTTTCCTCCCACTATGCAATGACTCTTATGGCAAATAATTCAATAATCCGCTTAGCATTATCCCAAAATTTTCAAACTTCCAACAGTTGAGGAAAGGCAAGTTTAACACCAGATCAAAAAGTTCTCCATACCCGATGTAGGAGCTACGATGAAGGAACTCACAAGGAAGGACCATCTGCCAAAGTAGCCAAGACACTGTATTAACATCACAAGTCACCGCTATCATAATGGGAGTTACCGATCAATCAGCAAGACTGTCCAGGAGCTGAAAGACTTCACACAACCTTTGCATGATCTTCCCAAGAAAAGGCTAAGTTTCATAAGAGAACTCCTGTGGCATGTTACAGAGGGCCCTCATGGTGTCGCTGGCCACATCCAGAAGCTGTAAGTACTCGTCCGCCCCATCAATGAGACACTATTTGGACAGATCAAAATGTTCGAACATTAGAATCACTTGTGGAAGCGTCAATACTGCTTTGAAGGAAAAACAAATAAGAATGACTCAAGTGACTAGAACAAAAACGAGAGCACACAAACACACTCAAATGGATACCGGACAGCTAGAGCAGCCATTACTATTCTTATTCACAAGTTCAACAATTGTGAGTTAATTGAGCTACCATGAAATAGACTTTAACTTGTAATCATGTTTAGGGTATCGAACTATATACTAACTGGTCAAGGCACGGATTAACAGTTTTATCGGTCCAACTGAGGGTTCAATGCGTTACATTACTTTTCCAGTTTAGATATGCTTCACTGAAAAAACAGGTCATTCAAGATGGGTCAACAAGTGGAACATATATTTCATTCCAGCTTCACACCAATTTTTGTAATATCTACTATCTATCTGTTTCCAAGACTAAAACAATAGTTCCAGATAGCATTAGACTGTAAGATAACCTGGGATGACCAACCTTGTCTGCTTCAGCCAAACTCTTACATATTCTAGCCTTCTGTTCATCAGATATATCATCTGCTTCGACAACCATATCAAATAACTGGAACAAGGAAAAACATCAATTAAATGTACATTTGTTAGTTGGAGACACTGATAGATCAAATAAGAAGAATGAAACATATATAAGACCTGAGTAAGCATCTGAGAGATGGGATATCCCTCTGCGATTATGTTGTTGACTTCCTTGTTGGCCTGATCAAAGTTACTGCTTTTACATGCGATGAGGAGTGCCTCAGCAACCTCTGGCGGGATAACCTGGTAGATCAAAATATTCAGAAGTGATTGAAATAAATCTTCCTCATAAACACTAAAAATCCCATTGAAGCGAAATTCATGTTCCTATTTAAAAATTTGTATATCAACTTGTCATTTTAGCCAAAGAAAAGAAAAAAAAGAAGAAAAAGGTTAGGTGACGAGACCATAATAGTGATTTTAAACCATATGGAACAATTAAAAATAAAACAGTTTTTACACTACTAAAGCAATGACAAGGGGGCATTTGTCTAACTTCGTTTGTGCAAAAATCAGCCTAATTGCAATTACATTAATATTGTTATATTTAAAAATATGAGCTAAAAAACCGATCTCACTTATGTGAAGCATCACATCTTTCAGGTACTTAAGATTTACATATCACTAGGTCAGCTGATTTATAAGTCAATATGCGTAATGAAACAACATAATATTGACAACTCAAATGGTAGTCATGAATTTATGCATATTGTGTAGCGTAAAAAGATGAGGGAACTCCTAAATTTAATTGTTTGATTATAAGAACTTCCCTACTTTTACATTCTTTTGAGCCCTTAGGATATCTTGCTTTAGATGGAAAACAAAAACCCGCATCCATCTCCTTAAGTTTTTTGAGCAAAAAGACTATATATGCGCTCTTTAGTCATGAAATCGGAACCAAATAGTTGTGATTAAAGCTCACCCCAGAAACATTTATTAAATCCTTGCAAGAAATTGATGATCCATATAACCGAGCAGCTCCCTGCAAGATCTCAAAGTTAGCCTCTTCACAGGGAAAGAAGAAACTAAAGGAAATATTTTTGCAGTGAAGCAGAAGCAGTACTCAACCATAGAGAACTAAAACACACCAGAACATCTTTTTACCTGCAAATATGTGATTGCCCGACGAAGATCACCTTGTGAAATAGAGCTTAATGTTGATAGGGCCTATAATAGGACAGACAGAAAAGAGGATATATAAGACTTTTAGCAATTAATTATTGTAATAAAATTACTATTATCTTTGAAATAGATATGAAGCATCATTCTAACACCTCTGCTTCCAGATTAAGTCCTTCCTCCTTACAGATATGCAATATACGGCTGCTCATGACTTCTTCTGAGAGGGGCTTGAATCTGAACTTCGCACATCTTGAAGCAAGAGGCTCTATAATTCTACAAAAATTATGCCATGGAGATCATAACTTCAATAATAATCCATAAATGAAGAATGAAAAACCTCAAAGCGCTAATTTTGAAATAAATAGACTGATTCGATTAGTAACCAGGGGAAAAAATAGCAAAATAAATTAACAAGAAAAGGGCTTTGCACAGCGACTAGGAAAGAAGTCAAGCAGTACCTGCTGATGTAGTTACAGATGAAAAAGAACCTTGTAACTTTGGAGTATGTCTCCATTGTACGCCTCAAAGCATTCTGCTCATTAAAGTCCAAGTGATTAAGGTTTGCATTGCTTAAAGAAGATATCCCACCATGGAAAATGAAATCAGATAATCAGCTTGCCTGAGCATCCTCAGTCATCGAATCTGCCTCGTCTAGGATAATAATCTTATAGGGCGGGCAAGGATAACCCCTGCATGTGAACAAGATGAAGATAATTCAGTTGATCAGTGTATTGAGAGATGGGGCAACTGCAAGAAAGAGGATTTTGCCTAAAAGGGTTATACAAAGATACTTTTCTGACAAGCCAATCTAAATTGTTGATTCTTACAGGTCCCATCAAATCAACACGAGACCTGTAACAATCGATGGTTGTGATTGGCTTCGTGTAAACTATAACTTCTACACTTCGTCTATGCATGAATGTGGAGCAAAAGAGGGGTGATTATAACTATATCAACATGTAAAGTACGAACCCTTGGCGTTGGCCAGAACCCACGGCCACAGCGGCAAAGTCTTTTATCTTTGTTCGAACAACATTGATTCCACGATCATCACTAGCATTCAGCTCCAGTACCCTTGACTTGTAAAGTTCAGGCCTGCCAGTAGATTGCAAGTTAGTAGACTTAGAATTTCTAGACCAGCAACTTAGGTGCTCTGAAGTAAAACCATTTCAGCTGATGCTCATCTGATTAACCGTATTTCAGAACATGAAAGATCCGTAACACCATAACCTGTTCGACAGAGCAAGGGAATTGCAGCCTTAAAGTGAATCACTACATTCTTGAAACACCAGATTGATAGGGCAAGAATTACCCAAATAGAACACTTTTTTGGGGGATTAATCACATAGAACAAATGCAACATCCAATGAATGTTGAACAATCAATTCAAAGGCATTTTTCCAAATAAACACAAACTTATTTAAAGTAAACCCACAGCCGTGAATTAGCGTATTACTTCACTTAACTTGCAAATTTGAGAGAGATTACAATTCATTTACCCAAACAGCTGGTGGGCGATTGCAAGGGCGGTGGTGGTCTTGCCGGTGCCAGGCGGGCCGTAGAAGAGCATGTGTGGGCACTGCAAGGAAATGGTTTATTTATCAGCTATTCCACTTCGACCAACCGATCCTAACAGACCCTCAAAGGGCAGAAATCAGCACAGTGAAAGAAGGAGAAGAAGCCCCATATGTAAGACAGCTAGAATAAGATATTGAGGTGGTGATTTTTACATTGGCGGTTTCCAGGGTGTTGGTGAGGACTCGGACAACCTCGTCCTGGTGAGCCACATCCTTCACTTGCTTCGGCCGGCTGGTGATGATCGCAATTCAGTGAAGAGAATACCCAATAAGGCGTAAAGTGAGGGGAAAAATTGAACTTTTTCATGGGCAGAGGAACAAGAATCCAAATTCGAGAAAAGGGTTGAGAGGGATACTATTTCTCGACCCAAGGCTGGGAGCTTTGCAAGATTGGCGCCATTGTCGTCTTCTTCGGTGAGCTTCGAAACCCTCTCTCTCTATCTGTCTCGCGCTCGCACTCTCCCTCCTGCCGTGGCTTTCTTCATTTCCCGCTCTCCCCAGTTATTAGATTAAATTGCAACAACACACCGCAACTTTTGTGATGTTAGAAAAAAAACCCGATTTTTCTTCATTTTAGAATCTTAGCCCCCCAATTTCCCATTATAATTGCAGTTTGCTTAATTTCCAGGTACCCATTTAGATGACGGTGCCCGATTTTGGTTTGGTCGATTTTTGGCTTAGGCTTGATTTGGAAGTGTGGTTACTAATTGTTGGGTATCTCTCCAATTTGGTGGAAGTTAGATTCAAATCGTGTTGGATTTTTATCGAGTTTCAATAGGCCTAAGGACCCACATTTTTAGGGTTAATTTTCAGCAAAACAGAGCAAAGAATGGGGTGTCGGTGGCTTCAGATCAGAGCAGAGAGCGGCGCAAAATCGAGAAGAAGCAGAGCAGATTTTCGTCCAACTAGCTAGAGATCAAACCTCGATCGGGACATCAAACGAACTCCGATCGGGACGAGATTTTGGCAGCGGCTTCACAACCTGTGGAGCTAAGTTCTGAACGGTTAGAATTTATATTCTAGCTTTTTAGGTGCTGTTTCAGCTGATTTAGTAATCCACCCGTTGTGAGTGACGAATTTTGGTGTTTTGGTGATTCAAGAGTGTGTCTCTTGAGTTTGGTGATCCAAGGGTTTGCCCTTGATGAAAAAAACTGTATAATCTTCATTGATAGTGGATCATTGATTCGGAGTTGGTCCTGTGATTTTTCCCCACATCGAGATTTTTCACGTAAAAATTCTCGGTGTTTTTCTCCTTTATTGCTTGTTGGTCAAATTGACTGGTTCCTATCTCGATTACATTAGTAGTGGAAGAAGACTAATCATTGCGTTGTTGTTTGGCTGAGCACACCCTTCCCAACAAGTAGTATCAGAACCTCGGGTTAGAGAAGTTTGAGGTTTTCGGTGTTTTCGAGATGGAGGAGTCTACAAGATCTATGTTCAAGTTGAATGCAACCAACTACTCTATATGGAAGTCTTGGATGGTGGATCTTCCATTTTGCAAGGACTTGTACGATCCTATTAAAAGGGATTCGGTGAAACCAAAAGATAAGGATAAGAAAACTTGGAAATGCGCAAATCGAAATACTATTGGTTTGATTCGGCAGTTGATAGACAATAGTCTTTATCATCATGTTACGCATGAGACAAATGCAAAAGCTTTGTGGGATAAGTTAGTAAATCTCTACATGAAGAAAACTTCGCGAAATAAATGCAAGATCTATGTTCAAGTTGAATGCAACCAACTACTCTATATGGAAGTCTCGGATGGTGGATCTTCTATTTTGCAAGGACTTGTACGATCCTATTAAAAAGGATTCTGTGAAACCAAAAGATAAGGATAAGAAAACTTGAAAATGCGCAAATCGAAATACTATTGGTTTGATTCGGCAATTGATAGACAATAGTCTTTATCATCATGTTACGCATGAGACAAATGCAAAAGCTTTGTGGGATAAGTTAGTAAATCTCTACATGAAGAAAACTTCGCGAAATAAATGCAAGATCTATGTTCAAGTTGAATGCAACCAACTACTCTATATGGAAGTCTCGGATGGTGGATCTTCTATTTTGCAAGGACTTGTACGATCCTATTAAAAAGGATTCTGTGAAACCAAAAGATAAGGATAAGAAAACTTGAAAATGCGCAAATCGAAATACTATTGGTTTGATTCGGCAGTTGATAGACAATAGTCTTTATCATCATGTTACGCATGAGACAAATGCAAAAGCTTTGTGGGATAAGTTAGTAAATCTCTACATGAAGAAAACTTCGCGAAATAAAGCCTTTTCTCGTGAAGAAGTTTGTTCGTGTCCGTCATCAGGATGGAGGTGATATAGCTGTGCACATGAATGATTTCCAGGATATCGTTAACTAGTTGACGAACTTGGAGATAATACTACTCGATGAGTTGTAGGCTTGCCTACTTTTAGGGACTCTATCGGATAATTGGGACATACTTGCGGTTGCATTGAGCAATTATGCACCAAATGAGAAGCTATTGTTGGCTACGATGACAAATAATTTACTTAATAAGGAGATTAGAAGGAAATGCATTGGGATTTCCAATCGGTCTGAAGCTTTGGTTATTAAACAACAAGTGAGAAGTCAAAGCAGAAATTCATCTTCCAAGCTTGGTAACTCACGTGACAAATCGAGGGGTAGATCAAAATCGAAGACGAGGAAAGAAGTCACTTGCTATCACTGTGGCAAAGCCAAACACTACAAAAGGGAG
Source organism: Punica granatum (assembly GCF_007655135.1). Taxonomy (NCBI): domain Eukaryota; kingdom Viridiplantae; phylum Streptophyta; class Magnoliopsida; order Myrtales; family Lythraceae; genus Punica; species Punica granatum. The sequence goes on along the minus strand of NC_045134.1, from coordinate 13,236,886 downwards.
TGTAGAGCTCTAAAGAGGAATTAAAATGGCAACGGTGAGAGCAAGGAGGAAGACGGCACTAGAACGGTAGTATATGATTGAGAGACCTGCATTGTTTGTGATGAAGCCAATGTGAATTTCACTTGTCAGGACTCTACCTGGTTTCAGATACAAATGCCTCGTTTCATGTCATTCCTCATTGGGATTTCTTCTCATCTTACGCTACCGAGAACTATGGTTATGTGCGAATGGAAAATGGACAGTCATGCAAGATTGTCGGTATTGGTGATGTCAATCTAGAGACCAAGCTTGGCTGCAAGTTGTTTCTGAAGAAGATAAGACATGTTCTAGAAATTCGCCTTAACCTAATCTCAATGGGTCAGCTTGATGATGAATGTTACAATACCGAATTTAACAGTGGGAGATGAAAACTCTCCAAGGGTTTGTTGATTGTGGCACGGAGTCAAAAGACCGACACTCTCTACAGGCTGCATGCCAGGCACAACTTCGATTCAGTTAATGTTGCTGAAGATTATCCTATCAAGCTATGGCACATGAGACTTGGACATATTAGCGAGAAAGGTATTCATATTCTTGCTAGAAATTAGTCTTTGCCCGTCAAAGGTATGCACTTGAGCACTTGTGATCACTATTTAGCTGGTAAGCAGAGTAGAGTTTCTTTTGTTAGAAGTCGTCCCTCTAGATGCAATCATATACTTGATCTTGTGCATACTGATTTTATTTCATGTCGGATAGATCTCTCGGTGGTGCTCTCTATTTTGTGAATTTTATAGATGATCATTCTATGAAAGTTTTGGCTTATCCTATGCGAATTAAAGATCAGGTGATTGATATTTTTAAAAACTTCCATGTAGCAGTGGAAAGAGAAATAGGCATGAAGCTTAAACGTGTCAGAGCTGATAATAGTGGTGAGTACATGGGTCCTTTTAGAACTATTGCAGGACTCACGGGATCAAACACGAGAAGATGGTACGGAATACACTACAACAGAATGGTCTTATGGAGAGAATGAACCGCACAATTGTTGAGAAGGTTTGTTGTATGCTTTCTCAAGCAAAACTGTCTAAATCTTTTTTGGGCGAGGCAATAAGGATAGCAATTGATTTTATTAATCTTACACCATCAGTTGCACTTGATGGAGATATACCCCAACATGTATGGACCGCAAGGAAGTATCGTTCAAACATCTCAGAGTCTTCGGGTGCAGGGCATCTGCTCACATTCCTCGAGATGAAAGATCGAAACTAAATGCTAAGGCAAAACAATGCATCTTTTTGGGTCATGCACATGAAGAGTTCGGATACAGGTTTTAGGACCCTGATAACGGGAAGATCGTCAGGAGTAGGGATGTTGTGTTCTTTGAGGACCAGACAATCAAGGATTTGTAGAAATTAGAGAAGGCCAGAGTAAGCAGTCCTCACGAGATCCCTATTCTTGTACCGGTTGATATGGAACATCGAGTGAAATAGATACCTGGTGAGGATGAAGAAACCGTGACTAGGGGTGAGATTCCTCAAGTAGTTCATGATGTGATTGAGGATGATACAGACCCGCAATTGTAGTTAGAGCATGCAGATAATCTACCTAAAAGATATGATAGAGTAAGACAACCTTCTATAAGATATTTGGCTCATGAGTATGTGTTATTGATTGACGGGGGAGAACCTGAGTGCTATGATGAAGTTGTGGCACATGAGCGCAAGGACCACTAGTTGAAGGTGATGAATGAGGAGATGAACTCCTTGTTTGAGAATTATACTTTTAGGCCTAGTGAAGCTATAGCAAGGTAAGAGAGCATTTAAGAACAAATGAGTCTACGGGTTGAAGACAAAGAACTCACGGCCTCGATACAAAGCTCGACTAGTAGTGAAAGGCTTTAACCAGAAGAAAGAAATTGACTTTGAGGAGATCTTCTAGCCCGCGATTAAGATGTTATCTATCCGATTTGTTCTCGCATTGGCAGCTAGTCTAAATTTTGAGATCAAGCAGCTCAATGTTAAAACAACTTTCCTGCATGGTGACTTGGAGGACGAAATATATATGGTGCAGCCTGAAAGATTCAAAGTTAAAGGTAAAGAGCATTTGGTGTGTACGTTGGTGAGGAGCTTGTATGTGAGGAGCTTGTATGGGCTTAAGTAAGCACCTCGGCAGTAGTACAAAAAGTTTGACTTTTCATGTTGAGTCATGGCTATACACGGACAACTTTAGATCATTGTGTGTTGGTGAAACAATTCTCTGATGGTGATTTTATCATTTTACTATTATATGTGGATGATATGTTACTTATTGGTCATGATATGAGCAAGATTGCAAAGTTGAAGAAAGAGCTCAGCAAGTCCTTTGCTATGAAAGATTTGGGACCAGCTAAGCAGATTCTTGGAATGCATTTTTCTTGTGACGGATCAAGTGGAAAACTTTGGCTTTCTAAAGAGAAGTACATCGAGAAGATTTTGAATCGGTTCAACACAGGTAATGCTAAACCAATTTTATCACTACTTGCTTTTCACTTCAAACTTAGCTCGAAGCAATGTCCTACAAGTGAAAAGGAGAAAAAAGAGATGAAGAAAGTCCCTTACTCATCAGCTGTAAGGAGTTTGATGTATGCCATGGTCTGTACAGGATCAAATATCGCTTGGTGTGGTTAGTCGTTTTTTCTCTAATCCGGGGAAAGAACATTGGAATGCGGTTATGTTGATCTTGAGGTATCTCAGAGGAACATCCAAAGTGTGTTTACACTTTGGTATGGGTAAGCCGGAGTTAGCGGGTTACACGAATGTGAATATGGCAGGAGATATCGATTCTCGGAAATCCAATTCGGAATACTTGATGACTTTTGCAGGGTGAGCTATCTAATAGCAATCAAGGCTTCAAAAGTGCATCGCTTTATCTACCACGAAAGCCGAATACATTGCGGTGACCGAAAGTTGCAAGGAAATGTTGTGGTTGTAAAAGTTTTTGCAAGAGTTGAGTTTAAAGCAAGAGAGGTATGTTCTACATTGTGATAATCAAAGCGGCATTCATCTTTGCAAGAATCCGACTTTTCATTCGAGGTCGAAGCATATTGATATTAATTTAATTGGATTAGATATGTGTTGGAGTCTAAGTTGGTGAAACTAAACAAAGTGCACACTGACGAGAGTGGAGCTGATATGATGACAAAATCTCATCGTTAAGGAGAAGCTCCATGTTTGCCGAAGTATAGCCGGTATATTTGAAGTTTGCAAATAGTGAGGAGATGGAGTTTGTTAAGTATCTCTCAAATTTGGAGGAAGTTAGGCTTAAATCGTGTTGGGCTTAATCGGGCTTTATTTGGCTTTATCGGGCTTTAATAGGCTTAAGGACATATCTTTGTTAGGGTTAGTTTTCAGCAAGATAGAGCAAAGAGTAGGGTGACGGTGGCTTCAGATCAGAACAAAAAGCAACGCAGAACAGAGAAGAAGCAGAGCAATTTTCAGTCCGATTGATTAGAGATCAAACCTCGATTGGGACATCAAAATAACTCCGATTGGGACGAAATTTTGGCAGCGACTTTCACAACGTCTGGAGCTAAGTCTTGAATGGTCAAAATTTATATTCGAGCTCTTTAGATGCTGTTTCAGCTGACTTTGTAATCCACTCGTTGTGGGTGACGAATTTTGTTGTTTGGGTGATCCAGGAGAGTGCGTTTCTTGAGTTTGGTGATCCAATGGTTTACTCTTGATGAAAAACATTGTAATCTTCATTGATAGTGGATCGTTGATTCCAAATTGGTCCCGTGATTTTTCCCCGTATTGGGGTTTTCCTAGTAAAAATTCTCGATATTTTTCTTCTTTATTGCTTGTTGGTTAATTTGACTAATTTCTATCTCGATTACACTAATAAGGGAGGAAGACTAATCGCCACGATGTTATTTGGTTGAGCACACCCTTCCCAAAACTAATGCAAAAGTGCTAAAAGAGAATTGCTGAAAATTAATTGTTGATTTTCATAAGCTTTTAATTGTTTGGTAGAACAATTTTTAAAACTGCTGAAACTTGAAATATCATATTGCAAATGACGACCTTGCAAAGCAAAAATTTATGTCATGTTATTTTATTTGTATAAGAAATAAGAATTTTTGTATCGTCAGTTGATGAATATAATACAAACAATACATATGATCAATTTTTAAGTAAATAATATATATGATCAATTTTTACATGCCAACTATTGGATTAGAACCGATATACTTAATTAATGTAGAGAACGAGTGACAGAGAAAACAAATGCATGTAATGGAATTTGCAGCAAAAAAAAAATGCATGTATTTAATTATGAAAACCTTAAGAGGAGAAAGAGGGAAATATAAGAAAATTATGTTAAAAAACGTCCCACCGCATAAGCAATTCACAAAAGCAGACTCCCTCCTGCTTCTTGAAATTGGCGTTTCTGCTGCAGAAATGGAAGGAAACGCGAATATGTTTGATTCCGAGTTGAATTGAATTGAATTTTAGTGTTAATTGATTTGTAATAATTGTATTATTAAATTATGAAAAAAAGTGTGAAAAAAATGAATAGTTGAGAGAATTTAATATTAAAATTGAATTAAATGGTTAAAAATTTTAAAAAAATGGAAAAAGTAATGATTGTATTGTTAAATTGAAAATAAGTGGAGTTGAGTTGAGTAGAGTTGAAAATTTTTAAAAAATCAAACACACGACACTGTTTCTTTCATGTTTCACCAAACAGTGTTGTAGAAAATTATGCCGTGGAGAAGCAATTATTCCACGGCAACCACAGTGCCAAAGCATAAACAAATCATAAATTTGATTTCTAGAAAGATTAGATACTCTATTCATACCCACCATATTTCTTAAAATAAAACTAAATCATAAAATTCAATCTTTTATGAGCAAAATACTCAAGAATCAAATACTCGTTTAGGCTATATTAGTTGCTAATATATTATGAGCAATTTGATTCCCAAATTGGGTGCATGATTTATTTCAAAAAAAAAAAGAGCTGCAAAACAATCTCGAACCTAATCTTCATTTACCTTAAAAGTGTATATTCTACAAATTAGCAAAATAAATCAAATTTATAATTTACAAAATAGCAAAACTTATTACTTCGTTTGGTTTTGCAGTTAAAATCACAAAAATTTTAACTTTAACTTTAATTCAACACACTACACAATCATTTCTCATTTTTCACAATCAAAATTAAAGGTACTTTAACTCTGAAATCAAACGCACCAATCAAGTCCTTGAAGGGTTTTGACTAATCCGATTCGAATTGGATCAGCCCATTAAGAATGTAAAACTTTCTCAGAATGAATTTTTTTATTCATAATGCTCGAATTTAAAGTGTTATTTAAGAAGATCAAGTGTCGAATTAGTTGAATCAACTCATATTGACAATTATATATATTTAATTGAGTACCAACTGAAAAAGATTATCATATGGCGGCAGAAAAAATTAAAACAAGATGCTATTCATGAGTTGACAATGACAGGTCAGCATGTCGGACTCAAAAAGATGTCATGAGTAAAAAAATGCTAGAATCAAAAGTTGCTCGAGGTTTGGTGATATGGGGTGTAAATTGTGTTGTCGCTTTGACCCTGTTTCCAGTAATTAACCTACCATATTATTCATTTATTGCTAGCAAGGGATTGGCATGTTTTCTCTTTATACCGAGAAGACAATTTCTGTACAGATTGACCTGCAGGAAAAGCGCTCCATCATCATTTGCAATCTTCATGTGTTTAGTGTTGCTCCTAATGAGATTAATTTTATCTACTATTAAGGGATTTATTACTTGGGGCACCATGTATAAACTTTGGGCATTTACTTGTATATCTCTACAAAAGAAATTGATAAAGAACGAAGTCAATTTTTTACTAATTAGATTTAAAGAATTTAAATAATTGGCTGAAAATAGATAAGCCTACCACTTTGGACCAACATAAAAAAATCAAATGGTACTTCAACTTCTTTTCCCACTCTTTTTAAAAGGAAAAGTCATACAATTTTCTAATTACTATATTTTGCCTAATATTACACGTGAGAAAAAGGATTTAGAATGTCGGAGCTCTCTCTCTCAAACTAAAACTATCGGATTTCGAGTTCAATTCTCAAACTCTTTGTGTGTATGTTTTCCTAAGCTCATGAACTATGGTACCCTCTTAATGATACCGTGTATCTTATGCCCCGACTGCGATTATATCATATCTCCTTTGGCTCTCTCTCTAGGGTGATATTTGGTAAAAGATACCCATAATTAGAATTTTACGACTTATATATTAACCTCTCCTATTAAAAATAAAAAATAAAAAATAAAAAACACTCAGTACACGCTCATGATGCACATGCTTGAACTATATGGCATATGGATATAATAGTAATGGTGGAAGCTATAGGGCAATTGGGAGGATTGGACTTTCAATAAGCTCAGCCTCACAGACACGGCTACTATAGCTGCCTGTCATTATCATAATTAGGAGACTTTGTTTTCCGTTAAACAAATAGTTAGATACATAGAAAGATAGATACATAGACATATAGATAGTTACATAGACAGATAGATAGAACGGAAAGCTTCAGAAATTGGAGGCTTTCTACGTTGACAAACATTCATCATTATTATTATTTTTAGAAAAATTCTTGTATGGGATACTAAATAATGTCTCATAGTGGGACACATTTTTTTTCATCCTTTAAGTATTTAAACTTACATTTTAATCCGTAATTTTTTTAATATCGTTATAATATTTCCGGGTCACAATCCAAAATAATCAAATATGTTGGATTGATAATATCTCGCAACTAGAGATTGATACGTGTCATAATTAATAACCGACTCATTAACTGCTCCTACCCGTACCACGACAAAGCCGACCCAACTCTATTGAAACGTACAAGGCGGTTCATAATTAAATCGGTATGATTCGTACACTCAGTTTAAAATTTTAGTTATTCTTCTGAAACGCCATCGTCGGCCTTGGCTTCCATCATTGTCGGAGAAACGAAAGACGAACTTAGGTTTTCATTGGAGAATTACAATCAAATGAAACGATACAGAATCAAGTGAATCAAACAAATGAATTCGGTCATCTTATAATTAAATTTCATGAATGGTTTATATTCGTCCATGCTTCGACGTGCTAACGACGACCATTTGGAGTTGTCTTGTCGTACAGTTGGGTGAAAATCGGAATTGGACGAACGCAACATGGTGGGACGCGAATTTATTAAACACAACAAAGATTGTGGAAAGGAAACAAGATTGTTGCAATAAGGACCGGCATAATTTAAAGATGATGAACACCATCGTTAGTGACGGATTCCGGTGAACGAGCGACTGCCTTTTTTTATTTGTCCACCAAAAAAAACTTCAAGAAAAAATATCTTTCCTATTTGAACTTCCTTAAAAAAATGGAATCTTAGTTTTTATGGGGATAGCTATCCCTAAAATTATGAAATTAAAAAGGTAAAATAAAATTAAGAAGAAAAGGTAAAAAATCTAAAAAGCATGATTTCTGTAACCGCCATTTTAGAATTACTCGATGTTATCTCTTTAGTTAAATTTGCCTAAGCGGATTATAGAATTAGCCAATGCCAATATATAAATATACAAACTTATTAATTTTTCGTCAGGGTCCTCTTCTTTGATACTTTTATTTTCCCTCCTAAATAAATTTATAATCATAATTACTATTTATAGCACAAATGAGCTTTGATAGACATTACAATTAGCTTGAGCCAATAAAAAAAATAAAAGATAGTCTTATTCCAAATATTTGTTTCTATCATATGGTCGTCATCATTGTTGCATTCATCAACAACTGAGACTATAAACATGAACATAATATGAAGACTGCCCTTGGCAAGTCATTCAATCAACCAAAATCAGTATTGCTCGAAGTCTTTAACAATTACTCGCTATTATCCCTTAGTTAGATTTGTTTAAGAGAATTATAGAATTTGTCTCGGCCAATATATAAATATATGAATTTAGTTTTTCATCATGGTCCTCTTCACCAAAACTTCTGTTTTTCCTCTTAAAAAAATTTATATTCCTAAGACTATTTATAGTATAAATGAGTTTTGACAGATATTACAATTAGCTTGAGCCAATATGAACAAACAAAGTGAAAGTTAGTTTTATTCCAAATATTTGTTTCTATTAAATGGTTGTCATCATTGCTACATTCATCAATAATTGAGACTATAAACATGAATAGAATATGAAGGTCAGCCTTGGCAAGTCATTCAATCAACCAAAACCAGTCTTACTCGAAGTCTTTAACAATTACTCGTTTTTATCTCTTTAGTTAGATTTGCTTAAGTGAATTAAGGAATTGGCCTAAGTCAATATATACATATACGAACTTATTAGTTTTTTATTAGGGCCTCCTTCACGATGCTTTTGTTTTCCCTTCTAAAGAAATTCATATTACTAAGACTATTTATAGCGTAAATGAGCTCTGACAGACATGATAATTAACTTGAACTAATAATAAAAAATAGTTTTAAAAAGAAAAATTAACTCAATTAAGTAACAAAATATCCTTGGAAAGTATCAACTCAGAAGAAAAATGTTGCAAAATATCCCTTAATATCATGGAATAAAATAAGGAAATTATTGTTACCAAAAGAAAAATTGATCGAAGACCTGGAAAAAACCAAAAAGATCAACATGGGTCGGCCTTCGGCGAACTCTCCAAGAATATTACGGGAAGTCTTGAGCTATGATGCGGTTTGACAAAGTAAAGCAAAACATGTCGATAGAATTGGCCATTGTAACCCAAATCAGTTTCCAGCTGTAACAACAAGACGTTCGGCAGGAAGCTCTTTTCACACTGAATGTATCGTGAAATTAATGAGGGAGTTGAAGTTTTAATTTCGGTGAAAAAAGTTTTCAACTAAATACAAAGAAATGAAAACCCCGATTGTTTGTGGTAGCAATTTGATGATTGAAAAGAAAGAAAACTTTGTATTAATTACTAGATGATGCTCGAACATGGTGATCGAAATTAAAAATGATAGGATGAAAGGATGAAAAACCTAAAAAAAAATAAAACTGGTTAAGAAAATGATAGAATGAACTAATGAAAATCCGAATAAACCTAATTAATAAATAATACCAAACCGAAATTGTAAAAAACCTGTCTACCAATTCGGCTTTAGTAAAATTAATTAGGGTCGGGTTACGCCCATGATCGATTACGTGTTGCCCCGCTTATGGACACGTGTGATGATTTGATTGGGCCACATGCCGGATGAGTAAGGGATTAGTACAAACTATTGTGGGCAAAAACCGCTAAATGAATAGTTGAAAACTACAATTTGAGGGACAAAATATGTAAATTATGAATTACCAAGAATTTATGTTAAAATATCTAATGGATAGGATTAGTGTCACCATGAGACATTCTTCAGTGTTCTGCTCTAGAAGCACTCTATTTTTTATTTTTATCTTTTCTTTTTCCAATGAGGTTACGAAATATTTTTAAAATAATTCGTTTTCAAGCATTGACTTTTCTTAAATGATCATAAAGTGCATTCAGTGGATCTTAAATCACTACATTATATGTAATGTTCACCTGCTGATCTTATAATTTGTCAACCGAGTCACAAAAACTCGTGGTTTATCATCATTATATGAGTACGTTTTGGTCTGTGAGAATTTGAGATCGTCACAACCGTCCAATTTTTGAAAGGCTAATTTTATTTAGTTGGCGTAATTTAATTATTTACTATTAAGTAGTTTCCACACTGCTTCCCCTTGCTGAGAGGCAACTCCCCAGTCCCCCACTTCATAAACGCCCTTGTCCTGGCTTACAACTAGAAAGATTTCTTCCAAGACCAAAATCCTTGCCTCTCTGTCTCTGTCTCTACTCTAAGAATCAAACGTCCCAACATATTCATAGTCCCTCATAGACGATGGACATCCTAAAGGAAAAGTGGAGGAAGAACCTGTTTCCAAAGACGTGGGAAAGCTGGAGAAGACCTCAAAATCGCGAGAAGCTTCCTTCGAGCCTGCCAACGAAGGGCAAATCATTGTCTTGCGCCAGTAATGGACCGACTGAACATGACAAGCAGAAGAATAAGTTTCAAGCACCGCCTCCGCGAGGCTGTTTCTCAGTCTATGTCGGACCCGACAAACAGAGGTTCGCAATCAAGAAGGAGTTTGCTAACCACCCATTGTTTAAGATGCTGTTAGAGGACGCTGAATCAGAGTACGGGTATAAGAGTCAGGGCCCAATATCGCTTCCTTGTGATGTCAATCTGTTCTATAGAGTTCTTGCAGAGATGGACAGCAGCGACGATATCAATCCTCCCGGGTGCAGCAGTTTGGTTAAATGCTACTGCAGCCCAGGTCGGCGCAGCCATAGCACGGGCAAGGTCCATGGCGTATTTAAATTGGTACGGTATGTATAATTAGTCACGTGAGTTAACAATTAACATGCAACTTCGCATGTGCAATATCACATGCATTAAGTTAGATGATGTCGACTAAATTGTATACATCCAATACGAACACGATAAAAGATACTTTGTATCCAGTCGTCTGTTCTGATAGACATGATGAAGAACATGCATTTAGACACATTCAATTGAAAGCAAGCAAGAATTGTAAGTACTGATTGTCTTGTACTCTCAATATTTCAAAGAACATCATATCGATTCAATCCGAGATATCTTATTGAATTGCAAAACAATCCTCCCATATCGCAATAAAGTGTTTGTTGCATCCTTAAGTACTCTTTTTGGGTCAGGCGGGATGTCCTAAATAAGACTGTAGATACCAACAAAGTGTTGATTGAGTGATAAAAAGTTATAACTTTTACGATGAGGAGAATACAAGTTCGAATCCCTGAAAGTACACTTATTAAGAGAAAAAATAATCTTTAATATTCGATTTTTTAAAATTACGAGAGTAATATTCCTGTAATTTTACCTTATCGAAAAAAAATCAGACTGTGGATTTGCTTTTACGTGATATCTTTGTCTTCTGGCCGCCACCAAATCAAGAGTGTATGATTTGTCCTTTGTCTAATTAAATGTTATATATTGACTTAGTAGGACAACTGGCAACTAAGCATAGTCATATACAAAGGGAAATGGCTGTAGTCACGCACCCGACTAAAGCGGAAAGATTATAGGTTTGATTCTCGTCGTTAAGGCTTCTTATATCCATTTAATTATTTTTCTATTCTATTTTTTTATCAGGCTGATATTCCAAAAAAAAGAAGAAGAAAGAATTATACATTATTATCCAAAAAAAAGAAAAAAACTAACGACGGTTGGTTCAATCGGTTCAATGTTTTTTCCCCTATAAGTTATCGGATTTGAATCTTGTGAGTGGAGAAAATCCTTCATTAAGAGAGCTTCACCCATCGGTTGGCTAACCCGGCTCGAATTGAAATAGCCGGGATCCATTAAATTTCCGGATACCATGGTATACACTGAAAAAAAAAAAAAGATTTATTAGTCCAGAAGAATTTCTTTGAAATTTTGGACATTACTACTGGCCTATACTTGAAAATCTATTATTAACTTACCTCCCGATCACGTATAAGATAGAATAGTTTTGAAAATCTTCTCTTCAATTGGTTAAATAGGAAACGTATCCATAGTACTTCGAACGTTCTGATGATTCAAAGGTTGGGAGAGAAATTGAAGAAAATCTGACCGAGGGTGGCAATTTTCTGTCTGGTTCGATTGCACGGCACGAGCTCGCAATGAATAGTTCATGCTTGGTCTGAGCCTTAACATGTGCTATTAATTAGCCAGCCCAAACGGCAAGGTCCACGAATTTACTGTGTTGTGTTGGCCCACGTGAAGATGGCTTGGCACAGCGTATAGCTCGCAAATGTATCGTGCTATATCGTGCCTTTATCAACCTGATTAAGCCCAAGAATTTATCATGCCTTCTTGCCGTGCTAACCCAATAACTTTTTCGGTAAGCTAACTGGGCAAGAGCCCAAGAAAATTAAATAGTACAAAGATGGGGGGTACAAAAATCTCAGAAATATGACAACAAATTACTTAAGTCATTAGGAACTCAAAATAAAACAAACATGGTGAGGGGAGAAAACCGGCTCCACCAGCAAGCTACTCCGCACATGATTAATCAAGACCTCCCATTCTTGAGATAGAAACATCCTGATTTCCATCAGATATTTACCGAAGCGTTCGATTAAATCTCATCCTTCCTTGTATTAAATCCCGAGCCACCATTGAGTCCATCTCAAGACAGAGTCTCCGCCCGACAGCCCGAAAACAAGCACATTTGAGCCCAGTAAGGATGCCCCGTAACTCCGCCTTCATCGAAGAAGCAATATCAATGCTAATTCCCATTCTCATCGCATAAGATGCCACCTGCGCTTGCCCAACCCAGGTTCCCACAGGAAGCGTCGTCTGTGTTAAGCTTAAGGAAACCTTCAGGTGGTTTTTTCCTGCATATCATCTGCCATGCCCATTCCGGATCTAAATAAAGATGCAGGACGATAATGAGCTTGACCCAATAACTTTTACCATAATATATATATATATATATATATATATATTTATGTATATCTATATTTTAACGTTCTTGTGGTTGGCCTAGCGGCCTGTCTAAGCATTTCGTGCCATGCCGAGCCGGCCTTTCACGGCCTGAAATTTTTTTTGTATTTATTATATTTTAAAATATGATTACATTACATAAGAAAATTTTCCATTTATTAGATTTCTTGAAAATAATAATTATGCCAAATTTAATTGTGTTCAAAGAAAATTTGTGCCTTTATTTTGTTTATTTTGTTTTTTTGGTGAGACTGGAAAATTGTTTTTGTTGCGTAAGCAATGAACTAAATATAAATAAATTAAATTGAATTATGAATCATATAATCAAAACAAACAGAAGAAAGTATGTCATCTGTTTTGAAACTTGTCCCATTCAGCCACATAACGATTACAATTCTAGTTGCATCTCCAGACCACTAAGCAAGCGGGAAATGAGGGTTTTGCTCAATCCCGAGCATGAATTTCATATTTGAGTGAGAACAAGTGGAAACCGAAAGTGAATATAGAAAATTTACGAGTAAGAGAGTTTTGCTTCTTAGTAAGTCGACATCACTCGAACCTAACTTAGTCAAATCCAATCAGGCTTGTAGATATCAAGTAGTGTCATAGACTAAAAGCGGAAATAGAGTTGTGTTTTTTTTTTTGTTAACCCAGGGTGTCCAGGTTTCGCCCGACTAATCTCCGAGGCTCTGTGAATCCCCGGCGACGCACAGAGCAGGTAATCACGTCAAAGGCATTCCGGTGGCCCCAAGGGGATTTAAACCCGGGATCTGGTGCAAACTTAGGCGCACTTTAACCACTAGGCCAAACCCCTTGGGATTAGCGGAAATAGAGTTACGGTGCTGGAGAAGACTCCTGGAAAAATTCCGGATGCATAGTGGATACATGCGGGTGGGAGCATAATGAGTGGATATAGAATTAAAGTTTAAATAAGTACCTTTTGAGATAGAGTGCAAAGCAGTGATGTACGTCCTCATGTAAGTGCTAGTAGTGTTTCTTAGTATTATTATCGTGGTGAGACTAATTATGCACTTTTATTATTTATCAGGATTTTTATTTTATTGCACTAAATTCATAAGTTTCTTTTATAATAAAAAAATTCAAATAATAATGCTACCTTTTTATTAGTTATTAAATTTTTTTATTAAATTAAGTCTACGAGCTCTTTTTATAATTACAAAATCTAATAATATTCATGGCGTTGCGATGGGAAAACAAAGTAGATGGAGTAACAGGCTTTTTGTACACTTTAAACAGGAGTTTATTGCAGTTTGCCCTCAAAGTATGGGGTGAAATTCGATTTGCTCCCGGGCTTTCAAAATTTAGCAAATAACCTGAAAATAAGTAAGGTAACTCATAGACTAAACTCTAGCCACATTTCTGGCCAAAACATGTCACATGTCAATTTGAAGAGGACAAAATTGTCACAATAGAAGAATTGATCAAAAATTGAGAATTTTGCAAAAATTAGGGCACCGATCATCACTCCATCAATGAAAGGTAACGCATGTACTAGAATTTCGATTACCCTCTCTTATAAAATAAACTAGCTCTCACATGATTGCTTTCACATTTTTATCCAATCTCGATTTTGATTTTTATGAAAATTTTGTTAAATTTATAGGAATTATGATTTATTTAAGTGGATAATTCGGTAGTTGTAAGTTGTAACTAATCAAGTAAAGTGAATAGTTTTTGTTCACCAAAAAAAAAATTAAAGGTGGATAGTTTTTTACTTTTTAATGGAAAGAAAGTGGCTGCGTTTTCAGGAATTTGATTTCTTTTTTACATAAAAATAGGAGAATAATTAAGAGTAGGATTTTATAATAAGACCAAATTATAGAAAAAATAAAAGGCGGTTTTACAGCATGAGACCCTTTTCCTTCTTCTTCTTCTTCTTTTTTTTTTTTTGATAACTCATAAAAAATATCATTCATGTAGAGTACTTAATGAACAACAACAAAGATCATATGATCCCAGTAGACAAAATATCAAGGAAACAGAATGAAGGGACACAAAGAAAGGGAGGAAATAAAAAGCTAAGAAGCAGATGTAGAACATTACAATATGAGACCCTTGTTTAAATAATAGTTTAAGATATAAGATAGATAGATGGATAGATGGATAAATAAATAAATAAATAAATAACTCGCGTAATACGCCCTCATGTTGCATATGCTTGAACTATGGTATATATAAAAGTAATGTTGGAAGATATTCTACTACTAATAATAATAATAATAATGATAAATCTATAAAATAAATAAATAAATAATTGGTAGAAGCTAGAGGACGTTGGAGGGTGGACTTCCAATGAGCTCTACCTCACAGACATAGCTACTTCCACTCCCTCCCTTTTCATTATCATAGCTAGAAGGAGACTCTGTTTTCTATTAAACTTTCTATTAAACAAGCAGATGGATAGATACACAATATACATTGATTTAACTAGTTTGACTCATTTTTTTAAGTATAATTTTGAGTTTGAGTTTTATGAAAGAAAAAAATTACGATTGAGAGAGTTTTATCCCTTAATAAGCTGATTAGACTCAAAATGAATTAGACCCATCAAATTTTCGAATATCATAGTGCACATAGACAAATAAATAGAAAGGATTCAGAATCTGGAAGCCTTCTGCGTTGACAATCATTCATCATCATTATTTTTCTCTTTGGTTTATTATTTATTTTTTCTTTTTAGATTGGGATTAAGGAGAAGTCCTCAGAGAATTAGCTGAGATTAATTTGTTATCATATATCAGCTTATCCTAGCCATAAAACGCATTAGCTGTTATTTTAGAATGGTCTCTTATTTGTCAATTTCATTTTGTCTACTCGTGATCCTATATTTTTTTTCGATTACAAGAAAAGCTCATGGACCTAGTACAATACAATAGAAATTCTAATATTTAATAAATAGGCACAAGTAATTTACTGAGTATCAAATCTGAAAACTCTTAATTACTAAGCGAGAGAGTGCGCCACTGTTCTTTACTAAATTAAATAGTCGTGATCATTTTATTAGTAGTGCATGTATGAGTACGCTTGATTGCATATAGCGCCACTCTGGTTCCCCCTGTTGATGAGAGACAACTTCCCACTTCATAAACCAACCCAGTCCTGGGCTACAAGATTTCTTCCGAGGCCAAAACTCCCTTTGTCTTTCTATCTCTGTCTCTCGGACTGGGTCTCTCTTCCAATCAAACTCGCAACACATTCTTGATTCTCGTCATTGAGCTCATGTCCATGTAATTATTTCCTTCTTTTTTCTTATACCTCATGAATTATCATTAAACAATGGGACAAATAAAGCCCAATACAAAATTAAGCAAGCTCTGGGACAACCTGATAAAGCAAAACAGAGCTACAGGGAGATGAAACAGAGGCTAAATCGACCAGGATATGCAAAATAGAGAGGAAAGGAAAGTACATCACATAATAGAAAGAAAAAATTACAACCAAGCAAAGTCCTAGCTGACCCCCCTGACTTACAGTCTGCAGAATCGTTAGCTTCCCTGAAAGTGTGCTGAAAACGAAGCTGGACGAAATGGAGCGAAGATAATTGAATGTCGCTAAAAAGATTCCCATACTTCCATGAGAATTAGCAATCCAAGAAACAATCGCTCAAGAGTCGGACTTGTGGTTTTAGTGTGTACTTAATATTTAAAAGCACAACGAATCTTGACTAATTCAGTTCGAATCGGGTTGGCCTATTAAGGAATAAAACTCTCTCAATCAATGATTTTCACAGTTCACAATACTCGAACTCGAAATCTTATTTAAGGAGAATGAGTACCGAAGCTAATCCTTGTTAGTTGGAAAAAAAAAATTTCCGGTAGATTCGAAAAAAAGAAATTTTATCAGGCTGATATTCCTATTTTTTAGTAATTGAAAAAGGAAATAATTATGAGTATCTATAAGAATTTCTTTGAAATTTTGGAAATTACAACAGGAGTATACTTGAAATGGTTGTTGGAGGATGGCATAATCTATTATTAACTTACCTACTCTCCCGCTCATGTACACGATAGAATAGTTTCGGAATCTTCTCGCGAATCTCTATATATATATATATATATATATAAAGTGGTATCCCAGGTAATAAATGGGATTAGAGAGATAAATATTTATTGATATAGGGTTAGCAATGTCAATTTCTATGCAATAATAAGGTTAGAAATGTAAATATGTATTGAAATTTAATTGGAAATGTCAATATCTAAATAATATTTACTTATATATCTAATTTAATTTAAAAATAACAAGAATAGAAAATAAACTTTACTTAAAATAATTTATGTCAATATTTTTACCTCATTTTGAGAGATTTTATTTGTAAAAAAATTAATTCTCAATTGACAAATTAACTATACGATCTATAAACGAATTAAAACTTATTAGTACAAAGTTCAATATATTATTACCATGACAATACAAATGTCCTATATTTTAAATTTATATTTAAAAATTTATTATAGCAAAAATAATTATATTATATATAATAAATTAATTATTTTAAGTGCATAAAACTACAATTATTTGTACTTTGAATATGCATAAACTTCACTTGAACTAATTTATGTTGGTATTTTTTCCTTCAATCTGGAAATTTTGTTTGTAAAAAATTAACTTTCAAATAACAGGTTAATTGTACTATCTATAAATGAACTAAAACTTATAAGTACCAAATTCAATTTACTACGTTATATATCTCATGGTATTACCCGTTTCTCAAATCTATCTTATGATTTAAAATTTACCTAGAAAGAGCCATGGTTTACATCTGGTTTCAAATCTATCATGACATTAATTTCTCCGTCAACATTTAACTGTGGTTGCCACGATGGCCCTTTGCCGGGGATAGATTTGAGAAAAAAAATTAAAATCATAGGATAGATTTAAGAAATAATTAAAACTATGGGATAAGTTTGGAGCCCGCTTACGTTTTATTGACGGATAAATTGACGGCGTAATATATTTGAAACAAGATGTAAACCTTAGGTATTTTTGGATAATTTTAAAATCGTAGAATATATTTGAGAAAACGGTTAATCCATGTGATATATGGCGTAAAAATCCCTCATTAGAATATCAAAATACAAATCTCTTGTCATTTTAAATTTATGTTGGAAAATTTATTATAACAAACAAAATTTATATTATATATAACAAATTAATTATTTATGTGCGTAAAACTATAATATTATATATACTTTGGATTTTTGCATAGTTTATGAAACTTATTCTCCATTAGAAAAAAGGTAATTATTATCACATTTAAAGTAAAATTTTTAACAAATTTTTGTAGAAAAAATCATGGGTGAAAGAGATCTTGCATAGTTTATGAAAATTATTTTATTTAAAGTAAAACTTATTCTCCATCGGGAAAAAGGTATTATTATCACATCTAAAGTAAAATTTTTAACAAATCATTGTAGAAAAAATCACGGGTGAAAGAAGACTAATTAGTTAAATAGGAGTATTACGCAAACTCCGCTCTATTCCAATAATCTATATTTCTGTATTATAAAAACATATTTCTTTTCTCCAGAAGCTGATCACACACCACATGAGATTCAGACTTCAAACCCCCCCCCTCTATCCTCTCTCTCTCATTGTTGACTTTGCTGACTCTTGCAAATTCCGCCGTCGCCGTCAGGCCATGAAAAGCTGATCAGGCGGCTGGATCAAGAACCCCTATATAAGTCTTCGCTCTCTGATCCTGTCGTCATCTCTTCTTCGTCGTCGTCATCGTCATCGTCAAACCCTAACTCTAAAGCCCCCACAGAGACACACGCAGACGCTCAGAGGGATCCCCAGTTCGCCGCGATGGACATGTGGTACAGTGGCTGCCATCGCCGCCGCCGCCTCTGCTCGGTGCTCAACTCCTTCACCATCGCCTGCGAAGCCTTCTCTGAACTCCTCTCCTCACCGATCTCGTCCTCGATCACGATTTCCGAAGCCTTCACGCTCTAATCCCTCGGAATCCAGTCCCAGATCAGAGAAATTTTTTCCAATTTTCTGCGTCTTTTTTTTAGTCAGTCTTCCTCCGATCATGGCCGAGTTCGATGCGGGGGAAGGCGACGAGTTCGCGGAGAGAGACCCGACCGGCCGCTACGGCAGGTACGAAGAGATACTCGGGGAGGGCGCTTTCAAGACCGTCTACAGGGGGTTCGATGAGACCAAAGGGATCGAGGTGGCGTGGAGCAAAGTCGATATCGAGCCCTTCCTCGAGTTCCCGCAGCACCTCAAGCGGCTCTACGCGGAGGTTGATCTGATCAAGTCTCTCAGGCACGAGAACATCATCAAGTTCTGCAGCTCGTGGGTCGACGAGGGGAATAAGACTATCAATATGATCACCGAGCTGTTTACCTCAGGGAGCTTGATGCGTTACCGGAGGAAGCACCGGAAGGTCGACGCCAAGGCGATCAAGAACTGGTGTAGGCAGATTCTGAGGGGCATCCACTACTTGCACAGTCATAATCCCCCGATCATCCACCGGGACCTCAAGTGCGAGAACATCTTCGTGAATGGGTATGATATAGTTCAATCTATTCTGCCGCTGTTACCGATAATTTGGTTGTGTATTGAATTTAGGATGAGATCGGGTATGGGAGCGGGAAGAGAACTAGGGAATTCCATGAAAGATCAAGAGAGGCTTGTTCGGGAAAACAGCTAGAGACCCCAATCAATCACGGATTCTCGAGAATACTAGGAATAGGGATTGTTCATATATGGCATCTTGTAGAATTTATATCAATGCGATGAACTCTGAGTGGTTTCTGTATGTTCTGTTCTTTAGGTATGATGGGCATGTTAAGATTGGAGATCTGGGACTGGCCATTGTGATGCAGCAGCCCATTGCCCGGAGCGTGATCGGGACCCCGGAGTACATGGCCCCTGAGCTGTATGAGGAGGAGTACAACGAGCTCGTGGACGTCTACTCTTTTGGGATTTGCGTGCTTGAGCTGGTCACCTGCGAGAGACCCTATAGCGAGTGTAACAATCCTGCTCAGATTTTCAAGAAGGTCATGTCCGGGCAGAAGCCTGCTTCTCTAGGCAGGGTTAAGGATCCTGAGTTTAAGCAGTTCATCGAGAAGTGCCTTCTTCCTGCCCTGGAGCGGCCATCTGCTTTTGAGCTTCTGAATGATCCTTTCCTCGCGGGTGGTGAAGACTCGACCAAGCTCAAGAGTAGGACTAGTCAGATTAGTCAAAGTTCACTTTCTGAGCTGAGGCTGTCCACAAAAGATCGCGAGTTCAGCTTATCGGGAGAGGAAGTAGGGGCTGATACAATTTCATTCACTTTGCGCATGTTGGACCTTCAAGGGCAGGGGAGTCGGCTGGAGTTTATGTATTGCTTGGGTTCAGACACTCCGGGTTCTGTCTCTAGGGAGATGGCCCAGCAGTTCAAGCTTTCTGATGAAAATAAGGCTGCTGTCGAGGACTTGATGGACCAGTCAATCAAGGTGGTGCTTGAGAGTAGATGGAGGAGTCAAACAAAACCCGAGTTATGCGGAATAGGATTGCAGTGTTACCAAGAGGACCTGATGGACTGTAATCAAATTGGGATGGCAAAGAAGGGTATACGCGTTGCTTGACGTAGTTTAGTGTTCTTTTTACAACTCTCGTGTGATATTGTTGCACGGTCATTTGATTCAATGTACGATAGATGCTATTCTTTCAAATGAAGTTCTTTTCCATATTATGCTATGGTTTTGTCAAGTGATAGCATGACATTGCCCGTCATCTTCAGGCTTGGCCATTACTCAAGACAAATTTGAATCGGAGTTTATGTATTCTGAATTCGAGTAGGATCTCTACATCGATGATCATGTATGGTCCGCTAACTGTCATATTGTAACTTTCTTGATTCTTATACAAACCCACCGAACGTACCAAGGAAATATGCTTGTAGATAAATTTGTCAGTTTTATACAATTTTTTATCGGATCTCCATAGATCTCTCTTTGAGATCCAAATCCGATCATCAATGCAAATCATATTCAGTTATGTATAATAGATCTGATCTGGTCCTTTAGCATTAAATTAAAGTCAGTGATTTCGAACATCAAAGTCCAAGAACATAGAGGACCATATATACAAAGATGTAAAAACTTAAAAGGAATGCACGTATGATCACCGAAATAAAGGTTTGGGCCAAAAAAAGGAAAAAAAATCACCGATATAAAAGGAATGCACATACTCCACGAAGCTGGAGTATCAGCAGTTAACACTTGTCGGTAAAACTCAAGGTTCAGTCTGCAGAACCCGACAAGGTCCAGCTAAGTTCAAGTCGGCACCACCAACCGTTGCCACAACAGTCTTCAAACTCGCACTAGGCTCCATAAACTCTAATATTCGTGGTACACCGATCTGATGTATATACATGCTCCGATCTGATGTATATACATGCTGTTCATTCCACTGAAGTCCCCTGTACGTGAGGATCCCACCGAGCACTTCCACTTATTCTATGTGATTATATGGAAATCTAATGCTAAGGCAGATGGCTAATCGTTGTAATTTATCAGATGAATTACCAATGCTTTTGCTTTCGGTGTCTTGAAGAACAAATAGATTGATCCTTCATTAGCGCTGAATAGCTAGCAGGATATCTTCATCAAAAAGCGCAGACTGCAAACCGAAAACTACATTCAACGAAATCTAGTCAGAAGGATTACACTTTCTTTTATCATTCTCTATCTTCGAATTTTCGTGAATGAAAGAACGCAGCTTATGACAGAACTGATTCTCTGCTGTGCAGTAACATTAACTTCTTAAACGATGGTGGGTTCGGCAGATTCAACTGAACTAATAGTACAGTTGCTGAGCATTCTAGCTGCATATTGATCAGCATTCGAAATTGAGTTAGCTGCCGCACCTAATCATATGCCCAGTTGCTCCCCTGTCACCACTGACAGACTTCTCTGTTTGTCTTGAACTTCCAGTTGAGAAAGAGGTGTGTAATTGAAACTAAACCGACTACATATCAAATCTATTAGGGATGATCGGTTCCGGATACCCTATATTTTTTTAGGATACCTGGACCCTACCCTGTAAGGGACATGTTCCAAGATTTTTAAACCGGATCCTATCTTGTTAAATCCTAGAACCGAAACCTACCCAGAACTTATATTATACTATAGGTTTTGAATACCTTGTAAATTTTTATCTCACTAAATAAAACCGAAAACATCATATACATAATCAGTAATCAAACCAAATATAATATAAATTTAAATTTAAATTAATCTACAATACCAAAAAATAATGTCTCATCAAATAGATTTTTTCCCTCTCTTTTTCCTTTGCGAATGGTACTAAACAAATTTTTTCCCTTTGCATATTAGCAGCAAAACTATCAATGCTAGATAGATTTCATGAGAAGGAACTTTGTTGCCTCTAATGCGTGTGCTTTTTCCCTATTCTAAGAAACAATAACTTTCCTCAATCCTCTTTTTTTTTTTTAATATCCGGTTGCGGTTCTGAATACCCTGTAGGCATGAACCGAAACCGAAATCGATTTTCACCGATTCCTGATTTTAATATCCAAACTCTACCCTATTTTCAATACGAGTTCGGATCCTACTCTAACAGGTAGGTTCTGATCGATTCCGAATATTACCGGTACCCGTGTACACCCCTAAAATCCATGGCCTTCGGCTTAACCAGCATTATCTCAAAGCTCATGAATATTACAGAGAACAAGAAGTTATATTGATACACCAACTTTATTACAAAAGATACAAAATCAAGTAGCATATTTACCTATGTTACGAAGTCGACACGACCATTGGAGTTCTTTCTTCAACCCACAAGAAGCAATGGTCGGATTATTATTTATACAAGAGAATGCTAGAGTCCATCTATGAACCACCACATTGAGGCCTGGCAATGGCAGATCCGGGGTGGGAACCAGCAAAGCCCTTCCTGGGTATCTCATTAAGCCAGTGGCAGTCTTCGAACTCGCACCGGGCACCATAATTGGGTAACTCCACGTCCCGAGGCCTGATGTACGCTGGCCCCCAAGCAGGGGTCCCATCCTCGAATGAGTTATGTGTCAGCCTCCTCAAATTGGATCCGTCCAATTTGATCGTGAATATCTCGCCATAGGGCTGATAGTGGTGTGGATTCGAGATTGGTTCAGCTGACACTCCTGCATAGTCTGAAGTAAATACCAAGCTCTGCCCGTCCGGGCTGAAGTACGGGTGGTTAGTCCGGCCGGCCAACCCGCTCTGGACCAGCTTCCTCAGCCCGGTCCCATTGGGATGGATGAGGTACAGCTCAAAGCTTCCACTGCCAGGTTTGCTCCTGTCGGATGCGAAGGCAATCCACTCACCATCTGGGGACCATGCGCACATCGTATCGGTCCATGGGCCTTTGGTCAGCCTCTGAAGTCTCCCCATCTCTCCCTCAACGGCATCCATTATGTACAGGTTCTTGTGCCCCGATCGGCCTGATCGGAACACGATCCACTTCCCATCAGGGGACAGCGCCGGGAATGCATTATTCTTGCCATTAGTGGTCAGTTTCTTAACAACCGGTCCATCCGCGTTGTCTGCAGCAATAGATATAATGTCGACATGGGTGGTCTCCGTAGCAAAGGTGGGACCAGTACTGGTGTAAACGACCCCTGCCCGGACAGGGTCCCAGGCGGTGGAGAAGGCGGTACCAGAATAGACCTCACGACGACCTGAACCGTCCCGGTTCACTACATACACGCCGGGGAACTTGACGTATGCAATGCGGTCACCGGCAGGTGAGAAGGAAGGGAAGGAGCCGTCGACCCTAAATAGAGAGAGCCCGGGGACAGGGCTTCGGACATTCTCAAGTAAAAAGTGTGGACTTGTTTCGGGGCCGTTAGCTCCGCCTCGGCACTTGTGGTACCCGACGCGGCGAGAGTCGGGCGAGATGAACGGGTTGAAGTGATGAGTCCGCGGCGACACGAGCCGAGTCAACTCCCTGAACTCGCCTCTCACCAGGTCGAAGATCTCCACGTGCCGAAAGTCCGACCCCGGCCGCCTCGTCGCCACAGCAATGAAATCCTTGTTCCCCGGCGAAGTCGCGGGGGTGAACGCATGAAGTCCCGGCGGCGTGACCCGGTGGGTCACCACGGTTTCAGGCGTGACTGGCCCCTCGCTCGGCAGGACCGCCCGGTGTACACTCCACCAGCCGTCACTCCCTCTCCGGTGGAAGAACAGAGTCCGGTCGTCGACCCAACAGGGCCAGCCGCCGTGCTCGACGGCCTTGACCCGCTCACTTCCATCACGACTCAGGAACACATAGATGTCCGTACCGAGTTCCTCGACTTCACCGCCCCAGCCCACCTCTCCGTACGACGCCACCGCCGTCCAAACCCCGGAAGGCGAGACTGCAGGGCTGAAATCGGCAACTCCGTAGGGAGTCAGCCGCCGAGTCAGACCAGTCCGCAACTCGGTCGAGTACACCGCGGCCCAACTCGTCCTTGGCTCGCCGGCGTCCTCGTGAGTCGACACGTAAATCAAATGCCCGCCGCTCAGAGTGGGCTTGTCCTTCATCGAAACTCCATCCCCTGCCCCCCCAACCAGAGGAATCTGAACCCTCACCGTGGTTTCAAGGGCCGCTCTGCTTCGGGTTTTCCTCTCCGCTTCGTAATAAACGGCGTCGTAGTATATCCTCCACGTGCCGTTCCGCTCGGTCACGTAAATCAGCTCCAGAGATGGAGGAACAGGGGGAGCTTCGTCGGCTGTTCTGATTAGGGTTTGGTTGGACAAGAGAGAGAGGAGGGGAACGCCGGACGATGATGTCGAAGGGAAATGGCCGTTGAAGTTCAGCGACCGGCCATCGGTGAGCCGGAGCTCATTGATTGGGCTCGAGCGGCCTCGGAAGGGAAGGGTGAATATATCGAATGCGTTGTCCGACCTGCTGCCCAGCGACGCGAAGATTATGCTGCTGCTGCCACCGCCGCTTGGGTGCTCACCGTCCTCGGCCGCCGCCCCCGGACGGAGTAGGGCCCAGACGAGGCAAAGCAAGAAGAAGCGAAGTCGCATGGGTACTGCCATGAGATTCTGCAGAGCTTTGGGCTATGTCTGTGGCTGATGATATTATCCGAGAGGGGGAGAGATAGATGGTGGACTGGTGGTGTAAGAGGTGACGTAGAACGCTCTTGTGGGGCCCATGAATTGACCGATCGACACGTGGCGCTCCTGAGATTCGTGATGTCTTAGGATTTTATCTTGGAGAGGGCCCACTTGGAATTTGACGTGCCTCCATTAAGAGAAATTATTATATAAACTACATTCACCACGTCCATACGAATTAAAGAATAATTATTGAGTGAAGTTGGAGAAATAAAATTTTATTATTATTTAATTTAATTTTTAATATTAATTTTTTTAATTATTTATTATTTTTTCATAATTTAATAATATAATTATTACCTTTTATCAATTATTCATTACATTTTCAAATATTTTTTTATAATTCAACTACACAATCATTACAATTCGATTTTAAATTCAATTTTATTTAACTCTAAAATTAAACACACTATAAAAAAACGACCTGTTTGAAATTTTAGGACTCTCGGCAGAGAAGTACAAAAGAGTAGCCTTTCGAGCAAAAAAAGTAATAGACATGTTGCATTAGCTGTTTCAGCCCGTTAAAGGTCGAGCGATGACTTAGCACGAAACCTTAGGCGTGAGTTCCTCATTCACAAGTTCATATCTCACCTGATGAATCTAGAGAGAAATTATTATATGAACTACTTTTTTTGGGGGGTCAATTTCTATCGGAATTTGGTATTTTGGACGGATTTCCTTTATTATTTTGTTTGTGTGCTCTGCGTGTGAATTTTCTAGGCCTCGATTGGTCCCACTAATGATATTGGACCTAAAATCAAATTCCAAGGCACGTTGCGATACGTGGATCAAATTGTTCAGGTAACATGTATTGACATCAATGCAGAGATCATCATGTATTTATGATCGAATTTGTCCCGATAATACACATTTGACGTTATCTCAATTGTTTGTTTATATGTACGTAAGATATTTCAAAGGGCGAATCTGCTTACGATTATGTTATTTTATTTGGGAAGAACTGCTTATGATTCATGTTGCATGGTATTGAGCAGAGTATATTTTGCCACTTAATTAAAAATGGTCCAATTCTTCAAACTAGCATCACTCATTAAACCTACCAAACCCGGATAAACGCGATCAAGTCACTAATCATTAGTCGATGATGAAACTGGGAAGAAATTTAATTTGCATGAGATTACCTCTTTATGGTTTCTATAAGAGCGACCGTCTAATCTTTTGTGACAGGTAGCAACAAGCATAAGATATCGGATTCATAAAAGCACTTCCCTGGAACATGCACCATACAGTTAAGTCTCTGACCATCATACCAAGGGCGACTCATCCATTGTGGAAAGATTAAATGTGCAATCACTTTAAACATGATTTCACCGTATACGCAAAGTAAATTATCTAAAATTACAGTAAGATAGTACAAAATTGTACAATTACTAGTATTTTTTAAAAAAATTATTATGTAACTTATTTAGATTACTAGTAAATCACTTGTAATTAAAGTAAATTATACGGATTTTAAGAAACTTTGCTTGAACTTCTATTAAAACATCTTCCCTCGTAACGATTTTTCAAGAAAAATGTCTGCTTGCCGTTATTTTTTTCTTTAAATTAATGGCAAATCTCTAAAAATAATGGAAAACTAGTTAACATGCGCATATTGTGCTGTAATTCTGTCAACTTTTGTATGACTAAAAACATATAACTAACATATAGGACATACAAATAAATATAGATTTAGAAAAATGTTCAAATCTATAGATTCTACCATGTACTTACATATACATATTAGAAATTTTGAAAGAGAGTTATGAATGAAAAGTTATGAAGATAAATAAATACTAATCTAATCGTATGAAATAACATATATATTAAAAGATAATAATCGTGTAATATGTAGGTAGAAGTACGTGTAGAAGCAGCGAGAGATATAATAAAAAATATACAGGGGTTAGAGTGGGGGAAAAATATCATGAATAAAATGATCACTTATAAAATGAATTTCTACATCTCCTATTTATAGAATATTTAGAATATTGAACGTAAAAGAATATCACATATCTCGAGAAGGCTTTTAATTTTTCAAAGAATTCTTTAATTATATATCATTACATATAAGTAATATGGACATATATCCAAAATATATCGAATATGTCACAAATAAAATATGGTAAAGGTTCATTTAATCGGAATTGAAACGGCAATCAACGTGAAGTTGGGAATTTTTGGCTTACATGGTGCAACCGCGTCTCGCGCCTCGACTTTTATATATTACAATAATGGGTTAATTGCATTAAAATAATGAATTTTGATAATTTTTAGAAATCTAGTATGATTCTTTTTTTTTTGTGCACAGAATTACACAAACCATGATACAAGGCCCAAATCAATCATCCGTCAACTTTTTTGTTAATTTTTGCTGACACGACAAACATTACATATAAGTAATATGGACATATATCCAAAAATGTATTGAATATATCCCAAATAAAATACGATAAAGGTTCATTTAATCGGAATTGAGAGGGCAACTAACGAGAAATTAGGGATTTTTGGCTTACATGGTGCAACCATATCTCGCGCCTCAACTTTATTACAATAATGGGTTAATTGCATAACATTAATGAATTTTGACAATTTTTAGAAATCTAGTATGATTCTTTTTTTTTCTTTTTTGCACAGAATTATGCAGACCATGATACAATGCCCAAATCAATCATCAATCAACCTTTTTAAAAATTTTTGCTGGCGCGGCAAACATTACATATAAGCAATATGGACATATATCGAAAATATATCTAATATGTCACAAATAAAATATGGTAAAGGTTCATTTAATCAAAATTGAAAGGGTAATCAACGCGAAGCTAGGGATTTTTGGCTTACATGGGCAATCATGTCTCGCCCCTTGACTTTTACATATTACAATAATGGGTTAATTGCATAAAAATAATGAATTTTGACAATTTTTTGAAATTTAGTATGATTCTTTTCTTTTCCCTTTTTTGCCCCGAATTACTCTGACCAATACAAGGCCCAAATCAATCATCAGTAAACCTTTTTTAAAATTTTTGCTGACGCAGCAAACATTTTGTGACATGACATTAGAAAAAAATCAAAGTATAATATAAAATGCATGAAAACTCAAAAAATAAAGAAATTTTTTTGAAGAAATAAAGGATAAGAAGAATTTAGAAAATGAAAAAAGAAAAAAGTAATTCAAAAAAATTTAAAAACTTTGATAAGTAGAAAAATAAAAATTAGTAAAAACTTTCAAAAATAAAATTTGAACATAAAATAAATTCATAGTAATTTTAAAAACATCGATAAAATTTTAAAGGGATTTAAATACAAAAGAGAAAAAAAAAAAGGCCCTTATCATGGAAGTTTGCCTAGTTGTTTTGAGATTGTTGGACTTAATTAAAGATCGAATCAGCCTTAGTTGAAGCCAAGCCTTAGAAATCAGCTATCCCGTGCTTGAAATGGGAGGCAAATAAATGGCAACCAAAATGGGCCGCGAGGGGCGTGGTAGAAAATGATGGATGCAAATAGATATTTGTGGGTCTACTACACTCCTGAGATATCACAAAATTAATTAAATATTGTTACTAGTTAAAAAGTTTGTCTTAAAAGTAAAATTTTAGGTATTACTTTTCATATGTACATTTAATTAATTTTAAGTATTTCATGAGGAAATTCAGAGATCAACATAACTCGCTTTTTGTCTTACTCTTCACTTTTGTCACCCTTTATTGGCCTCCTAGAACTTCAAGATAATTCATTCCCAAGATTTAACTTCAGCTAAGTCTGGCACATTTCTCTATCATTTCTCATTTTTCCTCTTTTCATTTTTCAAATTTTCTAAACATTTTCCCTTTTTTTACTATAAACAAGAAAGTATTATCTATTAGGGTTAATTTCAACTAGAAAGCCTATATTATACTTTCTTTCCTAAATATAACCAAAAACGAAAATGGTTAGAAACTAAAGCCTATACTTTCAAGATTATCCTATATATGGTCACCTTTACTTTCCATTAAATTTTACATTAGGAAAATAATTTTACAAAACATAAAATTGAGAAAATTGGAAAGAAAAAATTAATAAAAATAAAGATGCTCAAAGAGGAGCTAGGAACGCGGTCCAAGGTCCCTCGCTTCTCATCATATCGAGATTTGGTAATTTATTTTCTAAATAGAGAGAGGATAAAGATTTCGGCGATTTCAAGGCCGACGCTTGCCACCACTGCCTAAGTGAATTATGGCGTCCTCTCCTCAACATTGCATCATTATTGGCCTATGCTTGCTTCTTTCGTTATTATGAAGCTTTTTTCTTTTCATGGATTTAATTTTCTAATATTAATTTTTTTATTTTTTCTAGAAAATGAAAAGCTAATAGGAAAATGGACAGAAAAAACAAAATTTAAAGGAAAAATGGAAAATTTAACCAAAAAAAATACAACTGGCTATAAATAAATAATTTTGAAAAGGGTTAATCACTAAAAAAAGTATGACCTTTACACTTTTTTCTAAATATAGCACGATCTTTAAAAAATAACATAGAAAAACACCATCTTTGCATTTTTTTTCCTAAATATAGTACGGCATTTGGAGAGTAGCACTTAAATGTACGACATTTGCACTTATTCCTAAATACAATATGACATTTAAAAAATAGCACATAAATGCACGACCTTCAAGCACGATTTTCTTTTTTAACATGACAAAATCGTAGCTAAACCAGAAAGATGTGTTTTTATGTGCTATTTTTTTAAGGTCGTGCTATATTTAGGAAAAAGTACAAATGTCGTGCTTTTCTGTGCTACCTTCCAAATGTTATGCTATACTTAAGAAAAAATGCAAAGGTCGTGCATTTCTGATACTATCTTTTGAAGGTCATGTCATATTTAAAAAAAAGTGCAAATGCCATACTTTTCTAAATGATTAGCCCTTTTGAAAATGCATGCTTTTATTTTAAATAACTTTTGCTTTTAATTATATTTGGGAAGAGGATAAAATACTGCTTTTTTATCGAAATGAATCCTTTTTCAAATTGGCCATTTTTTTCAAAGCAATGTAGGGCTATCTTCGCAACATGTTGCTCCTATATTAGGTTGTTTTGGATGTGAGGTAAAAATTTTATGCCTTGCAGTAATATTGACTCCACAATCTATTTTTAATTTGTGCTCAGGTGATTGTGCCAATATGCATTCGCCTTCTTAGGGCGGGGCAAAGTTGGACCATCAATGCTTAATATAGGAAATACAAGAGATTAAGGCAGTCAAAATCGAGTTTCTAACTAGAAACGACCTGTGGTCGGACTAACTTGTCCCGACTTGCAGGATATTCACATGGGCCTTGAGATTTATTTTATGAATGTTAACCTTGTTTGAGGTAAAATTAAGGATTGACTTATATTCCTAATAATATCCTACCAAACAAATCAAGCATTTTCTTCTTGTGATAAATTCTAAACTTTTTTTATTTGATAATCTGAGTGTTCGAGTTTCGGCCGGCTAATTTTAGATTCTTCGGTGCTCTGTGATATCCGGCTGTGCACGGAGTAGGTAGTCACGCCAAAAAGTGCTCCGGTAACCTCAAGGAATTTCAAATCCGAGATCAGGTGGATACATGAACTCTTTATTAACTATTAGGTCAAACTTATTGGAGTTATAGTTTTGTTTCTGGAGTTAAATTATACTCAACTTAACTCCACTTTACTTTCTCTCAATTTAACAATACCATCATTACTTTTTTTTATTATTATGTTTTTCTTCAAGTTAATAATAAATCACGTTACACACTTTTTCTTAACCATTACTACAATTAATTTTTTAATGTTAAATTTTCCAAACTATTCATTGTTTTTTCTTAATTCAATTATACAATCATTACTTTTTTATCTTATTTTCATTTTTCAATAATAAATTTCCCAACTTCATTCTAATCTTTCATCAATTCAACAACATAATCATTATTATTATTTTTAATTTTTTCTCTTATTTAATAATAAATTCTCACATATACTTTTTTCAAACTATCATTATAA
Organism: Punica granatum; assembly: GCF_007655135.1. Classification (NCBI taxonomy): domain Eukaryota; kingdom Viridiplantae; phylum Streptophyta; class Magnoliopsida; order Myrtales; family Lythraceae; genus Punica; species Punica granatum. The sequence continues at coordinate 13,206,233 of NC_045134.1, read as the reverse complement.
ATTCATTTAAATATATACATTAATATTTAGCGTGGAGTGGAGTTAAACTCCACTCCATTGCCACATGCCACCATAAATTCTAAACATTGATTTTGCTTAGTTATATTTTTCTTTTTTTTAGCTACAAGAGCTAAAAAGTTGATCAATCTCCTTAAAAGGTTTGTTTGGGACTTGAATTTGGAGTGAGGGAGGGAGAGAAATTGGAGGGAGAGTATTTCCCTTATTTAGGAGATTTATTTGAAGGGAAGGGAAGGGAGGGGAGAAGGAGGGATTTGAAGGAAACACTCTCCCTTCATTTTCCCATCCAAATTAGATGAATTTGGAGGAACTCATTATTTTTTATTCTATCTTCTACACAACTCTCTTTGCAATTTTATTTTTTAAACTTGTGTAATATTTTTTTTTTCTTTTCACTCCTTTGCTCTCAGCTCATCTCCCTTGTCAATTACTCTCAAATAAGAAAGTTTATTTTCCTCCATTTCCTCTCCTGTCCTTCCCTCTCCCCAAGTCTCCCTCTCCTCTCCCTCGGTATCCCAAACATAGTGTAATTGAAAATGGAAATGTAATTAGTTTAATTTTGACTGGATAGACTCAAATTTCTATTGAATATACTGAACAAACTCGCACTTTTATACGAGTCTATCAAATTAAAGTTACTTATAAAATCATATGCGGCCCCTTTTGTTTAATTTTTTTTAACTCAACTCAATTCAACTCTATTTACTTCAATTCTACAACATAATTATTATTTTTTTATTTTTCTTTAATTTTTTAATTATTAAATTTAATTTTTAATACTAAGTTCTCTTAACTATTTATTTCTTAACACAATCATTACTTAACCATCACTTTTTCTCAACTATTCATTTTTTTAAAACTTTATCTTATAAATCAACAATACAATTATTATAAATCAATTAAAATCAAAACTCAACTCCACCCAACTTTAATATTAAATACAAACTCAACTCCACCCAACTCTAATATCAAATTAAATCTCAGGGTCCGAGGTGATTTGATTTTGAGGTTCACCCCGCCTCATGGCCATGGGAAGCTAACTTACTGAAGAAGCTAGAGTCGGTCTCAGTCAACGCATGTCGGCTTCGGACTCTCTTTTCTCCTTCGAAGAATTCCAATCAGACCGAAGAGCTCGAAAGGCCGCTCGAGCATTTCGATAACCGCGACGGAGAAGCTTACCCCTCACCCATCCCTCCCTCCCTCCCCCTCTTTCTTCAACCCCATGAGTTTCCTCAAGCCATCGGCAATCCATCAGCTCCTCGCCGCCTCCGCCTCCCTGAAATGGATGCCCTGCCAGTGCTCGCACTCCTCTGGTCCACCTTCTCCGAGTTGCTCTTCATCCCATCCTCCTCCATGTACCCGACTCTCCGTGTCGGCGACAGGATCATCGTCGAGAAGGTAAGATCCCATGATCCAGTTCTCGATCGGTCGTGATTCTATCCACTCAGCAAAATGCCAAAATCATGTGGAATGTAGCTCTGTTTTAGGCTGAACAAATTGATGAGCGGGAGGAATCAGAAATGGGCATTTGGCTTCCGAATAATCCGGACTTTTGTCCAATGTGATGACTTTCTTTGTGGGTTTTGGTCGTTGTCTCGCGTGATTCAATTTCCCATTGATGGGCAGTTTCGTGATTCTTCAATTCGCTGTGATGCATTTCTTTACATAACATGCCCAACGGGCAATCCTTTACCCGGTTGGGTCGGACTGTCTCGACTTTAATCCTCATTTTTACTGGATGCTCCTTCGAGTTGCTTTTAACGATTGATCACCTGTAAAATGTCGAAATTACATGTTCAAGTCTAATTTAGATTGTCCAACCCTTAGTTGCTTCAGTTCTTGATTCTTTGAGAATCATGACTAGTTTGGCTAAGAATGCTGCCACATCGATATTGACATTCTTGATTGTTTCCGGGTAGATTTTGATATGCCGACCCCATTACGCGTACTTCCCCCTGAATCTCATCAAATATGTACTTTGTAAGTTGTTCCAATCTTTTCTATTGCATGGCATAATGAATAGAGTTCTCTACTCATCCGCTTTATCCATCTAGTTTACCGCGTGTAATGTGTATTTCTTGTATCTCATGTTTCAAGTTTTTGAGAACTGAAACTTAATGCTGAGTTGTCTTTGTGTAAAACCTCGGTTGGACCATTGCTTGTGCTTGTAGTTTGAGGCTGAATTGCTGTTCCTTTTTTCTTCCCCCCTTGATTTGAACTGACATCTTTGATAATTTGATCTAATTTCCAGGCATCATTCTACATCAGAAGTCCTGCTGTAAATGAGATTGTAACCTTTCGAAATCCAACACAGGTTGGTTATTTAGGCGTATAGAATTTCCCTTCAAAATATATACTACAGTTCATTTTCTGTTGCTTATTATATCAATCTTCTTAATTTTGTCTACAGAAACTTGAATCGAAGAAGGATGATATATTTATCAAGAGAATCGTTGCCAAGGCTGGAGATTGGGTTGAGGTATGATAACATCTCAAAATGGTAATGAATAATCGGTTGTCACCTCCCTTCCCAGTCGATTTCAAATGCAATGTCGAGATTCTTCTCTTGCTGGCTAGTCGGAGTTAACAGTAAGTGCATTTGAAATGTCTTCAGGTGAAACAGGGGTCACTTCACGTCAATGGAATAGCTCAGATTGAAGATTTCATCGCAGAGCGACCAAGATACTCATCTAGATTAACAGTATGATCCCAATATTTTTCTTATTTAACTTTCTCATTCGCAGCATTCTTTTCCATATTATCCTTTGCAAGTCTGATAAATTATCGAACCTGATGGGTCGGATACTGCTAGGACAAGGGTCCATAATACTTTGTAAAATTTCTTCACATAAGATCAACTGTAGGTAGAAGTAGCCTGAAAGACTGACTTGCTTTTCTCATTAACATCTAAAAGGCTTCATGACCCTCTCTTCGATTTTGATTAATCAAAGACATGATAATGCGGTCTCATATGCTTGGTCCGGCTCTTGCTTTTTCTTGTGAGCATTTCCTGTAATTTGCCAACGGTGGCTTTTCACTGAATAGTGGTTTGCTAATTCATCTTCTGACATGCAGTTTGTACCCAAGGATCACGTCTACGTGTTGGGTGACAATCGCAACAACAGCTACGACTCCCATGTTTGGTTAGTTCTTCACAGCTTCACATCTCCTTTTGTTTCGACACCTCTCGTAATTGAATAACAAATTGAAATTAACATGTATCCTTCTATCATGGGAAATACTATATCGCACATACAAGTTATTTCTTTGATGCAGAAACATAAAAAAAAGTCTTAAATCTCAAATCAGGATAACACGATGAATTTTCTTTGTTTCCTTTTGTTTCTTGCGTTCCTGCTTTGTTTTTTACCGGTGTCTTTTCTTCGCAATGAACAGGGGGCCTCTTCCAGTGAAAAATATAGTAGGAAGATTTGTGACATGCTGCTATCGACCTTCCAACCACCTGACGGTAACCACACAAACGTGATAGAACTATACCAGAAGACCCCATTCTAGTCGATGATTGGAAGCATAATCGTATGATCTCCTCGTCCCCCACATGTGCAAAGTCTTATAAATAGTTACTGAGCTCGTAATGATCTTCATTAGATTGGACAGCTATGGTGTTTTTCCCAGGAGTGCTTCTACTGCGGGACATTATAATGTCTCATGGTGAGACAGTAATCTTATTCATTAGATATTTCAACTTGAAATCTTGATCATTCATAATTTATATATTTTACCCCTCAAATTGTAGTCCTTCAACTATTAAGTTTGCGGTTTTTGCCTACAATAGTTTGTACTTATCCCTCCCTCGTCCGATAGGTGGCCCAATCAAATCATCACACGTGTTCACACGTGGCCAATAAGGTAATGGACACAACCCGACCCTAATTAATTGGATTAGAGCTGAACCGGTAGACCTGTTTTTTGCAACTTTGGTTTGGTAGTATTTATTAAACCGTTGTGTTCGGTTTTCCATTGGTTCATTATATCATTTTCTAATAAGTTTTTTTAGGTCTTTCATCCGTTCATTTTATCGTTTTGAATTTCGATCACCATGTTCGATCATCATCTTACAATTGATACAAAGGTTTTTGTCTCTTCGATCATCAAATTGTTACCACAAACAACTGGTTTTCTCATCTATTTGTATTTGGTTGAAAATTTTGTTCACCGGAATTGAAACTTCAACTCCATCATCAATTTCCCGATGCATGTAATATGAAAATAACCCCCTTGTTGGACGTCATGTCGTTGCAACGGTAAACTGGTTTGGATTATGATGGCTAATTCTTATCGACATGTTTTGCTTCACTTTGTCAAACTGTTTTTTCGAAGTATTATCGGGGAGTTTGCTAGTGGCTGGCTATGTTGATCTTTCTAACTTTTTTTTTTTTTTTGCCTCCGATCAGTTTTTCTTTTGGCAATGATGATTTCCTTATTTTATTCCCTAATATTAAGGGATATATTGCAACTTTTTTTTCTGATGAGTTGATATTTTCCAAGAATATTTCATTGGTTTATTGATTTAATTTTTTTTCTAAAACTGTTTTATACTATTCGCTCATGTGCACATTACGTTCGGGCAAACTATGGGTGACTTGAAGAATAATCGAATTTATCATTATCACAGTATTATTTGCCTTGTTAGTTTAACTAATTAGCTCAAGTCAATGTTGTAAATCAATAACACGATATGACTCGCAGCTATTTTTGGGTCCACTTTCCCACGATGTAACTTCCCAGTTATATTCCCTAAAATCAACGGATATATTTACGAAATACATTCCACGACATGTTTGGTTCCTCTCACAATTTTATTCCCTAAAATCAAGGGATATTTTAAGGAAATAACTCACACTGATATATATCTTTACTGTGAAGGGAAAACTTAAGAGCAAGACCAGTACACATCCTACTGGGGAAGAAAGAACAAAGTTACTCGAACAAAAGAAGAGGTTTGAGAAATATCTTTCCCAATACGACAATCTAGCACATGCCCTCAAATACCACATCAATGAGTGTCACTGCTTAATCTAGAATATGAAGAAAAATGATGACATATGTAAATCTTTTCTTTGTGTAATGGGAGCGTCAGGCGATAATCTAGTTTTAGGGCTCAAACGTGTTTTAGATGAAATAAAGTCTTCTAGTTCTGTAATCCTCGTTGTTCACTCAAGTGGTAATGAATAAGATGTACTATCGTATTTTGATATATTTTAAAATTGGATAAATTGTACTGGTGGTCCAAAAAGTTTTACAAATGTTTCAATGTGGTACAAAAAGTTTTTTTTGCTACTTGATGGTATAAAATGTTTCGAAGTTGTTTTAGTATAGTACAAACTGTCATCTCGCTATTGATGCCGTCAAGCCGTCCTTTACAAGATTTGTAAATTTTGCACCATGATGTAACTTACAAAAAACATTTTGTACTATTAAGTTACAAATTCAAAACATTTTGCACCATCATGTAACGTCCCACAAAAACTGATTTTGCACCATTAGCGTTGATTTGATGGCGTCAATGGCGAGATGACGGTTTGTACTACACTGAAACAATTTTAAAATATTTTATACTATCAAGTAGCAAAAAAAAAAAACTTTTTGTACCATATTGAAATATTTGTAAAACTTTTTGAACAACCAGTGCAATTTACCCTTTAAAATTTGGTTCATATTTAAATGCAAGGCCCGAACTGATCGAACCACTAGAAATTACGGTTGGTGATTCATTTCCATCTTGGCGGGAAAAACACGGCTTATAATAGTATAATAACTAATTGGATCGGACGCATAGCACAATCTACTTCAGACTATTATTTCTCAATACTGTATGGTTTAACATAATGATTATGACAAATATAAATTTGGACACTGGGTGCATACAATAATTCCTTGTGAATAAGTTGGTGGCAACACATATTCATCATAAATTGGCCCGGGATCTATTATGTAACACGTCATGCCCAATACTCTATGTCTGATACATTTTCAGTCTTGCTAGGGCTACGTATGATGTTGGCTCGAGCTATCAATCAATTGGTGAGGTTTTTATCACAAAGAATCACAACGCTTCATAATTCCCAGATAGATAAAAATCCCAAGCTCCAAAAAAAGACATCGATCAATGACACATCTCTTCAATACTCTCTATGGCATTCTACCTCTCTCCCTTGTCAATAAATAGGTTGTCAACATGTTAATGACTCAAATTTCTCTCCTTCATCTCACGTTTCAGTCTACACAAGTTATGGATCTAAATTTCTTTAGTTTAGGAGAGTAAAATTTGGTCTTATGTTATGTGTTGAGTGTTCTTATTGATCTCTATAATGTGTATTTAGAGGCACATCATTAAGCCTCTCATTTTATAATTAATAACTCAACGAACAATAGGAACAAATTTAATTATATAAAATTTTCCATTGTCTTTATATGAAACTTTTAATTAGCAATAAACCATCCATCAACAATCACAAATAAAAAAAAAGAGATAAAACTAATTTTATTGACTCATACGTCGAAATTATAACAGATATCCAAAAAATTAACAATAATTGAACCTAATAAAGTAATGCACCAATGCATAATTGTATTTATGAAAGAAAACAGATAAGACGGATTTATTTATTGCCTAATACTTATTCTCTTCTCTTGAAAGCTAGACTCATCCGAAATTTCTTGTCCACGGCATGCGGGTGTAACATTCAAAACTCATCAAATTTTCTTAGCCTGCATAAAGAACAAAAATATACGAATAATTGCCAACTTCTATTTAGCCAGAATTGATGATAAAACTCGAAGAAATGAACCCCAAGCAAATTAATACAAGTCAATGAAGGAACTCATATAAAATCAATTTAGTGCAAGTTACAAAGGAAGAGGGCCATGCAATAGTTTTTCCGATCACATCTCCACTGTAGCTGAAAAGCCCTTCCCTAAAGATACACTTGCCACTGTAGCTGATGGATCCTTAGTGATTAATGTCCCTCTCGCCACAAGATCGCCTTGATGCATAAGACTATTTAGGAAGACAGTATCTCCATCCTGTCACAACATTTACCCTTTCAATCAAATGTAAGATTATATACCATCATATAATTTCAAATCAGGTGAAAGATAAAATGACTAATGCAATGCAGTTAATCTTACCGTTTTGGATTGGCTGTCTTGATATTGGCCAACCTGCGGAAGGAGCTTCTCGATCATTGCACGACTTCCCTCATCCAACTAAACAAAGTACAATGGTAAACGAAATAATATTATAATAATATACTAAAAGTGCATTTGTAGAACAAATATAATAATTAAAATACTTATCTGATTTAAAATGTCAAAGTCATCATTATGGTTCACATCCATAACCTATATAAATACGGTATTCTATTTTATTTTTGCATAAATACTCTATCATACTTTGAAAGGATAAATTGCACTTATAGTCTAAAATGTTTTACAAATATTTTAATATAGTATAAAAAGTTTTTTTTGATACTTGATGTTACAAAATGTTTCAAAGTTTTTCAGTATAGTACAAACCGTTATATCGCCATGGACGCCGTTAAACCAATGCTGTTGGTGCAAAATCGGTTTTCGTGGGACGTTACATGATGGTGTAAAATATTTTGAAGTTGTAATTTAATAGTACAAAATGTTTTACGTAAGTTACATGATGGTGTAAAATTTACAGTCTTGTAAAGGATGGCTTGACGATGTTAATGGCGAAATGACGGTTTGTACTATATTAAAACAATTTTGAAACATTTTGTACTATCAAGTAGCAAAATTTTTTTTGTACCATATTGAAATATTTATAAAATTTTTTAGATTACCAGTGCAATTTATCCTACTTTGAAAATATGTTTACCTACATCGTCATGAGAATTACACAATACCAACACATAAAGAGCAATTTCATTACTTGAGCACTTTCAGATCTTTTCTTTGACGTAGAAGCTCGTACAAGGGGAGCTAGTGCTTCAAGGGCAGGATTTAGAGAATCATCAACCTTGCATTATGAAGCAAAATAATTATAATATTCAGAATGTAGTAAAACTTTCACACTTAAAATTGCCGTGTTAAAAAAAAAATTCACTACCTCATTCATTTACCTGATCCATAGAGCCACTCAAATGGTTGTCGTCCCCATTCAAGATTTGTTCCTGCATGAAATGGATTAGTAGTTTCATATTTAATAATTTTCATGCAATTAAGAAAACAATTAATAAGTATTGCATACCAATTGAAGTTGGCACTAGAAATCAGCTCGTGGTGAATCAGTAGGAGTCACAGAAGTGGGACGAACTGAATATATATTTTTGCAGACTTTATTATAATTTAAGAATATGTTAAAGCTACACCATTATGCAAATTACACGATATCGGTACTTAAAATGAATAAATATTCAGAGCAATTCCATTACCTGAGAAATTTCGGATCCTCTTTTTGACGCACAAGTGGAACAAGCGCTTCAAGGACAGGATTTGGAGAATCACCAACCTCGTAATATGAACAAAAGTATTTATAAGGTGCAACATAGACTATAAGTTTTATATCTGAAAATAAAATTGTAGTATGAAAAAAATTCATTACTTAAATTATATACCGGATCCACATAGCCACTCAAGTTGTTCTCCTCATTCAAGATTTGTTCCTATGTGAAATGGATTAGTAGTTGTACATTTGATAAATTTCGTGCATTTACACAAACAATTAAAAATTATTTCATACCGAGTGAGGTTGGCACTGGTAATCAGCTCGTGGTGGACCAGTTGGAGTTGTAAAAGTTACACGAACCTAATATATGATATTATAAGATGGTCATCTTATCAAGGTAGCATTTTAATTTGTTGAATGAATAGCACATGTATCATATTTTACCTCATTTGCCGTTTCGTCCAAACGATCTAAGTTCATATGTGGGCACTTGGTTTGAATAAATGTTGTCAGCATATGCATCTTAACTTTCATTTGGTTCATTTCTTTCTCCAGTATATGCACTTTTTCTTCCGATAGTTTCTTGCTCTCAAAGGCGATCTTCATTATAGAAAACCGACTCCGTTTCGCACCCCATAAAGTGCTCACATATGAACCCTTATCTTCTCCCAAAGTTCGAGCAAAGATGTCATCTGCTGCGGGTCGATCATCCTTTCCTTGAATTCGAATAGCATCTTCTAGCTTTTTCCACATTCACAAATGAGATGCAAGAATTATATAATTAGGCTTCAACTGTTATATCTACTAAAGAATATCTATTTCAGACGGCATATATATAATTGATACTAGATTTCAAGAAGCTGAACAATCTATAAACAAAAAATAAAGCTTAATTTATCATCTACAAAATATTCTAAGCTAAACATCAAGATAGGCTAAACATCAAGATAGGAATTTCTGAGTATAGTATGGTATATACCATACAATATTTTAGTATTATGACATAATCAGAATTAAGTATAGATAAAATATAGATCTCAAAAATATTTGTTGCGGACTCTTCATTAAGCGGATTGCCATCCCTTCTGGTATGCACTTTAACGTACAATTGGGCTCCAGTTGGTGATGCACCAACTGGGTCAGCAACTTTCTGTTTACTCATAAAAGGATAAAAAAAAAGGAAACTCATTAACTAATTGTCTTTTATTTTTAGAATACAAGTAATTGATGTGCAAGTAAAATAGTTCAACCAAACAAGCAAAACAGTAAAAGAAATATATTAATTGATAAAGAAGCAAAGGGTCAACTATGGAGATTTATAATTATAAACTAAAGAAACATAAAACATGAAAGAAGAAAAATACTTGCCATTATAGTTAAAGAAATAATATTATACCATTTCATCTCGTATGACTGCAAAACCTTTTGTTCCCGCAGTATGTGTTGACTTCTTCTTCTTGCTATTTTCGCTACCCACTTTCTCTCGTTCCTAAAATATCAACAGAAATATAGCATGGGAGTTAACTATAAGAATATCGCATAAACTCTTACTTGATATAAATGAATACAACCGTTGATTTATCAGACTCCCAAAAGGTTTTGAGCCAATTAAACTGATCATCAATAATTCTTGGGTCTCGCTGTCCCTTTCCCACAGTTTCTTCACTTTTGACTTAAAGGCTCTCCACTTTTTTGATTATAAAGGAGGCACAAGACTTAGTATAATGAAAGCGAAATCATAAATAACTAATAAATGGGCATTGATAATTTTATTAGGTATCGAACTTACGATTTTTAAATCAAGAGGCGATGACGTACGCCACTACGCTACACCCCTTTTGATAAAGGCTCTCCACTTTTTGGTTAACGACTGCATGACCCAACTTTCTGCTAATGGATCGATACCAAACTTTTCCTACAATAGGAAAAAAACAAGATAAAAATATGTCATAAGAAAGGAAATAAATTTCATTCGGGACAATATTAGTCACTGCATTAATAATATTACACTATATATCAACTATTTACCTGGACCATCTTCCACATATTAACTTTAAAATGATCAGGCATGAGCCTCCAGTCTTTATAATTGAGAGGTGCATATGCCCCATTTCTAACCATTGCCCCTAAAAATCGAGCCGACTTTTTTGCGGTTGCACAAATTGGCTGTAACTTATCATTGAGAAGAACAGGAATTCGAACAACTTTACGTTGCCCCCAGAAATCCTTGCATGTTGTTGGCCCTCTTTTCCTCTTCTTTGCTTCAGTTATCGAACAAAAAAATCAAAAAAAAAAAATGCAAATAAGGATTACTTTTATAAGTCATTGAACTAATACGAGCAATACATACCGGGTTCGATAACACTATGCGCAGGGTCAGCTCTAGATGACTCAGGAAGCTGTGGGGCAAGTGGCATGCTTAAAGGAACTAATAAGAAGAGTTTGAACGTACAAAATCGGCATTACCATACAGACTTGGACCCTGTTACTTGCAGTTGCCGTAGCAAATTGAGACTTCGAGTGTGAAGATAAATAAATGGGAGAGAGAGATTGAATAATCGTCGAAACGACCGCAATTGCCTCCCGAGTGTGAAGATAAATAAGTGTTAGGGAGGGCAAGAGCAATAGGTCAGGGAGTCAGAGAGAAAATTCGGAAAATTCAAGTGTATTTGGTTTTAGAATTGAGTAGAGTTGAATTTTAATTTTAATTGGATTGTAATGATTGTGTTGTTGAATTATGAGAAAAAATGTAAAAAAATAATAAATAATTAAAAAAATTTAGTATTAAAAATTAAATTAAGTATAATAAAATTATATGTGAATTTACTTATAGAGTTTACTTTTTGACTTTAAAGAATTAATTTTTATTATGTAGTGAATAGAATTAAATTTAAAATTAAAATCTTAAAAATTCAATTGTGAAATCAAACAAACCTGTTTTTTCGCGGGCAAATTTCATTGCCGAGCGCTGCGTACCTTTGACATCTCTTGCAAGTCAAATCCGGTTGAATCTATCAGAACCGGGCAATGTTTTGAAAACCCATCGAACCCAATCGAACCGCCATAAAAACCGGTCTTAGAGTTTTCCCAGAAAAAGAAAAACTAAGAAGGGGGAGAGAAAGGAGGGCAGTGGCCTGGAGGTCGACTGGAACAGCTTGAGACGAGGTCGTTGGCAACGGCCGAGGCCACCCGATGAACTCGCATGGGTAGTGGTGGTGGGGATCGGGCAATCGCCGCTCGGGTCTCTTCATTTTCCTTTATTCGAGGTTAAAGTCGAGATCTTGAGCTTCTTAAAAACAGTAGCGGAGCTCCAATCGGGGAAGTTAAGGGTTGGAGAGGTGGAGGAAAGAAGGGGGGAAGGCCTGGTCACCGGTTGAGAAGAGGAGGGGATGCTTTAGGGGTGAATATCTTTTCCGAACTTGTGTGTGATTGAGGAAACTGGGAAGAAAGAGGAAAAGAAAATGACGATGATGGGATGATTGGAGCTTTCAGCACTTTCAATCCACTTATCTTTATCTTTTTTTCTTTTTAATTTGAATTCTTTTTTTTTATTTCAATTTCTAAACTCTAAACAAATGCTTTATTTTATACAACTTATATATAATATATATTATAGAAAAATTTATTAAACGCCATATTATATTAGGCTATATATATATATATTTATATATTTATAAATTATTCAATTATTATTTTTTAAATCTGGTTCAACCCGTTGCATCCATAAACCCCAAAGTTTCACCAGTTCGATGTTTGGACAGGTGTTAAATATTTGTAGCATCAGTATGTTTGTTTCTATTTGTTGGTCGACTTTCAAAGGCATATAAAATAGTCTCTGTTTGTCAAACATTCACCACATTTTTATTTAATCTTTTTAAAAGAAGGAAAGTATCTTTATTAAGTACAATGGAGATAGATAACGAATAATATAGAGGTTAATTAACAATTAGTATCTCAAAGTGAAGATTTAGAAGTAAATAAATCTAACTTAGGGACATATATCTTATTAGATTCCAAAGGTAAAGATTTACAGACACAAATCTAATTTGTGTCTAATTTTCTGTTTCAATGAGTGGTTTGTGTTGTAGTGCAAAGTCTGTACTTATTTTTCTTGTATTTTAAATTTATTAAAAGCATTTTTATTTTAAAAATGTTAAATGAAATAAAAAAAATTTACCTTGCACAGTAATAAAAAAATTGACGTTCCGACCAAATTGGCAAAAAAGGAAAAGTTGAGAATAAGAATGACAAAAATGTATTTAGGGCCAAGGCAAATTTGTTGAAGGTTGAGAATTGAAACTGTTTTTTTCCTCATTAAAAAATCATAATCATTGTTCACCAAAAAAAAAAAATCATAATGCTTAGATTCAAGATTAGTTTTGTAATTTTATCTTTTCATGTCTCTTTCACTCTAATTTTTATCCAATAAATTATCTTCGTCTTCTTTCGCTTCCATAATCTAACGTTAATCCACCTCCCTCCTAATTTTGTAGTTTCAATTATAGGAATAGGTATTTATTTGGTCCTTTACGCGTAGTTTGATCTGATGTTCAATTTTGTTCTTTTGTTTTCTTTTTCAATTTTATCCTTTATGTCCCGATAAATATTTTATTTGGTCTTTTAATCAATATTTTAGTAGTTCAATTATGTTGACATGACTACTAACTTGATGCCATATGTAAACAGTTTTGTATGTGACATTTTTAAAATTTATTTATGTTTTAATTTTAAACGAAAAATTAAAAATGAAAAGAAGAATTAATGGACCCACAGAGAGAGATATTGGGCAGTGGCGGCTCGCCGCTTGCCATGGCGCCTTGTTCGAGGTCTCTGGTGGCCTTTGAGGTCGCTGCCAATTGATGAGCCACCGCTGCTCCTTTCTCTGCCCCTCGATTGTTTCGTCATTTTCCTTTTAATTTAACTAATTTTGTTATTCTTATTTTTCTTTTAAATAAAGATAAAGAACTTTTGAAAAATTACCCCATGTACAAAATAAAGTACGCACGTCATCAAGTTAGTAGCCACATCGGCAAAATTTAACTATAAGCTCGGTTAAAGGACTAAATAAAAATGTTTATCACACTGCAAACTATAAGATGGTTATATATATATATATAATATATATATATATAAAAGGAGGAAATCGAAGATCAAGCCAAACGTAAGGGACCAAATTTGTACTTACTCATAATTGTGCTTATTGGATTAATCCCAATTTTTCATTAAATTCACGTCAGACGTATAGCAATGATGTGGATTTACAAATAAGACAAAATTAGTTCAACAATTTTTCATTTTTTTTACAAAATAAATAATTAACACATGTAAATTATAAATTTATATAGATAAAAATATATACTAAAGGCAGTCACCTAAGTAAAACCATGATCACAATAAACAATCGCGTACTCTACACATATAAAGCGAACGATATAAACCTATTTATAGAGAGACCATACTCTTGTAATATGTATCGGTGCTAAGGAAAAATGCATAACGCATAGAAAGACGATGGATAAAATACATTTTGTCGGGTATTTATAGATAATTTAGCACATTGAATTTGAAGCGTATGACATATTCCAATAAGTTCTTTCCGATTATTGACGAAACTTGTGATTTTTCAAAAATAATTTATTATAAATTATTACGTGCAATCTAAATAAATTTTTAACATTCATTAAATATAACGCCAATAAAACATAGTATAAGTTCATTTAAATAAAAAAGAAATGTTAGTTCATTTGGAGCTGAGGGTTATCAAATGGAGTGATTCGAATAATCGATGACATCTTACTAGGAGCTAAACGTTATTGGATAGAGCTTGTACGATTATGCTTTTCCGCTTTTATATGTTGTATATAGATGAAAAGTAATTTTTACAACAACATATAAATGCCAGCGTGATTTTATGAACTAAAATTACGTTTAATATTGTGTGAAGTGTTAGTGCAGGGCCTGTGGGTCGGCGAAAACGAATAAACAAGAGATGACTTTTAGGTACGTGATCGCTTTCCTTAATGCTTGATTCGTCCCCACCAATAGTGTGTAATCGGAATCTCTACCGATAAACCTCTAGGATACAAAGAAGTCAATGACTAATTGTGTCTTACACTGACGAAATCGATCCTTTTAATATTTATAGTATCACACAATCTCGTTCTAAGTCTGTTGCAGCCGATCGAGAACGAAAGTGGTTTGAGAGAGATGTGCGGAGAGAGGGGAGAGAGGGGAGGCGAGAAATTACGATCAAAATGTTTCGTACGTGCCTTTTGGTGCAAAAGCATCTATTTATATAGACACTTTTGTCTGTTTGAAGGGAAATGTCCATTCGACTATTCTTGTTGAAGAGAGATGTCATTTACGATAAAAGGATCAAGCTGTTAACGTACTGTGTCTTTTCACGCATGTTTTGTTGTAATAATTTTCTCTCTATCAACATGGTGCAAAACTTTTTGATATTTACAAATTTGCCCCTCTATCCAATTGTACAAAATAAATAACCACAATGAGCCAACTTCAAATTATTGAAGTATGAAAATTCCCCAACATGAAGCACCGATCACTCTCTAGTGTGTGTGTATATATATATATATATATTCACATAAATGTCACTAATCAATATATCAACAATCATATACGATCCGCCCCATGTATATGGACAACTAATATAATTAGTAAAGTCAATTCTCTAGAAGTTGCATTTTAGGGGCTAAAGAAACTTTATTTGATGCTAATACCTGGGGTATAAACATATAATTTATGAAAGTATTGATTTTAACTGTTTTAAAGACAAATAAAATTTTTGAGAGACATTTAGTGAATTTGTCTTAAAATAAGAATTTTAGAGAACAAATCTATCTTTATATATTATGTAATTTAGACTCCAACGACGAAAGCTCTCCATTTGATTGATGAGGACCTTCTATTCGTAATCATATGCTCTTGGACAATCGACCATTTGCATCTCGTATACATTAATATATACCTAGATTTTTTCACATTTCCCTAATTAACCTTTTTTTCCAAATTTTCATAATATATTTATATATTAGATACTTTCGATGAGATTATTTGTGTCAAACATTTTGCTATTATAAAATTCATAAATGCAATGATATCAACATAAAATAAGAATCGCAAAAAGTCTGTGCAATGCTCGAGCTAAGGGACTAGTTTTATTATGAAAATATTGCACCATATATCCCAACCTTTATATGTTGTTTTAGTTTTATCCCAACGGCGATTTTTTTTGGAGGTATCATAACGTTAATTGTTTGGTGTCAAATCTATCCTGTCATAAACATTCCGTCCATTTTTAACGGAAATGTTGACGTGGCACGTTAATTGCTTGACGATACTAATGTGGAGAGTGCGTAGGTCCCAATATAAGGGAAAAATAACAATATGTATCCCAACCTTTTAATATTTTTCTCAAGGGGTAATTACACTGGTGGTCCAAAAAGTTTTAATAATGTATCAAATTGGTCCAAAAAGTTTTTTTTGCTACTTGATGGTACAAAATGTTTCCAAGTTGTAACATGATAGTACAAACCGTTATCTCGCCATTGACATGGGTGGATCTTTAAGTTAATTAAAGAAATATTTTATACCATTATGTTACATCTGTAAAACATTTTGAACCATTAAGTGACAACTTCAAAAGAGTTTGAACCATTATGTAACGTTCCACCAACTCCTAAAAACATATCAGAGCCATGTGTCGGCCACGTTTCCGCCACGTCGGCTTCGCTTGACGGTATCAATGGTGATATAACGGTTTGTACTATCATGTTACACTTTTGAAACATTTTGTACCATCAAGTAGCAAAAAAAACTTTTTGGACCAACTTGATACATTAGTGAAACTTTTTGAACCATCAGTGTAATTACCCATTTTCTCAATTTTATCCAATATTTTTCTTTTTTCTCAATTTTATCCCAATCTTTTCATAATTTCTCAAATTTATCTCAACTTTTTGGGATAATATTGAGAAAACAGTAAAAAATTTGGGATAAAACTGAGAAACTATCGCAATGTTGGGATAAAATTGAGAAAACATCAAAAGGTTATGATAAAACTGAGCAACAACAAAAATGTTGAGATATATGGTGTAATTTTTCCCTTATATTGTGACTCACACACTGTCCACGTCAGCTCCGTCAAACAATTAATGGGCAACGTCAGCATTTTCATAAAAAATGGATGGAACTTTTACGGCGGGATATATTTGAAACGAAACTATTAACATTAGATGCCTTAGAAAAAAACCGATATAGGGATAAAACTAAGATAATATGCAAAGGTTGTGATACATCATGTTATTTTTCCTTTTATAATTGGCTCCCATCATTTGTCTCTAATAGGGGTACTTCTTGTAGTGATGGTTCCATTTTCTTATGAGGATGTCTTGTGGATACCGGCCAGTGCACAGAGGCATGTTGGAAGGGGGCGGACGAATGCTCGTTTCCTCCGTGTGTCCATTCTTCACTATGAAAACCGTGTCCATACCCCAACTAAGGTGCCGATCGAAGTGACAATGCCAAAACCACACCCCTGCAGATCAAATGTATACATTAGTCTCAAATGACATGTTGTTTCATGAAAAGTTGATTTTCAATTTATTCCATATTGTTAAGTCAGTAGATAAATAAGGACTGCTATATATATATATATATATATATCTCCGTTGGAGCACTAGCAGTGACCCAGCTTGTGAGCCACATGAGGTATCTTTTCAAACTCAATATATAGCCGCTCCATTTTCTAGCTGCTTAAGCTTTTTAATAAGTTGCAGCTACTTTTAATATGATCACAATAAGATAATATCTTGAGCGATTATGTACTAGAGAAAGAAATCATGCCTGGATTATTTGCGATGAATCTGATGGCTGACCATCCATCCTTAGGGACTATGAAAGTATTAACTTTTGGAGGATCAACCAAATTATATGTCAAAGGATCTGTCTCATTGTTGAAATTGCCTCCGCCCATCCCTACCACGTAGAAGCTGTAGCCGTGCATATGCATTGGATGAACACCAGCCCCACCAAGTAAAGCAGTGCCTTGGAACACTACTTCCACAGATTCGTTGTAATTCAAAACCTTAACCTTTGTCCCTTGATCTGTAAATACAATATCCGCGTCAGTTGTATCCTCAGTAAAATTGTACATGGTTAGAGGCAAATCTGGGAAATCCATCGTGTAATAGCCACTTAGGTTCCTGCAAAACATAAGATGAAATATAAGCAGTGCTTTTGAGAAACATTAGTTTATATCAGAATGTTCTCCATATGCGTACGGACATCTAATTAATGATACAGTATCTTTTGTTGTTGACGTATCCATGTGTATATATACTATGTCTAAGACAAGGGCAAGGCCTCTGGTCCATCTCTCGAAAGCCCACTGCATGCGTCCTCTACCCAACCAATTGCCTTTTTCTTTGATAAAATGCAGATGGAATTTTTCACATTCACACAAGACATATCAATATATCATTATACAGCACAAATGCAATTGGATAGGGAGAAGAGAGTTGCCTGTAATAAGCCTCAAGGACGTCCACCATCGGGTTGGCCCAACTGATATTATTCATAGTCGAACCTAGAATGTTCTCACTTCCTGCAGTGATATTGCAATGTGTACGATTCCTGCAAAGCTCGCCCATGGATACCACTATAAACATCCTTGTGGTCACATTCATTGGGACGCTTACGGGATAATCCTCATTTGCCAGGCTCCTGATGAAGCCAGTAAATCTCAATGCAGCTCCCATATCTAGATTTTCAGGGAGGCTGTGGGGGAAAATCGGGGAGGATGAGAAGTTGTAGTCTCCTGTGTATTCAATGATCGCGGTGCCGTTATTATGGTCTAGTATTGCATTTTCAGTCAAAAATTGTCGACTTGCCATGTAGTAGTGTCCAAGAGGCCTGTTTGCTGTGAATAGCACGTCCATTGTGTTCCCTGGACTTATCATGATATAGCTTGTCACTACAGGCTTTATGTATGCTGCATCCATCCCTATGACTGTGAGGTTGTGTTCCGCGATTGCAAAAAAGAGTGAATCGTCATTCACTGCATTAACTATCCGAAGAAGATATGTCTTCCCGTAATCAACCGACCAACGATACGTTGTACCTATAAATTTTAAAAAATATAAGCAACCATTTCATTTTTAAATTTTAAATGAATTCAGAGTTAGTATAGAATTGATCTAAAATCTAATGGATATTCAAAAGTTTCACAAGAGGATGAAGAGGACTTGTACATACTTGTGGAGCAATTAGCAAAATCTCCGAGTTTCCCGTTGATTAAATAACCACTGGAATGGGGAATATCGACCCCTTCCTCTAGATCTTCATTTACCTCCGCGTTCAAATCTCCCTTATACCAGGAACCTGTAAATTTAATTTTGTAGCGAAAAAGCATTAAATTTCACGTGCATCCCTATAGTTTCACATAATATTAGCAATACTCTTTCCGTTTGACCTTTTGAAATAGGACATTTAACGTCCGTACTTTTGCTGACTAAGCAACTGACTCGGAGCACATGAGCCCTAATGCTCACATATAATAATATTATTTGATAGAGTAAACCATCATCGGCCCGTTTTGAGCCACATAACCTAGAATTCATGAGCCTCCGACGAAGGCATTTTATAAGGTAGTCCCTAGAGGGCCTAGAACATCTAACCAAAAAAAGGTCAAGCTTGACTCACAAGCACTGAGCACCTAAGAGCCGGCAAACGCCTTAGACCCGTCAAACCTCTAGACTTAACGAGCCTCCCTTCGCGGCCCATTGAGTCCGCCGAGTCCCCAAGAGCCGTCGAACCTCTTGGACCCGCAATTCTCTGGGAGCCGACGACCCTCCCTTTGCTGTCCATCAAGCCGGCGAACCTCCTAGGCCCGTCGAACCTCTTAGACCCGTCAAATCTCCGGGAGTCGACGACCCTTCCTTTGTGGTCCATCGAGCCGGCGAACCTCCTAGGCCTGTCGAACCTCCTGGACCCGTTGAATCTCTTGGACCCGTCGAATCTCTGGGACCCGACGAGCCTCTTCTGTGGCCGTTAAGCTAGCCGAACCATCTAGGCCCGTTGGGCCTCTAGGACCCGGCTAACCTCCCCCCTGGCCCATCGAGCAAGTCGAGCCTCCTGGACCCATCGAAGGCATTTTATAAGGTAGTCCCTAGAGGGCCAGGGCCCGCTAACCAAACAAGGGTCAAGCTCGACTCACAAGCGCTGAGCACCTAAGAGTCGACGAACCCCTCAGACCCCGTCGAACCTCCAGACCTAACGAGCCTCCCTCCGTGGCCTATTGAGCCCCCGAGAGCCGTCGAATCTCTTGGACCCGTCAATTCTCTAGGAGTCGGTGACCCTCCCTCCGTGGTCCATCCAGTCGGGAAACCTCTTAGGCTCGTCGAACCTCCTAGACCTATTGAATCTAACGATCCTCCTTCCATGGTCCATCGAGTTGCGAACCCCCTAGGCTTGTTGAACCTCCTAGACCCGTTGAACTTTCGGGACCCGACGAGCCTCCTCCATGGCCATTGAGCGAGCCGAACCTCCTAGGCCCGTTGAACCTCCGGGACCTGACGAGCCTACTCCATGGCCATTGAGCTAGCCGAACCTCCTAGGCCCGTCGAGCCTCCGGGACCCAACGAACCTCCCCCCCGTGGCCCATCGAGCCTCCAGGAGTCGTCGTACTTCCTAGATCCATCGATCCTCCTAGACCTGTTGAACCTCCAGGACTCGACGAGCCTCCTTCGTGGCTGTTGAGCTAGCCGAACCTCCTAGGCCTGTCGAGCCTTTGGGACCCGGTGAACCTCCCCCATGGCCGATCGAGCCTGCCGAGACCCTTGGAGCCATCGAATCTTCTGGACTTGTCGAACCTCCGGACCCGACAAGCCTCCCTTTGTGGCCCATCGAGCCCCTTCGAACCTCTTAGGCCCGTCGAACCTCATGGACCCGTCGAACCTCCGGACTCGACAAGCCTCCCTTTGTGGTCCATCGAGCTCGTCGAACCTCCGGGACCAGTTGAACCCTTAGGAAGTCCTATGACCCAACTCATGTTATCTGCCCAAGCCCAATGGGCCTTAAGCCCAAGAAAATAGTTGGAGCCCATTAACGGTCTGGTACGTTTTTCCTCTGTAAATTCTAGTCCATGGCACAGAAAAAGGATAAGCTCACTCTCCCCCTACACTCTCTCTAGCACTACTGCTTGTCTCTCTCTATCTCACCCCCATATCTCTGACTTGAACGTCAGAGGGGGTTCTTTTGGAGAAACTCCCGAGCCCCCGCTGACCAGTGTTTTGTGGTCCAAAAAGCTGAGGACATTGGACTCGGACTTGAAGATCAAGATTGATCGACACTTGAAGAGGAGAAAGATTCTTCTTGGTGGGAGGAAGGTTTTGACCAGGACTTTTTGTCCGCATCAATATTTATTATAAAAAATAAAGTTATAATACAATCATTTTGAAATGATTAAAAAAAATTGTCGATAGAGGGAGGAGGGACACTTGAGGCCCCCCCCCACAACAACAAAACAAAAATTGAGCCCTCTCCGGCCACGGGTGACCTCCTCTAGGGGACCAAGGGCAGGAGAAGGGCCCCCTAGAGGAACCCAACCCCCTCGCCCCGATCGCTACGGACCACAACATAAAGCACTAATGTGAATGATCCATGAGAGTGTGTTATATTTAAGTCTGTATCTTGATATTGCTTATTCATTATTTAATTTTCAATTTCTACTTATTTTGGGAGAGAAATATATAATTTCTTCAGCATGATTATATCCTCAAATGATATAATGTAGTGTTGAATTTCCATCAGCATGTAGTTCACTTACTTCTAAAGAGATTTTTTTTGTGATAAATGATATATTGAGAATTATTAGTGAATATTATATTACAAATTAAAAGATATAAAAAACTTAATAAAAAATTATACTTCTTTTTATATTATACGAATAGAATTTGAAATATTAAATGTTTTTTATAAAATTATTTCATAGTAGCGCATGGACTTCCTTTTCTCGTACTGATTAAATTGAAATTTGAGGTTCGACATGAACCCATTTACTTATAGCGGCATAGTGGAAATGAAAGTTTAACATATCGAAGTGTATATATTTTGGATGATATTACTGCAACAGTCAAACATAAAATTCACATACCTAACACAATTACCTCTTCCCCATCGGGATCTGGAAATGGATACGTAGTTCCTTCTTTTGGTAAGATGACAATCGCACCATGAACAGTTGACCTTGTCCAATCACTATGGGCATGCCACCAAAGGGTTCCTTCCTCTTCAGAGAAGAGGACTTCATACGTGAAATTTGATCCCGGTTGGATTGGACATTGGGTAATGAACACCGGTCCATCTGACCATGGATTTCGAGGTTGTTTCACCCCATGCCTACAAAGTTATGAGAAATTTGTAACTTTCAGAATTGCTATCGGATGGTACAGTGAATGCAATATCTTCCAACCCTATCAATTATAATCTATATTTTTTTTCCGGAAAGTATATTTTAACTTTTTTTTAAAAGGATATCTTGTATATTTTACAAATGATACTTTACATACTCTTGCTTTTGAATAGTTATATGCTTCCATACAGCAATGAATCGTCCGTTCATTTAATGAATGAATTTGTCTTCATAGTCGCCAGACCCATTAAAGATGCATATACCTTTGACAATCGATTTCCAAATTTCAAATGGTTGCTTTTTTTGTATACATACGTGTGTGTGTATATAGCGACATTAGAGTAGAGAGATATCAGCATAATAGTTGGCGAACGCACCAGTGAAGAGTGACACCGTAAATCCCTTGATTAGTGACGTTTACATACACCGTGTCTCCTTTGTGTACTCGAATTACTGGTCCAGGAAAAAGACCATTCACTGTTAAGATGGTCTCCGTCACGCAGAGTTTTGTAACATTAATTTCCTTCAACTGCAAAATAACAAAAGAACAAATAAGTATATGATACAACGTAATGTGACCAGGGGCAGTTGTATGCGGTGATTGACTATGCAATTGCACATAAAAGAAACAACATAATATTGATCAAGAGAGTTCTACTTGGCCTTATCTCCTTTTCTCAATTTGCTTGGATTTGAACCGTAGGTTAGATGTAATGTAACAACAAATTATATTAATCAGATTCATGAGCGAAAACCTCATGTCATAAAACCCAATATGTTCCCTTTCATTGTATTAGGCCTTTGGCCTCTTTTATAACCGAAAAAAGAAAAATCCCAATATGTTATAGCCAATGCCGGAGAATATATGAAGGAAATATATATCAATGAACTTGAAATAGGTCACGAAAATTGTTTTATTAGGAAAGAAGGACCACTTACTACGAAATCGTAATAGTGCACATCGGCCCCCACCCGGCAGGGGAACTGGCCAAGAAAGAGTATAACACGGCCTATGATAAATATTATACTGATAAGCTGGAAGAAATTGCATCTGAAATATCTTCTTTGCACTTCCATCATCCTCATAAGATTTGCTATTCTATTCCCTATATTGCCACAATTGTTCTTGGCAGCGTGTATATATATATCCATCCTACTGCATGCATGCTATAGTATCCTCCAGTCAAACTCTCAAGTCCACCTTACGCATTTGTAATAGTGTGTGTAAAGAAACATTTGATTGGTAGTTTGTGTAAAGAATCCCTCGTGCCAAAAAAATATTGACACCATTAAGTGTGAGGGGCGCTCTCCTGCTACCGTTTTCCTCAATTATTGGAGGGTTCGGCAGGTGGAGAGATGGAGATGAGCTCGATCGTGACTGTTGCTGGACTTAAAACAACCATATGATGTTTGGCACGAGGAATCATATAGGCCAAATTAATAAAAAAAATTAAATGGTTAGGACGTGCGTACACTTTGAGAGTAATTCACAAGATCGTAGGTTTAAATCCCTCTTGGCGGGCGTAGCCCTCAGTGATTACACCCACACGTGCTTGCACATGAATTTACTTGAATCCATGGGCCTATGAGGTGTACATGAAACTAGAAGAATAAACTCATCGTTATTAAAAAAAGTAAAAAAATAAATAAAGAAATAAAAACAATTAAGTGTTGGCATAAAATGAAAAAAAGTATTATATATAATTGGTATACCATGTGATAATATCACAACTCAATATGATTTCTCAATTTCTCTTGATTTTTCTTAATATCACCAAAAAATTACTATTCACAAAAATATATTTTTTTTATATATTTAATGCCTCGTGATATACCCGTTACACATAATACTTTCTCACATCAAATAAATTGGGCTCACGAGTTTGGCGGAAGCTACATGCATATGTAGGAATCCGCTAATCCCGGACTAGCCAGTAAGCTTAACTAGCTCTCTCTTAATTTGATATGGGGAGCTTTCCTTCCTCATCGTTTTCCATTCTTACTGCAGTCAATATCTCTGATGGTAGCATGTTTTCCTTTTTAATCAGATATTACGGATTTCTATTTACTTTTTCAATCGCTAATTCAGTTAATTAATATGATATATAAGTAAAATTCACATAATGAAATGATATTTTTAATTATACGAGGGGAAATTGCAATTACTACATACATATCCGTTAATTTCTGCTCATTGCTCAAGTTTGGATTTCCTTGTTTTGGTGGTGTTACTGATATAAAAGTGCCGAATATAATTATTGTAAAATAAATGCTGATTTTAAAATAAACAAAAGCATTTGGGAT
This sequence comes from Punica granatum, assembly GCF_007655135.1. NCBI lineage: Eukaryota > Viridiplantae > Streptophyta > Magnoliopsida > Myrtales > Lythraceae > Punica > Punica granatum. The sequence goes on along the minus strand of NC_045134.1, from coordinate 13,182,042 downwards.
GTAACAAATTCAACAATTGAAATTAAAATTAATGCTTAAAATAGAGAATAATTAGAAATAATTTTTATAAGTACTTATTGACCTACTGGAGAAAATCACATTTTCAACTGCCAAAATCAACTAAATCGTGATTTTGAAAATTTTCACCAAACCCTGCTTTTGTTTAAAATCAAGTAAAAAAAAAGCACTTATAAACCAGTCACCGCACTCTCAAATAAAAGTCTAGTTTTACTATTTACTGAGAGTTACTAGTTCTCTTGAGAACAATAATCGTTCATATATATATATATATATATATATATGTAGTAAAATTGACTCCACTTTGCATTAAATGATGTCATAATTAGTAGGATTAAAATGGTCTAGTTATAATTATAAAACAATGAATTATTTAATTGGATATTATTATGTAACTTATATTGGTAAACAATTAATTGATCATATATAAGATTATACCATAAACTATTGGCATGTGAAAGAAATAAAATATATGAAATTGAGTATAAAATGCATAAATCAAATTTGCATGAGAATTTTTTTTTAAAAAAGTGAATAAGTTAACTAGTTCAACTTCATCGAGTGTTAAAATTTAAAGATTACTTCGTGAAACTTTAAACTTTTTTTTTATAATTTTATGATTATTAAGAAGAAAACTATTTTTAAAAATATATATAATTATTATTTAAATGAAATAAATGTATGAAAAGATGAAACCCCATATAATACAAAGATATAATACAAAAATAATTAGTTTTTCATATAAAAAATTTTCAAAAAAATAATAACAAATCACTAATTTTACTAACTTATGGTCATATAACTAAAATTGACTCATGTATTAATAAATGATCTCTCATTAATAATTGGTTGTTAACCTTATTTTAATTATAAGATTAAAATTGTTATTTTCATTTATGAACTTTTGATAATATAAATAATTAAGTAAGGATGTCACAAAATTTACATATATAAAAATCGGTAATGAAGTAAATATATCTTAACTTATCATAAGGATGCCATTTACAACAAATCTCTCTAATACACTTATTATTAAATAAATATATAATATAATGCTTACTAATTGGGACTATTTGTTGCAAAATATATATAAAGAACAATGTAAAATTAGTCTAATTTTATTATTTAGTTTTAGCATGAAGCTTGAAATTAATTGTTATAAGTATTTTATTTTGTTAAGAAGCCAATATATTTTACAAAATTCAGAATAATTATTATAAAAATGATATATAAATGTCTTAAACTAATAAATAAAATCATAATTTTCAAAAAATTTACGATTTTGTTACCAGCATAAAATATTTTTTAGGACCAGTACATGTACCCTACGAAAATGAGACGTGACTGGGGCATTTCTTTAAATATACGAAGTTGGAGGGCATTGCCGTGACTTTGGAACCCCCAGGGAAACGTCGTCGTTGGAGGATGCTATTGGTAAGCTCAACAAATTCAGTTCTAGCCTGATGTCAGGATAGAATTTGGAAGCGTACGTTGTTTGGCTTTGCATGGTTCGAACTTTGAACCACGCATATTCTAGAAGCAGTGTCTGGATGACACCATTTCTGAGCAGAAGTAGTTAAGAGCTTAAAAGGATAAGGATTATCCAGAAGACCGCGTCAATATTGTGGATAATTATCACGTGGAAATAAGGATTACAGTTGAGGGCAGTTGGCAACTTCCATACCCACGTTCTCACAGCTGTAGAGTGAAGATGCATGACTGCCGAAGGGTGAAAGAAATATATAAATACCAGGAGATCCTCTTGGAGAAAGGACGTCTCGATCAACTCAACAAACAAATTCTTTGTAGATTTTCACAGCTTCTTCAAGCTATCTATTTTAGGAGTAAGAGTAACTTAGAGATCCTGAGCTTGTAGCAGCAGGGTGATCTCCTTAACTATTCAAGTTCAAAGTCTGTAGTGATAGGATTTGTCATCGACAACACGGTCACAACTCCATCAGTCCGTGCATAGAAGGTCTCGCGCTCATTCAAGTCCATTTGCTCAGAGCATCTCAATGTGGTTGTATTCCTTCGTCTTTGTCGCAGGCGACCTCAAATCAAGGTAGGACATCATCTTTAGCTGTGGTTTGAGTTTGATTATCCTTTCATTGCATTTACAATTCCATCATTGTGTCGACTTTTATCATTGAATGAAGTATTCAGTTCATTTAACTCGTCTTTGCGTTTGAGTGAATCTCTCTATTACACAGAGTCTTTCTAAGGAAGGTATTACCAAAAGAATCCACATAACAGGAAATTGAATACTACCTTTCTTCCTCCATCAAAATCCGGAAACAAGTTTTATAAATGAAAAATATTACAATATAGCGCCATGAGCTTAAACTCATAAATGCAATAAAAATAAAATTTTAAAAATAAGAATCTCACATATAGTATTTTAAAAAAAATGAGAGAAATGAAGTTTTACTCTAATTACTAAACTTAACTTGTGTCAATCTATATCAATAATTAGCAAACATGTGATGATGTATATCAATTGAAATAATTAGTTTCAAAATACTACTATAATGGTTAACTTGCTATGTGGCAAAAAAAAAAACTACTCTAATATTTTAAAAAAATGTTAAGATAAATATTTGAAATTACAACTGATAATTGAATTTTTTTATTATTTGTAATAAGAAAATTTGTGTTTCAAAATGTAACTAATTACAATAAAAAAATGGTATAGGAATATTTAAAAATGAACACATGTAATACATGGAATAGAAAACTAGTTATATGCTCCTGTGGTGATACATACACTTGCGTGCATTTACTGATATACTGCAACCGTGGGTACCGTTAAGAAGGGGGCAAAATTTGCGGAGGCTGTTTTCAGCAGCCTAGGCACGGCCAGGAAAAGAGACAGAAAATGAAGAGGTGAGCTGGATTAAAATGACTTTACTTGAAAGATTATCTATGCAATAAATTCAAACGCTTAATTAATATGAAATCGAGGAATGTGATGGGTCGCGCAATAATGAGTAGAGGACTATACTTAACGGGATATGATGAGTGTAATTATATATTACATATGGATTACAACCGTTAAACTAATTATTTCCTCAGTTTTGATCTACCAAGCAAACAACAAAATGTTGATTCAGTGGTAAGCAGCTCTAACTCTCGTAAGGAGAATGACACAAGTTCAAATCCTGAAAAGCGCACTTGTTGGGACGATGAATAACCTTTAATGTTCAATCCCCAGAATTGCAAGAGTAATGTCTCCCATAATTTTTAGACCTACCGAAAAGAAAATCTACTAAGCAAATTAATGACTCCTTATTTTTTTACTCGAATATTGGTTAAGTTGACTTTATTAGTATTCTAAATTTATTTATTTTGGTTACAAAATTTATATTATTTTTATTATTAGTGATAAATGCTTATCTAACTTAACATAAAAAAAAATATGACTGTTGTTTCGAATTTTCAATTATTTCCCGTCAATGTAGCTGCCTTTGCCTAATCAAAACACAAAAGTCTGCATGAAATTATGCATTCCGAAATTAAATGTTGTAATCAGATGCAACATATTCACATTTTGACATTATGTGTTTCTCAATTTAATTGTTTCACTGAGCTTATAAGAGGGCAGGTATTTTATATATTTCCTTGAGTTAGTCACAATAATTTACTCCTACCATTTGATCATTACTCACCACATTTTGATATTATTTACTCTATTGTCATCTCATATTTATCTTTCCATCATTGTATTAAATCAGGATGATGGGATCGTCAACGACAGGACAACGAATATGACAAAAAAGGACCTATTTAGCCAAAAGACGCAAGTCACTCTCTTCATGTTATAAAATTCGTGAATTTACAAATCATGTAAGTTTAGGCATGGACATTGAATATATATTGCTTACTCATAAAATAAATTAAATTTGAATACTTAAACATATTGTCAATATAAATATAAGTCCATACAAATCCAAAATAGTCCAAGCAGATTCCGCACGATAGGTGAACTCATGGTCAGGAGCTATTCAAGACGAGAATTGGGAGATGATAGACGGGCACTCACGGGCGGCCACCAGCGATTGGCTTCTGTGATCGTGTGACGGCAAGAATGAATAAGGGAAGGCTGGAAAACTTTTTTATTTGGGGGTTTTGAAACCTCTATGTACGACAAGTAGGGTTTTGAATAAAAGAAAAAGCAAAGGGAAACAATTTTGAATATGATCTAATTATTTAATTGAACTCGAATAATGTTCTGGGCCCAGATTATTGAAAATTTCCTTTGAAAAGCCTGAATGTAGATTTGATGGACCCGCAAATCTACTGAATTTAAAAAATTCATTCGAGAATCTATCGCTAATTCTAAATCTGATCCAAATCAATTCGAATGCACCCAGTAAATACTTAAATTCATACGAATCTACGAATTGATTCGTAAATTTAATAACCATGCTCTTCCGGACTCAGAAATCGAAATTCTCAAGTCCTTCCAATTCGCCCACTTCAAAATGAAGTGTCAAGTCAACAATCGATACTTTAACTTTGAAGCAAATGAACTCGATCCATCTTTTCAATGATAGTTGGGCGAGAGAGTCAACTTCAACTGTTTTGTATTCTTGATGCACGAGGAGGCTTTATCTCGTAATATCTAAAAAAAAAAATCAAAATATCTAATAGGATATTATAAAATCCAAAAATGATTCTTGGGTATTGCTCGCCAACATTTTTTTGCGGAGCACGTATAGGAGGCTATAAATAAGCGGAAGAAATAGTAAAAAAGAGAGGATGGAAAATGCGGTCACGTCAGATCCCAATGACCCCGTGGTCAATGTTGGCATTTAATTGATAAGGCGATTTCTTCACCGAAAAAATAGGATCATAAAGTCATATATGGGCTAGATCACCGAAAAAACAGGATCACCGAATATACACACTCTTATATGTTATATGCGTGGCTTCAAATTATGGACCTCCATTCAAACCACCCCCCCCCCCCCCCCCCCCCCCCCCCCCCCCCCCCCCCCCCCGAAAAAAAGAAAAAAAGAAAAAAGATAATAATGATATCTTTTTCTATGTGTACTCTTATATCAGAAAGTTCAATGGGTCCCGACTAGTCAAGTTCGACCCATGTCAACTCAATGAGGAGTAAACTCTTGTAGCGTGGATTTTTCACATTCACGATGCTCGAACTCAAGACTTTATTTAAAGGAAATAAACGTCTAACCGCTTAAATCAATCAATATTTAAGATATTGGACCAACTGGTTGTTTAAATACAAGATACGCTATGCACGGGTTCTTTTAAATTAATAGTGTGACGGAATATGAATTAGCATTATAATAACAAATATTTAGATTAAAATTGATAGAATTTATCGAAGATGGTTTTCACTGCCTATAATGATTGTTAAAAATATCAATTAATTAAAAATAAGTTAACTAATTACAAGAATATATTGCTATAATTATGCAAAAGAGAAAAGAGAAATATCTATTATAATATAAAAAAAAAGTCAAAAAAGGCTCACTAGATGTCACCCTTTACGAATCCTTGTCTTGTGGTTACTTGCAGCTTGGCCTGCTTAGAAAACTAAGCATGTTTACTTGTGGAGAAATTTTCAATTTTATAGGAAAATTTTCTAAAAAAAATAGAAAATTGCAAAAAATATGTTTACTAAATTAAATAAAATAATTTTTTTAAAGAAAATGTTCTTCTCCATTATTCTAAATTTTACGTAGATTAGAGAAGCTCTTTTTTTAGTTCTCCAATTTTTCATTTGTCTATTATTTTCTTTCTAAATTATAATTAATAGCTTTCATTTTCTATTTTTTTTTTCATTTATAAATTTATTTCATATCATCTTTCCATAGTAATTACTCCAACTATCCTCATATTAGAAAATTTTCTTATTTAGCATTAGTAAACATATTTTTACATTTTTTTGTGGAGAAATAAATTTAGAAAAGGAGAAGAAAAATAGAGAAGAAAAGTGAAAATCAATTTTCTAAAAGTAAACTGGGCCTAAATTTCTAATAAAAAGATTCATGTACTCATCCATTGTAGAAATAGATTCGTGCATATATTAATTTCAGTTAAATGAATTTTGTAAGATCTTTTATGTTCCATCTACATTCTTCATGCTTAGGAATATAATTGAATATTCTTTTTTGAAAAGTTAAAATTTCTCTCAATAATTTAATTTTTTTCTCGAAATATAAAATGTATTTCTAAATTCAATGTACTATATTGTCTATAAATGGAGTACGAAAAATTCATTTTCTACAAAATTTTCTTTGTACTCTTATTTCTCTTTACACCTTACTTAAAGTTATTTTCTCATGATCGGCATGTTCTTACGTAGTATAAATTGATGTTTAAATTTACTATTTCTACTATATTTTTAAATCCACATCGTGCGTATAATATATATTTTCTATAACATAAGTTCTTTTTATTAAGTTTTATTAACAATAATAATCCCATACAAATCGAACTACTTATTCTTATCATTGCAATTTGGTTTTCTTAATTTTTTGAATAAATTTTCCTTTAATGATAAAACAATAATATGTATATTTTACGATACTGTTTTTGTATGATTAGGTTGTTGTAATAAAAATTTTCATTCATATATTGTTACTTAACTCATTATCTATTTTAAACACATGTAAATTTTTTTTAGAAAAATACTAATTGAATAATTTTTTTTCATAATAAAACAATATTTTGTATATCTTACAATTCCATTTTTTGTATGATTAGATTGTTGCAATTAAAATTTTCATTCCTAATTACTTAACTTATTATCTGTTTTGAAAACACGTCAAAATTTTTATAAAAAATATTGTGTAATACGCGAGAGCTCTATTTTTATAATGTTCAATTAAATTTTTATTATTTTTTATTAATTTATTTTTTAACGAAATTGTAACATTTAATATTATATTAGAAATTGCAAATAAAAGCTGTAAATTTTAAAGAAAAATATTAAATCAATTCATGTATGTATTAAAAGTTCTCTAAAAAGCATTTAAAAAATTAAATAAATTAAGTAATTTCTCAAATATGCGCAACACGCGGATGTGAACCTTATTGGTGATAAAAGAAAACGTTATTTTCTCCATTGGTATATTTTTTCAGCTCCACGTTCCGCCGCGTTGTTCTAAGTAGCAGCATAAGCATACGCAAATGGCGCTCTTTCTTTTTGTTTTTTTTTGCCCTTTTTTGTCTCAAATTTAATGTTGTAAACTTTTAGCAGAGGCTTCAACTTCCACACCATTTTTTAATTGTCCCTTTTTATATATAATTGATAATTGATGAGAAACGTGCTTGTTAGATAATTTTTTATTCAAATATATTCTTCGATGATCTAAAGTTGCTAGAGGCGGCTGACAAATAAATCGAAAAAATTTGTTGGATCCCATGATTACCGGAAGCTTGACTCCCCAAATATTTTCAAATCACTGATTGCTTGGAGGATACGACACGCAGTCTTATATTATATTAACAATTATGTATTTTTTTGGTGAATATTAACAATTATATCTTAATTGTTGGGAATCAACTCAATGACAACGAAGATAAAGTAGAAGAGAGAAGAAATTGCAGACAAAATATATGTGGTAAAATTCTCAATAGCGGAAGAAAACGATAAATGAAAACATTCACGGGCAAATGAGCCTTGATGGTGACTTCTCATTGAGCAACAAATATGGAGTGAAGTACGATACGAGTGCGTCCTCACAAGCATAATGGCCAAATACAAATAAGGAACCCTAACCCTCGAAGAGATATCCTATTTCATGGAATACTCCCTCTCTATAGATGCTCTCTCACACCTTTACATCGAAACTCTCGACATGATATATAGTAACCCGATTCACCCTCAATAGAATAAATCCTATTTGATCTCTATTCAAATATCTCTACGTATAAGATTCTCAAATTATTCTCTTATCACAGGTATCGACAAAATAGAAAATTCAGGTCAATATTCAAGACATAATTTTCTACAAATCTCCACCTTGTCTTGAATTCTCCAAAACTTTGAGAGCAATACGGGAACGGCCTCGTTCAATCCACAAACCAACTAAGACAACCAGAATAATCATCAGGACCCTTGTTGTCTTATCCCAAAGCCAAAAGTTGAATCTTGTCATGCCCATGATAATCTTAACTCTGATACCAGTTTGTTGGGAATCGACTCGATGACAATGAAGATAAAGCGGAAAAAATAAGAAATTGCACAAAGAATTACGTGGTAAACCCCCTAAAAACGGAAAGAAACGTTTGAGTGAAACATCCACGAGCAAAGGACGCTTGGTGGTGACTTCTTCTTGAGCAACAAAACAAAATGGAGTGAAATACAATACAATTGCGTCCCTCATAGGCATAACGGTTGAACAAAAATGAGGAATCCTAACCCTCAAAAGGATATCTCTCAATAGAATGAATCCTTATTTGAACCTATCGAAAATATCTTTAAATACAAGATTCTCAAAATATTATCACACCAAAGATAGAGATATAAATCTAAAAAATAGGAAATCGAATCGGGTCAACATTTAAGATACAATTCTCACAAGAATTATATTAACTATATATTAATAACGAAGTAATTCTTGTTAGATTTTTCCACGAGAAATTGTCAGATATAGTTATAAAAAAAGAGTGTAGCGTAGTGATACACACCTTAGCCTTTGACCTATAGGTCACAGGTTTGATACCTAGTGGACTACTCGTGCCCCTCTATTAATTATTTAGAATTTTTTTTATTGTTCTAGGCCTTGGCCTCCTTTGTAACAAAAAAAAAGTCAGATATAGTTTGCTTCAATAATTTATATATAATAAGGGATTTATAAATGAGTGACTTGAGAAATTAGTTGAAGGTGATTTGGATTGCAAGGTGGAGGTCAATTGCGTTCGCTTGGAAAAGGAAAAGCAAGCTAGAGGTCAACTCTGAGTTATTATCCACTCATAATTTTCCTCTTTAAAATTTTCACCTCAAATCTTAATTTCAATTTTGCATATATAATGATGTATATTTCAAAGATTTTAATTATGTTAATGACTTTCACCTCATCGTAAAATCTCAATGTCAATTTCGATTGAAGTGTCGAGAAATGTAATAACACTTATTGAAGAATTTGACAAATTTCCACATTAGTGAAAATTTAGAATAGCAAAATTTTCTTTTGAATTATTGAATCATTGAAATAGATTTTTTATTGAGAGCAAAAATTGGGTCCTTTCATGCAATAACTAATCTCCAAACCTGAGCGTTACGCCTACATTACATTTTAAAATTATTTTTTTATATATAAATTTTAGAAATACTTGGTAGCTGTGGCTGATATTATTTATATTTCGTATATTGCAATGTAAATTTATGAATTTATAATTGATGAAAGGTTTGGATTTAGCCATTTTCATATTTATTTATCTATCTATTATTATTGCATGGAGGGTTAGTGGTATACTTTCTTCTTTCAAAAAATGTCTATTGTAAAAGTATGTGAAAAATTAATAATTATTAAATCGAAAGATAAAGTTTTTTTTTATTACAAAGTAGACTCAAGGCTTAAAATAATAAAAGAGAAATAATAAATAACTAATAAATGGGCACTGGGAGTCCCATTAGATATCGAACATGTGATCTCGATCAATAAGCGAGGACATGCGCTATTGCGCTACACTCTCTTTTAATATAAAGTTCTCTCTTTAACTGTCGACTTCCCACTCCTTTCTTTACTTTCTTTCTCTCTTTTTCTCTTTATGTTTCTCTCTCCCTCGGCACTTTGAATCTCCAATCCACTTTCATTTTCCATTAATTTCTTTTATTAATGATTAATTCATGAGTAGACTACCACTATCATCCTCAACTTCTTAAATTGCCACCACTTTTATCCTCGACTTATTTTTGCCACCAATTAACCCTAAACGTTTGCATTATGTCTAACAATTATACCCCTCCGTTTACTTTCATAACAGAAAGTTGACATGGCAACCGAGCTGGAGATAACGCCGTCCATGATATTTGCTTTTTAATAGTGGATAAACGACAGACACAGACGATGTTGTTTGGTCCCCCCCAACAACCTTAAATGACATCGTCTGCTCCTCTTCCTTCCCCCTTTTCCCTCTTTTAACTGAAATTCCAAATTGAAACCCTAACTCTCAAATCCCTAAAATTTCGCTCTGTTGCAGGAATGGAGAGGGAGAAATTGAAGACCTCAATGAGTTCATACTCTCAATTGCAATCTCTCTGCAATACGGATGACGCAAATGATCATATTGTTGGGAAAGAGACATATTTCCTGAGGAGAACGACTTATAGTAGCTCAAGGATTAATGGAGCCCTATCAATCTTCTGCATTTGCGGGGCAAGAGCTGTGAAGATGACTTCTTACACTAAAACTAACCCTAGAAGAGCATTTTATCGATGCCCATTTCGGAAGAACGAGAAGGAACTATGGATACTTCGAATGGGAAGATCTGCTTGGGAGCTCATCCATGGTTTCTAAGGAGCAAAGGTTGATTAATCGTCTAAGCAAGATGAATATATCCAATGAGAAACTGCTAAATAGACTTAGAGTTGTTTGTTGGATTTTGGGAATATTGGTTGTTTTTATGGTTTTGGTGGTTGTTTAGCTGCTACAAATGAAGTGTGTATGAGAATTAGTTGTAGTTTAGATGATTTTTCTAGATGCAGTGGCTTTACATTCTTAGGAATGATTTTGATGATTTTCCTAGATGGAGTTGCTTTACATTTTGATATTCTTGCTTGAAGCATCTCCTATGATTTGTGTATTGAACGAAGCAATGAAAAATGTTGTTATTCAAAAGATGCAATATTCTACATGATTTTGACCAAATTAAACCATATCATTGAACAAGAAGAGTGGTTCAACAACTTGGCATGTATATCATTGTCATAATTACATATCAATGTCAACTATAGCATCAAAAGAAGATTAGATAACATCAAAGCATCATTGTCATAATTCACAACCAAACAAGTATCTTATTTCCCAAAAGAAGACCATAACTAAGCATACCAAGGCTTCCCCACCCAAAAGAAGAATCCACCAGTAAAGTTTATTCATGTTACTTCTTAGTCTTGCCTAGTGGTTTTGCATTTGTTGAGTTCTGACTGGGCAACTGCAGGCTGGAGTTGGATGAAGACTCCTAGATCGCCGAACCCATCTTCTTTGACATAGACCTTATGAACCTGCTTGTTGCTTGTAGAGATTCTCTTGTCACACACTTGTGCCCCTTCCATTCAAATGGTGCCCCTTCCATTCAAATGGTGCAGGGGTGATCCTTGGAGGATCATTCTGAACATGTGGTGGAATATATTGATTTGGTGGCTGAAAGCCATTCCTTAGCTGAACAGGTTGTAGAGGAGATGGATTTGGTGGCTGCAGGTGACTCCTTTGGTGGGGCATGCCAAGGCTGCGAGGTGGGGGTCTCATTGCTAATGAAGGTAGAATGCTTGGACTACGAGGTGGGGGTCTCACTGCTGATGAAGTTGGCATGTTTGATGGGGGTGGTGCAGATACATATGGCCTACTTGGAGTCATCCTCCATCCATAGGTCTATTTTTTTTTTGTAATCCATTAAATAATATGATATATCGTAGTGGATTTAATCGCCAAGCCAATATATAAAATCATTACAGTATAGTATGATACATGCACTTGTGTGGACCCAAATTTCGTCTCGTTGGGGCTAGCATGCGTGCGCTTTCACACGGCTTGGGAGTGTTCACCTTCTTGTGGACGCACGACAGACACGCGTGGAAATGAGTCGTCACTTACCGGTTTGCGATCCGAAGGTCGAAGGCTGGTATGTTACTCGGGTCTAGGGGTAAATGATACACCCAGTTTTGCTAAGGCACTGGTCGTTGTGGAATCGGAAAATCCGAGTTCGGGGGTTCTGTTAAGCGCGAACCTATATCTTGCATGCCCTCTTGGTACTCTAGCTTACTAGGCTTGCCGTTTTATTTATTTACCAAATGAATTAAGCTGCGCTCGGCTTACACATTTTGACACCGTAAATTGAAAAGAAACGGTTGTCTCGAGTCAAGAAGCCAAGAAAAAAGCAAATAATTGGGTCAGGGGATCGATCCACCGTCCTCGCATTTTGGCTAACCGGGCCATGATGGATAAAGTGGCAGTAAAGCTGTTCCTTTCACAGGCTGAATACATTGAAAAAGTTTTGAAGAGATTCCGTATGGATACAGCAAAGCCGGTGAATACTCTTATGGGTAGCCATTTTAAGCTATCAATAAGGGATTCACCTAAAAGTGATTCAGAGCGTGCTCATATGGAGAAAGTTTCATACGCTTCAGCAGTTGGAAGTATTATGTATGCTATGGTGTGTACTAGACCAAATATTGCGCATGCAATGGGAGTTGTGAGCAGATATATGAGTAATCCGGGTAAGCAGCATTAGGAAGCAGTAAAGTGAATCTTCAGATACTTGCGAGGTACCACAGAGAGGGCTCTATGTTTCAAAGGCAAGAACATGGTTTTGAATGGTTATGTTGATGCTGACTTGGCAGGTGATCTTGATAAAAGGAAGAGTACAATCAGGTACGTGTTTACTTTCGGTGGTACATCGGTCTCTTGGGCTTCTAAGTTGTAGAAGACAGTGACTTTGTCTACTACAGAAGCAGAGTATATAGCAGTGACAGAGGCTAGTAAAGAAATGATATAGCTGCAGAATTTCTTGTGTGAAATGAGGAAAGAGCAAAAGAACAGTATTCTTTACAGCGACAGTCAGAGAGCTATTTTCTTAGCTAAGAATCTAGCTTTTCATTTGAGAACGAAGCACATAGAGTTGAAGTATCATTACATTCGACATCTCTTGGAAAAGAAGGCTTTGTAACTGATGAAGATTCGTGGAAGCGAGAATCCTACTGACATGTTAACTAAGGTTGTGACCTTAGAGAAGTTGAAGCTATGCATGGCTTCAACTGGCCTTGGAACTTGAGGAGTTCGAGGATTGGCGCCGCCGTCATTTATGGGTTATTTGTTGACTATGAAGATGAAGAGATAATTACATTCGTGTTCAGTCTCCAAGTGGGAGATTGTTGAATTATGAAACCTGAAGTATTGTGAATTCGGATCAAGATCGGCGATCCAACTTGTATTCGGCTCATTGGTGATGTAATTAGGGTTTGTTCCCTTTATAAACAGCAGTTTATATCTCTTGTAACCCTAACTCAAAATAGCGGAATATCTGACTTGGCGGCACCCCTAAACGTAGTCAGAATTTATGACGAACTGGGTAATCAATTCAGTGTGTCCCTTTTGTTTTTCGTTCATATTGTCTTCTACTATCGTATATCAGGCGTAACACAAACGAGCTGTGGGAGTCGATCTTAGCCAGAGAACCAGCTGAGGGTCGTTCGTTTTTTAGGAAGAGAACGAGGTGAGGGGAAAGTCCTGTTTTGGAAGGGTTCCGCTCTGATGAATTCCGAAGAAAAGCCAGCAGAAAGGGGAAAAAAAAAAAAGGCCAGAAGTTAATTGCTATCCGGGTGATGAGTAAAAGAGATGAAGAAAAAAAGAAAAAATTCAATTTCTTCGAAACTACCGATTGTTGCTGTCGAGAAAAGCAAGGGAAAGGAAAGAAGAAAAAAAAGAAAGGAAAGAAAAAGCAAGGATGGGATGAAACCAAAAAAGAAAGCAACGAAAGTTGACCCCTCTGACAACTTTATCTTTTTTCTTTTCTTTTTTTTTTGGATTATTATTATTATTATTATTATTCGTACGAGCGTTCGTCGATCGATAAATCGATTTTTTGGGATCCATCGATATTTTCGAAATGAAAATTCTGAAATCGAGAAATTCGATAAATAATCGTCTTCACGAGAATTTCAATTTGCATTAATGGAGACTGAATCTCGATATAATCGATATTAAACCCCTGATGCACGTCGATCGTAATTGCTCGATTAATTTTGAATTTCTCGTCTTTTTGAACGGACATCCGAAAAATGATCTGAAAATACCGTTGTGTCCCAAAAAATTCAAGAATCAATATTATGTGGGAAAATACTTTTCAATCCCAAGCATCGATTCAAATTTTGAAAAATATCAAAATTACTACACGTAAGGCTTAAAATTCTTGTCTTCTCAACTAGGCATCTAAAATATAATTCGAGACCATTATTGTGTTCAGAAAAATTCAGGGATCGATATTATTCAAAAAAAAATTTTCAATGCCAAATTTTATTCTATATTTCAAAATTCGAATTTGACGAGTGTAAGGCCTAAAAACGTTCCATAGAGTAATTTTTCTTTTAAATGTCAAATTAAAGTTAATTAAAAAATTGCCCCTAATTTAAAAGTCATGAAAGTTTGGGCAATTAATAGAGATATTTCCCTTCAGTAGGAAATGAAGATCTTGCCATCCTTTAGAGTCGGTAGACCAAAACGGGATGCTGACAACACTTGATTAGGAATTGTTGGAGTTGGCATAAATAGTGGAACATTTTGAGGCCTTAAACTCTACACCTAAGAAAAAGAAATGTTGAAATATCTTATATACGTCGAAGTATGAGACTAGTTAATTATTTTACTAACCTGTCCTTGATTGGTTATGCCTTGTGTCGGAACAAATAATGGGACATCTTGAGGTCTGGTACACTACACAAATGATAAAAAAAATACCATTTTAGCTAAAAAAGTAACATATAATTATAGTGAATTTTTGAACTAATCAGTACCTAAACTTGATTGAATACTCTTAATGTTCCAGGGACTTGATCAGATTTTAGGACTGTCGATGTATGGCTGCTACTCTGGTAGGGTTGTTCTTCTGGTCCTTGAGCATTTATTTTGGACCCCTATCCCTGACCATTTCTACTGGTCTCATGTCCTTGACCATTTATGTCGGTTCTCTGTCCTTGAACATTTCTTCTGGTCCTCTGCCCTTGTCCATTTCTCTGTTTCCCTGTTCTTCACCATTCACAGATTTGCCTGCACAATAAGAATGTGAAATTGTCATATTATTAGCATCCTTAATCATCTAGTACTGAATTATAAATTTCATAAAATTTACCTTGTCCTTTGCAGAAGTCTTGGCCTTCTTTGCTGGTCTTTCCTTGACTACAATTCCCTTGCACAATCTACTATTGTGACCCTTCCCGCCACACTTTTCACATGTGAATGTCTTCAGTTTTCTTAGTCTCCTTCCACCCTTACAATACTTTGGAGGCTAAATAGGATCATCTCCATTCTTTTCCCATTGGTCAAACCCTCTCACTAGTTGGATGTAAGGCTTGTACATCATCTCCCATGTCTCCTTCGAATAATACTGATGGACAAATATCTCAAGTTGAAGGTCATAATGGCCCATATAAGCTACTGACAGAGCACATGGGATCCCACTAAGTTGTCACTCTCTACAAGAGCATGTCATCTCTTTAATGTTAAATCATACTTCTCATTCAATCTAACTACATGTTGCATCTTGAACACTAAGATATTTTCATCTCCTACCTGCAGAAGAATCCATGACTTGCCCAACCGTTTGGTAAGCTCAAGGTTGGTCTATGCAGCAGGAGTGATTGGACCCTTATACTGTCTCATCTGCTTCCTGATGTTGTTCATCTTGTTCATCATATATACCCTTATCTCTTCCAACATCGAAATGATGGGTTTCTTTCTCATTTTGACTATAGTTGCAGTGAATTACTCCGACATGTTAGTCAAAGCATAGTTCCAGGTGCTAGTACTGAATGTTGTTCTTGTCCAGTTGTGAAATATCTAAAATTTTAAGATATGTCCATACAGGCAGACACACCTCCTTTAGTTCCAAAAGTTTCTTCTCAAATTATGGCATTGTCTGGCGGCTAGCACAGTCCCATAGGTTTCTTAACTCTGCAATTCTCCAATACTTCCAAATATTGACCTCTAAGTGTCTCAAACAAAACCAATGCTTTATTCCTATAGTTAACTCTTCCATAGCTGGTAGAAGACCCTAAAAAACAATATAAATTGCTCATTAAACTGCATAACACACATATACCTTAATCGACATGATTGTTTTCAAGGAAAAGAGCACACTACCTTCTATATATTTGAAATAAATTCCTAGCCATGTACTCTTTGTATGGACCCTAATGTGAACTCTCGTTGGGGCCCACATGACGAGACCGAATCGCGCGGCTTGGAAGTGTCCACCTTCCCGGGGATGCATGACGGACACGCTTGAAAAAGAGTCGCCACTTATCATTTTACGACTCGAAAGTCGAGGGCCGATAAATTACCCGGGTCTAGGGGTATGAAACACCTAGTTTTGCTAAGGCATTGGTCTGTGCGGAACCAGAATGTCCGAGTTCGGGGGTTCACGTTACATGCGGGCCTATATCTCGCACATCCTTTCGGTACTCAGGTTTGCTAGGCTTGCAGTTTTATTTCATTTACCGCATGAATTAAGTTGCGCTCGGCGTACACATTTTGACACCGAAAATTCGGTGAACTAAACGATGTCGGTTGAGCAGTTGAAAGAGAAGTAAACCCCGTATGTCGGGGAATCGGTTTACTATCTTGCGTTACAGTTCATCAAACCATGATGGTTGAAATCCTGCGTGAACTAGAATCGCGAAATCTGAGGATTACTCTTGTTTGGGCAAGCATTGGACCGATTCGATTAGTTCGACTCTTAGACTGTTCGCTCACCGATTGAGATTCTTACAAAATAAATGTACAAAGTAAAATCCTTACAATACTCTTAGAACAAAACAATAAATACAAATTACAAATGATCGAATCCCAATCGATTCGCGTTCAGTTATTATTCCGCTCCGACTCGCTGTGAGTTCAGGGAAAAATCGAAGACTGAAATTCAAATGCGCTCTTAGTGAATAGGGCGTTGGACCCCGTGACTGATGGTTAGGATGTTGACCCCTAAGTACAATGCGTCCTAAGGGTCGGGCTCGACTCGCATGGACAAACAATAGCAGAAAAGTAACAAACAACATGTATATTGCAGACAATGTGTTTGTTATTGCCGAGTGTACGTGGATTAATAGATTATTAACCCAGTGGTATTTTTGCAAGCAAATGCCATATACTAAACAAGCAAACGTGTTCAAAGCATTTTGCATTCAGCTTTGTTTCAAGGACCTGACAGACATGGTGTCTGTAGTCAAGTTCTTTTTGTGTGGATTGCTTTTAAAAATTGTTCTGTATTGTGACACTAAATTTCCACTGAATTAGCCAAATTCGTGTTTTGACTCTAGATTTAGAACCTAGAGTTCCCCTAACCATTATCTAGTGTTTGGTTAGGTCGAGTGAAAGGTTAATCAGCGTTTTGCATGTTTTGTCACATAAATAACCATTCTAGTTACCCGAGTCTACGATAGGATGACAGAAACTCATCAATGGATAAGAAAAGGCTTTGCAGATGAGCCTGCACCTGAACATGTAGCCTATTCTTATTCTGATACAATAGTGTTTCTGTCAAGCTAACCCTAGGGGTGTTGCTGAATTGTGAAAAGACGATTTTTCCCTTTATTTGAAAATTATTTTCAGAAAAAGGAAAACATCGCAGTGCGAGCCACCTCGGCTTGTAGCCGGTGTTGATCAATTCCTTGGATCTTCCAGGGTTATGCAAGAACCCCGAAAAAGCCAAAGAACCGGTCGTTCTAATCGGAAGTGATCTAGAAAGATCTTTTGTATCCTAACCTGAGTTACTTAAAATAAGGTAAAAACTCAAGTTGAGACACAGAAGTCCTTTCTAGACGTCCGTGCTACATCAGACTGTGCGTTTCGGGTTTTGAAATAGACAAGTTTTGAAAAAGGGTATTAACGTCATTTGACAACTCATCGACGCGAGTTATCAGTTAATTACCAATTCATACAAACTTATTAGTGCCAAGTGAATTTAATCATGTGAACGTCCCGATTAACCCGTTTGTGAATTTACAATTTAAAATTAAACGCCGAATGCAGTAAATGTTCGGGTTATAGATAATCAGACAAATCATGAATTGATCCACTGAATGAAGTTTGAGTACCCGAAAAGCTTAATTTAATAGAAATAATTCATGACACGACAACCAAGACAGGTCCAGGAAGATCGAGGATAATTTGGTCAAAATGACCAAAATACCTTCAAAACCCAAATGGGCCCGAAAGAGTCATCGGTACATGAATTCATGCATTTTGCCTTAAAAACAATGTTCTAAAAGGAATTTTAACGCGAGATTTATGACGATATTGAAATTTGTAATTTTGCACAAAATCTGAGAAATTTATTTCATTGAGGTAAAGAGACCGTTCTTGATCCGAATAAGGTCAAGGAACCTTCGACTCTTTCCTCTTGGGAATAGCCTTGGATTTCCTTGACCCATTTCGAGTTTCAAGCGTTCTCTTTAACCCAATTTCGACTATTTCTCGCATGCTCAAACATTAAACACGATAAATGACACGTATTTAACAAAGCCGGTATCGCCATGAATTTAGAAAACGCATTTAGACATACAAACATGCACAACACGTTATTTATGGAATCGATAAAACAATACCGGCTCCATGGATGCGGGAAAACATAAAGATTCAGGAAACAACTCAAATCGGGGCAAGAAAATCAGTTATAACCTGAAGAACCAACAAAGGGCCACGGTTACCTTTCCTCAAGGGGAACTCGTGGGTTTCTTTGGTCGTTGGGGTTTAAATCGGTCTCCTCGACTTCGATTTAAACATTTTCCGACATGCTAGCACGTCAAACAATGATAATCATGCATAATATAACATGGAAATTGCATAAAAATTAAGTCTTGTAAATAAATCATGCTTGAAATCAACTTATAACTCCATAAACACAACAAAAATTGTAAAATTCCTAACTCCTCTAAGTCGGAAATGGTTATACCTAGTCCCGGGATGTGGGATGGGACTGTTAAAAATCGGGTTGGACCGTTGGTGGGTCGGGTTTGGGCTGTTTTGGCTTGAACAGACCCGAATGGCAGCAACAGACCCTGATTGGGCAAGTTTCAAGTCGGACGTCACTACGGTGGCTCCCAATGGAATTTTGATGCAAGGTCGATGGCCCCCGACTCCTAAGATACCCCCGAAGGTGGCTGTGGTGGTCGTTTGACAAAACGAAACTCGGGTCGACTCGTATAGCCCTACAAAGATCAAACAAAACAGAGCGTGCCCAGAAATAGACCCGAATGGGCACGTTTCGGGTCGGACGTCACCACGGTGGCTCCCGATGGAATTTTGATGCAAGGTCGATGGTTCCCGACTCCTAAGAGACCCCCGGAGGTGGCTGTAGTAGTCGTTTGGTTCCAGAGTTATCGGGTTGACCCGTATAGCCTTGCAAAGATCACGGAAAACAGAGTACGTCCTAGAAACAGACCCGACTGGGCACGTTTTGGGTCGGACGTCACCACGGTGGCTCCCGATGGAATTTTGATGCAAGGTCGTTGTTCCCGACTCCTAAGAGACCCCCGGAGGTGGCTGTGGTGCTCGTTTGGTTCCAGAGTTATCGGGTTGACCCGTATAGCCCTGCAAAGATCACGGAAAACAGAGTACGTCCTGGAAACAGACCCGACTGGGCAGTTTTCGGGTCGGACGTCACCACGATGGTTCCCGATGGAATTTTGAGGCAAGGTCAACGAATCCCGACTCCTAACTGACCTCCGGAGGTGATTGTGGTGGTCGTTCAAAAAAAAGAGTCTCGGATCGACCCGATCCGCAAGGAAAACGCGAAAATAGTCAGCAAATTCGACCCGACTGGGCAGTCGGGCCGTTTCTTCTTGCTGGGTCAAAACCAGCAGGTTTGTTTTCGGGATTTCTCGACTCCTAGACACCCTAGGGTCATGTAGGGAGATGGTTGATGAGTTTTGGCAGCTCAAACCGACCCGAAAAGATGAGAAACCCAGGTTGGAAAATCTGACCCGAAATGGACCAAACTGAGTTCGGTTATGTATTGAGCTGATTCTATGGCTTAGAGGCTTCAAACTTAAAATTTAACTTTGGAAATGGACTGAGGGGGTAAAAAACATTTGGGATATGAAGTTTGGTCAAGTTTGGATTTAAGCCGGGATGGTTATCACCATGATTCCGACTTAAGTCTTGAGTTTTTGCTTGGGCTGAAGCTTGCTAGTTGCTGCAGTTTTGCTATGGAGTTTGAGATCTTTTGCTTGATAAAAAATGGCACGTGTTGATGCAAGAGAAGGTGTCTTGAAGTTGAAGAAGGCTTAGGCTATATATATGCAAGCTAATGATGCAATTAGGCAAACAAAGTGCAATTAGGGGGCATGTTAAAGGATCCGAATTTTTTAATAGAATTAGGATGGGGTTTTGATCGAATGAAGCATTAATGGATGGATGGTGATGGTGGAGTGTTGAAGTAGAAGACTTAGATATTTTGAAGAAGATAGTGTTGCAAGTTGGCTTCTTATCTTCATGAAGACGAAGAAGACAGGGGAAAGGGCGGTTTGGGCGGGGATGGGGCGGCTAGGGCTGACCTGTGAGCCCCACGGGTCTTGAAGGAAGTTCGGGACGAAGTTTGGATCTCGATTGATTGCGTATTAGAGGTTTGTGGTTCAAACGAACGTCGAATTGTCATTGTGCGCGCAAAAATGGTTCAAACGAGCCCAAAATCATCCATTTCGCCCAAAAGAATGTTCGTGTGATTTTTCGGCTCGGAAGCCGGTTTTACTCATTTCAGGTGATCAGAGCAAAGTTAGTCGTTTCTGAATGTGCATCTCGTCTCTGCATTCCGCATTGGTCATTTTGACGTGCATTGTCAATCAAATCAAATACTTGACCCTTAAGCCGGTGTTGGAAATGTGAAGCCGGAGACGTCCTAGGAGTCCGAAGCCGGATTTCTCAGAATGCTTTTTGAGTTGCTTGGATGATCCGAAAATTGCTGCGATCTCTGTTCGTTGAGAACAGACCCTGAAGGATTGAAAAATTGCATCTAAAACCCTAAAAGTACTGTTCTGAGGGCCTAGATGGATTGTGAGATTTCGTTTGATGATTTCACATTGAGCGTCGGGATAAGTAGCACTTGGTTGGCTAGTCATCCGGCGTCAAGTTTCCGCGAAAAGGACCTTTGGTTATGAATTTCCGTTAAAAACAGTCTTTCCTGCTCATCGGAGGTCATTCGGGAAACTGAAAGGGATTCTGCAGTCTAATTTGTCCAATTGCGTCTATCCGCTATAGTTTTCGGGGCAATGCATGGCTAACTTCATTTGCCGATGTTCTGTCAGACCAATCTCCGGATATGGTTTTCCGATGAAAGGTGCGCTTGTTCTGCTTCTTGGGAGTCATTAGAGGAGTCTGTTTAATGAATGGCAATCTGAAGCGATGCTCATGCTCTGTATAATTGCTAGATGTGACTGCATCTGATATCGGGCATTAACTTTTCTTGGATGAACCGACGTTTTTGGACTTCCACTGAAAATTTTTCTGTATTAAGAAAATTACTCTGTATAGAGCAGATGATTTGCGAAATGTGTTTGAAGACACTTTTCATCTGTTTGGCACCGTGAGAGATTTTTTGAGTCCAATATTGACTATCTTCTGATGGTCGAGTAAACCAACGAAAAATAGCACTGTCGGCGTTGTATTATGCAAAATGCCGGTTTGGGGATTGTTTGGGCTCTTTGGTTGCTTTACATGAATGTGATGACCAATGAAGTTCTTCTGTTGTGCGCTCGAGTCATCTAACTGTCTCTGGTTACTTGAGAATGAATAGTGACTCGCTGCTCTGTCGAGTCTTCTTCTGTATCGGTACTCAAGTCATGGTCTGAGTTGCTGCTGATGCACATTACTTGAACTAGTGGACCAAAATGGGGTGCTGCTACTCTTGGATGGCTTATCTCTTGGAAAAGTCTTGTTAGAAACCAACTCCATGTGTCCTTGGTCTCTTGCTCAACAATAGCATACGCAATGACATAAAACTTTTCTATCTTGACCGACTGCAGATAAGAGTGTGCCTCCATAGTAACCTTTAAGGAAACACCCATCTACACCTATAAGAGGTTGAGAACCAGATAATACACTTCTTTTACATGCATCAAAGCAACAGTACATCCTATGAAACATTGCAGGAAAAGATAGGTCCGGTCTCAACATGTATCCCAACAGTTGACCTAGGATTGCTTGTTAAGAGCTCCACGTAGTAATCCGAGTCTTGCATACTGTTCAATCTTAGAACCTTTAACAACTTGCCTTGCAATATGCATAACTCTGTAAATCTTCATTCCAACCAATCGAACTTGGAATTTGCTGGCCATGTACTTAAAGGCATCAACAACAGTCATGTCAGGTACTTGCCTCATGAAATCCACAAGCTTGCATGCAACCCATTTATCGGTAGTTAGAGGGATTTTCAACTTCTTGCTACATGTATGAATGGGATTGAAAGTCATGAACTAATAACTCCCATATCCTTCTACCCAAGAGCAAAATATCTTTCAATCACAACCTTGTTCACAAATGGATCTCCCCTTTTCAGTCTTCATTATTTTCACTGGCCTACCTAATACTATGTTATAGTCCTTCACAACCTCCTTAAACATTTTAAATGTTGAGAATATATAACTGTAGATCAACTTGCCCAAATGGTGCCTCTTCATTGAACAATGGAGACTTAATCTCATATTGTCCTTTATTATCGCTATCACCTCTAATGCTTCCCATCTTCATCTATATGGTAACTCCCTTCTTCAATCTCACTTGTGTTTCTTGCCTCCTCAGGCCTTTGAACATCCTCAACATTTGGATTCCTGGACCTGCCATTACATGCCCTCCACTTTGGTTTCTTGGGCTTCTTTGATTTTGGGCTTGGATTAGTATAACATCTTGCGTTGCCAGTTCCATTATCTACATCAATCCCATCCAAACAAAGCTCTCCATAATCGAGATTTACATCATCATCCTCACCAACTTCAGTGTCTCCACCCTCATCTTCACCACTATTGCTAGATCCATCAGTAACTTCCATTTCAGAGTTATCCCCCTAATAGTCATCCTCATTCAGTTCTACAACATTGTCATGCTCAAAATAGAAATGTATTTCTCTGTTATAAGTTTTTTACGAACAACAGAATAAAGTATTCTAACATGTGTGTCATTTTCAAGAGGTCTTAGCCCATCATTCACTTCTGAACCTGGATCTAACCAAAAAAACTTTCTTGTATTTGGCATTTTCCCCATAAAGTTTTTTATATTGGTCATCAACAAATGGAATTATACACGATCAATGTTCACATTGTCCCATGCATCAATTTGTCCCCCAAAGTACTCCATGTGGGGTTCAGACACAAGCACACCCCCATGATAAAAAAAAACCACATAATAATAATCATCTTCAACTGTACTCTGAATAAACAAATGACTTAAGTAAAAATTAGTAATTTTTTTAAGCAAAAAATCACAGAGATTATGACCGACACTCAATAAACAAAGGCAAGTTAACCAACAAACAGTCAAAGCACGTGAAGCAAGAGACCACTAGCAGAACAAAGAATAGGGGGACCACAAGCAGAACAAAGCATAAGGGGACCACAAGCACATCTTTATGGGTATTTTGGTAACAAAAGAAACCAAAAAGAAGAAACTTTTCCTGACCTTGATTGCTCCAACGTGTGCTCAGAAGCTCTGAGAATATTCCACAGTCCCTCACCAACTAGTATTCCTTCAAATGAAAGGGACAATGAATATTAGGGCTTCAGATTTTCTCAATTTGGGGCGGAAGTCTGACCTAATTGGCGCCAAAAGGGGAAAGAGGGGAAGGAAGAGGAGCAAATGATGTCGTTTAAGGTTGTCGGAGGGGGCCCAAACGACATCGTTTGCGTCTGTCATTTGTCTACTATTAAAAAAAAATATATCATGGACAATTTTATCTCCAGCTCGGATGCCATGTAAACTTTATGTTTTGAAGGTAAACGGAGGGGTATAATTGTCAGACGGAATGCAAATGTTTAGGGCTAATTGGTGCCAAAATAAGTCAGGGGCAAAAGTGGTGGCAATTTAATAAGTGGAGGGTGATAGTGATAGTCTACTCTTAATTCATCTATCCGTACTATTAACCATTAACCATTAACCATTTAACCAATTAACCAAGAACTGATTATGGGTCCCACATTGAAACTATGAGGGAGTTGAAAACTTTTTCTTACTCTCAGGAAATTGTTTTTTTTATTAATTATATATATATATAGCCATTTTAAACTTTTCATATATTACATGTTTTCTTTTTTCTTTTACATAACAAGGGGTGTTAGGGTTTCCATCCAAATTTTCCCACTCCTATGAGATCATGCCTAGCAAGCTTGTGGGACAGATATATTAGGTGAGACAGGCCGTGCAGATTGCCAAAGAGAATTGCATTCTCCTATATGATTTTAGGAAGTGTTCTACACACACACACACACATATTTATATATATATATATATATTTGGCATTCTATACCTATTTTTCATCATTACCTTTATTACTATTTGTATATTTCTTACTATTTCTTTAAGTATTATCTTTTCACTTCATATGTATAACTAGAGGAGAACACAACCACGCTATGTGCGGAAATATAAAAAGTAATACAATAATATATCAAAATAATAGTATAATTTACAAATTTTTTGTAACACTTTTCTTTATATAACAATTCCGACATATCATAATAATTTTCATTTTATTGAAGATATCAAATAAATGCTTTCTTATATTTCAATATTCTAACTAATATTGGTTGAGCAAAGTGACCTAACAAAATACAAAAAGGCCTTTCTAATTATTAAATATAAAATTTAAACAAAGCATAAAGAGAGATATTAGCTTTTATATCATGTATCTTATATTAATGTATCTCGTAAGAAATCTAAAATCTTACTAACAATTAAGAGGTCATTACAATTGTAGTTCTATTATTACTATATATTGAGGTTATGTATTATATTGAACATTATATAAATTATGATTCCAATAATATTAGGCCGAAAAGTTTCAGTCCTGTGTTACCGCACAGGCACTTTGCCTAGTTTATACTATTATGTAAAACCAAAGCATTCCTTTGATCTCACTTTCCTTTTCAGGTATTCTCATACTAACCATATATAACTTTATAAGAGCCATCTTTTAGGGTGAAAATGGGGCCGAAGCCCTATTATAAGAGCCACTAAATAAAAGCTAAAACAATAAAATATAATCACAAAAATAACTAATCACTAATTCCTCTTTTCTTACCACGCTATATTATCAATCCTGAAACTAGTTGACCTAATTGAAAGTCAATGCAACATGGAGGCGAGGGTTTGTAACGATGAGACCTACCAAAACGAGACCATGAATGTTTTTACTATGTGACTAAACACAACTCAGACTTTAACATAAGTAGTTTAAGATAATGTGTTGCTCTTTCATCAAAAGCAGGAAAAGAGGAAGGAAATACCTTAATTCAGTTTCGTTTTCCTTATTGGTCCATGTACTACCCTCTTACTTAGAGGAACGGCCTCGTCAAACTTGACTGGTATGTCCAAATGAAAAGAATTTCGGCAATGCATTGAGGGCTTTGTAATAGATCTAAGAACAATGAGAAGTTTTACATTTGTTTCACTATAATGCTATGATCATGAATGCAATAAGTATATAATATGAATTAATAAGTAATAGAATTATGACTATATAAGAGTTTATTTATTTGTTTATATGTAATAGAGGATACATGAACTACAATTCTTAAAATTGGTTTGATGAAATGGATAGAGAGATTTAAGTCAAAAATAAGAAATTATCCCCTTTTACAAATAAGGAGATACCCCGTCAACAATTATAAAGTGGCAATAAAACAAATATTAAAAGTTTATTAATTAAAAAGATAAATATTATTCTACCGAAAAAGATATTATTAAAATAATATTTATTAAAAACATAAAAACTAAAAATTTAAAAAAAAAAAAAAAACGGGGGAAGAAGACGACCAGTTTACCCGAGCCCAGGAGCTCCGATGAACCGGGGTTAACAACCAGGCCTAGGGCTCATAAGCCCCATGGCTGGGATCACGCTGGGGTCGAGAACTTAGTCGCGGAAATCGTGAGCCCTGGCTTTGTTGAACTGGGGCTCAGTAGCCTTGGCATGGCAAGAGAGAGCTCGAACTAGAGCTCTCAGTCTCTCTAAGCCCCCAGCCATGTTCGACGAACCTAGGGCTTGCGAGCTCCGTGGCTGGGTTCTTGACCCCAGCGTCAACCCGGCCATGGGAATCGTGAGCCCCGGGTGTGGTTTGGACATGGGTGCTTGGGTGTGGGTCCGGCCTCACTGATTCCGGATCTAGTTTCGCGGTCTCAAGGATAGCTGGGAGGGTGCCCAAATTCTGTCACGGGTAGAACCGGCAGCGGAGAAGGCGGAGGGGCAAATTTTTGAAATATGATGAATAGGTTAGGGCATGTTGGTATGTGAGTTCTATCACATATGTGGAATTGGGATTACATGTGGGAGATGGAAGAATGGCAATTACTTGTCCACTATTGATAGGAGCTCCCATTAGTAATCCGAATTCCTGTGACGGACACAAACGGAGGAATCGGAGTTATTAATTTAGTATATTTATCTCTAATAGAATTGGTGTTCATGCGAACTAAACGCATCCTTAGAGTCTATCTCATTCTAGAAAGCATATCACGAGAGGTAATGGAATGGAATTATCGTTAGTGTTTCTAGTAGCAAAAAGATTTCATGGAAAATATGACTGCTTGCCTGTGTAAATTATAACGAAGAACTTTACTCATTTAAGATTAAGATGTTGAGGACATATTAATTTATTGGATAGTCTAGTTTCAGATTATGGAATCTGAGATCCAAACGAGAGCTTCCCCCAAAGTGTACCATGGTATCCGGAATCTCAACGAGCCATGACTAATCCAGTTTGAGATAAGGCGGTCCACTAAATTTTCCACGTTAGAATATATCGCTTCAGGAAATACTCTGCCATACAACTTTCAGTTAATAAGGTTACTTATCCAAGGCGATTATTTCTCATTTTCACCCGTATTTCTTTAAATCTGTAATTTTACTCGTTATGCTTTTTCTGTTTTGATGCAAAATTCCTTTACTGTTCCTATGTATACCAATTTATTCCTCATCTTTTCTTGTTTAACTGGTTTGACAATTTCTTTTGTGGTCTGGTGGCATGAACCTTCGACCAGATGTCTCTTTGGTTCATTATTATGTCGCATATATTTAAATGCGTGACGGATGATTTGCCATTGTAAGGATTTTCCTAAGTTAGGCATTTATTGCATCAAGAAAATGAAAAATTAAAACGATCCTCATATTTCAAACTGAATTATTTAGAGTCGATGAGTGTAAATATTATGGTATAATATATATATATATATATATATATATCCCTGATTTGTTTTCTTGCCAATTCTCGTGGTTTCTCTTGATGACTTAACCATTTAGTTGAAAATGGGAGTTGATTAGAATCGTGTGATCTGAGGGTCTTGCAAGATGGATATCCCAAATTATAACGTGAAGAATAAATTTTAGTATCTTTGGGATAAATTACATCACTATCGAGCAGTAGAAACATGGAACTTGCTTCATTTGCGCTTTTGGGTATCTAATGATAAGACAAACTGATCTATGACCAGGTTCAAAGATCATTATTATTATTATGGGTAATAGCAATCTCGATATTTCTGGGCCCAATAACATGATTTTATAGTATAGGAAAAACTATCTCTGTTACGGATGTCTGGCTTAGCGATCTTCTGTCTGACCTTCTTTTACAATACAAGGGGAATGCAGTTGAAATACTACATATATCATAGTGTTTTCATGCGTCACTGATCATCCCCATTTTCTTAATGGGCCATCGTCGTAATGATCACCACCTCTATTCTTATGGGTATCTGTTTTCTCGGGTAAAAACTTCTAGACTGCTTTTCATTAATGAATCAGAGGTATTTATACAGCAGGGAAATAAT
Organism: Punica granatum; assembly: GCF_007655135.1. NCBI lineage: Eukaryota > Viridiplantae > Streptophyta > Magnoliopsida > Myrtales > Lythraceae > Punica > Punica granatum. Next base: position 13,154,089 of record NC_045134.1, on the reverse strand, counting down.
CGTCGCCCAGAGACAGAAACCGTTTCCCCATCATCTGTCTCTGTGTAGTTTGATGCGGGTCCCACGCGTGTCCACCGCAGCTGAGCACGGTTTGACCAAAAAAGGAGTCACATCAATATTTTGTCAAATTTTGGAAGGAACTCTAACGGTATGTTATGTGGTGATTTTTTTTTTCATCCTGTATGAGAAAATAATTTGAATTTGTCCCTACCGTAAAAAAAGAAAAGTAAAAAAGAAGTATGTTGTAAGGTGATATTTTTTCATATTATATTATGATATTTTTGATATATCAAAAATGTATTGTATTTATTTAAGAGGAGTGGGCCTTATATCAAAAATACATTATATGAGAATTACGAGTAATTTTCTTCGGAGTCCTCAAATTCACTTTCTTAGAGTCTCTAGGGTTTATAGGGTGAGAGAGTGGTGAGAATTGAAAGGATTAAGAGGTTATTCTCGGTTTGGGTCTTGTAACATGCGCTCGAAAACACGAATGTGATCTCGAGTATGTAATGTCCGATTTATTTGATTTAGTGAGATCTCATTGTTTTGTCTGTGGATGTTTCCATTGCCTCGAGGGTTTTACCATGCATACTCCAGAGTTATTTCTTCTCTCTTCTGGGTCTAAATACCTCGAATTGAATGACTTTGGTCTAAATTCTCTCTTCTCGAAGTGGGGGGAAGATGTCGGGGGCAAAGTTCGAGGTGGAGAAGTTTGACGGATCGAATGACTTCGGGCTATGAAAGATCAAGATGATGGTTTTGTTGGTGCAACACGGCCTTGTGTGAGCACTAGAAGGAGAAAAGAAGCTACCCGCGATCCTGTCACCATAGGAGAAGAAGACGCTGATGTCGAAGGCTCTAGGCGCCATCCAGTTGAGCCTATTAAATAATGTTCTACGCGAGGTATGTGATTAGGACTCGGCATTGAAAGTGGGAAAGAAGCTGTAATCGCTCTATCAGTAGAAGTCCCTCTCAAACAGATTGTACTTGAAACAGCGTTGCACCGGTTGAAGATGAATCTTTGTAGGTGATGACGCGGAGCTCTTTTTAATCAAATTGTGATGGATCTAGCAAATGTGGGGTCCAAGATAGGAGACAAGGATCATGTTATATTGTTGTTGTGTTCTCTTCCAGAGGCATGCAAGAGTTTTATGGATACAATGCTATATGGTAGGACAAGCGCCACCTTAAAGAACGTCAAGGTGGACATGATCTTGAAGGAGTTGCAGAAGAAGGTGATAGGAGTACCATGAAGGCAACGGTGAAGGCCAAGTTGCGAGGAAGAGGTCTCGTGGCAGGAGCAAGTCAAGGGATAGAAAGTCGATTTGTTGGAACTGCAATGAGGAAGGTCATCTTAGAGAGACTGTCCAAGGTGAAGAGGCAAACAAGGCGAGCTTTTGGGGAATGCAGCAGTAACAAAGGAAACCTACGAAGGAGAAGATATTCTGACAGCAATAGGTAATAGGAATGTTAGTGCCGAGATTCTCACTACATCTATCATGTTAGGTATTTCTTGGATTATTGATTCAGGATGCACTTTCCATGTTTGTCATGATATAGGATTATTTTCTACTTATCGGTGCATAAAAGGTAAAAAAGCCCATATAGCTAATGGAGACACATGCGATGTTGTTGAGGTGGGAGACATGCAGATCAAGTCGCATACTGATAGTGATATGTTATTGGCGATTGTTAGGCATGTCTCGGGAATAAAGAAAAATATGTTCTCGTTGGGTACTCTTGATAGTCTTGGCTATAAGTATAGGTGTCAAGGTGGAGTCGTAAGAATCTCATATGTTCTGTAAGGAATGGGTTCAACGACAACATTCGAGTGTTCGGCTCCTGAGAGAAACTGTTTAAAGTCATTTAGGGATGACGGTGACTTGCTCGGGACTGATAAGATGGAAAAGCATAGGCTACTCGCACGTGTTATGTGTTGGCTAGCGTGGTTTTTAGGTCTCAGCTCCAATAAGGGAATTCTTATTAGTCCATGAAATTGGGACCCTCTCTTAGTTTGGAGTCGTCACTATACCGTTTATTGATCGGTGAGCCACCTAAGTCACCTAAAGGGACAAGTTACTATCCTCCTAAGGATTTTAAGTTGTCTCGGTCTTCTAATCAGAGAACTAGACCCGAGTGTTTTATTGAGGAATTAAAAGCCCGCAAGCTAATAATTCGTCATTTTCAATACTCTTATGGGCTCTCAATTATTTCTAACACCTTTTTTATTTGAGTATAATTGTTTTCCCTAGGGTTCATTGTCATATGTACTCACGTATACGTATTTGTACAGGAAAGAATAAAGATTACATGACTTTCCGTACGTCACACATGTGCCTATGCATCATTACATACACGGGTACATCTCACGGGCCACACATTTAGGCCTACATCCATACATCGACCACACCTTTGAACCAAATATTGACAAGTGGGCCTAAAGCCCAAAAAATTATAAGTCTACTCATTTTATTCATTTTTCATCCTTTATTTTCAAAATTTATTTACAAGTCATATTTACGTTGTTATTTGGTTTACTACCAAAAAAATAAGGTCCCAATCCCTCAAGGTCCAAGAACCTTCAATTTTAACCTATGACCAGACACATGAGTTATTCCTTTAATCCCACGAATATTTTTTCTTCAAGTTTACGTGATTAATTGTTTTTTTTTTATCTTGATTAATCAATTTCAGAAGTGAGGGTCAAGGTTTTATTGAATTAGCCTTCAATTAATCGAGTTGAGGGACTATAGCCGATTTATTAGATCCTGGATTCTAATGATCCACTCCGAAGGCTACACAAGCCTTCCTAAACACTTAGGACACAGAATTAGTGTCTAACAAGTAAGCCCATTTAGCATGATTTAGCGCAGTTTGGACTTCAATTTTGCAAATTGACTCAATTTTAACTCACAATTTTAACTCACATATGCACACTTATAGATTCGGCCCTACAGACGAAAATCATGGAATATTCAACTAATCCTATGGACATCAAATTGACACAATTTTGCACTCAATTCCTAAGGGCCGTGACCTAATTAAACTCAATTTGAACTAATTTCACCTAATTAGACTCAACTGGACCCTCATTAACCAAAATCGACCCTAATTGAGCCTAACCCCGCTTGGCCATGTTCACATTTGAGACCAACAAGGGTTATAGTCATCAAATCCAAGAAGCAATTGGAAGAAATTGAGCACACAATTTAGCCTAATTATACACAATTAGAGGCTACCTATCAATAATCATGCACAAACAAGCCTAATTAAGCCTAAAATAACCAAATCTAAGGCCCTAAGCTACTCAGCTGAATTTTACAGAATTCATGGAAGTCCAATTTCATGCTAATTCGGAATCTTTTATAATCCCCAAGTAGTAATTCATGGACTATAAATCCCTTCCTTTTATCTAAGTAGTATTCTACTGATAGCAGTACGATAGAGCGAACCCTAAGGGTACGTTTGGTTCGCATGATTAGAATAGACAGGGAATAGAATAGACATGGATTAGAATAGTCAGAGAATAGAATGGAAATTCTGATGAAATTTTTTTGTTTGGTTGGAGGGAATAGCAAAACTAAGAATTATAATTCTGATATTTGGTTGGGTTGAATAAGGAATAAAAAAACATGAATAGGATAAAAAGATAGAAATGCCATTCATATAAATATAATAAGTTTTATAAGATAAATAGATAACTTTAATGACAATTTTTATAATTAATAAAAAATAAACACTTTAAAAAATGTAAAGAAAGGTAAATAATTTCTAAAAATTTAAAAATTTAATTTAATTACTAAAAATTATGTTTATTAATAAAATTAATTATTTTAATAATGTAATAAGCATAATTATCTATTTTTATAATTAAAAAAATATAAACATTTTAAATAATTGAAAATTAAATAATATTTACAACTTAATATTTTTTATTAATAAAAAATTTTCAATTATTAAATAATTTGTGAAAATTAATTATTTTAATTAATTTCGCCACCCTCCAATTTTGCCACCCTCCTAACTTCGCTGTCCTCCAACTCGTTGCTGTCCCATTTGGTGCATCCCAGCAGTACCATTCGTGGCCTCTAGCACCATTCGTCGCCCCAACTTCGGTTCAGATAAGAATTTTAATTTTTTTTAAAAAAAATTAGTTAAATTTGCGAGGAAATCCGAAATTGGGAGGAAAATTTCCTCACAAAATTGCGAGGGATAATGGTGGACGCAAATCTAGTGAACATAAAGGTACATTCTCGAGTGAATATGATGAGAAACAGATACAGTGCAATGTTCATCCCAATATAGCTACATATCAACCTTTTATCCAAACACGATATAGCTACAATTTCATTTTTACTCTAACACCAATTTCCCAAAAAACTCCACGAACAATGTAGCAATTTCCCAAAAAACTCCACGAACAAGTTTACCTTGTTGTCTTGCTTCAGCGATTCGCAAGGAAATCCTGCACCATTTCCAAGCGATATTCTGGCTCGGTACCAAAGAAAAGTAGAATATAATTCGAATGGTTACCGAACTTTTGAATAGCCATGCGAACTTGTGCTGAAGTCAGACCATCAACAGTACGAAGAGCTCTCGGAAGTTCAAGGAACTTCTCTTGATAAATGTCCGAGTGAACACTCTTTGAGATCATCATGCAAGCTTCTTTCATTTCGGTTGCCATTGTATTCAAGTTCTGAGAAATTGTGCAGAAGTCAGATTCACCATTTTTCCTTTTTTTTCTCGAAGAAGCACTTGCCATTGCATCTGTAGGTGGTTGATGAGCACGCGAAACATCTCCCGATGTAGGGGTATTGGCATTGCCATTGGCATATTCATTTGGGTTTGAATGATTCACATCTACTTCTTTGGCTACTCCAGTTAAATCTTCAATCTCGAGCTCTTGTAGAATATCTTCAACAGCTTGAACATCTTTTCCAGTAGCTCGATCCTTCGCATATATCATAGATAATTCTTCGAAATGGGGAAAACTTCTCAGTCTAAATGGAGCAGCTTCTTTGTGAGTCTAAAAACAGAAAGAATAGAGTGTTAGTGACATTATATATAAACATAACGATAGAGTATCGAAATAAATAGATGATGTCTTTATTACCGCTACATAAGTCTCCCAGACATCGTCTTCCGCCGTGACCATCTTCCATGTTGAGTCCCATCCAAAGCCACTTGTATTAAGCATCATATCATACACGATAGCCCATTCCCTCTTCAGTGTCTTCAATCGAGATTCAATGTGAGGTCTCGCCTTAATACCACAATTCGAGAGCTTTTCCAATAGCATTTTCTCAAGTTCTAGCAAGTAGCCAGATTTAAACCCTGTGTCGGCATTGTGGGTGCCCATATTCCGTAGGTCAATCATGCAAGAGATGAGGACTGCATCCTCAACTAATGTCCATTTCTTTTTGCCACTCTTGCTCACCTGGAAAGTAACAGAAGCATAACTACCTTCCATTTTCTATACCAATAACACATACATGAAATGGCAATAAGAACATGTATTTAATCGAATATATGCAAAAATGATACATATGTACATATAATACGGAACATAAGACTTTCAGAAAATCAAACCCAAAGTGCATTGAAATAGATTCATAACATTGTCTTCAGAAAGCAATGACAATACAATATACAATCCCAAGCAAATCTAAGTAGTGGATGAAAAAACAACTCAAAGTTTACATTACAATTCCCAATCACAACATCTATCTAAGTAGTGGATGAGTTTCACTCATTAAACATCTCAGTTGCCAACTCTTTCCTCCAATTACTCCAAACATTTGATGTTTGAATCTCAGAAATATGATCACCATCCTCATTAGGGTTGTCAACATCTGTTTCATTAAGTTGGTCTTCCATAGGATCAAAAGCTATCTCTCTCCTAATGAAATTATGCAATAGGCAACAAGCAATTATAATTCTATTGTGAACCCTAACAAAATAAAATGATAGACTTCTAAGAATCGCCCATCGAATTTTAAGCAAGCTGAAACACCTTTCAATAACATTACGAGCAGAGGCATGTCTCAAATTGAAAAGCTCATTATTTCTCGGTCGATGTCCTTGACGCCACTCATTGAAGTGATACCTTTGACCTCTAAAGGGTGCCAAAAAGCCCTCACAGTTTGTATTACCAGTATCAACGAGATAATAACAACCTATATTCAAAAAGAGGGCAAAAAAAACCTAGATTACTTTGTATGTTATTAAGCTTTTCATTTTTAATATTAAGAATGTCAAAAAATTATTATACTCACCAGTTGGCACCCTAAGTCCATGTTCCCTAGAAATAGCATCCCGTAATACCCTCCTATCAGCTGCAAAACCCTCCCATCCAGGAAGAACATATGCGAATTGCATATATGGAGTATAAACTCCTAACACATTGGTTGGTATGTCACATTTACGAGTTTTGTATCTAGGCTTATCAACCTTGGGTACTCTAATTTTGATATACGTCCCGTCTAGAGCACCTAGACAATTCTACATTGAACCAAAATGTAATGTTAGCACCATATTACCTCCCTAAATTTACAAAATTTGACTTTTGTTTAGGTACTTTAGACCACTTCCATCGTTAGTCCTCTGAATTACCAGCTATTGGTTGGGGCTTCTTATACAAATGAGCTTGTAAACGTAAAGTGGCTTTGAGAACATTGTGAAAATATCGGCTTACAATTTCACCCGATCTACTAAACTGGCTTTTAATGACTCGATTCTTAAAATGATGAGCCAATACATATAAAAACATTGCCACTTGTTCATCAACATGCATATTTCTTGTATTTTTCAGACCCCCAATTTCTTGAAGCATATGACACAATTTGAAAAATGCATTCCTATCTATTCTTAGTTGTTCAGTACAAGTAACGTCATCCGCATACACAAGCCTCCTAATATGATCCCTCTTCCTATAATATTTTAACTCGTACAACCTACTGCTAGTTTAGGACCATATGGAGTAGCTAATTCTAACATTATTCCCATCAAACCCCTTACTATAGTACACATTTAAATACAGAAAGTTAGAGCAACGACTTTCCTCTTCTTTCTCTTACTCTGCAAACTCAACTGATCCATAACTGCAAAGTGTAGTCGTACAAGAAGAGCCTCAGTCACAACCCATGTATTTTCAAATCAACTATGTAAGATAACACTACAGCATAACCAACAAACAACTCACATATCCATAATTGAATCAGCAAAGTCATATCACAACTTCTATCAGCAAGCATAATCAGCAACACAGTACGAGTTGAATCAACAAATACATTTCCCAGTTCAATCAGCAAACACATATAAACTGAATCAACAAATACATATCCTCAGTAGAATTTGATAATTCTAAAAATGTGCAGAAGGAACATAAATCAAAATGGAAGGAACTAGCTGACATTGTCGACAAAATACCTAGGATGAAGCTGAGGATGAAGTTGTCGACTTGGAGAGGGATCGATTGGAGGTCCTCTCTGTAGAAAAAGGGAGTCAGGAATTGGGACAGGGAGGGAAACGGCTTGGCTAGCAGAGGCTTCTCCTGCAAAAATGAACATCGAAAATCACTCTGATTTTCGGGACCAAAGATATATTCGTCAAGCTGTACAGGGAGTTATACTTCCCTGAGAACTTTGAGACTTAGATCAATTTCTGTCTGAGTAGTAGTTTTTACTTTCACAGGGTGCATGTACGAATACGTCGGGACCAAAGATATATTCGTCAAGCTGTACAGGGCAACTCGCCTGGTCGTGGCGTAATTTTTTCCTTTTAAGTCTATTCGGTGACAAAGAACTGTGTGTCCCTCAGAACCACATGCATGATTTTGTTCCCATTAAACGCGGTAAAGCAGTTATGGATTTTCCATTAGTTTTTCAGCAATCAATTACTAGCCACGGTTCAAGAATATCAAAAACAACAGAGCAACCTCAGTTTTGTAAATGAAGTTGGATTAATATGAGAACATATACATAACATGCTGGAATATCGTCACATGAAGACTACAAGCTTGCATACGAGATTTTGGGGGATGGCATAATGTTAGACCAGTCAAATTTTCGAACATAATACCACGGACTTGATTGGATCCTGATAATAAAAATTGAGCTTGGACATGTTACGAACTTGAAAAGTGAAGCGAGTGAAGGAATTCTCCCAAGAAAATACAATCCCAGAACAGAAAAGTTCCAGCATTCATTAACGGAGCAAACTTCGAAATAAAAGTTCGACTAATCCGAACTAGTTAACAAGGCTAAGGATCTCTTTAGGACCTTTATTTACCGGAGATTTGAACTCTACCTTCTTCGGATCAAGGGACGTCCGCCAGCTTCCGTCTCTCCTTCGACTTTCCGATCGGCAGTGGAGTGGCGGAGATCGACACCACAACCCTTTTCCTCTACGGGACGACCGAATTGACTGCCAAAACGCGTTTCCTGGATGAGAAATTGACGGCTTCTGCTCTGCTAGGGTTTCAAATGTTCAAACGAAAGGGAGAAATGTCAACCTCTGAAGCTGTTTTATGGGATGGCATGAGATTGTAATTACTTGAAGAAGACGAGGGTATTTTTGTCTTTTCGCGTCCATTTTCGGATCCAGCACAACTAATCCGGACCATTCTGGGGGGCTTACCTAATCCTCATATAAACCGGGTAAGTCAGCCCGGTCGAAATACTTATTTCGCAATCATGTGAACCAAACGCCAGATTAGCTATTACTTACGAAATAGCTAATCCATGTCCCACCTAATCCTGTGAACCAAACATGCCCTAAAAGTCTTATGAAGCCCTTTCGCATTGTCGACATGCACTCTTCTAGGTCCCCTTTTTATCCGTTTGCATTCATGAACATATAAAGTTAATTAAGTCGGGTTTGAACCTAATTAGCATCATATTACCTTATTAATGTTGATCGTGCACTAGTTACATGCAATTTATCCACCTATTAGTCTAATCTACACATGAAAGCATAAATTAAGAACATGTCAACCAAAAAATGATCTAGTATGCTCAACTTCAGTTCTGACCAGAGGCAAATGTTGCCTTTCCTACCTTAGTTCGGGCACATTTTGGAATCGGGGTTTATCTTGTCAAGATCCTACTAATTATTTGAACTATGGTGTAATTAATGGATATTTGGGGTTTTTCGGTAGAATTTCAGCAAATGAAGTTGGCCAAAAGATCACGAGTACTGGAAATCCCGATCTATTTATAGAGAAAAGGCAGCCAGGGGTCGGTTTGCAAGTACCAAAACATCTGGGATGAAAATAAAATTTATTAGAAAATTTGAGTGTCTAGAGAGCGCCAACTTGTCCAAACGGATATGTTTGGACCACCTAAGCACGGTTACTATTTGCACCTCCGTGCCGGGTCGCAATTGTTATTGCGCCCCATCCTAAATTTCAGTTTTTTGACAGATGTGAATTGAAATACTTCGAATTGAACTAATTCGATCAGGAAAATTATGGGAATACCAATTTCTTCGTCTCAATCACCTTCATATCCAGAAAATTATGGGAATCAAAGGTTTTGATAAAAGAGAATTAAGGTGCCATTTTTATCCAAAACACAGGTAATTAGGGGTTAAAATCAAGTGCTCTAGGGAGTCCATGCCACATTTCAAATTCATTTTGCACATGTCCCTATAGGAGAAAAATTGCAAATTGTACTCTTTTTTTTTTTTGAAAATTGGGCACCAAATGCAGAAAATTGTAAAGTGACACTCAAGAACTTATTTGATAGGTCTTCAGAGTCCGTCTTCTGATTTCGACGAGCTGCTGAAATTGTTGACCTAACCTGTGCCAGAGTGAGGCGCTTATAGTAAGGCCTCGATGTTCCTTATCAGTAATGTGACTTTTGATGTTCCTACTTTGGTCAAACAGATTGAGAGCATAAGTCGATGACCCCGTGGAGAAGCCTAGGAGGAAGGTGGAGCTTAAGTCGAAAGCTTCAGTAACTCAACGATGGCGTGAATATTACTCACAATAGATCTGAATGAAAGCCAAATCTCTATGATAAAATAGCTTGCAAACGGGTCAGATTGAGAGGTCGAGACCGTGAATACACTATGCGCTTGCGAAGTTGGTAGTCTAATGTAATGTTGAAGTCAAGAATATGACTTGTGCGTAGGTCAGCTTTGGAGTGTGCACAATTGGAAAGCTGAAGAAGCTCGGGACCTCGGAGGACTATAAGGGTGGCTTGGACTTGAGAGATCGTCGGGGATTAGGCAGACCTCGTGAACGGCTACGACAGAGCAGGTCAAGTCTAGATCGATGTGGACTTGGTGGCATGTGAGCCAGGGTGAAGATTTGTTGAGTATGTCTCGTATTCAATGGATAAAATACTTGAATACCTTGGCGGTAACGCAAATTGACAAAAAAGAAAGGGTGAGATATTAGATTTTGTTGAGATTATATTTCCTATTATGTAGGGATTTCGTTGTATCTCTTATATCTTTAAATAGAAAAATTATCTACAGGGAATATAAGAGATAATTCTAGAAAATCTATAGAATATTTCAAGAGTAGACTACCACTGTCGCCATCCACTTATTCATTAGCCATTGTTTTTGCCCCTGACATATTTTTGCCACCAATTAGCCCCAAACGTTGGCATTCCGTCTACCATTTATACCCTTCCAAAACAGAATAGTGACGGAAAAGGTAACGCCGTCCATGAATTTTCCGTCACGGAAATTAACGGAAGGGTATAAATGGTAGATGGATGCCAACGTTTGGGGTTAATTGGTGGCAAAAATATGTTGAGGGCAAAAACGGTGGCTAATGAATAAGTGAGTGGCGACAGTGGTATTCTACTCACATTTCAAAGAGGAAAATATTTTAGAATTATATTAGAATATCTTTGAGATATCAAGAGGTATTGTATCTATTTGAAGGGGAGAGGATTTTGTATTAAGAACATACAAGGTTAATCTTTTTAGGAGTTTTCAACTTTACTCTCTTGAAGTCTTTGGGGTTTGAAGAGTGAGAAAGTGATGAGAATTGAGAGGATTGAGAGGTTATTTTCGGGTTGGATCTTGTAACGGGAGTTGGGAAGTACAAGTGTAATCTCCAGTTTATTTGTCCAGTTTATGCATCTTATTTTTTGATTTCAATGAGATATCTAAATTTCTTTCGGAACGGAGGAAAAAAACAAAAGGGAAACTATATACTGTATCTTAGAAAATTCAGCTACCGAACTTATTACGTGAAGAAAAGTCGAAGGAAAAAGGACCAACTATAAGATGCATAAGAACTGTGTACGAACGTCCTTACGGTTGAAAATGCTGATCTAATGCCTCTCTGTGGGTGAAATGAAGAGTGAAATCATATGGAATTCGTAGTTTTTATGATCCCGAGGAGAGGACGAGTATGATATCGGATAGGAGAAGTAGTTTTGGTCGAGACGAGATAATCGAAGGTTCACCTCGGATATATCCTCTTAAAAATGATATGGATTATTATCGGTAGAGATCGGCCAATACTTCGGCGAGTGATTAATAATCGATGAAAGACTATAAATACTGTAAACGGGCTGGGCCAATAGGCCAGCATGATGGGCTAATTTAAGCCCAAGCCCTTCTCGCATCTCCTCTCTATTATTTCTTCCGTTGTTGCCACCAATGTGCACAACTAAGTGCGCTTAATTGTTTTTGTAAGGCTCCCATGTAATTGAGAAGAATTATGGGTTGTATATATATGGACCTTGATTCGCCTAATTCATTGGTTTGGATTCTGGTTATTTTGTAATCTCCTATGATATGAAGTCCTATAAATAGAGAATACGAGCGTAACGCTCAACACGCAACAAGCAAAAGAAAAATGTAGAAGAGATTTCAAGAGAGTGAGAATTCTCGGGGAATTCATGTAGCTAGATATCCACGAAGACAACATTTGAGTGCTACAAAAGCGAGGGTAATTTTCCATTTATATTGGCCACTTCAACCGGTTTAGTGATTCGATACTTTCTTGGATGGTTTTCGCATCTCGCACGCCAGTTCAAAATGTTAAGTTACCCGAATCCAAGTAATATTTTCCAACAGGTACAAAGGTAGAGTCCCCGAGTCCTTCCTTTCTAGTGGCAACACAGCATGTTGTCCTCGTGCAGTGAAAATGTTTGCCTTTCTTTCCATTGCTTTCAGGAAGGTACAAATGTTTGCCTTTCTTTTTTTTTTTTTCCTTTTTTTTTTCCTATGTACCTGTTCGCCCACCAAAAATATCCTAGAAAGACATCAAGTATAACCTAACTCTTCCCCCATATCCTTGTTCCATAATCTTCCCCGGCTCGATGAAGTTCCACGAAAACGACATGTTCCTGCAAAAAACTTCAAGGTATTCCAAAGCTAATCAAGATGTTAATCAAATCGAAAATTGAACATTAAGCTAATTAATTTAGTTAGTATTGCAATTCATCTACTGCGCGTCGATCTTATCCACTATTATGTATGCGCGCTGGACTTCTGGGGTATTATTAACCAATTGAATCAAAATGTGCTAGGACTGTGTACATGGCAGTAGGATTCACATTGCTTTTGATAAGTTGTGAGGGAATAAATATCTCGGGGAAAATTATATATAGAAAGTATGTTAGCACTATTTCGTAGACCAAGCTCCACCTGCAAGTTGAAATATATAAATCCACACACACACACAGATATTTATATTCCATTTTCTTCAAAAACTGCATGCGTATCTAATTTACTTAATATTTTCAATTTCAATTCCCGCCCCTAAATTTATGTCAACCAACAGGCTCCAAATATCATATCATATACACCCAAATGACCAATTTTCCCCTCTAAATACTAGATTTTCACTTTCCTAAATACTAGCGTACGTCATTGTTTCTTGAGGTTACGGTGTTCTTGCTGTTTAGTTAATGTCGTCATGCATGGGGGGAATGTGGGTGACCTGTACAACAAGGGTGTGGTTTGTCAAAGTGTTTGACTTCGATGCTCAGCTAGTCCGATTGCTATGGATGTCAGTATCTCTGAACTCCTCTTATTAATTTGTTCCTCCTTCTAAATATTTATTTTCAAGAATGATGGAAATTAATACAATGGCAAGTTGCACAAGTTGAGTGAACATGTGCCGACAACCTTCAACGCATAGCACATTGCCCCTCTACTCGGCTTATATCAATAAAAATATTCGATCATGAAGAAGCTTTCAACAATTTCCATATTAACATAAATTAAGAGATTGTGGAGATAACGATGAATTAATGGTCATGCGTAATATTTTGAAAAATACATATGAAAATCTATAAGAAAAGTTATGGTAATTACTTTGTGATCTTTTGAGTTTCGTATGAGAGTGAGTATATTGTTGGAGGGTATAACCGTATAAGTACGGCAACAAAACAAGACATGAAACCAAGTATGTGTCACCCTTACGTACATTGACAATAATTGATTCATATTATTATTCTATACATATAATTTTCTATAAATATATATTATATATATGTATATAAGTACAATGTCAATAATTGTAGGAAAAAATGAGCAGAACACATGGGGGAATCACGTCATCATGAGAGTCACGGGAGTCCATAAAAGGAATTCTTTGGAACAGAAACATAGAAAATTGAAATAAAGTGAGATTAATTATTATATATATTCTAACCCATCGCCGTCGATCAGGCGCCAATGAGCACCATCGGCCCGCCGCATGAGGCAGTGGCCAGTCAACCCTCCGCCACCAAAGACCACCTGACCTTCCGACAGTTTGAAGGCGGAGGCCCGGTCTGCCCTCCCTGGGAGAGGATACGTCAACGACACGCTCCCGTTTTGTCAAACAGTCTAATTCCGTTCAACGGCAGTGGGTGGATGTGGGAACCAACGACGCTGTAGCAGCACACAACTCATTATTATCCTCTAAAAATATAATAATAATAATAATATTATTATTATTATCACTAATGGGTGCGGGCATAAATTAATTACGCACCGTTTGGATTCACAGTGCGTTGATTTTAACTTTAACTTTAACTTTAACTTTAAATCAACACACTACATAACAAAAATATACATTTCCCAATTCAAAAATTTTAACCTTAATTTAACTCAACACACTACACAACAAAAACACACGTTTCCCAAGTCAAATTTATAATCACATCTCATTTGTCATTTTCCATAATCAAAATCAAAGTAACTTTAACTCTGAATCCAAACGGCTCCTAATATCAGCATGTTTGGTGTAATAGTCCCCTTCGACTTATAAAAGGTTATTGAATTTCTATTGGATTTTATTGAGTTTTTCATTAATTTCAATGAAATCATTCTATTGCGCCTTTGAATTTCTCCCCATAAACAAAATTCCTATAGATCAATCCCTAGTTACCAGTTACAACTTGATGGTCTGGCCCGATATCGACAGTTTGTCGTATATATCCTCGATATTATAATTGTAATTAAATGTACAAATAATAACATACGCACACGTATATAATTTAATTCTCATAATAAGAAGAATGAACTTATGATGATGAAATAACACATGTGTGGATGGGCGCAATAATTTCAAAATCATAACATAAATTGAACCACAATCTTTTTGCACCAGCACACCAAACTTGACAGTCTTTAATTTCTTTAGTGGTACATGCATTATATATAATGTATTGCAATTACATAACGATTCATTGGAGGTGATCGAATCAAGCAGGACTCATCCAGCTACGGAAGAAGCGGACCAAGGAGCAAACGTATGTGCTTCATATTCGATTCGGTACATGAGCGCATGAAATTTCGTGATACGCTGCCACTACTTGTTAAGGTTACAAAGACATGTACACTTTCATATGACATGGAAAAATTATCTGTAAAAATGGAAAGGTAAAAAGAAAAGGAACAAAAAAGGAAAATTAATTCTTAAAAAACGAATTCCTTTTTCTGATTGAACAATTATAATAAAAAAAGGATAGATATTATTCTTTTTTTTAAAAAACTATTTTTTTAAATTACGACAATAATATCTCTCCAAATCGATTATTATTTTTTGGTTGTTAAGATTAAAGAAATTGAATTTGAGCAAATATTTGAGTGAATATTACTCATTTACTTTTATGTGTAATACCCAATTAAGATGTTTAAAAGTGAATAATTAACCTATAATAAGTTTATAAATTTTCACTTATATATATTTTAATTGATTTTTTTAAATAAATAACAATCATTAAATATTTAATCATTTCGATTTGGAGGGAATGCGGCAATGCCAAGTAGTGGAAACGCCAGAGTAGACCGGCAAATCAAAATCTCCAGCAAATCTACGGGTGGGACCCGCAGCCCAACTTCTCTAGAGTTGACCGTTTCCCAACCGTTCAATGAGGCGGGTAGTGATCATGAACGTCAACGAGTAGGAAGAAGGACTACGTGGTTTGGATTGCGAGCAGTTTGCCAGAAATTATTTGCTCTTCGGCCCCATCTACATCAATATTTGGAAAAATATTATGATTCACGTGTATGTCATATTTATATTTATATTTATTTATTTATTATATTCTCCTATATTACTACGTACAAATTTAGTCCCCTAATTGTATATAGAATGTTGAATTTATTAGAGGATATTTAGGAATCTAAAATTTTACGCTAAAATCAACCGATAAGTGATGGAACTACTCACTACCGTATGCACAACAAATAAGTGCTATTGTCCGTATATCCCATAGTACCATGGATAGATTACAATCATTAACATAGTTTATTTTACGTGGAAAATTTTATGATACAATTAATTGAAATGCAGGTTTATGTAGTATATGATATATTTCCCTATTTTTAATTTTTGATATCTTTTGATCTTTAAATTTTAGTGCTGGAGACTTAAAGAGTTCAAATGATTGAGATTCAATCTTAAAGAATTTAGAGTATTTGGAAGAAATCCTACATACTGTTCATAGGTTGTATATTGGTATTTATATTGTAATTGTGTATAAAATTGTGGATACAAGTATGGAAAGTGCATCAAATTAATTATACACAATTAATGATGATTTTATCTATGTCTATCTTCTCTATTACTCCCCCGCAAGCGTAATGAGGAGAGAGCAACGTTCAACTTGGACCGAAGTGCTGAGGAGCGAGAGCTAGTAAGGCCTTTGGTGAGACCGTCAACAAGTTGATCATCTGTACTGATGAAGCGGATGAGTAGTTGCTTGTGAGAGACACGCTCGCGAACAAAATGATAGTCTATCTCAATATGCTTGATCCTAGCATGAAACACTGGATTTGTTGTTAGATAGATAGCCGAGATATTGTCACACCTTAGAATCGATGGACAAGATAAGCGAACTCCCAATTCCAAAAGTAATGATTGGATCCATATGGTTTCTGCAGTTGCATTAGTCAAACTCTTATATTCGAACTTGATGCTGGAGCAGGCTACGGCTCACTGTTTCTTGGAGTTTCAAGAGATCGGATTGGGACTAAGAAAAATAGCAAAACTGCTGACAGAACGACTATCATCGGGATTGTCAGCCTAATCTGCATCAGAGAAGCCATGTAAGGAAGGTATGGAGCCCGATTTAAAATGAAGTCTATGAGTAATAGTACCCTTGAGATACCGAAGAATGCGCTTTACCACCAACCAGTGAGCCGTAGTGGGTTTATGCATGAACTGGCCTATTTGGTTGACAGCAAATGCAATGTCGGGTCTCGTGAGAGTCAAATATTGAAGACTCCGAACAACACTCCGACATAGAGAAGGATCCTCAAAAGGGTCACCGTCATGGAGAGAAAGGCGAGCACTTGAGGTAATAGGTGAACTAATGGGCTTGTAATCCAACATGGATCTCCGCAAAAGAATATCATGAATATACTTCGCCTGAGTGAGATGTGGTCCTGTCTTGTTCGGAGTGTTGATGAAGAGCAATCATCAGTGAATCAAAAAAGAGCCCATGGAGTTCTCGTGAGAATAATGTCATCAACATACACAAGAATAAGAATAGTGTAAGTCCCGATAAGATGAATAGTGACAAGTTTACAATTGAACTAGTAAATCCTAAGGTCAGAAGAAAGTTACTCAGACGTTGGAACCAAGTGCGGGAGCTTGCTTAAGACCATAGAGAGAGCGTCTCGAGCGACAGACAAAGTCAGAACAGAGAGGATCGACAAATCCAGGAGGCTGACTCATGTAAACTTACTCATTGAGATGACCATGAAGAAATGCATTCTTCACATCCAGCTGTTTAATAGGCCACCAAAGAGAGATAGCTATAGAAAGAAAAGCTCTAATAGTAACTGGCTTGATAACATGGCTGAATGTCTCCTCTAAGTCAATGTCTTCCCTCTAATTAAAACCCTTGGCAACAAGACGGGCTTTATACCTGTCAGTTGTGCCATCGGCCTTTTTCTTGATCCTGTAAACCCATTTGGAGCCAATGATATTTTTCGAAGGAGAAGCAAGAACTAGATCTCATGTACGATTATTAATAAGAGTTTGAAACTCTTCTTCCGTGGCAGCTCTCCAATGTGGATCATTTTCTGCCTTAGAGAAGGTACAAGGTTCATGTAGATCGGCAGAAACAGAAAAGGCAATTGGATGTCGAGATATGACAAAACGAAAAGCAGAGAGAGTCCCATCACAAGACCTGGTTACCATAGAATGAGTCCTCTGAGGAGCAGGATTATTAGCCTAAACAACCTGTGTAGAATCCATAGAATTATTAGACTGATTGATGGTTCGAAAAGTCGGAGATGTAACATCACCATCATGTCCAGGAGAATCTGCAAGTTCATGAGAACTAGTATGTTTAGGAAGATCACCTGTATCATTGGTGGACATGGGTACGACAAACACTGGAAGAAGAATATGGGATAAAGGTGTAGCTGTAGAAGAGGCATTATTTGGAGAAAATGATGTCGTACCTAGAGCATATACGGGTGAAAGAAGAGTCTATCTGGAACTCACTGGGATAGATGACCCAGAACGATATAGGAATGACTGATCATCAAAAGTAACATGGGAGGTTATAAAAATACGACTAGATATTGGATCTAGACATTGATATCCCTGATAATAAGTGGATAACCAAGAAAAATACAAGAGACAGACTGAGACTCTAATTTGTGACAAGTATAGGGACGTAGGTAAGAAAAGCAAAGACACCCGAAAACCCTTAAGATAGAATAATTGGGAGGTCGTGCATAGACAAGCTCCAATAGAGACTTAGACTTGAGTGATTTAACAGGAAGATGATTAATGAGATAAATTGCAGTTTCAAAGGCATAATTTCAGAACTTTGGAGGTAAAGAGGCATGGAAAAGTAGAGTAAGACCCATGTCAACAATGTGTCGATACTTACGTTCTGTAGAACCATTTTTCTAAGCGACTTGGGGACACAAGATACGATGGAATATGCCATTGTTCTGGAGTTCAGCTTGAAAGGAGCGATAGAGAAATTCTTTAGCTCCATCAGACTGTAAGAATTTGATTTTACGATCATATAGATTTTTGACATATAAGCGAAATGCACAAAAGATAGATAGGACTTCGAAACGAGATTTCATCACATAGAGCCATGAGAATTTGCTGTAATCGTCGAGAAAGTGAATATAATATTGATATCCGGTATGAGAAGTAATAGGTGCAGGCCCCCAGATATCAGTATCAAAGAGTTCAAGAAAGACATTACTATTATCAGTATGACCCGAAGCCCAGCCGCGTCCTCCCCTTCCATTTCCTGCAGAAAGACTGCCTCCTCCATTGACAGAGGAAGCTCCTCTGAAATAAGGGTTTCCTCCACCTGAATAGCCACTCTTATTCTTCCCTTTTCCTCCGTTGTTATGCTCTTTCTGCTAGTTTCACGGGGCCTATGAAAGCGTAATATAAGGAGAAATTCAAAATTTCCTACCCCTGAAACTAATCCCAAGACCTTTTGGAAAAATAGGAATAGATAAAGCGTACTTGGAATTTTATGAATCATTAACTGAGCGCCTCAAGTGTGACGCCTCTACCGGTATCCATACCGACTTTGTCGACGGGTCTTCGAGATTGGCGGTGCTAGCGGCCAACTCTCGAAAGAAACACCGGTGCGATACCTAAATTATTAGACTTAATTGGACCTAATGAGTTGAACAATTCAACTCAATTATGGCCATACACATTTATATATATATATATACACGTGTATAAAACATACACATACACACATTACTGCTATATATATCTACACATATATATAGGCTTAGGATGGGGGCAATTGTGCTAATCCCACCAGTGTGGGATTTAGGAAAATAAGCTCTCCATGAGCCATGTGTATGGCTAAGTGTCATTAAACTATTGGTCCATGTGTGCTCCTACGCATCCACCATGTGTATGTATAAATGTATACATATGTATGTATAAATCGGTCTAATAAATTACGTCTAATTAATCAAAAAATTTAATCTCATTAAATATCCGATTAATCGGTCGCACCTTAAATCGTCTATTCACTATTAGACGATTTTAACGTTTCAAAATATCCCGTCGATTTAGTCGTCGTGTGTGACCCTGTAGGTTCCCGATTACGTTGACAGTAATATCGAAATCTATATTTCTATATTACAAACAATGAGCGGCATCTAGCAATACATCACTGTTACTCAATTAATTGAAAAGTCAATTTCTCGACGAACCTTGTGACCTATGTTACCGTACAGTATAATCATTTTGTCCTCTATATCTCGATTGAGCCCAAGGCATGGTAGATATCATCCTTATGTGGCTCAATCTCTTTTTCTTGGTTTACCGAGTAAGTCTATTAGAACAAATGAGCTTGATATCCCTATATCGACTCATTTGGGTATGCATACACTTTTAGACTCTACCCACCAAGCGACCGTGAGATATCACTCCCGTTATGTAGGAGGGACAAATCATATCTTGGTCACTCACATTCCTTTCCATGCTTTGTGGCAATATCCAATTACTGTCTTTATAACCAGCCTGTTACGGTGACGTTTGACAGTATCAAAGTATACAATATTACATATAGGAATCCATGGTGACCTCAAGTCAAATGACCACTACACTACAGTCACTATGAGATATGCTAATAACAATCACGTAACAATCCATGTAGCAATCTCATGGCAGCTCAGTCTAGTATACATTATTCTTAATGTATACCTACGGTGTGACTCAATATCTCCACATCCATGACCTGTAAGACTTGGTCATCAATCAACACCACACTAGTCTAACCGTATTATCGTCATCCTAATTAACGATAATACTCCGACTAGAGACATTTAGAAATAGTGTTCAATAATTATAGAATCTCATAATCAAGTCAAACTTGATACCTATTGAACCTACTATTCCAAGGACATTATTGTGTAAAATCATATTCAGCTCAATCCACACAATAACAAAAATGCCTCGTATTATAATGAAATACATGTCATATTACAGAATTGATGATAGATTACCTCTGGGGCATACACCAATTCCAACAATTTCTGCCCTTGAAATTACCGCGACTCTTTCCTCCATTTCCATCGGAGTAGTGTACTTCGTCCAAGAAGATCTGAGAGTGGCGGTATGGCTGATTGCGTCACGGTTGAAATAGAGAGTCTTCGGGATTCATTATGCGGGAGAAGATTGGTAAGTTCATCGATTGTCATGGCAGCGAGAGACGGAGATAGGGCTAGAACCAATGGTTCCAAGTCGGACCCGAGACCTGTTACGATAGCTCAATTAATTTGCTCAGATGATTTTGGTTTTCTGATCTGAGCAAATCATGTTGCTAATTGTCGCACGGCATTGATATATTTCAATACTGTGTTTCCTTCCTTTCGCAGGTCACGCCACTGTTCTTCAAGAAAATCGATTTGAGCTGTTGTTTATGCCATGACCATAGCCCCGAGTGCAGTCCAAGCTTCATGAGAAGTTTTCAATCCGACGATGTTGCAGCCAATCTCTTCCGTAACATAATACAGGTAAGGGCAAATTTATCTCTCATTACCCACTATCGATAGGTTGGATTAGGAATGGTAACACCATCCCTCGAAATTGTATTGTCTGGTGCTAGAATATCACCTTCGACATAGCCAAGTAGGTCATATGTTTCCATAAGAGCGCTCATAATACCCTGCCAGAAAAAGTAATTACCGCCATTTAGCTTTGACTGGTATGGTGGGGATTGTTACAAGTAGAGGTTGGAGCTGACTGGAGTTGATTATTTCGGTCGGAATTGATGCAGGAAGAGGTTGGGGTTGACTGGCATTGATTGTTCTAGAGGTGAAATTGGTTATGGCAGAAGTTGAATAAGCCATTGAAATTGATAGTTTAAGATTGAGGATTGAAAGAAGATGGTTGAAGACCAATTGGAGGCTGAGAAGCGGCCACACTCGACCGAGAAAGAAGAGAATCGATAAAGCCCCATCTAGGGCTCTGATACCATAAAGAAATTCAGAGTATTTGGTAGAAATCCAACCTATTGTTCATAGATTGTATAGTGGGATGTATACTGTAATTGTTACAAAATTATGGATACAAGTATGGAAAGTGTATCAAATTAATTATACACTATTAATGATGATTTTATATGTGGCTATCTTCTCTATTAAATCTTAGGACTTCAATGGTGGAAATATGAAGATACGACACTTTTGTTTTAATAGAGTATGGTACTTTTTTTTTTCTTTTGCGCTCGAAGAGTATGATACAATTATATTTATTTCCTATATTGTTGTATTGTTTTACATGGACAATCTCTGACTATGATGAGTAGGCAGCATAATGCAACAATATGCATTCATTCATCGGGACTTCCGGCTAAATATCTAACTTTTTTTTTTCGAGTTATAATTCATCGTTTATCGGTAAGTGTTTTGGATATTCATTAAACTAATTAATCAAATTCCAGATTATCAACCAATAGTGAAGTTCTTAATATAAGTTCATTTTTGGTATAATAGAATGGAATTGAATGAAAAGAAATCGATATCTCTCATTCCATTCTATTTCATTATATAATTGTACTTGTAAAAATTGAAGTGATCATTTCAATGGAATGATTATTTTTCTTCAACTTGATGGAATGAGTATTCCGTTAAAAATTAAGGAATATTCATTCCATTAATTTAACAAATTTAGCAACAAATGAGAGATGAAATCCTACTGAAAAAAAAATGACAAAATAAAAATTCATATATTATCATTTAAAATGATATTACCCCCTATATTAACACAAAAAATTACCCCCATTTTTTGCGAATTTATTGTACTTCATTTTTAAAAAATATATTCCATTCTACTGTATAAGACGGAGCTTATATATAAAAAGCTATTCTTTTTGTAATTATAAGATAAAAATAGGGAAATTACACCAGTAGTCCTATAACTTTGCCCGTCTATTATTTTTGGTCCTATAAGTATCAAAGTTGTCGATTCAGTTCTATGAATTTGGTCTATACTTTTGATCCATTCCGTGACTAACCGTTAACTAGTGTTGACAAGGAGACTAATGCCGTGAAATTTTTTCCACCTGTAATTAAAATATATTAAAAAATTAACAAAATAACTTTTAAAAACAAAAAACAAGGAAGATCCAACCCCTTGACGGGCTGGGAGGTCGCTGGGAGTGAGGGCCTAGCTGGTGACCCCCATCCTAATAGATGCCGTTGTCGACGTCGTTAGAGTTCATAGGTAACCTCATTTGGGAGGGGTGGGGGCCACCACTAAGTCACCTACCCTCCCAAATTGGAAAAGAAAAAATAAAATGAGAAACCCCAAAATCGTCGGGTAAGGGGACTAGTAACTACAATGACGATGACCATCACCCTTTGGGATGAGGTCACCAGCGAATTCTGAAGTTGTCGACAACCCCAATCCATGGGGTGGGGGTCACTGGCAAGGCCTCACTCGCAAAATCTGACGATTTTAGGGTTCTTTCTTATTATTTTGGGATTTGGAGGGTCAGGCACCACAACCCTAACCCCCTAAATGAGGCCTTTGGTGAATTTTAAAGATGCGGATGACCTCATCCAAGGGGTGGGAGGCATCGATGGAGCCCCCACCCCCCGGCAACCGCCTAGCTTGACAAGGGTTGGGTGCTTTTCCTTTTTTTTCCTAAGTGTTTTCTCTTTTAATGAGTTTTTTCGTTTTTTTTATTTTTTCTTTTAAATTTTTTTAATTTTTTTTATATGCTTTATATAATTATAGGAGGAAATCATTTAATGACGTTAGTGTCCACATCAGTGTCAATTACCAGTCAATTATGAAATGAACTAAAAATGTTTAATGGACCATACTTATAGGATTGAATCAATAATTTTGATACTTCTATGACTAAACCGATAGAATGGAATATATACAGAATTGTTAGTTTAATTTTTCTGATAAAACTAACAGTTCAACGTTTCTTTATATTTGTTCATAGAATTGAATGCCTTTTCTCGACTGTAAAAACGATATTGCCATAAATTGACAAGGTGACATTTCCATTTATTCATCGAAAAGGTATCCACATACAAATAATCTAAATTCATGCCCTAAATTTGGAAATTTTATGGGATAATTGACAAAATTGATTGCATCATACGTCAAGTAAATTATTGAAAGTGTGAGTAAAGCTCTCTTAGCATACAGAAAATCTAAACTGTGAGAGTTTTGCCCCTTAATGGGTTGACCCGACTCGATTGGATTAATAGGACCCAATTGGACTTTCGGATACCATGATTCACACACACACACAAGATATGAGTAAATTAAGTTTTTCACAAAAATTAAGTAAAATTCTTTGAACTCTATACAATTTATTTCAAAATTTTGATATCTACTTTATAATATGCATAATTTACTTTGAAATATGTAAAATTACTTCCCTCTTCTTAGTAATCTATATCTATATATTATGCAATTTAGACACCTCTGATGAGAGCTCACTAGAGTTCACCATTCGATTGATAAGGAACTTCCATTCGTAACCTTCAGCTCCTGCACTATCGATATTTTGCATCCACTGTACATTAATATATACCTAGATTATTTCACATTTTCATAATTAATTTTTTTGAATTTCCATAATCTATTATATTAGATATTTTTGAGGAGATTATTTATTTCAAATTTTTTTGTTAATATAAAATTTGTAAATACGAAAATATAAACATAAAATTAAAAAAACAGCAAAAAAATCTGTGCAACACACGGTTAGATGACTAGCTTACTAGAAATTCATCCACTGAAAAAGAAATTACTAGAAATTCAAGTAAAATACTGTAAATTGAAGTATTTTACTTTAATTGTATGGTGTAACCAGTTCTAAAATAATTAGACCCCAAATCTTCCCCTAACTTTGCTTCATATCATATCATATTATAGTAAACAATCAAAACGAGTCCGACAGACCCATAGAGTGAGTACGGGCTTCTTCCATACTCTAGGCGTGTTTCTTTTTTTTTAGCTCTTCTCTTTTAAAATTTGTCAAATAATTTTAAATTGCATTGCAAAGACAAGAAAGTGGGATTGGATACATTGGTAAGGCGTGGCTCCTGCTTGTCCCAATTCCTTAGATTGAATCTTCTTGGCAGCGCTTTCTTTTTTCTCCTATTCTCCACATACCTATTAAACATATAAATAACAGAGCTTGGCAATTAAAGCAAGAAACAACATCAGTTGGGGTGATAAGAGGCACTCTTATTTTCCCTGGATCCATTGTTCGAATCCTTTTAGTTACACCTTTTTTGGTGGCAATTTCTCCTCTTTTTTTCCTTCTTTCCTTCCCCTTCCTTGGCTGGCTTTTTTTTTTTTTCCTCTCCTTCTTTTGCTATTAAAATGGCCCCATTTTTCTTCCCTTGCGTTTTCTTCTTAATAGCCTTTACTATAATTCATAACCAATAATAAAGATTGCCTAACCAAAATGGATTTCCCAATCTAGAAATATTAAAAGTTTTGATATTATTCACTTAATGATATCATCTAATAAATTTAAAATACCTCCTAAATGTGGCGCATTTTAATTTTAGGGTTTCTTGTTTGGTAATATATATGATCCTAAATCGAATGAAGTTATGTTTAATAAATAATAAAAACTAATACAAAAGAATAAATTTCCCGCCGCGAAGCACGGATTTTCAACCTATTCTTTATAAAAATGTAAAACCCTTGTCTCCAGACGACTCCTGGTGGCAAGTGATCCTTTTTCTCACTTGTCCACTTCCTCTTTTTTTTTTTAACTTTTAATTTAAAAAATTCTTATTTCAATATAAAAACTATTAGAAATAAAAAAAAAATCATTACAATTTTAATTTCCCCAATTTAAGTGGTCATTTTCTACTTATCTCATGCTCAATGTATCGAATGAGTAGGGTGGGTTTCCCCACGTGTAGGACCCACCCCGTTTTCTTTTCTTTTCTTTATAATTCCAATTTTTTTTTTCATATATGCACCATGTGATTCCCGAATCCAATAGGTCCCAATTAACCTAGATTTGAGCTGAGGCGACTCTTTAATGGGTGAAACTCCCTAATCGTGGTTTTTCTTTCGTCCGTAACAATCAAACTCGATCATCCTATGCTAAATGCATGGTCCCAGGGGCAACCCACCCCAATTTTTTCAGTATAACAATGTTTTTCTTTTTTTCTTTTTTTTTGGTGTGCATCACCTGACTGAAATTCCACTGTGTCCCTAATAATCAAGGTTCTAGCCCAATTGACCCATTAAGGAGTAAAACTTTCACGATAATAGATTTCGCATTCAAAAATGAGTGTGGCAAGCATGTGTTGCCACGTATACTCTTCTTTTTTATTTTAAATTCTAACCCGGACTTTTAATTGATACCAGAAAAATACTTACTTATAACTTTATTTTGAACTTTTCGTCTTTGTTTATTTACATCCTTCAAAAATTTCACATTTATCTTCAATTATATTTTTCGTTGATTTCATTTCCTCTGTTATGCATGTCATCCAAAATAACTGAAGGAGCTATATATCTTACACATACTTTGTAAAGATCTTAGAATATAACCATTGAATTTATATTGGGGTTTTTACCTTAAATGGCCCATGGTTTACGCGTTTTGTCAAATCTATCTCATGCTCTTTTTTTTCAGCTATATCTCATGGTTTACATTTTGTTTCAAATCTATCCCGCCGTTATATCTCCGTCAACATCTAACGGTTTTGCTACAGTAAGCCCTTTTATCCGGGATAGATTTGAGAAAAAAAATTAAAATCATGTGATAGTTTTAAGGAAATAATTAAAATCATATAATAGATTTGGGAAAAAATTGAAACCATGGGATAGATTTGGAGCCTACTAACATTTCATTAACGGACAATAAAAATGGCGGGATAGATTTTGAGCAAAATGTAAACCATGGGATATATCTGACAAAAAAAACATATGACAGATTTGACAAAATGGGTAAACCATGGGCCATGTGGCGTAAAAATCCCATTTATATTTTAATAACTTTTTCCGAATATTTGTAGTGAAATGTATGACCACTAGCTATAATTTCATTGTTATTTTCATTCTAATATGTAACTTTTATTTGTAATTCAAGTATCATTTCAATGTTATTGTAATCCAAAAATCTACTTCTTAAAATATGACCTTAATTATCTTCTAAATAAATTTATTGAATTATGAAATACAATGTGATTATAATCAATTAAATTAGGTGAAAAATTTTACACTATGTAAAGGAAATATGGCATATATATATATATATATATTGAGAGATTGATACTTTCTCATATTCTGGTAAGACAACATAAACATATATCATTTCAAATTCTAAGTGATGATGGAAGTATGCACTTAATAATTATCATGAAAAGGGAACTTCATAACAATTAATGGGAATCTTAACTTACGATTTTCCAATAAAGTTATGTTTTATAACTAGAATATATTACTAGATGAATAAACTAGAGTGTAAATATAATACATTTTTATTTTTCTAAAATTAAAATGTTATTTTGTAATGAAAAAATTAATGAAATTTAAAAGTGTTTATAAATAAAATTAATTTTGAAAGAACATGTTTAAATTTATAACATGTTTCGATTTGGCTATAACTAGTAAGAGTAAAATTAGGACTTCTCTTTCGAAATTAACTCTCAATAATATAAGAAATAATAATTTCTTAATGTGTATTTTTATCATATTATTAAATATAATTTTTTTGACCCCGCAGCATCGTGCAGGATCAATTGCTTACTATTTTCTAAAACAGTTAACCCAATGTTTGAAAAATCTCACTGAAAAAAAGTCAAATTCCTTGTCTTTTTTCTTCTTTTTTTTTTCCTTTTTTTCTGATAGAAAATTTCCTTGTCTAATTATTAGTCTATTTTGTTTGGTCAATCTGGTTGGCTTCGTCTCGTGTTGCAAGGATACAAATTAATGGCTACATATATAAAATGGTTTCATTGGCTTATTAGTCTACCCACGTCATTAAACTAACTCAAACTAATTACGTAAAATTGTTCCATCCATAATTCAATGTTCTTCTGTCTTGTTCTAAGGGGGAAAAACAGTGCTCGGTGATTATGTATATATATATTTCGCAAATGACTCTTGAATAGATGATAACGCGCAAAGGTCCAAGCGGGAAATCAGAAGCGGAGACATTATATAATTGCGCCATATATTACAGCGACATTTCTGTCCTTTCGACGACTTCGAATTTTTTTCAGCCAATTAAGAATGTTGTATGAAGAGTTATATTATTTCTGGTCTTGCGCGCTCCCTCTGCCATTGCTCTAGAATTGCATCCTTCTATGATTATACATATATGCATATATTCCGCTATATATGACTTATAATAAATATTTTCTCTTGTGAGTCAAATATATATGTAGTTATCAATATATATATATATATATAATTTATTAAGTAAATTTCTGGTTTCTTTGGGGTTGATTTTGATGGAAGTGATGCAGTTTTTGGTTTAAAAAGAGACGACAACTTGCATGCGTTATATGTTTCTAGAAAGCACGTTTGAAAAAGGAAAAAAATTATTTCATCAATGTACCTAAATTTTAATGAAATAAGAAGAAAAACTTAGTAATACCAATGGGCCCCCATGTGTAATCTTTTGTTATATTTTACTATCTGCCTCCTATATTAAAAAATCAAAAGAAATGTGTGTTGACGTAAACCTATACAGCATTTAACTACAAGTTTAGATAAGGTGATGATCCTACGTATGTAATCTTTCTTTGAGTTTAGGTAAAAAGAAAGTGGAGGGGTAATAATTAATTATTGGTCCAAGGCCGGCTGGCAATTAAGTACATGTGAAAAATTAGGTCGAAGAACTCGAATTTCATGCTTTAACACATGGAAAGACCTGCATATATAGACAACATATATATATATATATATATTATCGATCGAACTCCCATACATGCATCAAATGATTTTGTTTTTTGGAACCAATGTAACCCTGCAAGGGAGATGTGGTCTAAACTGGTATAGCAATCTGGAGTCATTTCGGTTGAAATGATGATAGTTTGATAGGTCCATTAACAATAACAAATGTCTGAACTCCCCAGACCAGGGTGCATGCAGCGGATATGTCCTTTCTCAAAACTCAACGGGATGTAAGACAGTTCGCAAAAGCCTCTCTTAGTTGGAAAATATTTTGAACTTTTACCTTCCATTTGGCTTGAAATTAATATGACCAATTACAAGGGCTACCTATGACCAATTAATTTCTCTATTTCTGACTAGATCACTGCGAAAGATCAATTAGGTCAGTAGCCTTCAACCTTTAGGAGTTCAATTTGGCGGTAAAGAGAAGTATAAGTAGTCATCACATTCCAAGTTCCAAACCCGTTGAGGACACTGCCAGGCCAATTGGCCCAGTTTACCTATCCCCAAAGTTCTCGAGACATGGAGATTAGTCTGACTAATCCTGGACACACCTAGTTAGGGAAAAAAAAATAGAGGTGAGTAGCCCCTTTTATAAATGCATTTTCCACTTCAACTGAGGTGTGAAAATCTTTGACTCACTACAGGCTAGGGTGATATTTAACAAATTAAGTGTTTAAAAATTAACCACTTAATTAATTAAAAAAAGTAATGTATAGGAAAAAGAGATAAGCGATAAGAATGAGAAGACATTTCGTGAGAAATAAAAATTATCAATATGTGAAAAATGATTTATTTCATTAAGTTAAAATTTTCTATTTATTTCATTTAATAATTTTTTTGCTTAACAATTATATAGTTTAGATTCTTATCTCTTTTTTTTTTCATCTTTCTTATATTCATTTTTCATTATAATTAATTTATAATTAACTTATAAATACTTATTTAATTAAATTGAAACAAATACAATCAATTCTTATGGAAAAAGCAGAAGACTAAGACGAATCAACCTCTCGGATATATGTCAGTGAAATGCTCTACTTAGAATACGAGAACAATACCGCGCCAAAGACGGAGAGAACCATCCTAGCCATTTCTGTGAAGAAGAAGCTACAAATGGATTGAGCAACTTGCGTGCAATAATCTGAGGAGAATCCCAAGTACTTTTATTGGTCCTATCTTCTTTTTGTCAACATGTTGATTGTCAAGGGCAAGGGGTCCCCCCGTCCTTTCTCTCTATCAAAAACAAAAAAGCCTTGAAAGAGATATATGTATGTATATGCTCTTCGAATATATCCTCTTCTCATTCATCCATTATTAATTTTTCTATTATTCTTTTACTTATCAACGCGTGAAAAAATAACATGTTTGCTTATATGCCGTCACCATCGCACTTTTTCGACTCTCCGAAGTCTGCACACACAATTTTTATCTTTCTATTATATATATGTATATAATATATGATTTGGCTCCTTATCTTCTTTCTTTTCCCCAATTTATTACTCTTCTTTTTGAAGTTAATAATAAAGAATTGTGGGTAAATAGAAACTGGGGGTATTTAGACCCCATAGGCATGTGCTTTCAAAAATGGTCTCTCTTTTTCTTTTTAGGTTGAAGGAAATTGCTCTTCCTTTACTTCACGTACATGTGCATTCAAGAAAGAATATAGACATATATCTATATATATATAGAATATAGACATATATCTATATATATATATATATTGCTGAATAAATGTATTTCCCTGAGATAAAGACATCCAATATTTAAGATCATTAGATAAGTATAGAGGCATGAAAATGCACTAAAATATCTGGTAAATTTTATTGGTGTGGGAACTGTGCCCGACAAGATGTGTATTGTTCTCTTAAAAAACAGAGGGTATATATTATGGGTGTTCATATATGCGCTTAAAAAGTGTAGGCAGCCATTGCTTTGCTTTCGGGGATTACTAAATACATATATACATAACTGTATAAAAAGGTATGACAATATTGCATGCTTATTATTGTTACATTGATTGTTCTGTCATTGTATCGTGTACATCTATGGAGGGATAAGTGTGTACTTGCGATGTATGGCTCTTTTTCTTTTTATTCAGGTGTGATTTATTAATTTTTCTTGTTTTCCTCTATGTAATATCTAAAAGACTAATCAACACTAACTAATTCTGATTCGAGCCGGAGATACATCAGTTTTTCCTCAAGGATATGTGTGCCATGTAGAGATAAATCATCATAAAGCAACAAGCTTTTCCTTATCGCTATTTAGATATACCTAATATTATTAATCATACTATCATGATTTTGACATGATGAATTGAATTCATTGCACTTCTTATTCTTTTCTTTCTTGTTTAAGGCGGATAATTCATACTCTATCTAAACGTTGCAAATAAAAATAGCTGATACTTACTGAGACTTAATTTGAACCTTCATGAAACAAGTGGCAGCGCAAAAATAGATCTCCTTGGCACATTAATATTATGTTAACATGTTAAGAGGTTCATAACGAACTAAGAAAGCGATTATGGCTGCTTCGATCATGATCCTAGCATGAACAAAATACTATGATAGAGCGCACTGAGATACTTGCTACAAGGATCGGATTGGTGCTCTTGTCTTAATCCCATTTCCTAGATATATTTAAGGTGTCCATTTGCGTCTAGATAAAGTGCAAATGTACCATTATAGATATTATCCAGTTGAAAGAAGTGAGGATTTGCAAATATCTATGGAAGGCACCTCACTTTAGTCAATTTTTGTCGATGTTTCAAGATACACTTTATCTACCTTTGTTCGTGAAATGAGCTTTCGATCGATCCGGTTTGTAGCTTAAACTAATTAGACCAACCACCAGCAATACATTCATATATTAAGAATTAATTAATCCATATTTTGGCTTGTGACTCTATGAGCAGCTCAAGTACAGATGAAGCCTAATTGATCATTTCAATTTTTTAATTGGTGTGACACCAATCCAATTAATGATATGACCTCGCATGCTGCCTATTTAATGATATTTGTTCAGCTCATCAATATCCTCGAGGCAAGTGGTACACTGCAATGCAATTAATGTGGCCTTGAAGTTGGGAATATGGATCACACAGACCTGTCTGCAAGTGTAAACTCATTTTAATCGAGGATTAATTAAATATAGCTTTGAATTTTTTTTAAAAAAAAGATATTTTCTCCATGTCACCGCTGGACCCAACACAAATCGTATCTTCCCAAAAATATTTAAAAAAGAGGGTAAAGTGCAGCCATTCAATATATTTTTAGGTATTTCAAATTTTCAACTGTATCATATCGTGGTAAAAAATAAAAAATAAAAGAACTGTTTCATATCATGGAATGCAAGATAGAAGTTAGCTTTATCATCATGTCGCTTTTGAACTAAAGATACCCATCTCGACATGATTTCCATCCTTCTCTGTCATATTATGCAAAACTAATTTACACAATTTTACATTCTCAAATTAAAATTAATTACTAGCCTAGATGTAACCAAAAAAATAACTAGCCTAGCTAAAATAAGGCGCGTGTTGAGCTTTTCGTTTTCCTTCAAAAATTCCCTGTTGTTCTATGATAAATTCCCAGGGGGTATATCTCAGGAGCCCAAAGTTGCATATGTTCAAATCAACCAATCAATGTTTACAAGGATTCATGGATGAGTTTTTCATCCTGAGCATTATTCACCATATGTCATCGAGAAGTTAAATTTATTTAGCATCATATTAATTTGTGAATGTTTCACAAATTTCAAGTCATAATATGTGAGTTCTCCTGTTATGTTTTGAAAGATTCGTTAGAGAGTTATGAATTATTTAATCATAAGAAAAAAAAAACTAACTATTATAAGATAAAGAAAAGGTAGCTAAAATCTTACCCGATTATTTTGATATAGCTAAGTTAACGTTCCACATATGTATTACATTAAATATATATTGATGGACCTTTTCGGACAAAAGTGAGCCTACTCTTCCCAAGTGCTTTATGAGGATATTGAAAGGTCATTAACAAATTTCCTCCACCCTCCAAAGAAGAATCAGACAGACAGTCAAACATTTCAGCTCACCTCTCTCTCTCTCTCTCTCTACCCAAACACAACACGAAGACCAGAAAAGAACCTTTTTTGACTGATTTCTTTTGCCTTCATTCTCTATCTTGTTTCTATTTGTCATTTATTTGTTATAGACTTATTTATTTAATTTGCATTCGCAATTCACAAAAGGATTCACGAATTTAATACTATAAAATTTAAATTTAAATAAATGAGACAGGTAATCTTAATTGTAAGAATTCAATATGAAACTTCCTTTTTTGAGTGTGGAAAGGTCAGTCCACGTGTCTCACTTTTCACACTTGACAAATTGTTTTGAAACTACTTCTCTTGCCACCCGACATGCTTGAGCTTCCATATGTAATTCATTATTATCGGACTATAATAAAATAAATTAAGTCTCTTATTATTGATTGGGAAATTGCATTTTTTTCATGTAATTTCAGGTATTTGAAAAGCTCAATTGAGCTCTGATTAATCCAATCGAGTCAAATCGATCAATTAACGGATAAAACTTTTTCAGCTTGAATTTTGTTCGAAATGATTTCTTACAAGTGTGCCTAAAGTAGGGTAAATTATTAATTATCCTTAAAAATTTACAAGAGGTGCCATCATCTCTTTGGCAATATAGCACATCTCTTATTGATTATATATCTGTCCGTATGCCTTACAATCATAATTAAACACCTGTCCAATGAGTATCTTATCATAATACACTCCAAGTTTGCATGTAGAGTTTCCTCAAGAAACAATTGCCAATTACGCGAGTATTTATGTGAAAAGGGCGTAATATAATGACGTACGTTCTCTCTTTTTAATTTAAAGGTAGCATATTTGATTTATAATGGGACAATTTGTACCTTTTTATTAGTTATTTGATATTTTTCTTTTATTGTACTAGGTTTTGAGTCTCGTTTGTAATTGAAAAAATTACGCAAGTATTTATGACAGATTAATTAATAAAAAATAATGCAATAACAGATTAATCCCGGCCATGTTTTACTGCAATTCAAGCCTTGATGCTCGCTCCTGTGTGCTATCGAGTAACCGGTATGATGCATTGGTAAATATTCAAAGAGAAAATTCTATCGGATGCCCGCCGACGGGAAGCAATTGGTTTTATTGCGAGATTAAAGGCCAACTGACAGCTAATTCAGTCCCCATAAGTGATTGATTCACTATTCATTAATTAATTAATGTCCGAAGAGCGCATATGCATCCGATTTTCAGGCATTACTAAAGACCGTTCCGATCACCAATCAATTGAGCTGTAGCTATGTTTGCACGTTAGTTTGTAAATTAGGATATTAGCTTGCGTTTGATTTTGTGCAATGATTGCAAATGTTGATAAATATATTGATGTGTGAGAATATACATATATATGTATCTATATATATGAAAATAGATGAAAAATTTATTATTAAAAAATTGATGAATAAATTACACCAAGAAATACAAGTTTTTACTTTTATCTTAATTTTGGCACGAACTTTCATTTTTTTAATAAGAAATCTCAACATTTATATTTTGTCTCAAATATGGCATGCCGTCCATCGACTTCGACGGATTCCATTTAATTGCAGATGTAGAGCATAATGGCATCAAATGGACCCCTATCCACAAATGAAAATCAGACACTTGTATAATCTTTCTAAAGTAAAAAATGAACCATATATTTTTTATTTTCACAAATATGTCCCACATATGTCCTCCCTCCTCAACTTATCCTCTTTTCTGCAACTATCTCACTCTCTCTCCTCCCTCTTCCTCCTTTTCCATCAACCTCCCTCCATCGTCACAAGTCCTATGTACATTCTAGATATCAAACTGCCATACATGTGAATTTACAGTGTCAGAATTGGTTTATGCTCTCGAGTCAAGTTCTTTTCCGTGTGGTCTACTTCTGATTTGGAGGATGAACGGATCCATCATCTAGTGATGATAGGGTTCGATCGACGAGCTTAATTAGACTTGGTCGAACACTATCATCGGCTGTGGCTTGTTTTCTCACCGTTTGACCTCCATCGTATCCAAATTTCTGATCTTGGAGTTTCTTAAGGGAGAACCCAATTTCTTATTCCAAGGGGGTTTTTCCACTTTGTTATGGCTTTCATAGTCTTATTCCTTAGCTTTCTCATGCTTTCTGCTAAGCCTCGGGTGTTGTACTACATGATGCGATTCCCGCCAAGAATGACGAGACCCGACAACTAAAGGAACCCAAGATCGTTCCACGATCAGATTTGATTGACGAACCCTCGACCCGTTGTTTACGACAAAAACAAGAACCTTGGTATAACTGACCTCAACCCGTTGTTTAATGCGAAACAAGAACCTCGGTATATAGGAAGACGCCACAAACGGTAATGGAAAACCGCTTGATAAGTCGATGAAGAAGCCACAAACGGTGGTAGAAAGCCGTTTGATAAGTCGATGATGAACGCCACGGAAACTTCCGATAAGTTCGATTAGTTCTTCAAGAACCAAAGAGAATACTCTCACAATTTTCTGAATGTTCCTCTGATTAAAAATTGACTAAGATGAATATATATAGACATAAAGTAATCCTAATATGGTCATATCTCCTCCTATAGATAAGGAAATTAAAACCAAGAATATCGATAGAGATATGACATAATCTATAAAGATATAAAATCTAAATACCCCTAGAATATCTCTATGAGATTTAATCTTCAAACAAATCTGATGTTATCTTCTGTTGATCATCAACTGTTCTAGAAGCTTCCTTAAACACTTGTTGAATTTAGCCTTGTCCGGAATCTTCTATAACTTGAATAATGTTGATGGATCTTTGTGGATCACGTGATTCATGTCCAATGGGCCTCCACGAATTTGCTTGAGCCCAAACCTCTTGAATCAGGCCGTTGAGTTCATCTTTAAACTTCTTTGCTCGTGCTCGCGTAATCGGTCCAATTGGAACTTGAGCTGGATCCCTTGAAGTCATGCTACGATTTGCATCACTACATGTTAGCGATGGAGGGAGGTTGACAGGGAAGGAGGAAGGAGGAGAGAGAGAGAAAGACAAATAGTCGCGGAAGAGAGAGGAGTAGGGCGTATTTATAAAAACAAAACAATATAGTATTTATTTATTTTATTTTAGAAAGATAATTGAACAATGTGTCCTATTTTCATTGGTGTATGGGAGTCTATTTGACGCCGTTATGCTCCACGATGGCAATTAAACCAAATTTGTCAAAGCCGATGAACAACATGCCATATTTGAGACAAAATAGAAAGGTTTGGATTTTTTATGTTAAAAATAAAAATTTGTATCAAAATTGAGATAAAAGTGAAAACTTGTATTTTTGGTATAATTTACCCAAAATTGATATGTATATATAGATGTGAAAGTAAATGAAAAATTTATTATTAAAAAATTGATTATAAAAATGATTAGAAAAAGTTTATGAGAGAATATATTATTAAATTAAAGAAAAATATAAAAAAGTACTGATTGAGGGAACAATAAAGTTGAGTTGAGTTGAATAAAATTATGATTATAAAAACAAACGATTATCTTTTCGGCTAAATTAGCTCATTTTCATCGGAAATTAAAATCAATTTAAAAGAATATTCGACCAGCTAATAAGATTTTCCACAATAATTGATACATAATTCTTATCTAGATATTTAAAAGATTCCCCCGAGGCAGGAAAGAATAATAACTTTGATTAATTGGTGGTCCTAGCTCAAAGCAGAAGATAATATATCACACCTTGATCAACTTGAACTGATCTTTTAATTAGCTTCGTACTATATATATTGTATGATACATAATTTGCCGATTATTTGCGTCTATATGGATTCACATTATTTACTTTTAAGACTCAGAACTCGCTTCCATAACAGACAATGACAAATGTTGGTCTTGTCATATTAGAGAAAGCTTTCGTTT
This sequence comes from Punica granatum, assembly GCF_007655135.1. Lineage (NCBI taxonomy): Eukaryota > Viridiplantae > Streptophyta > Magnoliopsida > Myrtales > Lythraceae > Punica > Punica granatum. The sequence goes on along the minus strand of NC_045134.1, from coordinate 13,117,787 downwards.
TCTCGGATGAAGAGGACAAATATCTTTGGAACTAACCTCTAATCTCGTAAGAAAGTAACGGATATAATGAGACGACCTAATCAGTAGAAATTAATATGGTATAAGATGACTCCACATCAACAAGGACGTTTTTTAGCAATCAAGAATTTCATCGAAAAGACGCAACAGCTTAGATAGATACATACGTAATTGTAATGGTCGATTAATCACACATATGGCCTGATAAGACTGACGCAGGAGGAGGAAAATTCTTCTTCTATATCTCTGTTCTTCTAGCATCTTCCTAATTATCAACATATATATATATATGCCCAAGGACCAATTTGTTGGTGGACTAGTCAAAGCTTAAGCTTTACTTCTTATGTGTCAAAAAAAATTCCATTCCATATCAATTTCTTTGGAAAGTGATACTATTGCATTATGCACATTTGATGAACTTGAAGGGCTCTCAGCCATTACCAAACCCAGCAAGCTATAGCTATGGCTCGCTAGCTAACAAACAGAGTATATCTTTTTGGAATATATACTTATTATAAATAATTTTCAATATAATAATGACAGAAAAGACTGGTGCACCATGTAAGTTGGAAGAATATGGTCGATCAGTCTTTCTCTTTGAACTGAAAAGCTTAACTAAAATGGGTTCCTTAATGATGAGAGATTAGGGGCATTGAGGATGTTAGTGCGACGTGTGCGATGCTTATCCCCCCACGTGTCCAATCGAAAAGGGAATGCATGATAGATCCCCCCACATGAACATTATCATATAAATTTCATCTCATATCACTTGTAGCTTTAACGTGTAACTCTTTTAAGAAAATTATATGCAATATGTAAGAAAAATCAAGTGCGGAAGCAATAATTTAAACGTTAACTTCATTGGAGTTAGTGATACTAGGATGTTGCTATGGACTCGAGTCTCGAGCCACGAGCCACATGTGATCTCCTCACATCTAGCCATCGTCTTGTACTTATGGATTGATCATGATCACCTACACAAAGGAAAAATAAAAAAAATGATCATGATCACCTGCACAAAGGAAAAATCAAAAAAGAATCTTGATTTCTCTTTTTAATACTTAAATTACTAACAAAAGAAAAAAAGAGTATAATTCACGGACATAATAACATACCAGAATTACCGAATATCGATTTACTGTAACCTATTAGACGGACAAAGCAAACACAAAAACGAGATAACTCGGGGATGGATCTTGGCTACAAGATCGAGCAAAGGCCGACACTGTTCACACAGCACAGGAACCTCACGCACCTCTCATGGGAGTCACTTACCGTAAATTGACCATCATAAATCTGTAAGTAGTTACTCTATTTATAATGTGGTTACAAATGCAGTTAAGGGTTTACAAAATATCTTATAAATAACCACTTAGAATTTTAATAGATATCAGATAAATATAGTCAGGTTGCACATGGACGGATCCAATTCAGTTAGACCTCAATTTCCTACGTGATATATAGCTCATAAGTATGTTTGTGCCGTCCCAAGGAGACGCGATCGACAGATGATACCAATGGACTAGACTTCATTTGAATGTCGTGGTAAATATGCAAAAACTTATCTGGACACGAATAATCACGAACATCACATTATGCTTAATATATAGACTGTGGCTTTGAAATTATTAATCCTTTTGCCTACATTTCGACCTTAAAAGGCCAAATTACATGAGACACTTCTATTACCAGTAAAAGAATGATAACAAATTCAATATATATAATTGGAAGCATTTGGAAATTCCTTCTGGAAATTATATATGCTGCTTGTGTTGATAATGTGCACGGCTCTTCGCCGCGCACAAATCAGTGGCATCTCCGAAATGTTACGTATTCTTTTTATTGAAAGACACCTTTCAATGTGAGTCGGTCTTCCAAGGAATAATGCTTCTCAGCAATTGGCATGGGAAAGTACTTTATGATTCGATCTGAATATGTATATAGAGCCAAATTATACATGTTCTCATTAATCTCGCCGGATAAATAATGAAAAAAGGTACATGTAATTTTGTTGCGAGAAATAAAATTTATTATACCTCCGTCGCGTATGCCACTTAGTACAACATATAGTTGTCTGTATTTTCAGAAAACCAATTGTCGGTTAGGGCTAACTAAGATTGTTAATGTATGCGGTATGGAATGTCTATACAATCGTATCAATAAAACGAAAGAGACCAGGTTTGACGTACTGTGGGTATAACCCAATACAACACAGGACAGATATCCTTTGCTAATATCCATCGAATTCCCATTTAAGGGAAGAAAGGAAAAAGAAAAACTCAAGACGCCATCAAAGGGGAAGAAAGAAATCAAAGAAACATGGAGTAGATAGATTAATGGAGATCCCAATTGCAGAGCACTTCATATATAACAAATCAATGGCATTCATCAAAAGAGCCAAAAATTTATATATATATATATATATATATATATAACATATTAAAAGGTGGTTTTACGTCCAGTCAGTGTGTCCTGATCGAAGAGTTCATGGCCTCTCTTTCCGCAGTAATTGGGAAGAAAAGAAGCGATAAGAGAGGAATGAGATGCCCCAACTATCTATGGCAATCATTATTCAGATTTATGTATAAAACTGTATTTACAAATTTGACCACCATTTTTTTTCTTTTTAGGAATATAAAGCTAATATAATGATTGAAATTAATTAAATATACTAATAATAATATTAATTAATACGACTGCATAATGCCATAAATGAATAAACAGCAGAACCCTATTCTCTGTGGGGAACCGATGATGGAGAAGCGACACACGCGCGGGACTCAATCAGAGGTCCTCCTTTAAAGAGAGAAGAGGGAGAGAAAAAAAAAAAAAAAGGAGATGAGATATGGAAAATTAAATTAATTTATTTTTTTAGAATAAGAATAGAATATATGGAAGTTCTCAATTTGGCTCCTCTGTTCATTGCACTATATATAGACCCATGAGGTCGACCCATTTGACACACGAAAGAGAAAAGAACAAGCTAATCATAACAATATCGACCGAGCCTCAAAGCATTGGTCTGTCCTGTCCGCTGCGTTTCATTGAGGAAACCACACTCGGTAGATGACGGTAAGAGAATTTCTATTCGTGTGTCTCCTTATCTCCACACGTATACTATTGTTGCATTTGGTGGTGATTTCTCTAGCATTCATGTTTCATTGAGTAATTTTGTGCGTTACAGTGCAACTTCTTCACAATGAGTTATAAAGTGAAAGGGCGCTAGAACAAAACCCATTGCGCAGGACTTCTGATTGGAATAAAAGAAGCCACACATTAATTTTACGACTCAACGACCATAGTATTTTTCGTGAAGTTATTCAGTATTAAAGTAGATGCTTTACCAATAAAATGCGATGCAGATAAAGTTCATTCACTGACAGCGTTATTTGTCAATTATATTACATCTCATGATTAGCACACATCATCTCTTGGATTAAATAAATTCCTCGACTGAATTATTATCCCATGAAAGTATCGTCCTAATAAACTCATTAATGCAATACCGGGATTCTCTTGAAATGCAAGGTTAGGTTTCATATATGGAGAGCTAATGAATTGCTTGCCTCTAACTGGGAGAGCCAACTGGGCATAGGAGTTTGGACAACATGTAGTGTATTTATTACTTGATTTTTAATAATAAAAATAAAAATATATGAATAAAAATTACACCCGTAGAGACTAGAGAGATAACAGATAAGGCCCAATTGGCTTCTTCTGGACTATTTTGGACTTTTTCCCTTCGCTGGAAATATTTTGGCCTTTTCTTCCCTTTACTAATTGCCTCCAATTATTACCATTTTAAATATATTTTTCTTATTATTATTGTAAATAATAATAATAATAATAATAATAATAATAATAATAAAGGGTGTGAGTGGTAGGAAAAAAAAGAGGAAGCTCATTGAAAAAATCAATCTCATGGTAGGCCGTAGGAGACGATTTTGGTCATAAAAATTATGAATACTCTTTGTGACCGAAGAAGGCGAAAAAGAGGAGAAAAAAAATTACGTGGGAACTTTCTTTCTTTCAATTAGACTCGTAACTCATGCAGTCCTCTGTCCATGAAGACAACACACATACTGAATTGAAGCTTGAAAGTTCTAATCATAAAGAATCCTCGGGTCATTGAAAATTCTAATCATAACGAATCCTCGGGTCGAAAACAAACTCCCCCCCCCCCCCCCCCCCCCCCCCCCCCCCCCCCCCCCCGACAAGGATTCGTATAATCATTTAAAGGACTTACGTTCCGTACTATCTGCATGTTTGTTGTTTAATGTGATTTCATACCATGAAACATATACCCAATTGGATCCAATAAGTTCAAATTTAATTCTTCGCAGCCTTCCTGAAATGGCAGTAAATTTAAGATGACATACATCGAATTCATCGTTCCCCCGCTAAATCGTACCAGACATACCTGATAATTAATGACGGTCAAGTCGGGTCGGGTCGGGCCAGTCAGCAAGGCAGAATAGTTTTGAAGTCGGTCGTTGACTTGCGCGTCCACTGGGCGCTACCATTTTCATCACGTCTGGCTCCCACGCTCTCTCCCCGCCCCGTTTCCCTTATATATATACCCCTCCATTTTCCCTCTCAATCCCATCCCATTTCTTGCTTGCTTACTTGAAATTCATCCTCCCAGAGAGGCAGCAACACAGGCCCATCTGGTTCTTAAATTCAATTGTCGACTCGATTTGCACAGTCCGATTGTGTCGGCCAGCCGCCGTAACTGAAGCTTAACTCTGTTTTGTGTCGGTTGGGCTTGTGTAAAAGATGGGCCACCAGAACGCAGCAGCTCCCCACAGTCAAGTCTACAGTGTCTCGGTTGATATGCAACCGCAGGGCGGCTCCAAGTGCTTCGACGATGATGGCCACCTCAAGAGAACCGGTAAATTCATCGACAGTCGACTCAACTGCACAATATACATATATACACTCTTGTTTCTCATTTCAATAATGTTTTGGTCCTTTGGGTGGCTGCAGGAACTGTGTGGACAGCCAGCGCGCACATTATAACGGCCGTGATCGGGTCGGGGGTGCTGTCTCTGGCCTGGGCCACGGCACAGCTCGGCTGGATTGCTGGCCCCGCCATGTTGTTCCTCTTCTCCTTCGTCACTTACTACACCTCCGCCCTCCTTGCTGCATGTTACCGTTCTGGTGACCCCGTCAATGGAAAGCGCAACTACACTTACATGGACGCTGTCAGCTCGAATCTCGGTAAGTGAATCTTTGTGCCCTGGAATGTTTTCGCGACCATAGCTCAAGTTTTCCTTATGGTTTTCGGGCAAAACTGTTGCAGGTGGGTTTAAGGTCAAGCTATGTGGGCTGGTTCAGTACCTGAACCTGTTTGGAGTTGCCATTGGCTACACGATTGCTTCCTCCACTAGCATGATGTGAGTGTTCACATGGCATTTTTGTAGCCAAAAAAAAAAAGCACGTGAAATTGTGTTATTGATTTTAATTTGAGGTTTTCGATTTTGTGGATTTGGACAGGGCGATTAGTCGATCGAACTGCTTCCACAATAAGGGAGAAAAGAATCCGTGCCCCGCGAACAGCACCCCATACATGATAACCTTTGGGGTGATTGAGATAATCTTGTCTCAGATACCCAACTTCGACCAACTGTGGTGGCTCTCCATCCTGGCTGCTGTCATGTCCTTCACCTACTCCACCATCGGGCTTGGCCTCGGAGTCACTAAGGTTGTTGAAACCGGGAAGTTCCGGGGAAGTCTGACCGGTATCAGCATCGGGACCGTGACTGAGACCCAGAAGATATGGAAGAGCTTCCAGGCTCTTGGAGACATAGCCTTTGCTTACTCTTACTCCATCATCCTCATTGAAATTCAGGTACATTATTAACCTTCCCGAGATCAAATTGATTATGTGCTACAAATTCTATGCCGGAAAAAGGTCACTCATAGATTTCGTAAATTTATTATGAAACAGGATACTATCAAGTCCCCACCATCAGAGGCCAAGACAATGAAGAAGGCAACCTTGATCAGTGTCGCGGTCACGACCCTGTTCTACATGCTCTGTGGGTGCTTCGGGTATGCTGCTTTTGGGGACATGTCCCCTGGGAATCTCCTCACGGGTTTCGGTTTCTACAACCCGTTCTGGCTCGTCGACATAGCAAACGCAGCCATAGTGATCCACCTTGTGGGCGCATACCAGGTTTACTGCCAGCCCCTCTTCGCGTTCATCGAGAAGTACGCCAAAGAGCGGTTCCCAGACAGCCAGTTCATCACCAAGGACATCGAGGTACCTGTCCCGGGCTTCAAGCCCTACAAGCTCAACCTCTTTAGGTTGGTTTGGAGGACAATCTTCGTCATCATCACAACGGTCATCTCTATGTTGCTTCCTTTCTTCAACGACGTGGTCGGGCTTCTCGGGGCACTTGGGTTTTGGCCGCTGACCGTTTACTTCCCGGTCGAGATGTACATTGCCCAAAAGAAGATCCCCAAGTGGAGCACCAAGTGGCTCTGCCTCCAAATCCTAAGCTTCGCTTGCCTCATCATCACCATCGCCGCTGCCGCCGGCTCAGTTGCAGGCGTCATGCTCCACCTTAAGTCATATAAGCCGTTCTCGACCAGCTACTGACCATTGACATGACGAAACAGAGTCAAAGAAAGAAGCAATGGGAACTTCGGGTTCTTGATTGAGATCATAAGTAGCTTTCCAAGGGTGAAATTTACACGTATTTGTTACCATCAAAGATAGTTGAATCCACAATATCAGCTTTCACTTATCATGGCAAGAACAAGAAGAAACCAGGGGAGGGGGCGGCTTGTATCTATTTAGATGTAATTAAGGGATGGCTCCTCGTTGTCAACCTTTGTTGTAACCTTTTCTTATTTTCTAATGAGAAGAATTCATGAACTTCAAACATTTGACTAATTTGTCTTCAAAAAAACATGACACTCAATTTTTCTTGCAAATTGTCCAATGCTATGAACTATTAGATTGGTGAGGTCGTTTCACCAAGACAATCACCAAATTTCAAGTGGAAAATAACCACGGGATGTGGTGCGGTTATAAAACTACATTCTCAATGGTAAAGTTTTACTAGAAGCGTTGATATTTGAAACTCACTGAAAATATCTCGTGATTAGCGGCGCCAAGTTGATGGCCGAGTAGGAGATTATTAGTTTCAGCCAATTGGTAAGACACAATTTGCTAATGGAAAATCATTGACTCAACGTTTCAAGTTGTCATTTCAAGGTGCCATCAATTAGAAAAGCAGTAGTGCCAAGTCGACCCTCGAGTGAAAGTTTGATTGGTCTCAATTAATAGATTGAAGATGCATCGTATTTCACTTTAAAAAAGAAAAAAAAAATTGTTGATGGGAGATCATTGACTCAATCAATGGTACCAGCTGTTAGTTTCAAGATGCTATCAATAGAAAAGGCAGGTTCAAGCTATACCAAAGAAGGAAGGAAAAAGAGAGGCGAATCTTAGCTTCACGAGGGCCATTGAAAGTGTGTAAGCTTCTTGTCATTTCAATTGAGATGGGCTATCCCACAATGCATAGCATCCAATTGGAGATGAAAGTGAAGGATCGTGTGAATGGTTAGGGCAGTGAAAATCAATGGACGGGAAATAAGGTCTCATCGCTCGTTAGTTTCGACAAAGAGTACTGTTCTTCACGTTCGATAAAAGAAAAATTAAAAAGGCAATTCGTAAATGTGGCCATTGAAGCATATTTTGCATGTTCATTCCGTATGGATCTTTTTCCTCATGAGCCTGTAATCGGCCTATTAGCTGAAATTTAATAATTTTGTTTCGTTCTCTGTTTAAGCATTTGTCACAAGGTGCTTTCAATACTGCAAGTAAAATTTTGCTCATATAAAATGCAGTTTGTCAACTATATCACATCTTATATATGATTCCTTTGGTGGACGTTTCATGCACTCATTCTCGGAGTTTGTTTTGGTCCATAATTCATGGGGTACGATCTTTACATTTTGATTCAACCTATGAGATATAATTGAATGAGTTCATATCCAACCTAAAAGTTTAAGTTATTAATCTTTTAGTGCGGATAATACCAATCTCCATGATATAGGTATCTGATGAGGTCGAGGTTATGATAGTAGATCCAAAGTCTTTGACATGAAAAACCCATCCAAGAGGTATCATCTACTCTGAATGCAATTCAGTCGATTTTGGACTTATCAAAAGCCGTCTTTGAGACTTATATGGTTTGTTTGGTATTCGAGTATCAGTTTACTCCCGACTCATATGTGATAGTGAAAATTTCATTTCAAAGTTCATTTTGCACCATAAAGTTTAGTTAAGTAAAACGATAATCAGAGCTAGGGAGACGACTAAGTATATCTAAACAATTTTGTTGGAAAAGTTATAACAGTGGCTTAGAAAAAAGATCGTAACATATTGGTTCTCATTTTTATTTTGCGATAGTAAAAATAAATCTTTTATCTACCGCTACTTGTTTGAGTTGCATATGTAGCCTATACCATTGATATATGGGTTAAATTTTTTTCGATGGATATTATTTTCGCTGGATTATGGGTTAAATTTTTATAGATATATATACAGTATAATGACTTAACATTGACAATAAATGTAAAAATATGATATCTTTCGAGTTATGATATATACATTGGCAACAAATTAAGGTAAAGCAATTAATGAGGGATTCAACCAAAGTCAACATCCCAAATAAACGTACGTGCCAACATAATCATCCCATTCTTTTATATTTATCAATCATCCCAAATAAACATGCCTAATAAGACCACTAATACTCCTTGGGCATGAAGCCCCCAAAAGTACATCAAGCAGAACATCAGAAGCCACATTCCAAGCCAGCAATTCGAGATATATAAAATCTGAAAAATTCCTTAGCACATTCAGTGTGCTAGACTTCACGCAACTCGATTAGCCTCATGATCAATGTGACAATGTGTCTAATCCAGTGTCTTGAAAGTTCCAGGCTGAGCTTCGCACATGCAACAATGAAACAGTAACAAGGGCTAAGAATCCATATGTAGACGAAGCCATATACTAAAAAAAAAAGGCCTTGGCATCAAGTATTATGATACAATAATATATACATACATTATTCTTTTCTATATTACTAGAATTGATATGGAAATGACTACGACATGGGGGTATCTGAAGCTAGAAATGCTTGCAGTGGCGGGGGTAGTGGAGACTAGGGGCGGCCGCCGCCGGGCGCCGGAGATGGTGGCGGCAAATGCTTGATAGGCCCACAACCATATGAAAATTGCTGAAGACCATTTCTCTTTAAAAAAAAAAAAAGTACGTTTTTCCTTCTTCTTTTTTTTCCCTTTTAAGTATGTGGCCGGTCCATGTGCATCAAATGAAAATAGCACGGTGATCCCTGTAATATTCTCCCTGTAATATTCTCCAATAATAAGAGATCATATTTATAAAACTAAGTTGATGGACCCATCGGGAAAAAGAGAGCCTAATTCGCCAACCATAAAATAATATATGTTGAAGTCCAAGCTTAAGCCAATCGAGGTATCCATAGTGGGTTGGTGTAGTGGGGTTTTAATTTCTAAGAAGTTCCCTCCCACGTTTAGAGTAGGTAGTAATCATAATACTAAGAATATAATAAATAAAAAGTTCAATCTTTCCGATATATTTTTTAGTATTCAAAAATTTATTAAGTCATAATTAATCCAATTTAAACCAAGTTAGCCCACTAAAACATAAACTCTCTCGACGTGAATTTCCTTTATTCAATTGATCTTTGACAAATTACGTTTGTTCATGATTAGTTTAGGGATTGCGGAGAATTTGAGAAAAATCTCCAAGCACCAAGGATCCATAAAGATTTTCCCACTAATGGTACCAAGATTCACTTTTAAATGAAGTCAATTTTTTGGCTCACAAATTAATGAGATGATAAAAATGAATACATTATAAAGTATTCAAGAGAATGATTACAATGACAGAAAAAACAACAGATCCGTCGGATCACTGCAAGAAAAAAAGAAAAAAATACAATGTGCCAGAAGCATATTCAATAAACACAGATACAGTTGAAGAAATCTTCTAGTTGTTATACGTTTGTTCCTGACCTCTTCCATATAACTTTATGTGAACCCCAGTGAATATTAAAAAACAGAGCCAAATGCAATTCATATAAAGGCTGTTACCGTGTGGAAACAGAAGAGCAGGGTCAAGAGAAATTTTGAACCGATACCCGACGCACAGGGGCGAAGCCAGTATGTTAGCAGGGGGGGCAATTCCCCCCTTGAACTTTTATTTTTATCAATTTTACCCCGAAAGTAAGAATTTTTCTATGTAAAATTTGTATTTTTCCCCCTGAACTTTACGCCCCGTTTGGATTCAAATAATCCTGATTTTAACTTTAACTTTAACTTTAACTCAACACACTACACAACAAAAATACACATTTCCCAATTTAAAAATTTTAACTTTAACTTTAACTCAACACACTACACAATAAAATCACACATTTCCCAAGTCAAATTTATAATCATATCTCATTTGTCATTTTCCACGATCAAAATTAAAATCAAAATCAAAATAACTTTAACTCTGAATCCAAACGGCTACTTAAATTTTTTAAATTTTCCCCCAAACGGATCAGTTTGCACCCCCTGAATAAAAACTCTGGCTTCGCCGACGCATGAACCCATAGATAACAATATTCCTAAACAGTTCAATCCCTAAATATTCAAATCAAAACATCCTCACTTTCCGTTCAAACCAGCCATTATCTATTTAGACAATCAAACCAAATGAGCAAGGCTATTTTGATCGGTTCAAAACAGAGAATATGTTCGGAAAGCGGAGAACTGCCACAAATCACCAAAAAAAAAAAAAGCAAAGCCACAAAAGGATGATTTTTGCAAGCGGGTGGTAAGATTAACCAGACCAGTGTTTTAATCCTTTGATGTAAAGGCGGGGATACTATCGCGAGGGATGCGGAAGCCGCAGAGAAGAAACCGCCATTGGAGGGGAGGAGGAGTAGAGCCAATTGGACAGAGAATGGATGGAGGAAGTCGTCTCTGCTGTGCCGACATCATGTCTGGCCCTGTGGTGTCTGCTGCAACGCTTTGAAGCCACTGCAGCAGGCCGATGCCGGAAGAAGCTGGGGCGCGCCCACCGGGTCTGAGTCACCAAAGACGGTTCGGGCGCGACCCCCGGTGGGGAGGGGAAGCCACCGCCACACCCGCCTAATGGAGACCAAGAGGAGGAGGGGGAGGTCCCTACAACCATCGGGACGCTGCCATCACCGTCTTCATTGCGAACTGGCCGTGCATCCTTCGACCCAATTCGTAGTTCACCCGACCCGAACATAGTAATAGTATACCCGATCTGAACCCACATTCAGATTTTCCGACCCGCACCCAGTAGAAACTTACCCGACCCGAATCTTATAGAAGTTCCCGTACACCGTCGGGTATGATCAGATCAAGGTAGATCGGCATAAATCTACCCGGATCTGAGTACTCTGAGTGCTGAGGAGTGGAAGGAACCCCGACCGATGCTCGATTTGGTTGGAAACTGGGCTGTTCAGCACTGCTTAGGTCGGCAAGAAGAGGGTGGAGAGGGCGGCGGCGCACCAGACCATCGGAAGGGAGGAGGAGACTTACACCAGCTGCTGGAGGTCGGAGTCGACGCTGTGCTTAGCTCTTAGCGTGGCAACAGACCATCGGAAGCGACACTGTCTTCGGACCTTCGATAATTCAGTCGGGGACGGCGTCGACGACGAGCCTCCATCAATCCAAGAGGCGAGGAAGGTAGGGAGAAGTGAAAGGGTCAGAAGGAAGGGAGGGCCGCAGGATGCACCCAGCTGGAGCTGGACACGCCGGCGGCAACGGCAGCGGCAAAGGGAGGCGAGCTGCTTTGCTGTTGAGAGAGCTTTTAGAGAGAAATAGGCGAGCTGCTTTTGCTGTTCTAAGTCATGATTGCGTATTAACGGAGCAAATTTCATAAGGGTTTTTTTTATTTATTTATTTCAAAAGCTAGTTTTTGTACCTTTTCTTTATTTTCCGGAAAACACCATGGAGTCAGCCTATCACGGGAGGTTAATTTTTGCTCGGACATCATATTATCTTGGTAACAAAGGACTATTGTATTTTTTTTTCATTATAACAGAAACCCATAAACATAGTATAATGAAATAAAAATGCTAAATATTTAATATAGGGTTCCTATATTTTTCAATCCCCGCTATACAGCAAGTCGCACCTTGCCGTGAAGCTAAATTTGTTCTTTACTTAGGTTTATGTAAACTTTCTTTGCCATTATGGATAATGATAAATTTTCTTTGCCGACAGTGAAAATGCATGAAAAATTTCCCAATTCATTGTTACTAGGAAAGGGGCCTGCGCAATGTCGTGAGTTTCTAGAAAATTTCTATATCAACAATATTTCATATGATAAAAATGCGAGAAATAATATTGAAAAGTATAAAATATTAATAAATTATTATCGCTTGACTTATTTTAAAATTGATATAACACTTTAAATTCGAAATTATCTTAGTTTAATAACATATAGACATGGAGTAAAAAATGAGAAATTTAATAAGATGATATGATAAGAAATCGAGTCCGAAACCTCTGAATTATCAGACGTGCGCCATTGTGCTACACGCTCTTTTTTATTATTTTGTTTTGTTAAAAAGTTGTACAAATAACTATAGAGGATTTTGTCTCATATTAAGTAACATAACGAGATAAAAATTTTCCGTTATTAAGGATCTGTTTAAGTGGAGAGAAATTACAAAAATTTATAATTGATCCTCAGTTCTAGTAATATTAGGACAATGTTCGCGGCAATGCTATAGGTCGTTGTTTGGCAAATAAAAATGACACGTTTGATCCAATTTTCAAAAATTTATTACAATATCCAATACCCAATGTGATGAGCTCATTAATTTCAAGCAATTATTGAATGAATGAATTTTAATTAAACGCATGATCTATAGTGATAGAGATCAAATACAATTAGCATATATATATATATATTTATAAATAGTTTATTTCTAAAACTGTGGTATATACTAAAACTTGTACAACATTAGAGTACACCAAAATTGTATTCAAAGCTAAATATGCAAAAAAAAAAAAAGAGAAGGAAGAAAAAGTTATTTTGATTTCACTTGTATTTATTCATTCCTTCTCTTTCTATCTCCCTCAATTTTTCGTTCCTTCGTTAGTGTCTTTTAAAGCACTCATTCTAGTTTATTTCTTAAAAAGAATTCACTTGAATATATTTCTTAAATTTGATATTTTGCTACTTTATTTTAGACTTCCATCATTTAGAGCATGTGATTTATCATGTGTCTAATAAGTACTTGATTTTAAAAAATTAGATGTTCATATGGATTTGATTAGCAATGATCATATATCTATTTTGATTTATATTAAAATATGAAAGGGATTTACTCAATGTATATCATAAATTAATTATAATTGATTCTTATAACATGAAAGGCACATTTCTATATTTTGTATGCACGATATTATGAAAGACGCACTTTCACTATATTAAGATTTGACAAAATAAGGATAGGACACCAATTTATATATATACATATATACAGACACTACTTTGAGGTCGTTTCATGAATTTTTTCTTGGAAGGGTCTAAAATCACAAAGGAACAATTAGAAAGTATAACAAATTTAAGTTGGTTCAAATGAATTTCAACACCTGTTTCTTGTAAGAAGAATTTGTGTCTTGTATATGGAGAAATTTAATGATTGTGAGAGTTTTACTATTTGGTGGACCAACCCAACCTGCTAGATTAGTCGGAACTCATTAAATTTATAGATATCATGCTCCAAAACCAGTAAAGAAACAGAAAGTGTAAATAGACAAATAATACTATTTTTATAGATAAGAGTAAAAAAATTGAGGCAAATTCGAATCTTATGTGTGGAGAAAATTAACTATTAGTTGAGTTTTGCTATTTAGTAGGCTTAGCATGAGCTGGATTACTCGGAACCTATTGGACTTCCAAATATCAAGCTCTAAAACCTAGAAAGGGATAGAAAATACAAATAGACAAATATTACTCTCTTAATAGATGAAAGTAAAAAAAAAATTGAGGCGAATTTGAGTCTTACGTGCGAAGAAAATTAATGATTGGGAGAGTTTTATCACTTAGTAGACCTAGCACAGCTGAATTATTCCAAATTCATTGAATTTTTATACAAACCCGAAAAAAAATATAAAACATGTAAATAACAAATAATACTTTAATATGAAAAGGACAAAAAAAAAGAAGGAAAGAAAGAAAGTACAAAAAACATGCCCACTCGTCCTATAGGAAAGATGGATCTCTTTTAATTGTTTTATAAATAAATAAATACCAACCAAATTAATTAGAAAGGTAGATCTTATTTTTCGATTTGACTGAGATATCTCAATTTCTTTCGGCATGGAGGAAAGAAAAAAGAAACTATATACTATATCTTAGAAAATTCAGCTACCGAACTTATTACGTGAAGAAAAGTCAAAGGAAAAAGGAACAACTATAAGATGCATAAGAACTATGTATGAACGTTTTTACGATTGAAAATGCCTGGTCTAATGCCTTCTTTGTGGGTGAAATGAAGAGCGAAATCATATGGAATTTGTGGTTTTTATGATCCCAAGGAGAGGATGAGTATGATATCGGACAGGAGAAGTAGTTTTGGTCGAGACGAGATAATCGAAGGTTCACCTCGGATATATCCTCTTAAAAATGAAATGGATTATTATCGGTAGACATCGGCCAATACTTCGGCGAGTGATAAATAATCGATGAAATACTGTAAATACTGTAAACGGGCTGGGCCAATAGGCCCAAGTTCAAGCATGATGGGCTAATTTAAGCCGAAGCCCTCCTCGCATCCCCTCTCTATTATTTCTTCCGTTGTTGCCACCAATGTGCACAACTAAGTGCGCTTAATTGTTTTTGTAAGGCTCCCATGTAATTGAGAAGAATTATGGGTCATATATATATGGACCTTGAGTCGCCTAATTCATTGGTTTGGATTATAGTTATTTTGTAATCTCCTATGATATGAAGTTCTATAAATAGAGGATCCGAGCATAACACTCAACAAGCAACAAGCCAAAGAAAAAAGGTGCAATCGAGATTAGGGTGTGCATGGATATAGAGTATATTCAGAACCGGTCGGAATCTACTCGTTAGGGTAGGGTTTAGGTAACTTGTATTGAAAATAGGGTATGATCTGGGTATTAAAATAAGGAATAAGTGAAAATCGGTTCTAGTTTCGATTCATGCATATAGGGTACCCAGAACCGGAATCGGAACCGGTACTCGGATCTTATAATAATTTTTCCTAATTATATTCAGACACATTTCTCCCATTTACTTTACCACCTTCCCCTCTCTGTCTCTTTGTCTCTTTCTCGGTGAAAGCCTTGCATTTCTTATTGTCGGTAGCTTTGGTTCGACGACCTCGGTGTGTCCTCCGTGAGGCCTAATCGTATTATGGATATATTTGTTTTGTGAATGGATTGATGAGACGTATTACTTTTTGTTGTAGATGTATTGTGGATTAATCTAAATCTATGTCGACATTCTGTTTTGCGTGATTACTAATTATGAATGAGATATTTTTTGTTTTATTTAGCGAGAAAAAAAAAATTTACAGGTCTCAACAGGATATCCGGAACGTGTGGTATAATACATGTTTCGGATAGATTCCGGTTCTAAGACTCAATTTGATAGGGTCCGATTCTAAAATTTTAAAACTTGTTTTTTACAGAGTAGGGTCCGAGTATCGTGAAAAAAAAAAAGTACCCGGACCCGAACACCCCTAGATTTCAAGAGATTGGGAATTCTCGGGGAATTCTTTTAGCTAGATATCCGCGAAGACAACATTTGAGTTCTACAAAAGAGAGGGTAATTTTCCATTTATATCGGCGACTTCAACCGGCTTAGTGATTCGATACGTTCTTGGATGGTTTTCGCATCCTGCAAGCCAATTCGAAATGTTGAGTTACCCAAATCCGAGTAATATTTTAAAACAGATACAAAGGTAGAGTCCCCGAGTCCTTCCTATCTAGTGGCAACACAGCAACATATGTTGTGCAGTGAAAATGATTGCCTTTCTTTCTATTAGCTTTCAGGAAGGTACAAATGTTTCCCTCCTTTTTTTTTTTTCACCCCCTAAGTACCTGTTTCCATATCCTTGTTTCATAATCTTCCCCGGCTAGATGAAGTTCCACGAAAACGACATGCTCCTGCAAAAAACTTCAAGGTTTTCCAGAGCTAATCAAGAGGTTAATCAAATTGAAACTTGAGCGTTAAGCTAATTAATTTAGTTAGTATTGCAATTCATCCACCGCGCGTCGATCTTATCCACTATTATGTATGCGCGCTGGACTTCTCGGGTATTATTAACCAATTGAATCAAAATGTGCTAGGACTGTGTACATGGTAATAGGATTCACATTGCTTTGATAAGTCATGAGGGAATAAATATCTCGGGGACAATGATATATAGAAAGTATGCTCGCACTATTTCGTAGACCAAGCTCCACCTGCCCGTTGAAATATATATATATATATCCACGCACGCACACAGATATATATATATATATATATATATATATTCCATTTTATTCAAAAACTGCACGCGTATTTAATTTACTTAATATTTTCAATTTCAATTCCCGCCCCTAAATTTATGTCAACCAACAGGCTCAAAATATCATATCATATACACCAAAATGACCAATTCCCCCCCCTAAAAAGTAATTAGCTAGGGATTTCAAACCGAACCCTAGATTTTCACTTTCCCAAATACTAGCGTACGTCAATGTTTCTTGAGGTAACGGGGTTCTTGCTGTTTAGTTAATGTCGTCATGCATGGTGGGAATGTGACAAGGATATGCTTTGTCAAAGTGTTTGACTTCGAGTGCTCAGGTAGTCTGATTGATATGGATGTCAGTACCTCTGAACTCCTCCTCTCATTAATTTGTTCCTTCTTCTAAATATATATTTTCAAGAATGATGGAAATTAATCCAATGGCAAGTTGCACAAGTTGAGTGAACATGTGCCGACAACCTTCAACGCATGGCACACGGCCCCTCCACTCGGCTTATATCAATGAAAAAATTCGATCATGGAGAAGCTTTCAACAATTTCCACAATAACATAAATTAAGAGATTGTCGTGATAACGATGAATTAATGGCGTGCGTAATATTTTGGAAAATACATATATGAAAATCCATAAGAAAAGTTATGATAATTACTTTGTGATCTTTTGAGTTTCTTATGAGAGCGAGTATTTTGTTGGAGGGTATAACCGTATAAGTACGGCAACAGAACAAGACATGAAGCCAGGTATATGCCACCCTTACGTACATTGACAATAATTGTTTCATATTATTATTCTATATATATAATTTTCGATAAATATATATTATATACATGTAGATACGTACCTTGTCAATAATTGTAGAAAAAAATTAACAGAACACATGGGGGAATCACGTCATCATGCGACTCACGGGAGTCCATGAAAGGAACTCTTTGGAACAGAAACATAGAAAATTGAAATAAAATGAGATTAATTATTATATATATTCTAACCCATCGCCGTCGATCAGGCGCCAATGAGCACATCGGCTGTCCGCGTGAGGCAGTGGCCAGTCAACCCTCCGCCGCCAAAGACCACCTGACCCGCCGACGGTTGGAAGGCGGAGGCCCAGCGGACGGTCCTCCCCCCGGGAACGGATACGTCAACGACACACTCCCGTTTCGTCAAACATTCTAATTCCGTTCAACGGCAGGGAGTGGATGTGGGAACCAACGACGCCCTAGCAGCACAGAACTCATTATAATCCTCTATTATAATAATAATAATAATAATAATATTATTATTATTATTAAAGGGTGGTGGCATAAATTAATTAATATCAGCATGTTTGGTGTAAAGTCCCTTCCACTCGAAAAAAAGTTATAGAATTTCTATTTGATTTTGTTAAGTTTTTGATTATTTTCAATGAAGTCATACTATTGCGCCTTTGAATTTCGCCAACTTAAACAAAATTCCTATAGAACAATCCCAAATTACCAGTTACAACTAGATGGTCTGGCCCGGTATCGACAGTTCGTCATATATATCCTCAATATTATAATTGTAATTAAATTTACAAATAATAACATATGCACACATATATAATTTAATTCTGAAGAATGAACTTATGATGATGAAATAATTATTTGGATATGCGCAATAATTTCAAAATCATAACATAAATTGAACCACAATCTTTTTGCACCAAACTTGACCGTCTTTAATTTCTTTAGTGTTACATGCATTAAATATGATGTATTGAAATTACATAATGATTCTTTAGAAGTGATCGAATCAAGCAGGACTCATCCAGCTATGGAAGAAGCGGACCAAGGAGCAAACGTATGTGCTTCATATTCGATTCGGTACATAACAACATGAAATTTCGTGATAGGCTGCCACTACTGGTTCAGGTTACATAGACATGTACACTTTCAAATGGCATGGAAATATTATCGTTAAAAATGGGAAGGGAAAAAGAAAAGGAACAAAAGGAATTTTTCTGATTGAACAATTATAATAAAAAAAGAGATGCATATTATTATTTTAAAAAAAAATTAAATTTTCAAAATTGCGACAACTATCTCTCTCTAAATTGATTATTATTTGCTGATTGTCAAGCTCAAAAAGATTAAATTTCGCAAATATTTTGATGAATATTACTCATCCAGTTGAATGTAAAACATCCAATTAAAATATTTAAAAGTGAAAACTAACCTCATAATAAACCCACAAACTTCCACTTACCATTTTAATTAATTTTTTAAATTAATAATACTCAAACGGGATGCGGCAATGCCAAGCAGTAGAAACGCCAGAGTTGACCAGCAAATCAAAATCTCCAGCAAGTCTATGTGTGGGACCCGCAGACCCCACCCTCCCTATAGTTGACCGTCTCCCCACCGTTCAATGAGGTAGGGAGAGATTATATTACTCCGTTTGGTTTCGGAGTTAAAATCATAAAAAATTTAATTTTAATTTTAACTCAACACACTACACAATAAAAATACACATTTCTCAAGTCAAAAATTTTAACTTTAACTTTAACTTAACACACTACACAATCATTTGTTATTTTTCACAATCAAAATTATTTTAACTCTGAAACCAAACGCACAGTTAAAGTGTGTTTAGTTTTAGAGTTGAGTTGAGTTGAATTTTAATTTTAATTGAGTTGTAATGATTGTGTTGTTAAATTATGAGAAAAAGTGTGAAAAAATAATGAATAGTCGAGAGAATTTAGTATTAAAAATTGAATTGAGTATAATGAAATTGTATGCGGATTTATTTATAGGGCCCACTTTTTTTACTTTGAAGAATTGATTTTTGTTGTATAGTTAGTAAAATTAAAGTTAGGGTTAAAATTTTAAAATTCGATTGCGAAACCAAACGGAGTGTAACGTCTATGAGTAGGATTGCGAGCAGTTTGCCCGAAATTATTTGTTCTTCGGTCCCATCTCCCTCAATATATTTGGAAAAATATTATGATTGAGGTGTATGTCATATTTATATTTATATTTATATTTTATATATATTCTCCTATATTACTATGTACAAATTTAGTTCCTTAATTGTATATAGAATGTTGAATTTATTAGAGGATACTTAGGAATCTAGAATTTTACGCTAAAATCAACCCATAGGTGATGGAACTACTCACTACCGTATGCACAACATATAAGTGCTCTTGTCTGTAAATCCCATAATACCTTGGATAGATTACAATCATTAACATAGTTTATTTGACATGGAAAATTCTATGATACAATTAATTGAAATGCAGGTTTATGTAGTATATGATATATTTACCTATTTTTAATTGTTGATATCTTTTGATCTTTAAATTTTAGTGCTGGAGACTTAAAGAGTTCAAATGATTGAGATTCAATCTTAAGACTTCAACGGTGGAAATCTGAAGATACGACACTTTTTTTTTAATAGAGTATGGTACTTTTTTTTTTGGCTCTCGAAGAGTATGATACAATTATATTTATTTCCTAAATTATTGTAGTGTTTTACATGGACAATCTCTGACTATGATGAGCGGGTAGCATAATGCAACAATATGCATTCATTCATCAGGACTTCTGGCTAAATATCCAACAATTTTTTTTTCTAATTATAATTCATCGTTTATCAGTAAGTGTTTTGGATATTCATTAAAGTAATTAATCATATTCCAGATTATCAACCAATAGTTTAGTAGGATAGAATGGAATGGAATGAAAAGAAATCCATATCTCTCATTCCACTCTATTTCATTATATAATTGTACTTGTAAAAATTGAAGTGATCATTTCAATGAAATGATTATTTCTCTTCAACTTGATGGAATGAGTATTCCTTTAAAAATTAAGGAATATTCATTCCACCAATTTAACAAATTTAGCAACAAAATGAGAAGATGAAATCTTACCGGAAAAATGAGAAAAATGAAAATTCATATTTTATCATTTAAAATAATATCTTGTTAAGTAGCTGTAAAGTTATAATTATGTTCCATCATGCGTCGTTTATCAACACCAAAAATTACCCCTATTTTTTTGCAAATTTATTGTACTTCATTTTAAAAAAATATATTACATTCTGCTGCACCAAACGAATATATAAAAGTCTATTCTTTTGTAATTATATGATAAAAATAGGAAAATTACACTAGTAGTCTTATAACTTTGTTCGTCTATTATTTTTGGTCCTATAAGTATCAAAGTTGTCGATTCAATTCTATAAATTTAGTCCATACTTTTGATCCATTCCGTGAGTAATCGTTAATTAGTGCTGACAGGGAGACTAATACCATGAAATGTTTTTTTACCTCTAATTAAAATATTGTAAAAATTAACAAAATAACTTTAAAAGAAAAAAAGAAAAAGGAAGACCCAGCCCCTTGACGAGCTAGGAGGTCGCCCGGGGTGGTGCATCGCTAGCAACCCCCATCCCCATAGAGGACGTTGTCGACGTCTTTAGAGTTCACAGGTAACCTCATTTGGGAAGGGTGGGGGCCGCCGCTAGGTCACCTGCCCTCCCAAATTGGAAAAGAAAAAATAAAATGAGAAACCCTAAAATCGTCAGGTAAGGAGAACTAGTAGCCATGACGACGACTATCACCTTTCAGGATGAGGTCACCAGTGAATTCTGAAGCTGTCCGCGACCCTAGTCCATGGGGTGGGGGCCGCTGGCAAGGTCACAAAATCTGATGATTTTAAGGTTCTTTCTAATTATTTTGGGATTTAGAGGGTCAGGGGCCCCACCACACCTCTAATCCCCTAAATAAGGTCATTGGTGAATTCTAAAGATGCGAAAGACCTCATCCAGGGGGTGGGAAGCATCGGTGGAGCCCCTACCCCTCGGCAACCACCTAGCCTGATAAGGGCTGGGTATTTTTCGTTTTTTTTCTTATGTGTTTTCCCTCTTTACGAGGTTTTTGGTTTTTTTTTTTTAATTTTGTCTTTCAAAATTTTTTGAACTTTTTATATTCTTTATATAATTATAGGAGGAAATCGTTTAATGATGTTGGAGTCCACATCAGTGTCAATTACCAGTCGATTATGAAATGAACTAAAAATATTTAACAGACCATACTTACAGGATTGAATCAGCAATTTTGATACTTATAGGACTAAAGCCGATACAATGGAATATTTACAGAATTGTTAGTCTAATTTTTCTGATAAAAATATTAGTGGAGAACCCCATAATTAAGGCTCTCTACCCAGCACAGTTGAACATTTCTTTATATTTGTTCATAGAATTGAATGCCTTTTCTCGACTGTAAAAACGATATTGCTATAAATTGACAAGGTAACATTTCCATTTATTCATCAGCAAAGGTATCCACAGAGAAATAATCTAAATCCATGCCCTAAATTTGGAAATTTTATGGGATAATTGACAAAATTGATCGCATCATACGTCAAGTAAATTAATGAAAATGTGAGTAAAGCTCTTCCAGCATACAGAAAATTCAAGCTGTGAGAGTTTTATCCCTTAACGGGTCGACCCCACTCGACTGGATTAGTCGGAGCCCAATTGAACTTCCGGATACTGCGGTTTACACAACAAAAAAAGGTGAGTAAAACTTAAGTTTTTCACAAAAATTAAGTAAAATTCTTTGAACTCTATACACTTTATTTCAAAATTTCCATAACTACTTGATAATATGTGTAATTTACTTTATAATATGTAAACTTACTTGCCTTGTTTGGAATCTATATCTATCTATATTTATATATTATGTAATTTAGACACCTCCGATGATAGCTCACTAGGGCTCACCATTCAATTGAGAAGGAACTTCCGTTTGTAACCCTCAGCTCCTGCAAGATTGATATTTTGCATCCATTGTACATTATTATATATCGAGATTATTTCAAATTTTCATAATTATTTTTTTTTTGAATTTTCATAATATATTATATTAGATATTTTCGAGGAGATCATTTATTTCAAATTTTTTGTTGATATAAAATTCGTAAATATGAAAATATAAACATAAAATAAAAGGAGCAAAAAAATCTATGCAACGTGTGGTTAGATGACCAGCTTACTAGAAATTCACCCACTGAAAAAGAAAATTACTAGAAATTCAAGCGAAATACTATAAATAGAAGTATTTTACTTTAATCGTATGGTGTAACCATTTTTAAAATAATTACACCCCAAATCTTCCCCTAGCTTTGCTTCATATCATATCACATCGTATCATATTATAGTAAGCCCTTAAAACGGGGTCTGTCAAGCCCACAGAGCGAGTATCTGCTTCTTCCATACTCTAAGTGCATTTCTTTTTTTTAGCTCTTCTCTTTTAAATTTTGTCAAATAAATTTAAATTACATTGTAAACACAAGAAAGTGGGATTGGATGCATTGGGAAGGCGTGGTTCCTCCTCCTCCCAATTCCCTAGATTAAATCTTCTTTGCAGCGCTTTCTTTTTTCTCCTATTTTCCACATACCTATTAAATATATAAATAACAGAGCTTGGCGATTAAAACAAGAAGCAACGTGGGTTGGGGTGGTAAGAAGAGCTCTTAATTTTCCCTGGATCCATCGTTCGAATCCCTTTATTTGCACCTTTTTTCTTGGCAATTTCTCCTCTTTTTTTCCTTCTTTCCTTCCCCTTCTTTGGCTGGCTTTTTTTTTTCCCTCTCGTTCTTTTGCTAATAAAATGGCCCCATTTTTCTTTCCTTGCCTTTTCTTCTTGATAGCCTTTACTATAATTCATAACCAATAATAAATATTGCCTAACCTAAATGGATTTCCCAATTGTAGAAATATTCAAAATTTTGATATTATTCACTTAATGATATCATCTAATAAATTTAAAATACCTCCTAAATGCAGTGTATTTTAATTTTAGGATTCCATATTTGATAATATATATGATACTAAATCGAATAAATTATATTTAATATACAATAAAAATTAATACAAAAGAATAAATATCTCGCCACCAAACACTGGTTTTCTATCTAGTCTTTATAGAAATGTAAAACCCTTGTCTCTAGATGACTCCCGGTGGCAAGTGATCCTTTTTTCTCACTCGTCCACTTCCTCTTTTTTTTAACTTTTAATATTTTAAAAAAATCTTATTTAAATATAAAAACTATTAGAAATAAAAAATTCATTACGATTTTAATTTCTCCTACATTAAGTGGTCACTTTCTACTTGTCTCATGCCCAATGTATCGGATGAGTAGGGTGTTTCCCCACATGTATGATCCATCCCGTTTTCTTTTCTTTTCTTTATAATTCCAATTTTTTAATTTTTTTTCAAATATGCACCACGTAATTCCCGTATCCAATAGGTCCTAACTAACCTAGATTTAAGCTGGGGTGACCCTTTAATGGGTGAAACTCCCTAATCATGGTTTTTCTTCGTCCGTAACAATCAAACTGGATCATCCCATGCTAAATACATGGTGCCAGTGGCAACCCACCCCAATTTTTGTAGTATAACAATGTTATTCTTTTTTTCTTTTTTCGGTGCACATCACCTGACTGAAATTCCACTATGTCCCCAATAATCTAGGCTCGAGTCCAACTGACCTAGTGAGGAGTAAAACTCTCACGATAATAAATTTCGCATTCAAAATAAAACCGAAGACTTTACTTTTGACAAAGAGAATACTTATAAAATGAGTGTGGCAAGCATATGTTACCACGTATACTCTTCTTTTTTATTTAAATTATAGCCCGAACTTTTAATTATTACCAAAAAAATACTTTCTTATAACTTTATTTTGAAATTTTCTTCTTTGTTCATTTATATCCTTCAAATATTTCACATTTATCTTCCATTATATTTTTCGTTGATTTCATTTCTATGTTATGCATGTCATCCAAAATAACTGAAGGAGCTATATATGTTACACATATTTTGTAAAGATCTTAGAGTATAATCATTGAATTTATATTTTAATAACTTTTTTCGAATATTTGTAGTGACATGTATGACCGCTAGCTATAATTTCAGTATTATTTTAAATCTAATATGTAACTTTTATTTGTAATTCAAGTATCATTTCAATGTTATTGTCATCCAAATATATACTTCTTAAAATATGACCTTAATTATCTTGTAAATAAACTTATGAAATACAATGTGATTATAATCAATTGAATTAGGTGAAAAATGTTGCACTACGCAAAGGAAATATGGCATATATATATATATATATATATTAAGAGATTGATACTTTGTTATATTCTAGTAAGACAACATAAACGTGTATTGTTTCAAATTCTAACTGATGATGGAAATATGCACTTAATAATTATCATGAAAAGGGAACTTCATAACCATTTATGGGAATTTTAACTTACGATTTTCCAATAAAGTTATGTTTTATAACTAGACTATATTACTAGATGAATAAACTCGAGTGTAAATATAATATATTTTTATTTTTCTAAAATTAAAAATTTTTTTTGTAATGAAAAAATTAATGAAATTTAAAAGTGTTTATAAAATTAATTTTGAAAGAATGTGTTAAAATTTATAACATGTTTCGATTTGGCTATATTTAATAAGAAAGTAAAATTATGACTTCTCTTTTGAAATTAACTCTCAATAAATATAAGAAATAATAATTTCTTAATGTGTATTTTTATCATATTATTAAACATAATTTTTTGACCATACAACATCGTACGGGATCAATTGCCTAGTATTTTCTAAAACAGTTAACCCAATGTTTGAAAAATCTCACTTGAAAAAAAAAAGGACAAGAAAAAGAAGAAGATTTTGTTTTTCGGAATCAACGTAACCCTGCAAGGGAGATGTCGTCTAAACTGGTATAGCGATCTGGAGTCATTTCGGTTGAGATGATGATAGTTTGATAGGTCCATTAACAATAACAACTGCCTCAACTCCCCAGACTATGGTGCATGCAGCAGATATATCCTTTCTCAAAACTCAATGGGATGTAAGATAGTTCGCAAAAGCCTCTCTTAATTGGGAAATATTTTGAACTTTTGTCTTTCATTTGGCTTGAAATTAATATGACCAATTACAAAGGCTACCTATGACCAATTAATTACTCTATTTCTGACTAGATCAAGGAAAATTACTTAGGTGATACAAAATTTTTTAAGTTCTAATGCGGACGGTACAATATCTTTTTTTTTTGTAACAATTTGGTTGAAAACGTATCAAACTATTTCAATAAAG
Organism: Punica granatum; assembly: GCF_007655135.1. Classification (NCBI taxonomy): domain Eukaryota; kingdom Viridiplantae; phylum Streptophyta; class Magnoliopsida; order Myrtales; family Lythraceae; genus Punica; species Punica granatum. The sequence continues at coordinate 13,092,020 of NC_045134.1, read as the reverse complement.
TCCAATCTGTCAATTTCCGTTGATGCCGTGAAGACTTTTTGACGTGGCACGTGACGTGGCAGCATGATGTAACAAATGGATACAAAACTTTATTAAGATGTAACAAATGGGCACAAAAATTTATTAAAATGTAACAAATGAGTCCAAAACTTTTATTAAGATATAACGAAGACTTTCTGACGTGTTACATGACGTGGCAAGTAAATCTTTTAGCATAATGTGACAAATGGGTCCAAAACTTTTATTAAGATGTAACAAAATTGTACAAATAGCGAAACAAAGAAGACTATGTTAAAGCAAGTTAACATACGTTAAATCAACTTCAGCAGCACATTATGGATTGTTTTCCCTTTCAAAGCAGCAACAACCCATGTAAACTCAGCAATAACACAATATTGAATACTATATCTGCCTCTCACCATATTCAGTAAAGAACTCTCATAACTAAATTGCCAAGAGTTACCAAGACAGCTACACCCAATCGCAATTTGTACCATTTCCCTCTGAAATTTCTTTAAAGCAGGTTAACTTGCTTTAACATTGTCTTCTTTGTTCCGCTATTTTCTTTGTTCCGCTATTTGTACCATTTCGTTACATCTTAATAAAAGTTTTGGACCCATTTGTTACATCTTAATAAAGTTTTGTATCCATTTGTTACATATTAATAATGTTTTGTACCCATTTATTACATCACGCTAAAAGATTTGAGCTTACGTACAATACGATTTGCCATGTCACGTACCACATCAACATCTTAATAAAAGTTTTGGACTCATTTGTTACATCTTAATAAAGTTTTGTACCCATTTGTCACATCTTAATTAATTTTTGTACATATTTGTTACATCATGTTGCCACATTACGTGTCACGTCAAAAAGTCTTCACGGCGTCAATGGAAATTGACGGATTGGACTTGATTGAAATAATTTAATACGTTTTGTACCAAATTATTATCAAAAAAAGATTTTGTATCGTCCGCGTTACAATTTAAAAAATTTTGTATCGCCCAAGTAATTTTCCCACCATTCTGGGGAAATAAGTTGAAAACCAAAGCCCCTAGTGGACCTAAGCCGATGCTTGTAACAGCAGAAAAGCCCAATAATACTCGGTAGGACCAGGGCTTCTATATATAAATATCTATCTTGATTTCAGATACTCTTAACGGGTCAACAAAAATCAAATTAATAGTCAATGATTTAAATCAAAACATATTATAGAATCGACCTTTAATTTATTAGTGTGCACTCTGGTATTCGGAAGCCTAATAGACTCCCGACTAATTTAGTCGAGTAGGATTTGCTCATTAATAGGTAAAACTCTCTCAAAGTGGAAATTAGTTGACATAATTTCAGTTACAAGAAAAATTTATAAATCTAATAAAATAATATGGTAAGAGAAATAAATGAACATTAGAAACCCCGGATCGATGAGAATCGTGGAATCTCTTAATTGTAAATCAGGACATGTATTACTGGACTATGATTCTTTTTTTTTCAAATTTATATTGCCTTGGTTTAAGAAATGACGCGAAGGTATTAATGGAGTCTGTCTCCACCGGACTCGGAAGTCGGGCTCTAAGAATAAGCAATCGCAGATATTAGCAGATAGACGAATCTCGTCAAACCTCAAGGAAGTTTCCCAAGCAACTTTCCCCAATTGGGTGAAAATATCCACCAACAACTAAAAGCTCTGATAAACCCAACACATCAATATATATCAATATATATATATATATATATAAAAGTTTCGCGGATGATTCCCTGCGTTTCATCTTTAGCTAAAATCTCGAATTCAAGTTTCGTGAATGGATAAAATTCACACTGTTGGAAGAGGTTTATCCACTCTCCATGGGCCGACCGAGACTCAAATCTGAATCAACTGGACTTATTAAACTTTTCGAATACTAAGTGGTGTAAATCGAAAATTATATATACAAATTGGTAAACTGCCAATAAGCAAATTTTATCAGCAACGCAAGGAATTCAAAACTCATTGAAAATATTATGATCAGAAAAAGCCGACCCGAAGTCAATCCAGTGCCTGAGCGAAATTTAGTGATATACTACTGTGATCTACAATATGTAAAAAGAGAATGAAACATTGTTGTAACGCATGACATAATGTCCTAGTACAGGGCAGGCACTTAGAAACTGAGTTAATTAATTATAGGACAGGATATGACAGTAATGATCATATGCCCTGCAAGGATTATATCTTAATCAATTGGAAGGACGTTTCTAAAGTTGAATTGCCGTCCAAACGACCCCTTTATTCCATCCAAAAGAAAATTGTTTGTGCTTCCACATTTAATGAAACGAGCCCCACAAAATTAAAAGATTATATCTTAATCAATTGGAAGGACGTTTCTAAAGTTGAATTGCAGTCTAAACATCCCCTTTATTCCATCCAAATGAAAGTTGTTTGTGCTTCCACATTAAATGAAACGAACACCACAAAATTAAAAGAGATATCTATCTTCTATTTTCTTCTGACGCTTTAATTCTTTATGGGGACCTTCCCATGCAACTTCGAGGAAACTTGGAATCTTCTGAAACGGTCAGGCACGACAATTTCATGAACGAAAGAAAAAATTCCCCACCAAAATCAATATACCAACTAAATCTTCTATGGCAGCTGTACTTTCGTTGTCATCAACCTATACCATCCTCTCGCTTTCCTCGATCGTTCGCACCGATATTACCCGTATTTTCCACGAGATCTCTTGTGCACTTTACGGAACACTTACATAAAGTATTTGGGCAATTACTCTCTCTATCATACATATTCGATCAGCTGGATCTATCATATCATCTATTTTTCATTTTCGAAGCGCTTCAGTATAAGGACACGTACCACTGATATCAGCATTAGAGGTTGAGACAACCTGAGATGATGAATTCAAAATAAGAATTGAATAAATGGGTGATTGCAAACCAGAGAATAATAATGGTTCACGACAGACCGGAGAAATTACTTAGATGATACAAAACTTTTTAAGTTGTAACGCGGACGGTATAAAATCTTTTTTTTTTCGGTAACAATTTGGTACAAAACGTATCAAATTGTTTCAATCAAGTTCAATCTGTCAATTTCCGCCAATGCTATAAAGACTTTCTTACATGGCACGTGATGTGGCAACATGATGTAACAAATGTGTAAAAAACTTTATTAAGATGTAACAAACAGGTACAAAACTTTATTAAAATGTGATAAATGGGTCCAAAACTTTTATTAAGATGTAATGAAGACTTTCTGACGTGGCAAGTAAATATTTTAGCATGATGTAATAAATGGATATAAAATTTTATTAAGATATAACAAATGGTTACAAAAAGTTATTAAGATGTAACAAATGAGTCCAAAATTTTTATTAAAATGTAACGAAATTGTACAAATAACGTAACAAAGGAGACGATGTTAAAGCAAGTTAACCTGCTTTAAAGCAACTTAAGCGGCACAATATGGATTGCTTTCCCTTTCAAAGCAGCAACAACCCATGTAAACTCAGCAATAACACAATATGACATACAATATCTGCCTCTCACCATATTCAATAAAGAACTTCTCATAACTAAATTGCCAAGAGTTACCAAGACAGCTACACCCAATCGTAATTTGCACCATTTCCCGCTAAAGTTGCTTTAAAGCAGGTTAACTTGCCTTAAGATTGGCTCATTTGTTCTACTATTTGTACCATTTCGTTACATCTTAATAAAAGTTTTGGACCTATTTGTTATATCTTAAGAAAGTTTTGTACCCATTTCTTACATCTTAATAAAGTTTTGTACCAATTTGTTACATCATGCTAAAAAATTTGAGCTTACGTACGATACGATTTGCCACATCACGTACCACATCAGCATCTTAATAAAAGTTTTGGACCAATTTGTTACATCTTAACAAATTTTTGTACCCATTTGTTACATCTTAATAAAGTTTTGTACGTATTTGTTACATCATGTCGCCACGTCAGAAAGTCTTCACGACGTCGGCGGAAATTAACTGATTGGACTTGATTGAAATAATTTGATAAGTTTTGTATCACATTGTTACCAAAAAAAGATTTTGTACCATTCGCGTCACGATTTAAAAAGTTTTGTATCACCCAAGTCATTTTCCCGACTAGATCACTGCTAAAGATCAATTAGGTCAGTGGCCGTTCAACCTCTAGTGGTTTAGTTTGGCGATAAAGAGGAGTATAAGTAATCATCTCGTCCCAAGTTCCAAACCCTTTGAGGTCACTTATTGAGCCAATTGGCCAGTTTACCTATCCCCAAAGTTCTCAGGGCGTGAAGATTAGTTGGGCAAACCCCGGTCACCCTTGGTTAGGGAAAAAATAAAAAAAGAGGTCAGTAGTCCCTTTTATGAATGTATCTTCCACTTCAACTGAGGTGTGAAAATCCTTGACTAACCACAAACCAAGGTGGTGTTTAATAAATTATGTGTATAAAAAATGAATACTTAATTAATTAAGAGAATGAATGTATAGAAAAAAGGAGAAATAATAAGAATGAGAAGAAATTTTGTGAGGAATAAAAAGTATCAATAAGTGAAAAATGACTTATTTCATTAAGTCAAAATTTTCTACTGATTTCATTTAGTGATTTTTTGTTTAATGACAAAGTAGTTTAAATTCTCATATCTCTTCTTTTTATCTTTCTTATATTCATTTTCCATTATAACTAATTTGTAACTAACTTTTAAATACTTATTTAATTAAATTGAAACAAACAAAACCAATCCCTATAGAAAAAGCGCAAGACTAAGACGAATCAGCCTCTCGGATATATGCTACGTGAAATGCTCTACTTGGAATACGATTAACAATACGACGCGCCAAAGACAGAGAGAACCATCCTAGCCATTTCTGTGAAGAAAAAGATTCGTTATGCTGCCTAAAGCATCATCTCATCATGGTTTTTTTTGTTTTGGTCTTTCCCTGGGTTCATTCCCATGGTATGGGGATGCCTATTTATTATAGTTGTACATTATCTTGAGTATCTTGTATTTCTGTATAGCTTTCTTATGTGAGGCTAGATATCATACGTTTCCTTATATTCCTAGGACTTTCTTCTTTCAATTGGATGTAATTGATCATATAAGGGTCTTCCCTGATGAATGAAAGAGCACACCGAAGATTTTGCAAAATAATTCTGCTCTTTCTCTCCCTCAGTTCTATCATGGTATCAGAGTAGAAGGTCCGAGCTGCAAATCAATTAGTCGACTCTTTGTTCAATCATGTCCGGAGGAAATGTAATCCCAGCTGCTCTCCCTCCTGCAAGAAACGCCCAACGCGAGGCTACTCCTCTTCTAGCAGCGACTTCAGCTTCATTGATTTCACCATACATTGTGACTTCATCCGATGGATTAGTTTTACGACAAATTGAGTGCAAATTGAATGGAGAAAACTATCTTACCAGGTGTCATTTGATGTGGATGGCTATGTGTGCGAAGAACAAGGTAGGTTTTATCGATGGAACTTTACCCGAGCTCGCAGATAGTGACCCGTAGTTACATGGATTGTAAACTCGTTGGAGAAAGACTTGCAACCCAGCATAGCTTGCATTGAGAATGCACGGATTCTCTGGGAAGATTTGAGGCAACGATTTGCTCAGGGAAACGAGATACGAATTTACCAACTAAAGAGCGAGATATATGGATCTCGATAGGAAGGGAAGTTGGCAGCTGAGTATTATGGGTCCCTTAAGGGGCTTTGGGATGAATTGGATAATATCATGGAGTTTGTTACTTGCTTCTGTGCGTGTGTTTGTGGGGTAGCTTAGAATCGACTAGGGCAGAGAGAGAGGGAGAAAGCTCATCCGTTTCTCATGGGATTAAATCCCGAGTTTGCTACGGTTTGTTCTAACATATTAAGCATGGATTTTTTCCCTAATATTAACCGTGTTTATTAGATGGTTTGTTGGGAGGAAAGGCAAAGGGCCATAGCTCATTTCCAGGAGTCACAAGGACAGGAAGCTACTGCATTTGCAGTGAAGGCAACATACGATAATTGACCTGTAGCACAGCGAGGAGGAACCCGACCTCAATGCGACTACTGTAATCGGGTTGGGCACACAAGGAGCACTTGTTTCAAGCTAAATGGACATCCAACTAACCCGGATGGACATTGAAGCTCTGGTGGCTGGGACAGTCAGTATAAAGCAGGAAGCTCGAAAGGATCAAAAGGGTCTTTGGGTAAGAAGCAACACAACTTTCATGGGAAGAGGTCTGCAAGCAGTTTCAATCAAGCAAATGCAGTGCAGACAGTGAACCAGTCGTCTCTAGCTTTGCCTTTCTTTGAAGGACAGATACAACGATTGCTCAGTCTGATCGGGCCTGATGAAGAGGGTGAAAACCAAACCGGTAATCATTTTGATTTCATATCTTGCAATGAGACATGGATTATTGACACTGGAGCCTCTAGACATATGACTGGTTGTTCTCGTTTCTTATTCGAATCATCGTCTTTACGAAGTGACTCATCCGTTTTTATTCCTGACGGGAAATTGGTCCAGGCCACGCATGTTGGTAGTGTGTGCACATTGGAAGAGATTTCGTATTGCCTAAAGTTCTACTCGTTCCATATTTCGATTGCAATCTTATATCTGTTGCTTGGCTTTCGAAAGAAATGAATTGTCAGATAATATTATCCTCTAATTTATGCCTTATTCAGGACCGCGAGTCGAGGAGGATGATTAGAGTCAGTGAGCTTCATGGAGGGGTCTATAATTTGCGATACATTGCTCGAGCTCATGAGGTTAATAAGGTGGCGGCAGTAAGGGAGAATGACGTGTGGTATAAGAGGCTCCGGCATCCATCTCCCTGAGTTTCTATTCCTAATTTATTATTAAAGAATGACGTGAACAAGGATTGTGAGGTTTGCCATAAAGCCAAGCAAACTCGATCTAAATTTTCAAATAGTTTAAATAAAGCGAGCTCGATTTTTCAATTGGTGCATGTTGATATATGGGGCGCTTATAAAGTTCGATCTAATTCGGGTGCATATTACTTCCTAACCATAGTCAATGACTTCAGTAGAGGTTTGTGGATTTACTTGATGTGAGACAAGTCAGAGGCCAAACGACATATAATTAATTTCTGCAACTCATACAAAACCAATTTGGTGCAACCGAGAAGATAATTCGAAGTGACAATGGGTTGGAGTTTTTGTCTCGAGACATGCAAGAATACTATTCACAGAAGGGAATCATTCATCAAACTTTCGTGTGTCGACACTCCTCAACAAAATGGGCGTGTTGAGCGGAAACATCGACACCTTCTAAATATTGCACGAGCCTTACTTATTCAGGCCTCTCTTCCAGTCAAGTTGTAGGGGGAGTGTATTCTAACGGCGGCATATTTAATCAATATCACGCCCACTCAGTATTATTCAGGAAAAGTCCACACGAAGTATTATTTGGCAAGTCTCTTATCTACTCGCACTTGAGACTTTTCAGATCTCTTTGTTATGCACAAATAAGACCACCACCTAAGGATAAGTTCAAGGAACGAGCACGATGACGTATTTTTGCAGGATATCTCCATGGCAAGAACGGATGTCATGTCTATGACCAAAAGACCCATGAATTTTTCGTCTAGAGAGATATAAGGTTTTACGAGAATTCATTCCCTTTCCAAGTTTCAAGAATAGATGGAACGGAAGTTGGCACACCTTGAATGTGCAAGCTGATTTGCATGGGGAAGAAGAAGATGGTGCGGACCAATAGGATGAAGAAGCCCACAGTCCATTGTATGAAGTAAATGTAGGAAGCCTAGGAGAAAGCCCAATAAGGCCTGATGGCAGCCTAGCAGGTTCCAGATTTTCGGGTCGCGCCTATTCGGATCAAGATTCTTTGAGTCGTGCATCTCCGGGTCATGTCACTCCATCGATTCGAAATAACAGTCTGCCGCATGAATTCCGCCCAAGCTCACCTAGTAGGCCGGCCCAGTCTCCACTGCGTGCACATGACAGCCCCACCTAGGTTCCTCCTCCGCTGGGCCGCACAGAGGAGCCTAACACAAGCCCAGAATCCTCATCAGATACAATTTTAGAGGATAGTCCCATCTTATAACGATCCGATCGAGTGCGTAGGCCGCCTTTATTTCTAATGGACTATGTGTGTCATATGGCAATGACCAAATCTTCTCCCCTTCACTCATCCGAACCTCTAAACTCCCCAGGTACACCGTATTCTCTTAGAAACTATTTATCCTATGCAGGTGCTACCGATAAATATATATCATTCCTTGCCGCTTTAGATTCGGATGTTGAACCTCGTTCTTATAGAGAGGCCACTCGTGACTTGAGGTGGCAAGCGGCCATGGCAGAGGAACTTCGGGCACTTGAACTCAATGGTACCTGGAGTTTGAGCACTTTAACCCCGGGGAAGAAATCCCGTTGATTGTAAATGGGTTTACAAAATCAAGCATCATGCTGATGGTTCTGTTGAGAAGTATAAAGCCCGACTTGTGGCTAAGGGCTTCACATAGGTAGAAGGGGTTGATTTTAGTGAGACATTTGCTCCGGTTGCCAAACTCGTGACAGTCAAATGTTTTCTCGTTGTTGCTGTTATGAAGAAATGGGAAATCCATCAGATGGATGTGCACAATGCTTTTTCTTCATGGAGATCTACACGAGGAAGTTTATATGTCACTTCCACCTAATCTTTATGCCACTCAAATAGGGCAAGTATGTCGGCTTCATAAGTCCCTCTATGGCTTACGATAGGCTTCCGGGAATTGGTTTTCCAAATTAGCAGACATCTTATTTGCGTATGGATTCAAGCAGTTCGGGCTGATCATTCACTTTTTACTTATTCCAGAGACACTAACTTCATTACCATACTCATCTTTCTGGATGCCTTACTAGTTGCCCATAATTCATCTACTCACTGCACCACGTTCAAAAGGTGCCTCAGTTCTTGTTCTTGCATTAAGGACTTAGGCTCTTTAAGGTATTTCCTTGGCATAGAAGTGTCTCATATGGATTCGGGGTTGTTTCTTTGTCAACGGAAATATGCCATTGACATTTTGTCTAAGTGTGGAATGCTGGATTCTCATCCTTCTGGGTTTCCTATGGAATAGAATCATCGACTTTTCTCCGATTCTGGTGCTCTACTTGATGATCCAAGGCAATATCATCGACTTGTTGGACACCTTTTGTATCTCACTATCACAAGGCCAGAAATCACCTATTCTGTCCAAATCCTATCACAGTTTATGCAAACACCTCTTCAGGATCATTAGGATGCAGTCATTCGTGTACTTCATTATATAAAATAATCACCTGGGCAAGGAATTTTGATTCATCCCCAGTCATTGGAGCTCACCACATTCTGCGATTCCGATTGGGCTAACTGCCCTATGACCCGTCGTTCTATCACTAGCTACTTTATAACTATCGGAGGAAGTTCCAGCTCCTAGAAAATGAAGAAGCAAACTATTGTCTCACGCTCTTATGCTGAGCAGAATACAGGGTCATGGCCACTACAGTTAGTGAGATCATCTGGCTATGTAGTCTATTATCATCTCTCGGTATCACCTTATCTCAACCCACTCAACTGTTTTGTGATAATCAGGCATCGCTTCCCATTGCTACCAACCCAGTTTTTCATGAGCGCACGAAATATATTGAGATTGATTGCCATTTCATTCGCGATCATATTAAGAGTAATGTCATCGCTGCCGCACACATCTCCATGAAACATCAATTGGGGACTTATTCACTAAGGCATTGGGTCGAGATCGTTTTCTTTTTCTTCTCAGCAAGTTGGGCGTTCGTAATCCTTACGCACCAACTTAAGGGGGTATTATAGTTGTACATTATTTTGAGTATCTTGTTATTTTGTATAGCTTTCTTATGTTAGGCTAGATATCATACGTTTCCTTATATTCCTAGGACTTTCTTCTTTCAACTGGATGTAATTGATCATATAAGGGTCTTTGCTGATGAATGAAAGAGCACACCAAAGATTCTGCAGAATAATTCTGCACCTTCTCTCCCTCAGTTCTATCACTATTTGGAGATTTTTTTATCTATTTATACTTGTATCTTAGTGGGCCAAAAGCTCAGGGTCGGCTCAGAAGTGGCTGATCGGCTTCTCTCTCTCTCTCTCTCTCTCGCTCGCTCTCTCTCCCAATTTTTGTATTGGGGGCATGGCATGCAACTTGGGGAGCTAATAATTATAATACAAAGGCTGCCAGGCAGAGCACCTAACTGCGTGCAATAATCTGAGGAGAATCACAAGTACTTTTATTAGTCCTATCTTCTTTTTGTCAACATGTTGATTGTCAAGGGGAGGGGTCCCCCCTTCTTTTCTCTCTATCAAAAACAAAAAAGCCTTGAAAGAGATACATGTATGTATTATGCCGTTCGTATATATTCTCTTCTCATTCATCCATTATTAATTTTTCTATTATTCTTTTACTTATCAACGCGTGAAAAAATAACTCATCTCGCACATATACCTCACCATCGCACTTTTTCGACTCTCCACAATCTGCAGTCACAATTTTTATCTTTCTGTTATATATATGTATATAATATATGATTTGGTTCCTTATTTTCTTTCTTTTCCCCAATTTATTACACTTTTTTTTAAGTTAATTACAACGAATAGGGGGCAATTAGACCCCATAGACATGTGCTTTGAAAATGGTCTCTCTTTTTCTTTTTAGGTTGAAGGAAATTGCACTTCCTTTACTTCACATGCATGTGCATTCAAGAAAGTATATATACATATATTGCTGAATAAATGTATTTCCCTGAGATATAAACATCCAATATTTAAGATCAGTAGATAAGTATAGAGGCATCAAAAAAATCTCATAAATGCACTAAAATATCCGATAAATTTTATTGGTATGGGAACTGTACCCGACAAGGATATGTATTTTTCTCTTGAAAAACAGAGAGGATATATATTATGTGTGTTCATATATGTGCTTTAAAAATGTAGGCCGCCATTGCTTTGCTTTCGGGGATTACTAAATACATATATACATAACTGTATGAAGAGGTACGACAATATTGCATGCTTATTACAGTTACATTGATTGTTCTGTCATTGGATCGTGTACATCTATGTAGGGATAAGTGTGTAATTGCGATGTATGGTTCTTTTTCTTTTTATTCAGGTGTGATTTATTATTTTTTCTTGTTTCCTCTACTTAATGTCTGAAAGACTAATCAATACCGACTAATTCTTATTCGAGCCGGAGATATTTGGGTTTTCCCTCAAGGATATTTGTGCCATGTAGATAGAAAATATCATAAAGCAACAAGCTTTTTGGCAAGGCCTGTCGAAGCCCCCAAAATAAAATCGGTTTCCCCAAAACTTGTAGTAAGAAAAGGGTGAGAGCCGAGTCGAAATCCCAAAGGAGGCTAAAAGATTCTCTAAACCAATGAGCTAGCAAAGTAACGATAGGGGAATTTTGATAATCAAGAAACTAAATTGCAGCAAAAACAATTTAAAAGTGCAAGGGAGAGTAAGTAATCAATAATCGAGAGACGTATGACTTGAGTTCGAAAACCACCTAGCGTTTGGTTGATCATAGAAGCATCAGAATGTAAATTTCAGCAGCTAAGATTCGATTCCCGCGACCGCAAGGAATCAACTAGCATCTAAATTCTAACTAGTCAAAACACCGTCTAACTAGTAAGTTCATCAACTAGTTAACAAGGTATCAACCGATTCCCTAATTAACTAAGCGACAGCTTTAAGCGCAAGGATGCCTTAACCTGAGCGATTAATTGATTCATCAATTAATTGACTCGTCCTATCATTCTCTAACCAATTAGGGCAGCAACTACCGTTTGTTCCTAATTAGTCTTGCTTCGAATCGATTTCTACAAACACCGTAGTAGTCGTCGATAAGCTAATTTACAAATATCCTATTCACAACCATGACAGAATACTTGTAACGATGACATCCAAGAATAAATAAGTGCTGAAATCGAAATATTAAAACCTGCTCCTCACAACCAAACCGTGAGGTTTCCGTTCTCAAGTCAAACGAAACAAATTAGCCACGCATGGCTATGCAGGGATCCATGAAAACTGATGATCGTTGGAGGAACACTCCGCAGCCGCCAGCCTCCTCTCCCAGTTTCTCTCCACAGAAAACTAAACTTCCAGCAAAAAAAAACCCTAAACCTAAATGATCCATAGGTTTTTATATCTCCCTCAAAAATAGGAAACAAATAATGAACATATCTTAAAGATTTCCTAAAAAACTCCCATTGTAACTGAAAGGGAATTCTAAGATTTGCAAATAAATCGAGAATTGATTCTAAACTCCCTCTCGGATCGGTTGTGCACGTGGTGCACCACTAACCAGAAGTCCTTGTATCCTTGCAAGTTCCATCTAGATACTTCAATGGTCTCCAATTCATCCCGAACATGCATCAAATTGCCTTCAATTCTTTTCTTGGACAATTTTCCTATAAATCGTCATCCAAGCATCAGATACCATGAAAACAACATAAAACCGAGTCTAAATTTTACCCATTTCATGGACAAATCCTCTCTTATCACTTTTCTTTATCACTACTTTTTTGCTAAATTTCTTTGTCACGACTTAGATATACCTAATATTTATTAATCATATTATCATTACTTTTTCATTCTATTTATCTTCAATTCAACAACACAATTATTACTTTTCCCTTTATTTAATCTTTTAATTATTCAATTCAAATTTTAATACTAAATTCTCTCAACTATTTTTTTTTTCACAATTCAATAACACAATCATTACTTTATCTCAACTATTCAGTACTTTTTCACACTTTTTCTCATAATTCAACAAAATAATTATTACAAATCAATTAAAATTAAAACCCAACTCAACTCAACTCAAATACCATACACATTCTTAATTAGCTTCGTACTATATATATTGTATGATACTAAATTGCCGATTATTTACGTCCATATGAATTCACATTATTTACTTTTAAGATTCAGAACTCGCTTCGATAACAGACGATGACAGATGTTGGTCTTGTCATATTGGAGAAAGCTTTCGTTTCTCGGATGAAAAGGACAGATCTCTTTGGAACTAACATCTAATCTCGTACTAAAGTAACGGACATAATGAGACGACCTAATCGGTAGAAATTAATATGGTATGAGTTGACTCAACATCAACAAGGACGTTTTTTAGCAATCAAGAATTTCATCGACAAGACGCAACAGCTTAGATAGTTACATATGTGATTGTAATGGTCGATTAATCACGCATACGACCTGACACGACTGACGCTGGAGGAGGAACATTCTTCTCGTATATCTCTGTTCTTGTAGCATCTTCCTAATTATCAACATATATATATATATATATATATATACACGCCCAAGGACCAATTTGTTGGTGGACTAGTCAAAGCTTAAGCATTGCATCTTATGTGTCAAAACAATTCCATTCCATATCAATTTAAGTGATGTTATTGCGGTATGCACATTTGATGAACTTGAAGGGCTCTCAGCGATTATCAAACCCAGCGAACTATAGCTATAACTCGCCAGCTAACTAACGGAGTATATCGTTTTGGAATATATACTTATTATAGTAATTTACAATATAATAATGACCGAAAAGATTAGTGCACAATGTAAGTTGGAAGAATATGGTCGATCAGTCTTTCCCTTTGACCTGAAAAGCTTAACTAAAATAGGTTCCTTAATGCCGAGAGATTAAGGGCATCGAGAATGGTTAGTGCGACGTGTACGATGCGCATCCCCCCACGTGTCCAATCGTAAAGGGAATGCATGATAGATCCCCCCACATCAACCCTATCATAAAAAATTCATCTCGTATAATTTCTAGCTGGCTTAGAATATGACTTGTAGCTTTATTCTTTTAAGAAAATTATATGCAATATGTAAGAAAAATCAAGTGCGGAAGCAATAATTTAAACATTAACTTCATTGGAGTTAGTGATACTAGGATGTTGCTATGGACTCGAGTCTCGAGACACGAGCCACATGTGATCTCCTCACATCTAGCCATCGTCTTGTACTTATGGATGGATCATGATCACCTGCACAAAAGAAAAATCAAGAAATTCTCTTTTCAATACTTAAATTACTAACAAAAGAAAAGAAGAGCGTAATTCACGGACATAATAACATATCAGAATTACCGAATATCGATTTAATGTAACCTATTAGACGGACAAAGCAAACACAAAAATGAGATAACTCGGGGATGGATCTTTGCTACAAGATCGAGCAAAGGCCGACACTGTTCACAAAGCACAGGAACCTTACGCACCTCTCATGGGAGCCGCTTACTGTAAATTGACCATCATAAATCTGTAAGTAGTTACTCTATTTATAATGTGGTTACAAATGCAGTTAAGGGTTTACAAAATATCTTATAAATAACCACTTAGAATTTTAATAGATATCAGATAAATATAGTCCGGTTGCACATGGACGGATCCAATTCAGTTAGACCTCAATTTCCTACATGATATATAGCTCATAAGTATGTTTGTGCTGTCCCAAGGAGACGCGATCGACAAATGATACCAATGGACTAGACTTCATTTGAATGTCGTGGTAAATATGCAAAAACTTATCTGGACATTGAAAAAAGGTACATGTAATTTTGTTGCGAGAAATAAAATTTATTATACTCCGTCGCGTATGCCACGTAGTATAACATATAGTTGTCTGTATTTTCAGAAAACCAATTGTCGGTTAGGGCTAACTAAGATTGTTAATGTACGCGGTATGGAATGTCTATACAATCGTGTCAATAAAACGAAAGAGACCAGGTTTGACGTATTTGCTAATATCCATCGAATTCCCATTTGAATTCCCATTTAAGGGAAGAAAGGGAAAAGAAAAAACTCAAGAGGCCATCAAAGGGGAAGAAAGAAATCAAAGAAACATGGAGTAGATATAATATATAATATTATATATATATATATATATATATGGAAAACATATTAAAAGGTGGTTTTACGTCCAGTCTGTGTGTCCTGATCGAAGAGTTCATGGCCTCTCTTTCCGCAGTAATTGGGAAGAAAAGAAACGATAAGTGAGGAATGATATGCCCCAACGATCTATGGCAATCATTATTCAGTTTTATGTATAAAACTGTATTTGCAAATTTGACCACCATTTTTTTTCTTTGTAGAAATATAAAGCTAAAATACAGATTTAAATTAATTAAATATACTAATAATAATATTAATTAATACGACTGCATAATGCCATAAATGAATAAGCAGCAGAACCCTATTCTCTGTGGGGAACCGATGATGGAGAAGCGACACACGAGCGGGACTCAATCAGAGGTCCTCATTTAAAGGGAGAGAATGGAACGGGATATATATAACCCCATCCTATTTCTTGCTTGCTTACTTGAAATTCATCCTTCCATAGAGGCAGTAACCCAAGCCCATCAGGTTCTTAAATTCAATTGTCCACTTGATATGCTCGGTCCAATTGTCCACCAGAACGCAGCAGCTCCCCAAAGTCAAGTCTACAGTATCTCGCTTGATATGCAACTGCCGGGCGGCTCCAGGTGCTTCGACGATGATGGCCGCCTCAAGAGAACCGGTAAATTCATCGACTGTCGACTCAACCCGCACAATATACATATATGCACTCTGTTTCTCATTTCAATAATGTTTTGGTCCTTTGGGTTGGCTGCAGGAACGGTGTGGACAGCCAGCGCGCACATTATAACAGCCGGGTCGGGGGTGCTGTCTCTGGCTTGGGCCATGGCACAGCTCGGCTGGATTGCTGGCCCCGCCATGTTGTTCCTCTTCTCCTTCGTCACTTACTACACCTCCGCCCTCCTTGCTGCCTGTTACCGTTCCGGTGACCCTGTCTATGGAAAGCGCAACTACACTTGCATGGACGCTGTCCGCTCGAATCTCGGTAAGTGAATCTTTGTCCCCTGGAATGTTTTCGCGACCATAGCTTGAGTTTTCCTTATGGTTTTCAAGTGAAACTGTTGCAGGTGGGTTTAAAGCCAAGCTATGTGGGCTGGTTCAGTACCTGAACCTGTATGGAGTTTCCATTGGCTGCACGATTGCTTCCTCTATTAGCATGATGTGAGTGCTCACACGGCATTTTTGTAGCCAAAAAAAAAGGCACGTGAAATTGTGTTATTGGTTTGAATTTGAGTTTTCGTTTTTCTGGAATTGGACAGGGCGACTAGTCGATTGAACTGCTTCCACGATAAGGGAGAAAAGAATCCGTGCCACGCGAACAGCACCCCATACATGATAGCCTTTGGGATTGTTGAGATAATCTTGTCTCAGATACCCGACTTCGACCAACTGTTGTGGCTCTCCATCCTGGCTGCTGTCATGTCCTTCACCTACTCCACCATCGGGCTTGGCCTCGGAGTCGCTAAGGTTGCTGAAACCGGGAAGTTCCGGGGAAGTCTGACCGGTATCAGTATTGGGACAGTGACTGAAACCCAGAAGATGTGGAGGAGCTTCCAGGCTCTTGGAGACGTAGCCTTTGTTTACTCTTACTCCATCATCCTCATTGAAATTCAGGTACATTATTAACCTTCCCGAGATCAAATTGATTATGTGCCACCAATTTTATGCCTCAGAAAAAGGTCACTCATCGATTTCGTAAATTTATTATGAAACAGGATACTATCAAGTCCCCGCCATCAGAGGCCAAGACAATGAAAAAGGCAACCTTGATCATTGTCGCTGTCACGACCCTGTTCTACATGCTCTGCGGGTGCTTCGGTTATGCTGCCTTTGGGGACATGTCCCCTGGGAATCTCCTGACGGGTTTCAGTTTCTACAACCCGTTCTGGCTCGTCGACATAGCGAACGCAGCTATAGTGATCCACCTCGTGGGCGCATACCAGGTTTACTGCCAACCCCTCTTCGAGTTCATCGAGAAGTATGCCACAGGGTGGTTCCCAGATAGCCAGTTCATCAAGAAGGACATCAAGGTCCCTATCCCGGGCTTCAAGTCCTACAAGCTCAACCTCTTTAGGTTGGTTTGGAGGACAATCTTCGTCATCATCACAACGGTCATCTCTATGCTGCTTCCTTTCTTCAACGATGTGGTCGGTCTTGTCGGGGCACTTGGGTTTTGGCCACTGACCGTCTACTTCCCGGTCGAGATGTACATTGTCCAAGAAAAGATCCCCAAGTGGAGCACCAAGTGGCTCTGCCTCCAAATCCTAAGCTTCGCATGCCTCATCATCACCATCGCCGCTGCCGCCGGCTCAGTTGCAGGCGTCGTGCTCAACCTTAAGTCGTATGAGCCGTTCTCGACCGCCTACTAACCACTGACATGACGAAACAGAGTCAAAGAAAGAAGCAATGGGAACTTCGGGTTGATCATAAGTAGCTTTCCAAGTGTCAAATTTACATGCATTAGTTACATCAAAGATAGTTGAAATCCACAATATCAGCTTTCATTTATCATTGCAAGAACAAGAAGAAACAGGGGAGGGGGCGGCTTGTATCTATTTACATGTAATTAAGGGCATGGCTCCTCGTTGTCAACCTTTGTTGTAACTTTTTCTTATTTTCCAATGAGAATAATTCATGAACTCCAAACGTTTGACTAATTTGTCTTCCCGAAAACATGACACTCAATTTTTCTAACAAATTGTCCGATGCTATGAACTATTAGATTGGTGAGGTCGTTTCCCCAAGGTAATGACCAAATTGCAAGCGGAAAATAACTACAGGACGTGGTACAGTTGAAAAACTGCATTTTCAATGAAAAAAATTTACTAGAAGTGTAGGAATTTGAAATTCATTGAAATATTTCGTGACTAGCGGCGCCAAGTCGATGGTTGAGTGGGAGATTATTAATTTCAGCCAATTGGTAAGACACAATTTACTGATGGAAAATCATTGACTCAACTTTTCAAGTTGTTAATTCAAGGTGCCGTCAACTAGAATAGCAGTAGTGCCAAGTCGACGCCCGAGTAAAAGTTTGATTAGTCTCAATTAATAGATTGGAGATACATCGTACTTCACTTTAAAATAGAAAAGAAAAAATCGTTGATGGGAGATCATTGACTCAATCAATGGAACAAGCTGTTAGTTTCAAGGTGCTATCAATAGAAAAAGCAGGTTCAAGCTATGCCAAAAAAGGAAGGAAAGAGAATTTGATTTTAGAGTTGAATTTTAATTTTAATTAGTTTGTAATGATTGTGTTATTGAAGTATGAGAAAAAGTGTGAAAAAGTAATGAATAGTTGAAGAAAGTAATTATTGTATCGTTGAATTGTAGAAAAAATAATAAATAGTTTGGAAAAAATAATGATTGTGCTGTTGAATTGTGAAAAAAATAATGAATAGTTGAGAAAAATTAGTATTAAAAATTAAATTTAAAAAGAGAAATAATAATTATGTTGTAAAATTGAAGATAAATTGAGTTAAGTGGAGTAGAATTAAAATATATTTTGTAAAACCAAACAGGTCGCTTCCCCAGGGCTATTGAAAGTTTGTAAGCTTCTTGTCATTTCAATTTAGATGGGCAATCCGACAATGCATAGCATCCAATTGGAGATGAAAGTGAAGGATCGTGTGAGTGGCTAGTGCAGTGAAAATCAATGGACGGGAAATAAGGTATCATCGCTCGTTAGTTTCCACAAAGAGTACTGTTCTTCACGTTCGCTAAATGAAAAATTAAAAAGGACAATTCGGAAATGTGGCCGTTGAAGCATATTTTGCATGTTCATTCTGTATGGATCTTTTTTCTCATGAGCCTGTAATCGGCCTATTAGCTGAAATTAATAGTTTTGTTTCGTTTTCTGTTTGAGCCTTTGTCACAAGATGCTTTCAATACTGCAAATAAAATTTTGCTCATATAAAACGCAGTTTGTCAATTATATCACACATTATATATGATTTCTTCGGTGGACGTTTCATACACTCATTCTTGGAGTTTGTTTTGGTCCATAATTCATGGGGTACGATCTTTGCATTTTGAGTCAACCTATGAGATATAATTAAATGAGCTCATATTCAATCTAAAAGTTTAAGTTATTAATCTCTTAGTGCGAATAATACCCATCTCCATGATATAGGTATCTGATGAGGTGGAGGTTATGATAGTAGATCCAAAGTCTTTGACATGAAAAACCAATCCAAGAGGTACCATCTACTCTGGATGCAATTCAGTCGATTTTGGACTTATCAAAAGCCGTCTTTGAGACTTACACAGTTCGTTTGGTTTTCAATTATCATTTTACTCCCAACTCATATGTGATAGTGAAAATTTCATTTCAAGTTCATTTTGCACCATGAAGTTAAGTAAAACGATAATCAGAGCTAGGGAGACGACTAAGTATATCTAAACAATTATGTTGGAAAAGTTATAGCAGTGGCTTAGAAAAAAGATCGTAACATATTGGTTCTCATTTTTATTTTGCGATAGTAAAAATAAATCTTTTATCTACCGCAACTTGTTTGAGTTGCATATGTAGCCTATACCACTGATATAGGTTAAAATTTTTTCGATAGATATTATTTTCGCTGGATTATGGGTTAAATTTTTATAGATATATATACAGTACAATGACTTAACATTGACAATAAATGTAAAAATATGATATCTTTCGAGTTATGATATATACATTGGCAACAGATTAAGGTAAATCAATTAATGAAGGATTCAACCAAAGTCAACATCCCAAATAAACGTACGTGCCAACATAATCATCCCATTTTTTTTTATATTTATCAATCATCCCAAATTAACATGCCTAATAAGACCATTAATACTCCTTGGGTCCAACACCCACCCCCAACCCCCCCCCCCCCCAAAAAAATGACATCAAGCAGAACATCAGAAGCCTCATTGGCCCCGTTTGAAATTGGGGTTTGATTTTAGAATCGTGATTTTAATTTTAACTCTACCCATGACAAAACAAATTACACTCATTAAAGTCAAAATAATGGGCCCCACCCATAAATATTTACACCACTTCATTTTAATACAACTCCATAATTACAATATTCTCAAATGAATGTGGACCCGCAAGTTTGACCAAATACTCCGTAAAATCACAATCAAAGTCAAGTTAAAATCAAACCTAAATTTCAAATGCCACCATAAAATCTTACTTTATTTGGATTCAAAGTTGTATTATAAAATCTTACTTTAACTTAATTCTACCCATAGCAAAACAAAATTATACCCATAACAAAACAAAATAACTCATACAAAATCAAAGGGTGGGCCTCATACATAACCATTTATACCACTCTTTTTCAAAATCAAAATCTGATTTTAAAATGTTACTTACAAACCAAACGCATAAATAAAATCTGATAAAAGTCCTTAGCACATTCGGTGTGCCAGACTTAACGCAACTCGATTAGCCTCACGATCAATGTGAAAATGTGTCTAATCCAGAGTCTTGAAAGTGCTAGGCTGAGCTTCGCACATACAGCAATGAAATAGTAATAAGTGCTAAGAATCCACATGTAGACGAAGCCATTTACTAAAAAAAAAAAAGAGCCTTGGCATCAAGTATTATGATATAATTATATATAAATACATTTTTTTTTCTATATTACTAGAATTGATATGGAAATGACTACGACATGGGGTATCTGAAGCTAGAAATTGTGGCGGTGGCGGTAGTAGTGGAGACTAGGGGTGGCCGCTACCGGGCGCCGGAGATGGTGGCGGCAAATGCTTGGTAGGCCCACAACCATATGAAATTGCTGAAGACCTTTTCTCTAAATAAATAAATATATAAAAGTATGTTTTTCCTCCTTCTTTTTTGCCCTTTTAAGTATGAGGCCGGTCCATGTGCATTAAATGAAAATAACACAACAATCCGTGTAATATTCCCAAATAATAAGAGATCATATTTATAAAGACTAAGTTGATGGACCCATCGGGAAAAAGAGAGCCTAATTTGCCAACCATAAAATCATATATGTTGAAGTCCAATATAAGCCAATCGAGATATCACTAGTGGGTTGATGTAGTGGGGTTTTAATTTCTATGTTCCCTACCCCCTTTAAAGGAGTAGTAATCAAAAGAGAGAGAGAAATGCTATCTCCGAACACGGACGGCGCGGAAGCGGCCTCTCCTTCCATCACGACGGAAGAGGCCGATCAGCTTGATCATAGCACCAAAAGGGCAAAAAAAGTGGTGGATCGCGGTGGGACACGAAGTAACGCCCGCGCAGGGGAGCCGAGCCAAGGACGATCGGGGGTGGCAGATGACCCGAAGGTGGGCTATGTGGCAGCGCTGCAGGGGAGCCAGATTGGAGCGGGCAGTGGCATATTTCTGGGGGGTCCGGAATCTGAGCAGAAGGCCAAGTCGATGGTTAACTTTACGATCCCCTTACGACCGAGGATCCTACACACCAATGAGGAACTCTCTTGCCTGCGATCTTGATTCAGAGGCTTTATCATCATCAAGGTGTTAGGTAGGAATGTTGGATACACTACGCTAAAGAGGAGGCTTAACCAGTTATGGAGTCCCATTGGCCATTTCGACCTTGTGGATCTACCAAACAATTTCTACGCAGCTAGGTTTTCGTCTGTGGATGCCAAGGAGTGGGTGATGTTAGGGGGACCGTGGATCATACAAGGGAATTATTTGACCGTTCGGGAGTGGACTCATGATTTTAATCCCCGGTTGTCGAGGATTACCAAGGTCGCGGTATGGGTACGAATTTCGGATTTGCCAATGGACTATCACACTGACCTGTCATTGCGTCGAATTGGTTATGCGTTGGGTCGTACAATGAAAATTGACAAGCATACTCAAGGCCTCATTCAGGGGAACTACGCTCGCCTCTGCGCTGAGGTAGATTTCGGGCAGCCGCTGGTGCCTGCAATCGATGTCAATGGCAAGAAATATTAGGTAGAGTACTAGGGGCTAAACCTCATTTGTTTCCATTGTGGCCGATACAGACACGGGAATGAGACATGTTTATCGATGGAAGCCACGAACCAGGTGATTAGGGAGGGCAATGACCAGGAAGTAGAGATGACGATAGTGCTAAAGGAAGATCGAAGGAAGGCGAGATTGCCATTGGGTCAGCGGAGGATGGCCAAGGGGTGGTCGCTCCGGCCGATGATACGGAATTTGGGCCATGGATGCAAGTCCGGGGAAAGAATCGCAAATCACGGCAACAAGCGGGAAGATCGGGACCTATTGGGGGAAAAGAGTCGCATAGTCAAGCGGGAGGATCCGGATATGGATCACGTTTTGCTGCTTTGGTGAAGAAGAATATTCCCTCAGATTCTCCTGACATTTCAGCAACTTGAAAAAATAAGGAAGATTTCAAATAATGGACCTGATGGTGCTGTGGCCCAGAAGGAAAAGGGGAAGGGGTGAGGGCCGCGGCGGGCCGACCC
Source organism: Punica granatum (assembly GCF_007655135.1). Taxonomy (NCBI): domain Eukaryota; kingdom Viridiplantae; phylum Streptophyta; class Magnoliopsida; order Myrtales; family Lythraceae; genus Punica; species Punica granatum. Next base: position 13,069,678 of record NC_045134.1, on the reverse strand, counting down.
AAGGTGTTGACAAGGAAGAGTGTGGATCAGGGCCTAACGCGTGCTAGCCCAGTTCAGAAACCAGATGCTTCAGGATTTACTCGTCTGACCATTTTGCGAAGGAATGGATATGGCAGAACGAACCCACTTGCAGCAGCCCAGCACCAAGACAGCCCGCGAGTTCAAGGGGCAGGCCCGGCTGATGCGGCCCATCTTCAGGTGGATGGGGCTGCAGCAAATTCCACATGTGGGGAGAGCTTTTGTCTCATCCGGGATCCGGACTCGAACCGGGACGATTCAACGTTGGCATGTGAAGGACTGAATGATATGGAAGATGACCTCCCCAAGGTGAACTTCCAGCTACTGGATGGTGTGATATTGGATGGAAGAGTGGGTGAGGAAGACGAGAGAGTAATGGCTATTGATGAACTCGCCTAATATACGCGGCTAGATACCGGGGTAGGCATGTCCACTATGGAATGCTGAACCAAGTGGTTCTCTTGTGGTGAGGTCCTTCCTAACCCAACTTCCCATTAATATAATGCGATTATTCTTTTGGAATTGTTGTGGTGCTGGCAATGGTAAGTTTACTAGATCGGCTAAAGAGTATTTGTGACTAGAGCGGCCTGATATCGTTATGATTGTGAAGCCGAGGATCAGCGGCGCTAGAGCTGACGCAGTCTGTCAGAAATTTACTTCTTTTACCTGTGAAAGAATTGAAGCTCAGGGATTTGCAGGAGGTATATGGGTTTGGTGAAAGACGGAGAAAATGCAAATTACAGTGGTCAATCGACATCCCCAGGCTATGCATATACGTGTCTGTTGTGGTACCTCGACTTGGTTTCTTACAGTTGTGTACGCGCGACTTGTGGAAAGAGCCCAACTCGATTTATGGCGGTTTTTGCTAGAAGTCTCGAAGCAAGTGATTGGCCCGTGGTTGGTATTAGGTGATTTTAATGAACTCGCATCAGCCGAGGAAAAACGTGGAGGGGCTCCCTTTGATCCAAATCGGGCTGCTCGGTTCCATGAGGTGCTTGAACAGTCGGGCCTCTTGGATTTGGGTAGTACAGGCCCACGCTTTACTTGGAGAGGGGTTGCTCGGGGTGGATATGACCGGGTGTTCGAGAGATTGGATAGGGCCGTTTGCAACGCGGAATGACGAACCCTCTTGGGCGATGCAAGTGTGAGAGTCTTACCGAGAGTGAAGTCGGATCATCACCCTTTGTGAGTGGACTTATATGGGCAATAGCGGAGCTGACATGGCACCCGCCTCTTTCGTTATATGGCTGCTTGGAAGCGTCACCCCGATTTTGATCGACTATTGCAAGCAACTTGGGACAATAGATCAAGGCTCACACAGAACCTTGTCACTTTCAGGGAGCATGTTAAAGAATGAAATTGGGACACTTTTGGGCACATCCAGAGATGTAAAAATGGTGCTCTTGCTAGACTTGGTGGTGTACAGCGAGCACAGTAGACCCGGTCGAACCGACATCTATGTGTGCTAGATGTGTCTTTGGCGACGGAGTTGGAGGAGATCTTGGTACAAGATGAGTTATTATGGTTTCAAAAGTCCCGAACCGAATGGGTGGAATCCGGGGACCGCAATACGCGATATTTTCATACGAAAGCTATGATCAAATAGAAACGTATTCGGATCGAGGCATTGCAGCGGGTAGATGGAACTTTGATCACGGAGGAGGAAGCCCTTCATGTTCATGCTACTGACCATTTTCGGAGGCTATTCTCCGGGGAGCGTGGTCCAATCCAATCAACCATGCCACACTGTATTCCTCAGCTGTCACCTACGGCACTCCAATCACTGGTCCGGCCGATTACAGTAGAGGAAGTTCATCGCGCCCTTTTTTATATGGGGCCGTTCAAAGCGCCTGGATCGGATGGATATCAAGCCCTATTTTTTCAATCCAATTGGGAGTTTATATGGCCCTCACTATTTGAATTTATAAGGCAGATCTTGGAGGGAGCAACTTCAATCTCCAGAGTCAATGAGACTCTCCACGTCCTAATTCCAAAAATTGAGAGGCCCGAGACTATCCATCATTTCAGACCGATCAGCTTATGCAACTATCGTACAAGTTGGTGACGAAGACCATAGCGAATCGATTACAATGGTATATGTCTGAGCTAGTTTCACCGAACCAGGTGAGCTTCGTACCGGAACGCCAGATCCATGACAATATAGTTGTCGCTCAAGAATTAGTCCACACGATGCACCGCATGCAGGGTGGGAAGAAATTTATGACAATTAAGGTGGACCTTGAGAAGGCATACAATCGGCTCCGCTGGGATTTTATTGATGACACATTGGTCGCCGTGGGCGTTCCTTCTCAGCTCAAAGCTATCATCATGGATTGCATATCCACTGTAAGCAGAGACTTTTATGGAATGGGGATTTAATAGATTTTTTGAGCCAAGAGGATTTCGCCAAAGGTGCCCCTTATCACCCTACCTTTTCGTTTTGTGTATTGAACGCCTTGGTCATTTAATTCCAGAGGCGGTCTCCGATGGGAGATGGCAGCTGATTAGAGTGGGAAGGTCGAGACCACTTATATCGCATTTAATGTTTGCAGACAACCTGTTACTCTTCGCCAAGGCATTGGAGGACCAAATCTGAACCGTGTGTGAAGTTATGCACCGTTTCTGTGAGGTGTCCGGGGAAAAGGTGAGCGCGGAGAAGACTTCGATCTTTTTTTCACGAAATGTAACAATGCTTGAGCGAGATAATATATGCAGACTGAGTTCGTCTAACGCCACCAGCTCTTTGGGGCGCTACTTAGGTGTCCCGGTGGTGCATGGGCGACTTCGAAGGGATCATTTTCTACCTATAATAAATCGAGTATAGGTGAGATTAAGCGGATGGGCTGCGAAGACACTATCATTGACTGGGCGGGTTACATTGGCAAAATCAGTCCTCCAAGCTATGCCCTCATATATAATGCACACAATGAAGTTACCGGCGTTGATTTGTCGTGATTTGGAGAAGCTTTGTGCGGGGGCATTCCTCTGATCAACGAAAAATCCACCTTGTGAACTCACGGACAGTAACGCAACCGCTTGCTCGAGGTGGACTAGGCTTGCGGGATCTGTCTTTGTTCAATAACGCCATACTTGCTAAGAAAGGATGGAGTGTAATTACGAATCGAGGCTCCTTTTGGGTGAGGGTATTCACGAGCAAGTACATGGATAGACTCGATGCCTCCTTGCAAATTAGAGTTTCGGCGACCGATTATTGGCAGTGGAAGGGAATAGCTCAAGTCTGGAATCGTGTGGCGAGTGGGGCAGCTTGGGCCATTCGTGATGGGACAAAGGTTCGGTTCTAGGAGGACATATGGGTCTAAGGATGTGGGCCTTGATAGATGATACAGCCCGAGTAGTAGAGCCGACTGTCCAGGGGCGTATGATATGTGAATTTGTGACAGAAGCGGGGACTTGGGAATATAGTTTGATGGATGGCTACCTCAGTCACACAAAGTTGCTTCACATTGCGTCGCACCGACCTCCAGCAAGGGATCAAGGTGAAGACTCCCTTTATTGGACATTTGAACCCACCGGTAATTTCTCTGTCAAGACAGCATACTGCTTTCTCGCACAGGCTGGCTGGGCTGAGGAAGACCGTGTGTGGAAATCGATTTGGAGTTGGAGGGGACCACAGCGGGTACGAACCTTCCTATGGTTAGTTGCCCATGCGCGCCTTCTAACTAACGAGCATCGGGCACGTCGCCACCTAACTAGCTCAACCCTCTGCGATGGATGCTCCTGTGGACAAGAGACGACCTTACACGCATTCCGGGATTGTTCGAGGGTGCAGGCGGTTTGGCGGAGAATTGTCCCGCAAAGCTGCCAACTTGATTTTTTCGTCATGCCGTTGCAATGATGGCTCGAATGCAATATGTCAAGTAGTGATGATCACTGGGCAGCGACATTCGGAATAGCATGTTGGTTGCTATGGAATTGGCGGAACAAGGATTTATTCGAGGAAGGCTTTGTGCAACCGTCTGATGAATGCCAAGCCATATCGAGGGTGGTAGGAGTTGGAAGGCGACGAGTGACCGTGGACGGGGGTCTACAAAGCTACAAAAATGCTAGAAGTGTATCGGGTGGCAGCGTCCTCCTCCCAAGTGGGCCAAATTAAATACCGATGGCGCCTTGAGGGGAAATCCAGGGCTGTCTGGTGCCGGAGGGATTGTTCGTGATGCAGACGGACTTTGTCTGGGCGGTTACGTGCGGAATATCGACTATGCATCGTCCACAGTAGCGGAGCTTTAGGGTGTACTGGAGGGGCTGCAATACGTTTGGGATCTCGGGTTACGAAGGATCATCTTGAAACTTGACTCGAAGGTTGTCGTGCGACTCATTCAAAGCCCGACCATGCCAAACTTACAGCTTGACCCGCTCATCAAAGGAATTCGGGAGTTCCTCTCGTGAGACTGGCAAGTGAAGGTCAGTCACACCTACAGGGAATGCAACATGTGCGCAGACTGGATGGCTCGGTGGAGTTTACACAATCCCTTGGGCTCTCATCTTCATGCCGTCCCACTACCAGGAATTCATTTATTCCTACTAAGATATCTATATGGGGCCTCCTTACCCCGCCTTTGTGTAACTTAATTTCTTTTCATTGTACCGGGCTTTTAGCTCCCTTTTGCACCGAAAAAAAAAAAAGAGTAGTAGTAATCTTTTCGACAACCCACTAGTGATAAAAATTTCAATCTTTTCGATATGTTTTTTGATATTCAGAAGTTTAATAAGTCCAAACTAATTCAATTTAAATCGATTTATACCACTAAAATATAAACTCTCTCGACATGAGTTTTCTTCATTTAGACCCGAATCCAAGATCTTAATCGAAAAATAAATGTCGAAAAATCAACTCTTATTGGATAATAAAGGTTGGATCTTTGACAAATTACCTTTGTTCATGATTAGTTTAGGGATTGCGGAGAATTTGAGAAGAATCTCCAATAGCCAAGGATCTATAAAGATTTTCCCACTATCAGTATCAAGATTCACTTTTAATGAATTCATTTTTTGGCTCACAAATTAATAAATGTCCATTGATGATAAAAATGAGTACATTATAAAATGTTCAAAAAAAGGATTATAATGATAGAAAAACACATAATATCTGTCGGGATCACTGCAAAGAAAGAATACAATGTGACAAAAGCATATTCAATAAATACAGATACAATTGAAGAAATTCTTCCAGTTGTTGTATGTCTGTTCCCAACCTCTTGCAACTAACTTTATGTGGATCTTAGTGAATACCGAGAAGCGGAGCCAAATGCAATCCATATAGAGGCTACTATTGTGAGGAAATAGAAGAGCAGGGTCAAGAAGAGTTTTAAACCGATACCCGACGCAGGAAGCCTTCGCAAATCACAATATTCTTAAACAGTCCAATTCCTAGATAGTCAAATCAAAACAACCTCATTTCCCGGTCAAACCAGCGATTATCTATTTAGATAATTAAACAAAATAAGCAAGGTTATTTTGATCGGTTCAATCCATAGACTATATTTGGAGAGGTGACCTGCCACAAATCAACAAAAAAAAAAAAAGCAAAGCCACGAAAGGATGATTTTTGCAAGCGGGTAGTAAGATTAAGCAGACCAGTGTTTTAATCCTTTGATGTGAAAGGCGGGGATACTATCATGAGGGATGGCGGAAGCTGCAGAGAAGAAACTGCCATTGGAGGGGAGGAGTAGAGCCAATTGGGCAGAGAGTGGATGGAGGAAGTCGTCTCTGCTGTGCCGACATCATTTCTGGCCCTGTGGTGTCTGCTGCAACGTTTGAAGCCACTACAGCAGGTCGATACCGAAAGAAGCTGGGGCGCCCCCACAGGGTCTGAGTCGCCAAAGACGGATCAAGCGCGACCCCCGATGGGGAGGGGAAGCTACCGCCACACCCGCCTAATGGAGACTGTGAGGAGGAGGGGGAGGTCCCTACAACCATCGAGACGCCGTCATCACCATCTTCATTGCGAACTGGCCGTGCATCTTTCGAACCAATTCGTAGAACTTTACCCAACCCGAACCTAGTAATAGTGTACCCGATCCGAACCCATACAGATTTTTTCGACCCGCACCCAGTAGAAGCTTACCCGACCAGAATCTGATAGAAGTTCCCGTTCCCGGATCTGAGTTCTCCGAGTGCTGAGGAGTGGGAGGAGCCCCGATCGATGCTCGATTTGGTTGGAAACTGGGCTGTTCAGCACTGTTTAGGTCGGCAAGGAGAGGGTGGAGAGGGCGGCGAGGAGGAGACTTACGCCAGCTGCTGGAGGTCAGAGTCGACGCTGTGCTCAGCTCTTAGCATGGCAGCAGACCATCGGAAGCGACACTGTCTTCGGACCTTAGATGGTTTAGTGGGGGACGGCGTCGACAACGAGCCTCCATCAATCCAAGAGGCGAGGAAGGAAGGGGGAAGTGAAAAGGTCAGAAGGAAGGGGGGGCCGCCTGACGCGCCCAGCCGGAGCTGGATGCGCCGGCAGGGCAATGGGAGGCGAGCTGCTTTGCTGTTGAGATAGCTTTGAGAGAGAATTAGGCGAGCCGTTTTGCTGTTCTAGGTCATGATTGCGTATTGACGGAAGCTAATTTCATTAGAATTTTTTTTTTCAAAAGCTGGCCTTGTTTTGCGAATGTTTTTTTTAACTTTATTTCACTTTAACTGTACTTATTTTCAATTCAACGACACAATTATTACTTTTTTTCCGTTAACTTTTTTATCTTAATTATTATTTAATTTAATTTAATTTTTAATACTAAATTCTCTCAACTATATATTATTTTTTCCACAATTCAATAACGCAATTATTACTTTCTCTCAACTATCCATTATTTTTTCTCACTTTTTCCACTAATTTAACAACATAATCATTACAACATTAAATAACTATAATTATTTATAGTTGGAATGGAGTGAAAACAAAGCATTAAGTTTTTGTACCTTTTCTTTTATTTTCTTGATCAAGCCATGGCCTATCACGTGAGGTTAATTTTTGCTCGGACATCGTATTATCTTGGCCACAAAGGGTTCCTGTATTTTTTCGGTTATAAGAGAAATCCGTGAACCTAATATAATGAAATGAAAATGGTAAATATTTAATAAAGGATTCCTATTTTTTTAATCCCTACAATACAGTAGGCACCACCTTGCCGTGAAGCTAAATTTGTTCTTTACTCAGGTTTATGTAAACTTTCTTTGCCATTATGGATAATGATAAATTTTCTTTGCCGACTATGAAAATGCATGAAAAATTTCCAAATTCATTGTTACTAGGAAAGGGGCCCGCGCAACATCGTGGCTTTTCAAAAAATTTCTCTACCAATAATATTTCATATAATAAAAGTGCGAGAAATGATATTGAAAAGTATAAAATATTAACAAATTATTAATACAAGGCTTATTTTAAAATTGATATAACACTTTAAATTCGAAATTTTCTTAGTTTAATAAACATATAGACGTGGAGAAAAAAATGAGAAATTTAATAAGATGATATGATAAGAAAAGTATAAAAAATTTATATGAAATATTAAACATAGTGATTAAATAGTATCTATATATAAAGGAGAAAATTATACATATGTAAAAGATATAATTAATTTTATAAAGATTAAAATATTAATTCATGCTTCATAGATATAATTATACCATATCTATTTGTATTACACATAGAATTTTCACTATATAATTCTTGCTAATTCTTCTATATTAAGTATCTCATATTTTTTTTATACGTTACTATTGTAATTTATCCTTAGTGCAATAATATTTCATTTGATCCCAATACCTTTTTGACACATAATATTAGGCTAGGATGTACTTGAATATTATAAGAATTCTTACTGCAATATATTAATTATATCATTTTTTCATATGTTACTATTGTAATTTATCCTTACCGCAATATGTTTCATTTGATCCCGATACCTTTTTGATACACAATATTAGGCTAGAATGTATTTAATTATTATAAGGATTCTTTTATTTGGAAATAAAAAGCAAAAAATTTATCGAAAATGAATTATAGTGTTGAAAAGATGCACCATATCATAATAATACAACAAACCTATAAATACAAACTATTACAATTATTGTAATTTTTATTAAGTACAAATTTAATTGAAAATTATAATATTAATTTATCTCGAAAGCATACATGAATGCGGGAGAAAAGATAAAAATCCATCTTAATAGTATATGCAATGATTATAAAAGGCACACATATGCAGGAATAAATAAAAGTTTAGATGTAAGAAATTATTGTTTGAATTAATTTTAAAAAACATCATTGAAAATCCTGTTAATTTCGAAATTCAATTAAAGTATCTTGACCACAACCAACCCAAGCGATGATTGTTAAGGGACTAGAGTAACCTTTCGTTTCACCAAAAGAAAATATTTCCAAGTCACAATAAAAACCTCTTAAATTGGTGGTGACTTGAAATAAAACTTTTATATTTAGGTAAATAAAATATTAAAAACATAAAAATAAAAAATATATATATATTTAGATTAAACAAAAAAAATTATAAACTATTATATTACTAGTAATATATATATATATATGGATGTATCAAAAAATATAAATAATATAGATATATATATATATATATAATATAAAAGTCTTAATGAGATTATAAACTAATATGAAAAAATAAAGATAAAAAAAAAGTAAAAATGGATAGCTTGACATGTGTCAATGTGAAACTAGAGTTTTAGTTTGATTTATGGATGGATACTGAAGGGAAGAAATTTTTACAATAATTAGAGCAAAAATATCGTTTTTTGTCATCAATTTTTTTGGTAATTCTACTCCACCACACGGCAGGAAGAATCAGTAATTAGATTGTAATAAACAATTGAATGAGCTCATTAACACGTGATTGCGTAGTAAATCATAAACTTTGTATAACAAAAATATATTAGTTTTTTACTCATTGTGTTTGATTTTAAAGTTGAGTTGAGTTTTAGTTTTAATTGGTTTATAATTATTATGTTGTTGAATTATGAGAAAAATATGAAAAAGTAATGAATAATTAAGAGAAAATAATGATTGTGTTGTTGAATTGTGAAAAAAGTAATGAATAGTTGAGAGAAAATAATAATTGTGTTGTTGAATTGTGAAAAATGTAGTGAATAGTTGAGAGAATTTAGTATTAAAGATTGAATTAAATAGTTAAAAAAAATTGAAGAAAAAGAAAAAAGTAATAATTATATTGTTGAATTGAAGATAAGTGGAATTAAAGTGGAGTAAATTTGGAGTTAGAAGGAAATGTGTTTGTATAAGTGTCATAATTAATAAAACTCAAGGCTGATGGATTAGAGCGTTTGGCGTTTGTTCCCCTTAAATAAGATTTTAGAGTCTTGTGAATAGCTAAAATTTATTATTGGAATCTTAGTGGACCAATCCCTGCTCGAATTGGATTAGTCATTGGATTTCTAGTATCATGATACTCACATGAAAAAAAGTAGGCAAAAAAAATAATAGTTAATTAAATCTAATGAACTAATGCCGCATAGATAAATGAAACACTTGGCAATGCCATGTCACGGATAATAGCAAATTTCATTGCTACATCACAATATGATAGATCTTATACTGAAATAATAGTTTGTGATTTTACACTTAAAAAATTCAGTTTCTCATGGCTTAAGGAAATATAAAGGTTCATAATATATTTGGAATAATATTCCTTTTCAAACAAAGAAAAAAAGAAAATACCCTAGTGGATGCGGTATCTTATATTGCCAAATTTAAAAACTAGTATTTCCAGCAAAATAGTGAAAAATGTCAAAAAGAAAAAGGCAAATTAGTAAAAATGGAAATCAAATATGTTTCACCCAAAACAAAAGTACATCAAATATGTATATTGAATATTCTAAGCGAACAAACATACATACTAGGAAACAATTTAAAGTTGGTTAAGGATATTTGGGTAATTATCTCGATATCCGCAAATTATTCTTCTTGAATTTCTCCGTAATATAAAGACTAGAATATCGTCCCCAATGTCACTACATTAACAGTCGCCCAGCTGTATAAAAGATCTCGTTTAGCCCCTGTGCTTATTACTTCTCGAGTTGATTCCGGTTGATATATAAAAGAAGCCGGCAGGAAACCTTCGATATCAATGGAGATCACTCTCGACTGCTGCTCGGATGATGGCTTGACTTGTGGCGTTACGATTGGTAAGAAATTCTTCTGGACGACTCTCTGTGTCGACGCTGGAGAATCCAAAGAACTAAAAGGATGGATCCCGGCCAGAGAAACGTTGTTCAATGCATAAGACCAAAAGGCGAGACACGGTCATCAATCTATGCGTTAAACACCCGACAACTATGCCAACGGCCGCCCATACCAACTCCAAAAAGGTACGTGTTATGCCCTTTTTCCGCTCCATCGATATATATTGTCCATTTGTCGATGATGGCTCTCCAGTTATCTACAAATATGGAGATCGAGTGAGTGTCGCAGATAGAGAAATATTATGCGTATCCACAAGAGTGAAGACTGTATATATGAACAATGACATGAGAGTCTCATCAACTCGAAATAAGACTCATGTAGTCCTCTCTTGTAAAATATATATATATATAATTAAAAATATGTTAACAAATAGAAATTACTTGAGAAAGCTAATCAGGCAAAAATTAATCCGACGATCTTCCTGTCTTTCTCTGAAATTTTTTTTTGTTTAATCAATGAAGGGAAAAGCAAGGATGAGCCGTGCGGACTGTTGCAGCTGTGAGTGAGGAACGACTGCCTTCTATATGAGCTGTTTTGTGGGGAGGACATTCTCAAGGTCCCCCCGGGCTTCCTCTACGATGCCACCGCGGTCGGGGTTGGTACCAAGGAGATAGCACAGAAGCTCGATGATGATTATGGGATTAAGATCCCAAAGATGTGTGAGCTTCGGGATCTAGCTGCGAAATTCTATGGCAAAGATGATTTCGATTGCAAAGGTTTTCAACGGCTTAGCTTGTAGAAGTTATCCAAGGCTGTCTTGAGAGGAGAGGTCAAGGTGGTCGAAAAGCCCAGGAGGACGTCGTGGTACATTGTTCTCGACCTCTATCAGGCAATATGACCAAATACTCAACCGCGGATGCTTTCCTTGCCTGCCAGATGGGGGGGATGAAGTTGCTCAGGAGATTTTAAGGGACTCGGTGCAGGACGGTAATTAGCTGTTCTTTCTTTGCTTTTATCTTTTACAATTTTCAGCAGAATGTTTTTCACTTGATAATCAAGTCCTACTCTTTACTCGATACCAACGTTTGAAAGTGATCAGTATGCTTGCAAATTCACCGATAATGCCTGACAAGGATTCGCAAGTCGAATACAACAATAACTCTAATCTCACAAGCACAGGGTAAAACAAGACGACTCAGGAAAAGTTATCCCGATATGCAATGAATTCTATATGATCTGTATGTCCAATCAATTGTCAATTAACAAAAGCTCTGGCAGTTGTTTCTTACAAAACTATAAGAAAATTTTTTAAAAAAATCCGAAAAAAGAAGAAAAAACCCGAATTTTGCGGGAAGCAAACCTCAATATCAGTAATGGAAAGACAGTATATTAGGTGGAAGTTGGAGAAGAACGCTATGGACAAAACCCTGCTTCCTATAGCAACACTCATGATTGTACATCATCAAATTGGAAACAATTGATGCACCGGACCGAATATATCAGACAAAAACCACATGCCAATTTCAGGATCACCTTGATCCTGCAGAACTTTCCAGGTCGTCGCTTGTAAGGACAGTATCCTTCCTGTTGGTTTGGAAGAGCTCAAGCTTCGGAATCTGCAACTTCTCTCGTGAAAGGAGAGTCGCGTGAACAGTATAGAAAACAATGCCGCCGAGGCCATACATGAAGGAGAGTTCTATCGGAGTTCTTCTGTTTCAAACTTTTTCCAAGCTTCCTGTAGAAGCGATGAATCCAGTGGAAGTTATAAAGTACTAGTAGCAGTAAAAACAATTAAAAATAAATAAATAAAAATACTGCTGACATATTCCACGACGAGAATAACAGCAAATAACAATAATAATCATTTGCAATTGGTAAGCAAATTCAAGGAGAGGTTGTTTAGTGAAAAGGTTAAACTTGAAATAAGCATATCATAGTCACTTATGCTAAACTGTTGTTTCCAATGTGCACAGTCCTCTCTTCCCTTACAAAATTCACTAGTATCTAATGTCCTACCAATTTTTCGGATACTCTCCGACCGATAACCCTGGACGTAGCAGTTAAGAATTTGGGTGAAACAAGAGTGGTCGCCACCAGTTCTACACAATCTTATTTTTGGGGAGGAGTGTGCTGCTTGGAAACCCAATAGTTTCCCAAATCGTCCCCAAAACTTATCCTAAATCCTACAGGACAATTTTTCAACTGTTAAGATGCTTCTTTCAACATGTATGCTTTCACGTTACAAAGGAAGCTCTATGCAAATAACCCGCCTAGACCAACACGAATTCTTAGAATTCGAAAAAATCACCCTTGGGAATTATTCCTGTATGATCAGGGAATTGTTACCAGAATAATAATGCATTATCATGGTCCATATCTTGTTTTCGTTTAGCAATCCAAAAGATTGCACATGTAGATCGATGTTTCTAAATGAGGAAGATAACGAACCCGCGCAGATCTTTAATGAGAATCAGCTTTTCATATTAAGAATGCGTGACATTAGACCCCAGACAACCCTTGCAGTCATACGAAGTGATGACTACGGGAAACCATTATCATTTTGTAACTGAAAAATTGATGGTAAAGTACCTTGAGAATATCAAACACTTTCTCTGCAGTGTATTTCTGTTGAAGGGTGGCACCTTTCTGTTGAACCTTATCAGGGTGGACGCACAGTGTCGCCTTTCTATACACCTTTTTGACTGAAGTGGAAGTTATTAAGTCTGTCAATGACACCGACTCCCAACCACAGTCAGGCCAAAGCACCTGTTAAAGTTATCCCACAATTAGAAGCTCAGCCCATGCATAGAGAGGTAAAATATTATCTACAATAACATGGACAAACTGTGACAGCTCAAGATAAAGAAATTTATCAAGCCAAAATAGTAGAAGTTCAAAGTAAAATACTAGCAAAACATGAGGATGGGATATTAACCAAGATTAGATGAAAAATGCTAATTTAGAAATGCATAAAACGCAGAAAGAAAAAATGCACTTGATTGTCATGCAATGACCATATTGAACTATCAAAAGAAGAATCTTACTTATCCAAAAGGAAAATAATAATAATAATAATAATAATAATAATAGTAACAACAAAGTACATGCTGTCCTCGGATTTATCTGCTCCAACACCATCATTGTCATACCATCAAAATTCACATCAGAGTATCTGATTTATTCATTAATTCCTCAGTCATTTCCAGAACTCCCGGACCCCTGAAAACTGGAGTCTTTCTTTAAGATGATTAATTTTCCAACCTAACTAGACAGCAACTTAGAGCCGTGCAATATACCTGTTGACCAAACAACCCAAGTGATCCGCCCTGAGTTTTTGGGTATTCTAGAACTAGGGTCAGTTCCCCCTACAGTATTCGGGTTTCAAAAATGAAATCCGGTTTAACTCAACCCAGCTGGTGTTTATTTTCATAATAATAACATATATTTTTTGTTTATAGTTCTCAGTTTCACTTTGAGCCTTTCGTTATTTGATTCTCTTCTAACAATCATAGCTCTGCTCATTGCTTGTCCTAATTTCTCCAGATTGTCTTTCTCAGTTTTCATCATTTCGTCTCTTATTTTGTTCATTGATCCTGCTCTCCTCTCCATTGTCACTCTGTGCACTCATATAGGTCATAAGATCTTGCTCTGGCTCATCTTTGAGCAGGTTTGGTTTAGGTTAGAACTGAATTTGGGTTATCCCAGAGCCGACCAGGAAAACCCAGCCCACTAAAGGTCAGTTCTCTCACTGATTTGAGTTATGGATCTTGGGGATAGGTCCTGAGAACTCTGACCCGACCAAGACAGTTCCCTGAATTCTAATCCAAAACTGGCCCCTACCCAACCCATGATCAGCCCCAGCTGCTGCCACAGGGAAACAAGGGCAGGGAGCCAGAAAATCGACCACCAAGGTTCTCAGAGCAAAGCCAAAGATGGCTGTGACAGGGGGTTATGCACCCCCCCCCCCCCCCCCCCCCCCCCCCCCCCCCCCCTTCAGGTGTAGAAGTGAGCATCAGTAGACTGATTTCAAAAGTCGATCCTTTTCACCTAACACAACTAAACCAATTATTATGGGAAACAAATGGGACCAAATAAGTTAAAACAAATATATCAGTTTATTTATTTATTATTTTTTTTTTCTAGTAGAAAACCGAGGAAGTGAGGAATGAGAACTGAAACCATAAAACAAGAGGAAAATGAACACAGCAGAAAACCTACGTATTGCAAAGATGATAATAAGGCACGCATATTGCCTTCCTTCCCAGCAGCCCAACGCTTTATGTTGGCATCAAGATTCTCAGCAATCCTCTGCATGAAATAAACACAAAGGATGAAGAATACTAAATGATATTAACCAGTCTCAGCAAAGAACCATTTTAACAAAGGGGAAATTTTCAGTCTAGATGATAATTAATCCAATCAATATGCAGCAAGAAGCTATGCTAGATTTATAGTGCTTACCCTTCTCTCTTCTTGCTCCTGTTGTGTTTGGTAGTCACGCTGATTCATCTCTGCCACCGCTTTTGCCTGGTTATACAATAGTAAAACCTTTAGAGAACATGTCAAGCTGAAGTCACTTGTAAGATCAGCACTTTTGCCCGCATATATATGAACACAAATAGATATATGTACATGTACAAATATTTATAACCAACTTGAATGTGACGATATATGAGTAAAAGTTAGGAACTACGCTGATTCAGTAGAAAAACCATTATAATACATGTAAAGTTGAAGGTATACCGGCAATTTTTCTATAGATAGATACGGTTATATATATGCATGGGATCCACACCAGTTCAGAAGAATATTCATCGGCTTTTAGTCAAGAATAAGAATATGCATATACATATGCAGAAAATTTATGAGCTTTTTAAGAAGAATTTGTTGCAAAAGATCAGCAAAATACAAGGGAACGTTTTTCGGTGAGACTTAGGCACTTTTGGTAGTGTGATCTGTAAAGCATCACATCTGCAATGTTTAAAGCAATTTGAAACCCATTTTGACTTGATTCTGCATGTTAATTTTCAAAACATGACTTCAAATTGTGCGCAAGTATTTCTCGAACTTCCATGATCAGAAAGAAACAGAATTTATTATCCCATCATCATATGTATCTGACAAAATCAATTGCAACAAAGAGGAACACGGACCACTCGCTGTTGGGTTCTTGTTTGACGCCCCAATCTGGCTCTTCTTCTTTCTTCACTTTCTCCCTCAACTTCCTCAAACTCTCCAAATATCGAAGCATCTGTTCGGGGGGGGGGGAAGAAAAAGCATTCAGCATATAATAATAAAAGATTGCACTAAATGACTCATTGACATGTTACCTCCAAACATTGACGAAAGGTCATCAACAATATTTGTTGCAGATGAAGCCTTCTTGATGCTGGGAGGTGTCTCTGGAGGTGGACTTTGCCCTGTTCCAGTTCTCTCTTTCTTATTGGTCTGTGCAAAATAAAGTTTCCATAAGAATTGAGAAGAGGAAATCTGCAGACCTGAGACAAATATGATAGAAATAAAATTTTATTTTCTTACCGAACTTGTAGTCCTTGACTTTGGTGCACTGCTTGATCGAGAACCCATGCTAAAGAAGGATTCAAGATCATCACCAGACTTATGCTTATTTTCCCGCAGAGTGCCAGCACCTTCTCTACGTTGACTAGTCTGCGCTTTGTTAGGAGATTTCTTTTCACCTGAAGTAAACTTTGGCAGTTCATCAACACTTCTGGATGGCTTGCCCATAGCAAAGTCCTCGAGCTCATCTATCGTAGATGCAGTAGGGCTCTTCCCTGCATAAGTAATTAATGAAAGAATTTTGGTTGCAGAATGAATAAGTCATTATTGATGCCAAATGAAGACAGTCAAAGAAGCAAGGAAAAGACCTTTACCAGAATCATCTTTTGCACTTGCGGCACCATTGAACTGACCAAAGTCCTCCAAAGGATCTGAGAATAACCCTGACGAAGTACGTGGAGGTTTCGAAGTTGATTCAAATACAGAAAAGGGGTCTTCGGACAATGTAGAGCTTGAAGTTGATTGCTGAGGCTGATTAGTGTATCTAAAACAGAAAAAACAGAATCATTAATAGAAACTTTTATTTAGAGATATAGACTCTTCAAGCAACGAAACGGTGCACGGAAAAATTGAGGACAAAATTGTCCAATTTCATATCTACTGCAAATAAAAAAATGAATGTAAGAGGTTTCCTACAGAAGTATACAGCCAAGCTAACAGATTATCTGAGTGCAAATCATGCTATAAATTCAAAATACGTGCACCAAATTGTTCCATAACTTTGTCCTCGTCAAAATTGGTCGTTTTCCCGATTTCTCCAGCCTAAATCACTTCATTTAATTTATCTCATTCATGTCCCATCCAAATCTGCCCCAACTATTCTATGTTGTGACCACATTTTCAGATGTCAATCCTTCTGAGTAATCAAAAGTTTCATCGGCAGGCTCGCTTACATCATTTATGTACTATCCTCCAATGTCCCGGACCTCTTAAGAAAATCATAATCATACGATCCGAGTCATGTACCAGAGAACTAACCGAATTGATCGACCTGACTGAGCTGAAGCAAATTAATTGATGACAGGGAACATGCAATCAAACTCAATCTCAGGCTAAAGATCGAAATTTCACTGAGGATCCCATACCCATAACTGGAAGAGCTCCTGCTTCCCCCAAATCCAGGAATCAAATCATCAAATCCAGCTGAATTGCTCTCGGTCCTCGCCGAGCTATCCCCGTTGGCTGTTCTCGATTCCTTCCCGATTCCACCGAAGATATCGTCGTCGTCATCATTATTCTGATGATACCCACCTAACAGATCACCCACGGGAGAGCTCCGGCGAGGCGGGGGAGGCGGCGGAGAAGGAAATGAACTGAAAACATCGCCGTTTGACCTAGGAGTTGACTTGTTTAACCCGAAGATATCGTCATTGTCGAAGTTCGTGGAGGACGAAGACTTTGCGCCCGGATTGAATATCGAATCGTAGTCGAAGGATGACCCACCGCTCTGATCAGCAGAAGGCTTCTTAGATCCGACGAAGAGATTGTCCAAATGATCGTCCAATCCCCCGACGGAATTCGAGCTCCAGGAAGCTTTGGAGGACGAGTAATTGGGGTTGGAAGCGGAACCGAACCCATAGTTCTGGGTTTGGCCATTGGAGGAGACGGGGGCGGATCGTTTGGATGCGGCCATTGGAGCAGCCTTCCCCTGGGGCTTCAACCCGTAGCGTTCCGTTAAGACGCCGAAATCGTCCATTTTCGTGGTGACTGTGTATGGACCGAGCAGAGAGATCCGATGATGATCCAAACAACACGACCTATTGTATAGAATAAGCAAAAGCCAAAAGGGAAGTTGGATTACTGCCGTCCGGAGGTGGGTTGGTGATGGGATTGATCGCCGACAAATGGAAAGAAGAAGAATAAGAAGAAGAAGATAATTTGGGTGAGGGCAGGTGGGAAGTATGGATGGAACTGGATGAGGTGAAAGGATGAATTCCCGGGAATTCCTCCGTTCTCGGAGAAGAAATCGGTGACGAACTCTCGCCCTCCCTCTAGCTTCTCTCTCTCACTTCCCTCTGTCTTTCTCTCTCTTTCTGTGTCGGTGTCTGCCTTCCGGGAAAGGAGAGGTGGCCGTGTCTGTGTCTGTGTCTGTCTTTCGGGCGTATTTACGTGTGAGGCTGTTTGGTGGGGAAGGTGTGCGGGCCCCACTGGACCCCCATATCTTTGCTGTTCGAGCATTCCTTTTCTTGCTCTTCTTGCGTCTTTCCTCCGCGCGGGACTTATAATATTCTAGACCTCAAGCTAGCGCGTTACGCAATCATTACGATTAATTAAAATTTTATCATGCGTTTATTTTCGGAGTTAAAATTAAGAATTTATGATTGTAATTTCAATTGTAGAAGAAGATAAAAATAAATTTACCCGTTTGTGAGGTCCACAAACCTGTCTCTACCCTTGCCCCCCACCACACCCCAAGCCATGCAAATGCATTCTTAGTTTGACTGCAGCCTCAGTGAGAGGCCCCTACCAAACGTTCTTTTGATCTTCAGACACCTCGCTGCCTCCCCCACTTTCTTCCTTCTGTGATCTACATCTCTTAAGCTTTAATCCGCGAATCTGTCGGTTCTACCGCACAATCCCGGCTCCTGTACGAACGCGTGAAGCGGCATAGTCCCCCCTGCAGAATTCGGTCGTCAGTGGAATCAGTGGACAGCCGTCGAATTTTTTCGGGCCCCTACCAGTAGGTATTACGGTATAAGAGGCGTCTTCATCCGAAGCCAATTCCATATCGAAGTGAAAGGTACTTTCTTCCACCAATTTCAAGTTACATTCTGTGATTTCCCCCAATTTTTATGCCGGGTTGAGGATAGTTCTTCGCCCATGCTGTTGGTCGAAGTAACTGATGATTTTTGGTCGATTTCGGTTTGATTGCTTTCTGTGTACATTTGTGCGGTGGATTTTGTTGTAGTTGTTGGTCAATTTGTCGATTCCGGCTGCTTTGGATTGGAATACTGATCTGTTTTGCTGAAACCTTTCTGGTTGCATTTGTTTCGTTCCCCTGGTCACAGGCAGCACACATGCTTGATGAAATGTCTGTGAAGGGCTTAATAGAAATAGCATTACAATGTAATCGTTGCTTTTGCTTTCGTCCTGTACTGTTCATTCAAAGTAAATGCTTCTCAGATGTCAGATGAACTTATGGGGATTCGCATACTGATCAATAGCATGACTTGATGAACGGAATGGTTTGAATGATCAGCATATATTCTTTTAGCTTTACTGTTAGTTGGCCAAGTAAATGCTTCTTTACAGCATCAGCATACGCATATGCACAAGTATGCTTCAGGTAATACTTTTTATTGGTGTTAATGGATCAACAAACATCTAGCATTCGCAAATCGATTGTATCAGTGTGTACGTCTTAATTGTGCTGAATTTATTCGATATGTGCTGAATTTAGGTTGCAAAAATACTTGGTTTTGTACGTCGAATTTGGACATATTCTCTGTTGTTTGAACTGAAGATGTTGCCTTGCCTGCATATTTATATGTCTGTTTTTGTTCCATTTTCCACAAGTGCACACAAACATTGTTGTTTGTCATATTTTATTGTACGTGGCTTCATAAGTTGTTGTTATAGTTGTTTCAAAGACATGGCCCCCAAGGGTGAAGGCGTACTTGAGTGGACTGAAGTGTTGGAGAACGCTTTCATTACCATCTTGCTCGAGAAGTTCACAAGGACGCATACAACATATTGGAAAGCCAGGGATTGGGAACAAATGAATAAGGAGCTGTAAGAGCAATTTTCGGGCACCATTCTCGACGCCAACAAGTTGCGGCAGGAACTACAAAGACTGAGGATCCAATACACGCAGTTCACCGAGCTGATTGCGCACACTGGAGTCGGCTGGGATGAGACAACCAATACCGTAAAGGCGAATGCTGATGTTTGGGACAAGTTTATTAAAGGTATAGTAACGCTAACCTTTACTTCTGACACTTTTTTCAGTTTGTAATTTTCCACATAAAGTAGTTCATACTTTTATATTTGTTGCGTTTTTTTTAAACATGCAGAAGAACAGCAGCTTCAAGACTTTTCAGAACAAAGGTTGCAAGCATTACACATCATTAAAAAAGTTGTTCAGGTCTAAGACAGCAACAGGTGCATTACGAATTTCATCCACCGACCCACCAAAGAGCCCAGAAACATATGCACGCATGGAAGAGGAGTTCCTAGCAGCAGCGTCAAGCCGTAGGAAAGAACCGATCAATCTTGAAGAGGGATCCGGCGATAGTGATGACCCCGTTCATGAGGTTACCGAACCAGTTGTTACTGGGTCCCGTCGTCGTGTGCGCAAAAGGAGTTCGACCACTGGCTCGCGATTGCAGGAGTGCCTGGATATGTTGAAGTGCAATCTCAGCAATAGGGACAAGGACAGCAATTGTACCCCTTTTGAAACGAAGAAAAGCAAATCCGTGACGAGCCCCGACAAACCAGCGAAGGGCAGCATCGAGGAGGCGATGGATGTGCTCAATAAAATGCGTCCATCTATGTCCATAAAAGAGTATCTAGTGGCTAGTGATCGACTTTCAAGGGAAGAACACACACGGCGTATGTTCATGTGCCTTCTCAATGATACAAGGTTGCCATGGGTTTGTAGCCTGCTTGACCCTTGAACGGCCACGGTCCATTGTCTACTGCGATATATCTTTATAACTAAGAGTTTATTTGTTATGTCATTTACCAAACCTTTATTTTATATTTGTTGCGTGTGCTATTACTTTGCTTGAACTATGTGTTTGTTTTATGTGACTCTTGTGACATGCAATTACGATGTTTGTGCATTGCACTTGCATTTGTTTTACATTTGAATCCTTCTTCCTTTGACCATATCATTTCAATTCTATGCTTTTGGTAATCTGCCATCTGTGTTTGATTTTTAAAAATTTTTTAACTCAACTCCATTTATCTTCAATTCAACATCATAATTATTACTTTTTTTCATTTTTAAAATATTTTTAATCATTCAATTCAATTTTGAATATTAAATTATATCAACTATTCATTACTTTTTCTCAATTCAACAACACAATCATTACTTAACCATTATTTTCTCTCAATTATTTATTACTTTTTCACATTTTTTCTCATAATTCAACAATACAATCATTACAAATCAATTAAAATCAAAACTCAACTCAATTTAACTCTAAATCCAAACGCACTCTTAGAGTTCTCTCCTGGTTGCATTGGCGGGCTTGTCTGGTGTGAGAGCTGGCTTGTCTCATTGTACATGAACAATGCCCTAATTTCAATTTTTGATCCTTCTTTTTTTCTTTTGCAGGTTTAATTAATTGAGTGACATTTTTGCCCTTTTGAAAATGGCATGTGAGTGGTATGTACCCTTTTATGGCCAAAAAATCTAGCCGAAATTCAACCAATGAGTCACCTTGCTTATTTTTTTGATTAGGTTATGAGGTAATTTGCAAAATTTTGAAGGTCGAGGGGCAAACCCAATTTCACCATATAACTCAAGGGACAAACTGCATTTAACTCATGAAGAAATTAGGATTCAATTAAAAGCTTTACTATAAACAAATACTGATTACATGTTGTAATTATATTTAATTAGTATGCTTCTATTCATTCCTTTTCAATTATCAAATTCTCAACTGTAGCATGTAAATCTTTCCATGGCAATCTTGTGTCAATTTAGACTTATTTGTTTAATATATAATTTTGTCTATACTTTCTTACATTTTTGCAGACATATTTTGCATGTTAAATATGTATATTATTATCAGTATGATAAATCAATATTTTAAATTTAGCCATAATAAAAGGTGAATCTCTTGGCTCATATCCATATAAATAGTACAATAAAAGAGAAATTCTAGGTATCGAACCAGTGACCTCTAGATCAACAGGCGAGAGCATGCGCCACTGCGTTACACCCTCTTTTGACAATGATCATGTAAATTTAACTATAAGAAAAGGTGGATCTCTCACTCACATATACATACGTAGGTCTATGGTCATTTTTTTTTTAGGTTTGCTTCAAATTATTTCAGTGTAAGTTTACAATTTGAATTTTACAAACATAAATTTCGATAAAAAAATTAAATAAAGGCACGTGCAATTATTGGTCTAACTATTGATTGTATTTCTAAAATATATTCACAAAATATTAACTAAAATATATAAAAATGAAGGCTTGTGCCATGCGCGGGCAAGAAAACTAGTGTGTGTGTATATATATATATATATATAAGCTGGAAACATTTCAAAAGTTCTCACTGAGAGTATGTTCATTTTTCATACTATCGAGTTTCTCTTTTATTTTTTAAAAATTGAGAATAAACATTACTTAATCATGAAGTAGGTAATAATAATATAAATTAATATAGTAAAATATACGTTTACTTTGCTGTGAAACAAATAATAATACAAATATTATAAATATATATTATTATTATTATATATACGTTTACTTAGTTGCGTAGTAAATAATAATAATAACGATAATAAGAAATAATTACATAAATATAATAATAATAATAATAATAATAATAATAATAATAATAATAGTAATTTACCAAATACAAAAAACGTTAATTGATCTCATACATTAACTTAATTACGAAATTCATTTTACTTATCTAAGAAAAAAATACAATACGAGTCTTATTTCTATTGTTAATTCAATTTTATAGGCCGATTTATAAAGCATTTAAGCGTGAATTGTTACTTATGGAACTTGAATAAGCCAACAATATTTATGAATAAGTTGCATCAATATAATAACATAATAAGGATCAGTGAAGAGTACGTCATGTATTTTTAATAAGGATAGTGAATTGTCAACATTTTCAAATACTTTATAAAGAACTTCGTTTTTCAAACTCTCGAGCTTCTCTTTTATTTTTTTAAAAAATGCAAATAAATTAATGTAAATAGATACAATACTTAACTATGAAGTAAGTGATAATAATATAAATTAATATCATGATGTATGCGTTTACTTAGTTGTGAAGCAAATAATAATAATAATAACGATAATAATAAATAGATATTTATAATAATAAGTATTGTAATAATAAAATATAATAATAGTATAAATATTATAATAATAGTATTATTATTATTATAAATATATATTAATATAATAATATATACGTTTACTTAGTTGTGAAGTAAATAATAATAACAACGATAATAATAGTAGTAGTAGTAATAATAATTATAATAATTTGTCAAATACAAAAAACTTTAATTAATCTTCTGTATTAACTTAATTATGAAATTCATTTTACTTAATTAAGAAAAAAAATACAACATGAGTCTTATTTTTGTTCTTAATTCAATCTTATAGGCCGATTTATAAAGTATTTAAATAGGGATTGTTACTTATGGAACTTGAATAAGCCAATAATATTATGGATAAGATGCATCAATATAGTGGCATAATAAGGGTCAGTCGAAGAATACGTCATGTATTTTTAACAACGATATTGAATTATAAAAAATATTAGATATTTTATAATGATTGCATTAAATTGAAATATAATTTAATTATGAAACAAGTAATATATGTTTTCCATCATATATTTACTGTGTATAATTTTATTTATTAGTTTCTCCGTGCATGGCACAGGCGACCCTATTAATATATATACATATATATATATATAACTATAAAATTCATATTCACAAACTATTGTTGAATTTAGATTCTTTATATTTTTAAGTGAAATTCAATTCAACCTCTGCATTGCAAGGTCCTGAAAACACAGTATGAAAAAAAAAATGAAGCAAATTTACGAGAAGCAAGTGGCTAGCATCTCAACCAAAATGTAAAGAACCATTTTGCATTTTGGAAGACGTAATGTGACAATTATATAGATTAATTTTGAATTTATCTTTTCATATTCCAATACAAAATATTTATGTTTTGAAAAGCGAGATGACATCATAATATTATACTACTTGTCACGTTCATATGGGCAATCAAACAAAAAGTTATGCAATCAGCCTCCTACGCTCTCTTTGCGATCGGAGGTCGGCGGGAAGCCCCACCACGACCCCTCCTCCATTGAGTTTTTTTTTTAATTAATAATATTTTATCTTTGTACATTTGAGGTTAAAAATAATAAGAAGTGCCACGCAGAAAAATTATAAGTGATTACTGCTAGCATCCCTTTTCTTTTCTATAGTTTTCCTCTTGGATGCAGAAAATTTTTAAGTGATTACTGTTAGCGTCCTTTTTCTTTTCTATAGTTTTCTTTTTGGATAGGTCTATTCAATCTAGAATAAAAGATGCTAGTATCCTATTTTAAATGTTGGAGGCGTCACCATGTTTTCATGACTTAGGGAACACCTGGAATTTATAGTTAATTTTGTTATTACCTTTTTTTTTCGATTATAAGGGAGGTTTAGAACCAAATACAAGAATAAAAAGAGCAAAGCTAAATAAAGGGACACGAAAGTCTCACTGACAATGATCGAACCTAAGACCTCATGATGTTAGATGGCAACTTGTGTTACTGTACCAATTCTCCTTTTTCTTATTGTTATTCTTTTAAAAAATATATATATAGTTTTAGTCCTATACCTTGGGTGACTTTTCTATTTTCATCTTTTTTTTTTTCTATTTGTGTCATATTCCTTTGTTCCCTTTTATGTTCCAATCGTTCCGTAATTTTTTCTGTTAAATAAAACTAATGTGTACAAATAAGTGAGGCCCATAATAGACCAAATTACTATATATGATTTTTTTATGTTTGAATCGACCCAACCAAAATTAATTCTGATTCACATCCAATTTATCCATATGTTAAATGAGTCATCTTTTTCAAACAAATTTTTTTTTTTTTAAAAAAAAACTTGTCTTTCATCTCTCTCTTCTTTGACTTGGTGAAAATAAGAAACTGCGAGGTTTCATCTTGGTCTTACAATCCTCATCTCCTTATTCTCATTGCTTCATATTAGTCTTAATGTAAACACATGATTGGATTTTCTTTTTATTTTTTAAATATAATCAACTATTAGTGCGAAGTTGTCATAAGTTGCTCTGCAAATTTGGGTAGTTCCTTTTTCACTCAGTTAAAAGACACTCATTTGACTCATGGAGCAAAGCATAGAACGGGAGAGATGAAGAAGAAAAAGGTGTGTTTGTGGGTAGTCTCTTCCTTAATCCACTATGCAACACCTTTCAAATTGCTTAGTCATTTATGTGAACGGGGGCTCTCCTTTCTCTCACCGCATTGACAACCCCTTTGCATAAAAAACAGAGTTCTCCAACAACACCCTTTGTTCTTCCTCCATTATCATCAAGATCTATATACAAAAGGCAGAAAAATCAATAATTTCTTGAGCATTAATTCCTTACACGTGTTGCTAGATTCTAGAGGCAAAGTTTTGGTTAATTTTCTTTGACTCAGTCATGAATTTGATAGTGCCACCAACAAGATTGGAGATATTGGCCTCTCCATACGTCAAAGCAATTTTTTCTTACTAAATTGTCAACAAAATCAGAACAACCCATGCAACGAAGAAGAAGAATAGAATAGATGGGTGACTCTTTAAGGTCGGGTTTCACGTAATACATGAGCAATTCGGGTAGCGTCCATATCGTTTCTAGATTGAAGATGCCCTCGTGACCAAACATAGTTGGTGGTCCCAAAATTTCTAAATTCTCTCCTTGTCGATACCTTTCCAAAGAGTGACACGCCACTTTCTAAGTTTCCGACTATTGTTTATGCTTGACCTTTGCTCATTAAAACAATAATTTATGTTTATATTTATATATAAAATAGATAAAATATGGACATATTGTCAGTCAACCTTTCAACTTGAACGTGCTCATCAACCCCAAAGAACAGCAGCCATATTTGATAATTCCCTGCCACCGATCAATGCTTATATGTACGCATTTGTTTTGAAACTTCTATGACTCAAAGCGAAAACGGACACAGATACCATGAGAAATCTCCGTCCTTTGATCTCATCGTCGTTCCTCCTCTTGTTCTTAGTTGATGCTTTCGGCGACTCTGCCTCTCCCATATGTCCCATAGATTTCAGCTATGTCGAGACGTTCCCCTGGGACACCTCGCTTTGCCGTGCCGGATCAGATGGATGTTGCCAGACCCTGTTGAGCCTGTTCGGAATGGGGCTTGCCCAGAACCTGAAGGACACCTCGATGTTCCAGCTCCCTAATGTGACCGTTTCGTCCTACTGTCTTTCCGACTTCAGGTCCAGGCTCGCCAGGCTGTCGATCCAGCCATCCTTAGTCCCCCTGTGCTTTGAGAACTCGACTCAGTTTGTGGCCAATGCCTCGAACTGTGACGGGATCATGACGGTTCAGGACTGGACGGAGAGGGTCAGGCCCAATAGTACTCTCTACACATCTTGCAAGGGCGACTTGACCGGGACCCGTTGCAGCCCGTGTGTCGAAGCCGGCATGGAGGTGACTTCTCAACTCTTGGCTTTGGACCCGAATTCGACAAAGTGCTTCTACTATGCTGTTGTCTACGCTGCTGGAATTGTCAATGAGTATGGTCCGAAAAATTCCACGACAGCTAAATGTGCGCTCGGCTTGCCTATAGCCAACACGACAGGCAATTCATCGGACTCATTTAGCAATAAGAAGCTGGTGAGGATAGTCATGGCATTTTTGGGTGCTATCATTGGCGTTCTCCTCTCCTTCGGGGTCGTAGTATTGTACAAAAACCACGAAAGAGAGAGGAGGCAAAACGCCCCGCACGAAGAATATGTGAACAGCTTCCGGGACGAAGTGTTACCAAACACTGGAGCCAAATGGTTCCAGATATCGGAGCTCGACCGGGCCACCAACAGGTTTTCGCAGAGGAACCTGATCGGCCAGGGAGCGCATGGACTTGTGTATAGAGGGATTCTCTCTGATGGCACCGTGGTTGCGGTGAAACAGCTTCTTGATTTGGAGTCGAAAGGGGACGAGGAGTTCTTGAACGAGGTCAATATTATCAGCACCATAAGGCACAGGAATCTCCTCTCTCTCCGAGGCTGCTGTGTCACGAGCGATGATTTCCGGGGTAAGATGAGATTTCTCGTTTACGACTACATGTCGAATGGAAGCCTCAGCGATAGTTTATCCCATGGGATAAACAATCTAACTTGGCCATTGCGTAAGAACATAATCTTGGACGTGGCTAAAGGGATTGCTTACCTGCATTATGGGATTAAACCCGCCATATATCATCGAGACATAAAGTCGACAAACATTCTTCTTGACATGGATATGAAGGCTAGGGTTTCTGATTTCGGGCTGGCCAAGCAGAGCCGCGAAGGCCAGTCTCATCTCACAACTAGAGTTGCCGGCACTTATGGGTATCTCGCGCCGGAATATGCCCTCTATGGGCAACTAACTGAAAAGAGCGATGTCTACAGTTTTGGAATTGTGATCCTTGAGATCATGAGCGGAAGAAAGGTGCTCGATATCTCAGACTCCTCGGTTCTTCTGATCACCGACTGGGCGTGGATGCACATGAAGTCTAGAAATGTGGAGGAAGTTCTCGACAAGTCGATAAGGGATGGAGGCCCCAAAGGGATCATGGAGAGGTTTGTTCGTGTGGGAATTTTGTGTGCTCATGTGATGGTTGCTTTAAGACCTACCATCACTGAGGCTATAAAAATGCTAGAAGGAGATATCGACATACCAAGACTGCCTGATCGACCATTGCCTCTCAGTCATGAGTCATTCAGGTCTTTTTCGAGTTGTAGTACATCTGTGAGTGAGATTAACACAGTCAAACTCAAGCATTAGTGCAGTACAGTTAGGAACTCGTGATAGTGTTTGGGATTTATAAGATACCATAATTGGGTTAGGGATTTATAAGGAGTATGCTGTATAATGATTCGTGGACTGCAATGAAGACTCACTCCCTTATTATTTCTGGCTTGAAATACTATCATCCATTAAACTCCCACATAATCATCACATACCGCAATACGGTATAAACTGCATATGTAGTATCTAAATGAGATTTTACGAGTTCAACTGACAACAGTAAGGATAGTACTCGGCTCTTGGTTTCAGTAATATATCTGATACAACTCACTGTATTTGAAAGTTTTGAACAAAACTTACTGGTCACAGTCATTCTAATGCTAATCGTAAAACGAGCTCAGTGCCTCTTGGATTTAGATTCACTCTTAGAAAGCATCAATCCCGAAATCTTGTTAACCTCATAAAGCAGTCCAGCGGAGAACAAGAAGCTGCAGTGACATAGCAAGACATAATATCAGCATATTTCACACATCCAAGAAAAAGGAAAAGAAAAAGAAAGCATCAGTATATTTTCAACAATTAAAAGCATCCAAGAGCCACCAGCCATTATATTATAAAGATTCTGCAGGCGTCATAATCTCATCTGACATTTGAAAACTAAGGTGCAAACACTTTCATTTGCTCAAATTGAAAGCATGTGAATCACGGATTTCAGGTCCTCCCATTTTATAGTTCATGGAACTTAGTAAAAGGTTAGTTCATAAAGCATTTTTGAATCCCTGTTATCTGTTGTAAAAAGTATTTATATTCCTGAGCGCTAGCTGTTAAGGGTCCTGACTAAGGAAAGTTATCTAAGATCAGTTACCCAGTTCCACAACCAATTCTTTTAAGAACGCTATAACTTTGTGCAAGAGCAAAGAAATTCATTAAGCAGTCCCACAGCAAACAATATGAGATGTTTAACTTGCAAGCGTAGTAAACTCAAGTAGTTTAGGGTGATAGATGTCAAAATCAGCAAGACTTCTGAAAAATGATTGACGAGAACTCTTGACATAATATGTACAGAATCATAAAGCACGTCATTGGACAAAACACGTACAATAAAAGTCTTACCATGTTGTGATGCAAACCCGATGAACAGTGCTAGCAGCGATTAGAGCTATTGCTTCAGCTAATATGACTGCAAATCAAATCAGTCTCTTATCAGTAAAATTGCCTATTCCCTTCTTTGGTGAAGGTGTCGCCTATCTTCATTCTCAGAGACCCAACATTAGTCTAACAAAAATGGCCTAGCAAACTGTTTCATGTTTCTTCTATGATAACATAGAGCTGATACAGGCCCTCAACCCATCAATACGGAATATCTAAGTGTACAGCATTACAACAACCAAGAAAAGATATATGCTCGGACAATATAAGGTGTACGGAGATGCACAATTCACATGATGATACGGGAAAAACAATATCAGAGAGAACTAACAAAATTGATAAGCAAATAGTCGTAAAGAGGCACACCTGCACCCCAACTGGTCTTCATGCCACTTGCCTCCTGAAAATTACCTATGAACTGAAGAGACATATTGCCAACATCAATGAGAGAGCATCGTGAAACATAAAAAAACAAACTATGACACAGAATAATGATACATACGCAATGAAAGCGCCAAAACCATTTCCACAAACACATGAAAAATAAGTATCACAAGCGAACTTGCTCCTGTCCCCATAATTTATATAATCGAAGCCTCATAACAACTGAAGATTGCAAAATCACAATGTACGAGTTTTGCAAGGATTACTCAATATAAATGGAACAATTTTCCAGTAACCCGACAAGAAAGAAGTACTGCTCCAAGTTTCACACTTTAACATCACATCCATCTTTGCAGGGCAAAATACGAGGATGAATAGAATGAATGTCGGGGTCATGGCGAGAGAGCAGAGCGCTCACCGTTAGGGAGACGAGGAAGAGAAGAGAGCTGGTGAAGCCTCCGAGGATAGTGAACAGCTCCGACGAGGCCAACTTCCCTCTGTAGACCTCTTGAAGCGAGAGGATCACGGTGAGCAGAAGAAACGAGTAGAGCATTGAGCTCCCTGGTCCCGCCATTGACTAGAAAAAGGGAGACGAATAGAAGAATTTTCAGACTCAGAATCAGCGTCAAAGCTTAGGAGCAACCAGGAATGGAGGCAAATCGGAGGTAATTGACCACAGTGGGGATCCCATCAATGGCAAAACCCAATCCAATCAAGCATACTAATTTGGGCAGAAGAAGAAGATGCAATTGCAAGGCCATGTAAATGGAGATCGCACCTCGTTAACTTTCAGCTGGGCAGTGTGCAGCGGCGGAGGGGAACAGGGGACGCTGTGCAGATCGGAGATCGCTGCCACTTGACTCTGCTGGCGATGCGAAGGCGAGAGGGAGACGATAGAGAGCGCAATATGGGCTGGGCCTTGAAGATGTTAGAGGTTGGGCTTTTCAAATATTCCGAAATCTTAAGTACGTATTTTTAACACATATATATATATATATATATAATTGACTCCTAAAAGCAACTAATATGATTATATTTAATAAGGTTAAAATTGTCAATTTGCTTTATCAATAAATAATTTTCGTAAAACTTTCTTATGTTATTATAAAATTTTCGAAGAATTCAAAAATATTATATTTTACTATTACTTTAATAGCTATAATCGATAATATAGACGTCCAAGATACGATATATAATTTAAAATTACTTAACATAATTACAAAGTTATATTATTATTTATACAATATCCATATATCCATATTCTGTATATAGTAAAATGCACTATTTAATGTATACAAGCACAAACTCTTTCGAACTAATATAATTTAGAAATAGTTATAATAAATGTAGAAATCGATTCTACACAGAATATTATATTATATTTATATAATTAGCTGAAAATTAGTTTATATAAATGACAATGCATAATCTCATAAATATAACAAATTTTAATTAATATTGTTCAAATTATCAACAGAATAAGTAATTAACTAAACGAATTAAAAGAAAATTATTTTTTTCAAATATCTAAATAAAATATATAATTTTGTGATACCGATAGGGTGCATTGCAATAGAAAGAACGCTAAAAGAAATAATTAGTTTATTATTAATGTAATTTTTAAAGAAAAAAGATTATTGCAAACAAACTTATGTATGACATTAAGGTTATCTGAAAATAAAATTATATATTTTAGGAAATTATGATAAATAAAAATAAAATATATATAAAAACATTTCGAAATTAAAAGACCACAAAACAATTTTGTTAGAGCAAAGATAAAATTGAAAATTAGTAAATGCATGAACCAATTATCCATGATAAATCGTTGTAATATATTAATGATTAAATAGATAAATAATTCATATTGGATAAATTAGTCGCACCATTATTATTGGAATGTTTATACTTAGTGTAATGTTACTGAAAATTATTGTTTCTAATTCAAATTAATCATTATTTTTTATTAATAAAAAAATTTCGTTAAAATTGTGAGCAATTCTCATAAAGATGATAATAGGAATGCAATAATGAACACGTGCCTTGCATGGAAGAGAAGACTAGTTTTACGTAAGATTACAACTTTTCATATTTGCTTCAAATCTAGCCAGTGGCGAATCTAGGATCTGTGAGTCGGTGGTGTAGACGGACTTCTACAATGACCTTATCGATATCTTATTTCATATCAATATAGTAAAATAAGAAAGTTCAAAATGATATTAAATATTTTGAGATATTGTGAAAAATGAAAACATAATTATAATATCTTAAAATTATTCTCCAAAATTTCAAAGTTTAAATATTTTTTGTGTATCAATGACCACATCATCAATATGGTCAAATAACTTTTCAAAATATTAAAAATTTAGTCTATAAGTTCTCATTCAAATTAATAGCTCATTCTTCGTATTCATTAAAAATTAAACCATTTAGAAAATTGCATATTGACGGACAAATGAAAGAAGAACTTTGGAATATTACTCGACATAAACTAGCTTATAAAAAACAAAATGCTTTGGAGTCCGTAAGGGTTTTATAAATTACTGGAGAAAGACTCCTGCTATATACATTATCAAACGTAATTTCATCTTATGTGTGAATTGTTGACATATGTTCGCTCTACATCTTACATATGAAGTTTATCGTTTTATTTGTAAGGATTAAATAAAAGCTTTTAATTATTCATGAAAAAAAAGTTTTTGATTAAAAGTAATTAAATTTTAAATAATAACAATAATAAAGAGGAAAAATTTAAAAAAATATTATTATTTTATTGAAACCTACGGGAGAGTAAAGGGAAGAGAAAGGAAAAATAGGAATAAGAGTGAGAGAGAAGAAATAGGATGGATGAGATAATAAGAGAAGTAATGGGGAAGATAGAAACTATATAAGTTTTCCATTTTACCAGTAACTACCTTCTAATTTAATGGTTCGCAAATTTACAATTTTATCTTTTAATGGGTAATTTTAGAATAACGAAAATTACACAAATTGCCTCATTCTCCCATATAGAATATTATAGATATATAAGTTCGGCTGAGTAGCCTAAATAAGATGAGAGACATTATAATTTTAAATTTTTTGTGAGATAGAAATGAGTTGAGTTTGAAATCTAGAGAATTTTCTTTTCTTTCCCATTAACATGTCGTTACTTTATCCATTAATTTTAACCGATTTTCCTAACATGGCACTAATGGTGCACACATAGCACTAACGGTGGGCCCATAAATATTTAAATAATATTAAATTTGATAAAAAATAGAAACTAAGAATAAAAAACCAAAGACTCCTCCTCCCCTCCTTCATTGCTACCGTTGAGCCCCATCTCGCCCTTCATACCACTAATGCTCTGAAATCGAATGGGGGAACATTATTCTTCCTCTTCCCATAACCCATCTCCTTCGCTCGAGCTTCATCGTTCAAGTTTGTCACCACCAAGCGCCGAGCATCATAGTAGTAAGAGCAATTCGATCATCCTCTCTTTGCAACAGCGAGTCACCATCGATGCTAGAAACAATAACATCACAATCAAAGACAAGTTCCCTATCCCAATTATTGAAGAGCTGTTAAATGAATTACATGGCTCTACTATATTTTATAAAGTGGATTTGAGGTCAAGTTGACATCAAATTAGAATACCCGCACATATGCCCATAAGACAAGTTTTAGAACTCATGAAGGGCACTATGATTTCTTAGTTATGCCTTTTGGCCTAAAAAAGCACCATATACCTTCCAAAGCCTTATCAATGAAGCATTTAGACCATATTTGAGGAAATACATCTTGGTATTCTTTGATGATATCTTGATTTATAGCCAGAACTTGCAACAACATATCAAGCATCTAAGACAAGCTTTGCAATTGCTCAGAACTCACTTCTTATTTGCAAAAAGAAGTAAATGCATGTTTGGAGCTACCAAGGTCGAGTAAATGGGGCATTTTTGTCTCAGCTGATGGTGTTTTTACTAATCCTTCAAAACTAAAGGCAATCAAAGAATGACCAATACCTTAGAATGTCAAGCAATTGGGAGGGTTATTTGACCTCACTGGATATTATAGAAGATTTTTTAGGAACTATGGAGTACTTAGTAGGCCACTTATTGATCTTCTCAAGAAGGATGGGTTCCGAAGGACTAAGAAAGCTACTGCAACTTTTGAAAAACTCACACCTACCATGATTTCAGCTAATGTGTTAGCTCTGCCTGATTTTGAGAATTGTTTTTTAGAGAGAATTGTTGGCAATTCTATTTGCTGTGAAAAAGTGGAACCATTACTTGATAAGGAGGCACTTTGTAATTAGGACAGTCCACCAAAGCTTGAAATATCAGTTGGAATAGAAGTGAACTGCTCTATTACAGCATACTTGGTTAGCTAAATTGTCGAGTTAAGATTATGAGATTCAATACAAAAGGGGAAAGGAAAATGTTATCGCAGATGCTTATCAAGGATTCTTGGAGAAGCACTGAGCTTAATGGCCACAAGCATAATTTCAATAGCCTTGCACTGGCAAATCCAAAGTAGTTGGTCTGGTGACCCTCACTTACAGCATGTTATTAGTGAGCTCCAAGCAAGATCATCTTCCTACCTTAAATACTCCTGGAATGGTGCTCAATTAAGGGGAAAAGGGGAAGCTGCTAGTTGGTGACAATGAGTCTCTTTAAGAACAAATCATAAAAATGTTACATGACAGTCTTATTGGAGGTCATTCTGGTGTACAAGCTACCACCAAAAGAAGTACCTCCCTCTTTTATTGGATAGGAATACAGAAACTGGTTAGGGAGTTTACTAGGCACTGTGGTGTATGCTTTAAGACACACAACAGAAAATATGGCATATCTTGGATTGTTACGACTAGTGCCTATTCTTGATACTACATTTATAAAAGGAATCATGGATTTCATAGAGGTATCTCCTAAATCTAAAGGGAAGGAAGTCATTCTAGTGGTGGCGGACAGGTTGACAAAATATGCTCATTTCATTCCACTTGCCCATCCCTATAGAGCTCCTCAAGTGGCTTAAGCCTCCCTTGACAATGTTTTTAAACTACATGGAATGCCTAAAGCGATAGTCAGTGACAAAGATGCCATCTTTCTCAGTGCATTCTAGCAAAATTTATTCAGGTCACAAGGAGTCTCACTGCCTATCACCTACAATCTAATGGACAAACTGAGGTGGTGACCAAGTGTCTCGAATATTATTTGAGGCATATGTAGAGTGATCAACTAACTAAATGGGAAAAAAAATGGTTGTCATTGGCTGAATGGCAGTGCAATACCACTTATCACAATTCTACCAAGTAGACTCCTTATGAAGCTTTATATACCCTACAACCTATTCATGTTCCATATTCCCCTAGAGATTCTCGTGTCTGCTGAATTGAGGAAGAAAGAATATATTCTACAGGTTCTTAAAGACAATTTGAAGGAAGCCAGCATAGGATGAAACACCAAGCAAACAAGAAGAGAATTGAACGATCTTATGAAGTAGGAGATTGCGTATATCTCATGTTGCAACCTTTTAGGCAGCAATCAATGGCTACAAGAACCTCACAAAAGCTAACAGCCAAGTATTTTGGACCCTTTCAAATATTGCATAAGGTGGGCTTAGTTGCTTATACATTGGCTCTTCCTAGCACATCTAAAATCCACCCCACTTTCCAAGTTTCTAGATTGAAGAAAGCTCTAGGACCTCCATCACAGCTTGTGGAGTTGCCCTTTGACTTGTCTACAGATGAACCCCAAAGACCCCTAAGCCATTTTAGATAAAAGGATGGTGAAAAAGGGAAGAGTTGTTGTCACTCATGTAGATTCATTAGTCAGGATTGTCACCAGCCAATGCAACATATGGATATCTTTATGACTTGAAGCTAAGATTCCCACAGTTCAACCTTGAGGACAAGGTTTCTTAAGGGGCAAGTGTTGTCATGTGTTGAGGGTTGATAGTAATAAAAAAAAATTGGTTGAGGGGGTCAAATTGTAAACAATTAGAGTTGAGGCAAGGAAATTGGGTAAGCCTATAAATTTGCTGTTGAAATATATTCTGTTTGGTTTCATAATGAGATTTTAACAGTGCGTTTGGTTTCAGAGTTAAAGTAACTTTGATTTTGATTGTGGAAAAGGATAAATGAGATGAGATTATAAATTTGACTCAGGAAACGTGTGTTTTTGTTGTGTAGTGTGTTGAGTTAAAATTAAAGTTAAAATTTTTTACTTGGGAAATGTGTTTTTTTGTTGTATAGTGTGTTGAGTTAAAGTTAAAGTTAAATTTTTGGTGATTTTAACTAGGAAAATAAACAGGCTGTAAAATTTTAACTCTAACTTTAACTCTACTCACTATACAACAAAAATAAACTCTTCAAAGTCAAAAAAGTGAGCCCCATACATAAACTCACATACAACTCTATTATACTCAATTCAATTTTTAATACTAAATTCTCTTAACTATTAATTACTTTTTCACACTTTTTCTCATAATTCAACAATACAATCATTACAACCCAATTAAAATCAAAATTCAACTCAACTTTAAAACCAACACACAATTAATAACTGAATGAATATAACTGTAACTGTGAAGATTGAAATGATTCGACTCAAGTTTCATTGAAACATTCGGAGCTGCAAATAGCTCGTGAGGTTTTTACATAGAAGGAAAATAATAAATGGTATATGTCTAATATCCTCGACTACCTAAAATATCAAATACCAAAAAGGACAAATTCTTAATGTACAATTATACAAATGTAATACTCCCCCTCAAGTTGGAGCGTGAGGGTCACGAATGCCCAACTTGGAAAGGATAAAGCGGAAGCGATCTCGACCTAGCGCCTTTGTGAATATATCTGCCAACTGTAGTCTCGTAGACAAATGATCGGTAGTCACAACTCCGGACTTGATGTGCTCACGTACGAAATGACAATCGATTTCAATATGTTTAGTTGGTTCGTGAAACACTAGATTAGCCGCTATGTGTAGTGCAGCTTGATTGTCACAAAATAATCGAGTCGGTGTGTTCATCTGTACTCCAAGAGAAAAAAGAAGACTTCGCAACCAGATAATCTCGCTGACAGATGCTGCCATCGCTCGATACTCTGCTTCGGCAGATGAACGAGAAACAGTAGTTTGTTTCTTCGTCTTCCACGACACCGGACAACCTCCAAGTGTAATAAAGTACCCGGTAATAGAACGACGGGTCAGGGGACAGCTTGCCCAGTCTGAATCACAAAAAGCTTCAAGTTCTAGAGATGAAGGCCGCAAATGAATCCCATGACCGAGAGATTGCTTCAGATAACGAAGAACTCGCACAGCTGTATCCCAATGATCTTGACGTGGCTCTTGCATGAATTGTGCCAAAATATGAAGAGAATAACTGATCTCTGGCCTCGTAATGGTCAAATATATAAGTCTCCCAATCAAACGCCTGTACTTCCCCGAATCTGATAATAAATCACTAGAACTTGTGGATAATCGATGACGCTGCTGCTAGTTTCACGGGGCGCAACGGAAGCGAAAAAGGAACAGAAATTCAAAATTTCATACCCGCGAAACTAATTCCAAGACCTACTAGAAGAATAAGAGTAAATAAAAGCGTACCTGGAATTTTAAAACTGTCGACCAAACGTCCCACGCGTGACGCCTCTACCGGTATCCACACCGACTTTGTCGACGAGTCTTCGAGATCAGCGGTGCTAGCGACCAACACTCAAAAGAAACACTGATGCGACACCCGAAATTTATTAAACTGGTAGGATTAATTAAAGTTGAACAATTCAACTTTGACTTTTCCTACAATTATACACGTATACACTTATATGTATGTATATGCTTATGCATTCATATATATCACATATATATGCGTACTGTCACATATATATATATATATAAGCATACATTCACACACATATACATAATACCTCACTGCCCCTTTTTATAAGCAGCTAAGGGGGAGCAATTTAAAGTCCCACCGATGTGGGATTAAAATTAGATTGCTCCTCACATGACATGTGTCCATACACATGTCTATTAACATAAAAGCCATGTGTCATCATATTAATCGTGCATCAATTTGGTCCATTTAATCTAATAAATCGGGTCTAATTAATCAGTAGATTTAATCTTATTAAATATCCGATTAATCGGTCGCACCATAAATCATCTAATCTATATTAGACGATTTTATTTGTTTCAAAATATCTCGTCAATTTAGTCGTAGTGTGTGACCCTGTAGGTTCCTAATTACGTTGACAGTAATATCGAAATCTCTATTTCAATATTACAAACAGTGAGCGGCATCTAGCAATGCATCACTGTTACTCAAGTAATCGGAAAGTCAATTTCTCGACGAACCTCGTGACCTATATTACCGTGTAATATAATCCATTGTCCTCTATATCTCTATTGAGCCCAAGGCATGGTCGATGACATCCTTGTATGGCTCAATATCTCTCTTTCTTGATTTACCGGGTAAGTCTATCAGAACAAATGAGCTCGATATCGTTATATCGACTCATTTGGGTATGCATACACTTTTAGACTTAACCACCAAGTGGCCATGAGATATCGCTCCCGTTTCGTAGGAGGGACAAATCCTATCTTGATCACTCACATTCTTTTCCATGCTTTGTGGCATACCCAATAACTATCTTTATAACCAGCCTGTTACGGTGGCGTTTGACAGTATCATAATATACGACATTACATGTAGGAATCCATGGTGACCTCAAGTCAAAGGACCATTACACTATAGTCACTTTGAGATATGCTAATGATAGTCACGTAACAACCCATGTAGCAATCTCATGGCGGATCAGTCCAATACACATTACTCTTAATGTATACATGTGGTGTGATTTGATATCTCCATATCCATGACCTGTGAGACTTGGTCATCAATTAACACCCACACTAGTCTAACCGTATTATCGTTGTCCTAATTAACGATAATACTTTGACTATGGACATTTAGGAATAATGTTCGGTAATTATAGGATCTCACAATCAAGTCACACTTGATGCCTATTGAACATACTATTCCAAGGACATTATTGTGTAAAATCATATTTAGCGCAATCTACACAATAACAAAAATGCCTCGTTTTATAATGAAATAGATATCATATTACAGAACTGATTATAGATTGCCTCTAGGGCATACACCAATTCCCAACAGCTGCTCCATGGGAAATGGCAATGGTCGTGATGCCAACATGCTACACTCAGTCAAGATGTCAAGAACATACTTTCGTTGACTGAGAAAAAGTCCAGAATCCATTCTAGTGACTTCAATACCAAGAAAATATTTCAGAGATCCCAAATCCTTTATGCGGAAGCATTTATCCAGATATCTCTTAAATGAATCACAGTGGCTAGGACTGTTGCCCACTATGATTAAATCGTCCACATAAACTAGCACACCAAGAAATGTGTTGCCTCGATTAAGAGTAAAAAGAGAATGGTCCGCACCTGATTGAATAAACCCGTATTGTCGAAGTGCATCAGCAAACTTCGAAAACCAATTTCTCGATGCCTGACAAAGTCCATACAAAGACTTGCGAAGTCTGCATACAGTCCCGTTCTTCGATGCCGAGAAACCAGAAGGTAATTCCATATAAACTTCCTCCTCTAAGTCCCCATGTAGAAAGGCGTTGTTGACATCCATTTGGTGCATGTTCCACCCTTTTGCAACCGCCACCGTCAATAAACATCGTACAGTGACTAATTTGGTCACTGGTGCAAAGGTCTCGTGGTAGTCAATCCCTTCGACCTGGGTGAAACCCTTCGCAACTAGCCGAGCCCTATAGCGTTCTACGCTTCCATCTGCCCTGCGCTTCACTTTATATACCCATTTGCAGCCGATAGGATGCTTCCCAGGCGGTAGCTGTTCAATTGTCCATGTTTTATTTAATTCGAGAGCCCGAATTTCTTCTGCCATTGCATCTCTCCATCGTTGATTTCGGACGGCTTCCCGATAAGATGCGGGCTCTCTGTCTGAATCAATTGCAGCTAGAAATGCTCTGTGTTGATTAGAGATATGTGAATAATCAATAAATCTCTCAATGGGATAGGACATACCTGAGGAGTTCGAAGGAGTGAATGAATAAGGAGAAGGGGTCTTATAGCAAGCAGTGTGAACAATAAAATCCTTGAGATGTTTAGGAAGACTGAAAACTCGGTTAGATCGTCGCAAAGTCACTTCCTTATTCACCTCTGAATCCCCATAAGAAATTTGCCTTTCCATTGAGTCGCCAACCTCTTTAAAAATCAAATCACTCCCCCTTGCTCCCATATTTGCCTTTCTCCTTTCCAGACTTTGGCCTGCCTGCTTCTCGGCTCGGCCCGAGTCAGGAGTGTCTTGGACTTCCATAAGTCTATCTCCATTACTGGGCCCTTTGCCGTCCTTTCCTTTTGGGTCTTGGCCCATTAGTTCCCCCATTTGATCTGCTTCCAGAATCTGCCGGGCGGGACTGGGCCCAAGTGCATCGCCAGCCTTTTCTGCTTCTTCATGCCGAATAGGGCTGGGCCTTTCCCAGCATTCGGACTGGGTTGATACCTCTCCACCGAATCGGCCCAGTCCCCTTGTCTTGGATTGAGTGCTCCCTATTGCCACTTTTGGATTGCTTAGCATGTTCCCATCCATAAATAGCGGTCCACCTTCTGTTTGCTTTGATTTTCCATTGTCGGTGGCAAATGGAAAGATGGATTCGCAAAACCTCACATCCCTTGATACAAACATCTGTTGCTTCTCCAAATCATAAAGCCTCCAACCCTTCTTTCCATGAGGATACCCGATAAAAATACACTTACGAGACCTTGGTTCAAATTTATCTTTAGTCCGTGAGTGATCATAGCATAATGACCCAAAAACTCGTAGATTTGAGTAATTGGGTGGCTTACCGAAAAGTATCTCATGAGGACTTTTATTATCCAGTAAAGGCGTTGGAGTGATATTTATCAGGTGGACAGTCGTCGAAACACATTCGCCCCAGAACTTTCCCGGTAATGAAGCCTGAAACATGAGGGCCCTAGCAACATTTAGGATGTGCCAATGCTTCCTCTCAACCCGACCATTCTGTTGTGGCGTATCTGTGCAAGATGTCTGGTGCACGATGCCATGTGCAGCAAAAAAATTTCGTAACTCCCTTGACAAAAACTCCATTCCATTATCACTTCTCAGAATCGTAATCGTGCGATCAAACTGATTCTTGATCAAATTATAAAAATCAATGATGAACTGTCGAGCCTCAGATTTTTCTCGTAATAGATAAACCCATACTCCACGACTAAAATCATTAACGATGGTCAAGAAATAATTTGCTCCACAACTAGCCTTTATTTTATACGATCCCCATAAATCACAGTGTATCAACTGAAATGGATGCTCAGCTTTATTCAAACTTAACTGAAACTATGAGCGTGTCTGTTTCGCCCTAAGACATACATCACACTCCTTATTACTTCTTTCTCCAAAATTTAAAATAGTACCATTCAATTTTATTATGCGAGATGGATGACCGAGCCTCTGATGCCAAATATCCATAGAATCTTCCATAACTGCCAGGCATTTTGGTGCAGCCGCCACTCACCTTAGATAATAGACCCCTCCTCGTAGTTCACCCA
The DNA here is from genome assembly GCF_007655135.1 of Punica granatum. Taxonomy (NCBI): domain Eukaryota; kingdom Viridiplantae; phylum Streptophyta; class Magnoliopsida; order Myrtales; family Lythraceae; genus Punica; species Punica granatum. Next base: position 13,029,057 of record NC_045134.1, on the reverse strand, counting down.
CTCCAAGCGTCCTCCTCGAGGTGCGGTCCTGAATAATACACAAATTGAAGTAAAATGTCACATAACAATCCATCTCCTTTGATAACTGTGCAATAGAAATCAAATTGCAATTGAAAACGGGCACATAGAGCACGTTAGTAATCTCCATCATGTTTGTAATCATCACATTTCCCGTTCAGGTGGCTTGTACGATGCCTCCGTTAGGGATATAAACCGGTGCATCACCCTTAATTGGATTAGTGCTCAAAAAATTTTCAAGACACCCCGTCATGTGTCTCGAGGCTCCCGTATCCAAAATCCATTCATCCTGCAAGGCTACAAAATCAAATTCTTTACCGACAAGTCGGTTTAGATCCATGGCGTCTTGTGAGAGCATAGATAATAATTTCTGGAATTGATCATCGGGGAGAGCCTCCAGCCGCTCAGCCCGTGAAGCTGATGCCTGGACTGTCTGGACCGCATTCGCTCGATCCGGGCCTCGCTGAATTTGGGCTCTTCCTCGCGGCCCAGTGCTCTGCTTGGGCTGTCCCTGTTCAGGCCCTTTTCCCGCATTCTGCCTGGACTTGGAATGCCAAGATGGGTATCCGATTAGGGCCCAGCAGGAATTCTTGGAGTGGCCCACCTTTCCGCAATTGCTGCAGGTCCCTTTCCCTTTCGCGAAGCCATTAAACTTGTTCGTCCCTGTTCGCTCGAGCTCTTCCTCTCTGGCGAGAAAAACAACAGATTCAGGAGCCGATTCTCGGGATCTTGCAATCACTCTTTGCCGTTCCTCGTTCGCTACCATATTGAACACCTTGTTTAAGTTGGGTATCGGCTCAATGCTGAGGATTGTTGAGCGGATTGTGTTGAATTCTGCAGAAAGTCCCATAAGGAACTGATAGCATTTCTCCGTCTCCTTCTGTGCGGCGATCGTGGCTCTCGCTCCACACCTGCATCCCGGATGTTCCAGGTAGAATTCTAGCTCGTCCCACAGCAATTTCAATTTTCCGTAGTAATCCCGAACACTTAACCCCTCTTGCCTGAGAAGACAAATTTCTGTCTTAATCTAAAAAACCCTAGCTTGATTACCCTCGGAATACCTCTCCTTGAGGTCTTCCCACAGGTTTCTGGCGTCTTCCGCATAACCAACCATGGCTTGGAGACCTCCTTCCATGGTGTTGAACATCCACGCCAAGATGGTGGAATTGCACCTTTCCCACCGTTCCCTGAGAGGATCGTCCTCCCCCGGCTTCTGCAGAGTCCCATCGATGAAGGGCAGTTTGTTTCTTGCCCGAAGCGCAATTAACATGGCCCTCGACCATGTCAGGTAATTGTCGCCGTTTAGTGTGCATCCGATCACTTGAGCTCCTGTGCTGTCGGATGAACCAAGATGATAAACAGGTGGGACCTCAATGCTTCTTGCTGAGCCGTCCCTTGCCTTCCTATCCTTGGACGATTCAATGTCCAGTCTTGGACTCTTCTCATAGTCACTGATAACGGACATTGTGTAATCGGAGGGATTTCAACCGGTCCAGGAGCGTAATTGCTCTGATACCATGTGAAGATTGAAATGATCCGACTCAAGTTTCATTGAAACATTCGGAGCTGTAAATAGCTCGTGAGGTTTTTACATAGAAGGAAAATAATAAATGGTATATGTCTAATATCCTCGACTACCTAAAATATCAAATACCAAAAAGGAAAAATTCTTAATGTACAATTATACAAATGTAATAGTAACAATGGCATGGAATGAAGGCATCAAAAGCCATTTTGATGCCTCTCTCTCTCTCTCTCTCGCCTCCCTTTCTTCCCTCTCTGTGCTTGATTCTCTCATCTGAAGAGACCAGCAGTTAGTCCTTGAACCTCGAAAGAATACATAAATAAAATAAGAGTCCCCTTTTCTTCTTGATGCGATATTGTTTTTCCCAGGTCACATGTCTCCACGCGATCAGCCTTAGTTGTCGCATTTCTAAGGGTCCTCGATTGGCTGACTCGCGAATCCCTTATTCTTTTCTATCTCTATCCCTTTGATAAATCTATCTTCCCATTATACCGTACATCGAACATCAACCTCCGGTCCTTCGTCGACCTTAGTTCGTCCATCGACCTCGAGTCCTTTACCTCATATACTCAACCTCGGGTCCTCAAGTCCTCGACCTCAGGCCTTCAACTTTACACCCTCGACCTCGGGTCCTCAGGTCCTCGAACTCACGTCGTCCTCCACCTGACATCGTCCTTTGACCTCACATCGCCTGTCGACCTCACATCGCCTGTCGACCTCGGGTCCTCGACCTGACGTCGTCCTCGATCTCACGTTGTCCGTCGACCTCGGGTCCTCGACCTCATGTCATCTTCGTTCTCATGGCTTCCGTCGACCTCGGGTCCGTGACCTCAAATCGTCCCCGACCTCACGTCGTCTCTCAACCTCATGTCGTCCCTTGACCTTGGGTCCTCGACCTCAGGCACTAGACCTTGGGTCCTCTATTGCCTTCCTTCGAATGTTCCCCTTACCCTGCAACACCCCAGGATTACCCCCACGGAAGACACTTTGACGCCCCAGTTAGAGATAGAGAGAGAGAGGCTCTCAAATGCTGGAGAAGGGAAGAATGTACTTACCTTTGCCCTTTAGTGCCTCCTATTTATAGAGAAATTCTCCTTCCACATAGAGTACTCGAAGTGTATTTAATGGCATGTATAACTTACGACTATACACAATCGGATATTAAGATAAATCGTTGAGGTAGAACAATAATGTTATTTTAGACTTATCCGTGTTTGTCGTATCACTTCTCCTTCTCAAATTATCTTTCATACCAGACTTCAAGGCTAAGGGGATTCGATCGAAGTCCATCTCCCAGGATATGAAGTGGAGAGGCTACCATTCAGAAACACAGGGGCGGTTGAGGGTTTTATCGAGGGCCATTTTTGGGGTTCTATGAAGAGATTGGCTGTGGTAATAGGGGTTCCATGGAGGTAGAAGGAAGAAGAAGGTACAATGATGATGCTGGTAGTGGCTAAGATGAAGGTGGCAATGGAGACTAGGATGGCTGTGGTGGTGACACAGATGAATGTGAGACAAGAAAGAGGCAATTTTGGAATTTAAGATGACCACATGGTGATAATCCAGAGAGCCTCCCAAGATGGCTATTTGCATTACTACCAAGGTAGTAATGTAGATTGCTGAGGCTACCCAGATTAATGGGAAAAGTGTCCCAGTCAAACAAAGCAACGTGTGGGTCCAGGAAATTTAAAAGTCACATTATCAATAATCTGGATAGATTAATTATACCAAACTTCACCGGAGAGTAAAACACTTTCCATATGTTTACTTTCAGATCGATCGGGAATAATTTTTTATTGGCAAAAAAATTTTAAGTTCTCACACCTGGAAATTGTGGAAATTTCTGGAATAAATGGAATCTTAATTAAATTAAACTTGTTTGTTCAGCATAAGAAAATGACAAAAAAGCACTTGATAAAACTTGCTTTTCTTTTATGCTTGATCAATCAACATAAATTTTTTTTTTCAAAATTGCGGGCAGTGCCCCCGAAAATTTCTTGATACCAAAATGGTCCCATTTGGGATCAGAGATAGAAGGAAGAGAGAGTGAGTCGAGGAAGGCGACGAGGGGAGAGGACGGTGCAAGCCCCATTTCAGCAACCACCAATCCTGACTAGGTCGCCAAGATTGTGAGCCACCTTGTTTGTTGCAATGATAGCCGAAGTTGGAGTCACCACTGGCCAGAGTCTCTTCCCAAAGAGAGTGGTGAGATACGAGGTGGAGGCCCCGATCCTACCGACCGTCATCCAAATGAGGTCGCCGGTACCACCGTTTAAATGAGGTCACCCGCGGTCCTAGATTTCAAATTTTCAAAATTTGCTCCATCAAATAGTCTTACTTAATCAATTAATGACTAAATTGCGAGTTCTTAGATCAAGGAGAAGGTAAAGGCACTCAAAATTCTCAGGAATTAAAAAATTATCACTGGGATATGGATCATTATTTCGAAATTGCAGGAATTCGAAATGGAAGATCCAACATGTACCTGTAGGGTGATGCTAAACTGGGATGGACCCTTTTTTTAATGAATAATCTGAGGTAGACTTGTGAACGAGATGTCGCATTGGGTCTGACTTCAATCGCGGACTTAGTCGGAACTTCGACACCAATGGCTGTAATTCATAGACCGGCCTGTGTATGTCGAGAAGGGATGACGTTGCTGCGAAGAAGGGCTAACCGAGGACAAGGCCTCAGATACGGTACGAATTTTCTTGATAAAAAGGTAAAATATTCTTTTTCCATATTGCTATGTTTTTTTATTTAATGAAGAGAAATTGACATAGAAAAGAGGCAATATTTGTGTTGCACTAACAGACAAGAAACCTTCGAGTCATTTGATGCTTCTTTCATCTCCATAGTCACAACCTTCTCCTGGATTTTTATTGAGTTCTGCAGCATCAACAACTACTTTCTGAGTACATTCCGGTAAAATCGAGTTCACTGTCACCACCTACATTCCGGTAACATCGAGTTCACTGTCACCACTGCGGGTGATGAACTATATATGTATGGTGAAATCTTCGTCGTCACCACCGAGATGTACCATGTAATTCAGTTACAAATCTTCACGCAAGAACCAAGAAAAAATTGAGGAAAAACAAATTCACCAGCTCTTGTATGGGTAACTCACGGGGTTCCGCAAGAATCATTATTCGTATACCACCTATAGGTTAGAAGATTTTACTGTGATCTTTTCAATTTACAGTCTGTACAGTATAATTACATAAGCCTCGGAGTCCTCATAGAGCTTTCTGATCGAGCCTCTCGTTCCAATTCAGGCAACGAATCAAGCTGTGGAACCAGTCCCCTGTTTGGTCAGACTTGTTGACCGTAGGAAGCGGGTGCTGGCTCATCGATATTCGGACAGCATCCCCCCTCGACAGCTGCTGCCTTCTCTTCCCATCAAATGAGACCCACGCATTGCTCCGTGCATTGTCAGGAATCTGCATAAGCAGAATCCCAATCACCACAAATTTAGGACAAGTCTTTAAAGTGTTGAGAGAGAGAGAGATAAAGGAAGAGCGAACTGCCTTTCGGAGTAGAATTCATAGTTCAGACAAGATAACTGTTCTTTTGGTTAACCGTCTTGGAACTGTCTTGAAAACACTAAGTTCTAAAAGGTGTCTTCCTTTAGAGATTATCAGGAAGCAAACTTTTTGCTGCCAGTTTTTGCTAAAACCAGAACTAAACCGAATAAAAAATGTAGTTTTCATCAATCCAGCAATTGCCCCTAACAATAGCTACCACCGATAGCGACTGATTACTACAGGATTCCGATCATTAGTGTCGGTTTCAAAAACTAATTCTAAAAACAGCTTGCCAATCCACCCGATACCCTCTCCAATCCTCTTTCAACATCGGTCATACGCAAAATTCCACATTCACTGCAGTTTGGTAACAATAATTGCAACATATTGGGAGGGGGGGGGGGGGGGGGGGGGGGAGAGAGAGAGAGTGAGTGAAAAAAAACACTACTATGCTTTGTTTGTCTCCTCCTTTCAAGGAAACTCATGTAACAGACACTCAACCACCACCAATCAATGTGCTATCTGCAAATTTTATGCTCATAGTTTGCTTACCTTCAACTCGAGACGTGCAGAATCAGGAAGAATGACGGGTCTGAAAGAGAGGGAGTGTGGGCAGATCGGGGTAAACAACATACATGGAACATTTGGGTGCACCTGAATTCAAAAGATCATGTTAGGGAAACACCGCTACACTACCATAAACTGGTGCTTTCTTCCTATAAACATCGCTCCCTTAAGCCACAACTGAATAATAATTATACAGTAACTAGACTCTGAACATATATCAGACCCAAAGCACTCCAGATCAAGTCCTTGAATAAGTTTGTTTCCTTATCATAGAGCGTATACTGAAACATCAAAATTTAAGAACCATGAGCGCACCATAGAACCTCCTGCAGCTGTTGAGTAAGCAGTACTGCCCGTTGGTGTGGCTACTATGACTCCATCCCCTTGCACCTAAACCAAAAATAAAGGATTAATTGGAATCATCAATAAACTTAAGCTATATTTTCTATATATTTTTTTCATTTAGTCTTATTTTGTAAGAATGCAGTTCTATAAACTGACCTTAGTAATAAGACGCTCATGCTCATAGCATTCTATTTTGGAGAGGTAAGGATTGGACCCTCGGTCAACCACAATCTCATTCAGCACATCAAATACTTTCCCGGGCATCGGTTTACCATTTCGGAAGATTTCACAGCGGAGGCGCATTCTGAGAGTTATATAAACACCTTCTACCGTATCATTTCCATGGATGACCTGTCTCAAATCCTTCCTGTAATCTTCAAACTGGATAAGTTACAAAGAGAAAAGGGTCAAATATCTGACTTCTCATTGAAGATTAGCAAAAACCCCGGGGTGGGGGGAAGGGAAAAAAAGAACTGCCCAAGAGATGGAAAAAAAATATAGAAATTTTGTTAGTCGACTGATTAGAAGTTTAAAGTGAGGAGTGGTAACATATATCAGGTTTGACTTCCCACAGCATTGTCTAACAAGTTCCGAGCCCTCTGACCACCATGAGGGTTTTGAAGAGGCTCAAATTACTTGGTACACGGGCTTTTCAATGACCTAGGATTAGCTACTTAATGAGCCTCTCGAAATTCAAATCGTGTTCCTTAAAGAGAGAAGGGAGGAAGACTTACAGCATGGGAAGTGAGAAATCCTAGTGACCCTAGATTGAATGAAACCACAGGTGGGACAGCGCCTCTGAATAAATTTGATGCATGTAATATCACACCGTCTCCTCCCATACAAGCCACAAAATCGACCCTCTCATGAAGATCGCTGTTTAATAGAGTCAACAAAGATAAGTTGCTGTTTTTTAAACTAACATAGAATTTACTAATATGTGGTAATTTTGGTTACTTTTTTTCATTCTAATCTCAAGTTTCAATAAGTACCTTGTATCTTGACTATAAAATGTTTGGATAAATCCAAATCCTGGGATTCTAGCAAGGATATCATGCACCTCAGGTTCAACAAGAACATTCATCTTCTCCTGGTGATACAAGAAAGAAGCAACCTACGGGAGAAAATAGAAATGGTAATCATTATCACATAACACAGCCTTCAAAGATACCAGACCATGGCAGTATTATCCCATTTTACAATCAGTAGTAAAGAGAATATCAAAGAGCCTTCAAAAACACCTATTTTATTATAAGTGGAAGTGGACGTTGCCCATTAAACATAAACATGATAATACATCATCAATAGGCTAGCCTTTCCAAAAAAGAATAAAGAACATGTAATTTCAGGCTATTTCCAAGGACAAAAACGCTCAAGCACTTTCAATTAAAACGTAACAGTAGATCCAAAGTACATGATGGCTTGTTTTGCTTTCATAAAAACTGTCAGGAAAATTGCAACATAAATCAATTAGACACATGATTCACTTCTTTATGCAGTATAATTGTCCAACTTCATCAGAGTTTATCTACACACGTTTCCTGCAAATATTAGCTGTAAAAGAAATATTACAATGCTAGCTTATCACAAGCAACATTAGATAAGATAAACTTTCAAATATTACCTCTTTAGTTTCTTCCATGAGTTCAGGCCCGATCTTTTTCAACAAAAGAACAGTCTTTGGAGTAGATTTCCACATAAGCATCTGCTGCTGTGTACTAGGGTGGGTAAAGGCCAAGGATGACTCAGTCACCTTCTCCCGGGCGCAAGAGAAACCATCTGTCCTGACCAAAAACATCTCCGCTTTCTTTCTCGATTGCACTCTCACAACACCAGTTGCAGAAGCACACATGTTCCCTTCAATTTGCTCAAAACCATCATTACCTAGAACTACAGAAGCGGTTGCTCTGTTTCTTTCCTGATTCTGGACAGTTTCCTTGGCCAGATTCTTACCGTTGTCATAGTCTACTTTGATGGGTGCACTAGTAGAGACAGAAGCAACCCTTTCCTTTTCAATAAACCCATTGACATACCCCTCCTTCTTATCATTGGTAGCTGGTTTTCCATTCAGATTTGGAGACGGATTCTTGGCTGTGAGGGATCCATTAAAGTTTCTTGCGTCAACAGATTGTATTGGTGATTTAGGAGTGGAGTTTTTGCCCTTCAGTGTTGCTTCCATAAGTTTACGGTGAAAACTGAAATAAGTGGGAGGTGAGATACTTCTGCTTTTGAGGAAACTTGTCATCTCCTTGCGGGATAAAACATTGGGTGGAGGTATCTGAGCTCTCATAGGGTCAATGTCTGTGAAGCTCCTCTGAGATCTCACCACATTACTATTTGGCTCCAGAGCTTCATTGCCTCCACTAGACCTATTACCAATGTGGCCTCCTCCAACACTTCCATTTCCTGTTTCAACTTTCAAGGGAGCTTTCTCACTAGATATCCCATTCGAGCTGCCCACTTCGTTAAGCATTATTTGATCTTCCTCTTCTCTTGGGGACGAGCTACCTTCTACGATCAACGATTCAACTGAATTATCCACCCGAGCAGTAGCTTTTTCTTCTGAGTCCATCAAAGTAGGGACAAGTTGATTAGAAAGCCTACTCATGTACTGCCGCCATCGGGAGACCATAGCAGAAGTTCTCCAAACTCCTTCCCTGCTGTGGAGATACAAGGGCCTCTTCCTACAATCTGCCACCAATGCAGCAAACTTATCCACCTGCTCCATTGTAGGAGCAGTCCCCACCTCCACAGGGAGCCGGAACAACTCAATCTTCCCATGCGCAATAGCCTCATCTAGGACCCCTTGATAAAATTTATCCTTCACTGATTCTGCTCTGAGATCTACGATAGTCTTGAACCCTTTCATTATCAGCCATTCTAAGCCCTCTTCCGTCACCTGTCCACCCTTCCAGAATGCAACCTCGGAGTCCTCACTGGCCATGTCTTCCTTCGATGTGGACAAGTAGACAGGTCTCCAATTAGCAAGCAGTGCATGAGGAGGAGTCTCATCACCACGGCCAAAGCCTGTATCATAACATACGTTCTTCAGTCTCTGCAATTTTCTCCACACGTCAAGGTTCCGATCATCATCATCACTAGGTGTTAAAAAGTCTTCAAGGGCAACGTGTAAGCTCTCACAGCACCGTTTCATCTCATTCCTGAAAATGGCGAGCGGGGGAAGATTGTCCTCCATCAGGCTCATGTCTCCAAAGTGGAATGAGTTGTTTGCCATGGAGATTCTTCCTGAGAGAACATCCTCTCTCCCTTTGTTCAACAGAGATATTATGCATCCCAGGACTGACACTATCTTGTCTTCCAGCAATGGTTTCTCCTCAGAGGGATAATCGTAAGGAACAGTGCATTCTCCAGTGAAAGGATTGCAGAGCGTATCCATCAGTGCAGCATGAAGCCCTTCGGCTGCTCGGAAAATACGGCAGTAGGCTTCGACCTCCGCAATGTCCCCAGGGACTGGCCCGATCCAGTGGGACTGCGACTGCGATACATCATGGGAGTAGCCAAATTTCTGATTGAAACAAAAACAGTGTCAACTTGGGGTATTATCCATCAATTTGTCTAAAGACAATGCAATACTCCCAGAAAACTGCTCATCAAAAGATGCAAAGTGTTGATTGCAAGACAAGAAAGCTCTCAAAATTTGATTTTTTTTGCCAAACTTCAGATACAGAACTTATAGTTGCGAAATACCGAAACCGAGTCAAAACAACCCGTAATAAGAATAAAAGAGGAGATTACAGAACTGCAAAGAAACATAAACTTCGAAGCTACTGAAGCATTTCAACCCCAACTTCTCCAAGATTCGACGATCATCTCCCCAACTTGTCAGCTACAGCAAAGCTAAAACGAGCAATCGAAATCAAACTCATTCTCCTCCCTGAACGCCTCCCTACTAAGTTCAAAAGCCAGAATTTTTCCGGTCGAAAAGTTCCAGTCGATCTCCGGCACAGTAGAAGAGCAGAAACCGAACAGATTAAAACCCGAAAGGCATAGCGCAGAGCACACACCAGACACCAACCTGAGAGTCCAGCCGGAAGTTGGGGGAGAAGGGCTTCGAAATCTCCGCGCTAACCACGAACCTGATGCGCTTGCTGGGAGAAACCAGGGACCCGTACCCGAGAATCCGACCCGAGTGCAGACTCAGCACCCGGGGGCAATAATGGGCGGCCGCCGGAGGCGACCCGTTCATGTCGAAGACGTCGACCGCCAGGTGGCGCGTGAAGAAGCAGCACGTCACCATGCGCGTGAACTATAAAATGAATCCTCCCCTTTCAGCTCGATCTGCTACTGGGTCTTTATGGGTTCGTCATGCCATTGCAGGATTTGCTCCATGTAAGAGGAATTAACCAGTGGTTGTGTGATTTGAAGGGGATGATGATGGGACTGTTGAAGGGGATGAGAGAGTGGATAATATCTTTTTGGAGGAGTGTGGATTATTGGCGGAGGATTAGTGGTGGTGGCAGTGTTTGGGGCTATGTGGATTTTGTTTCCTTCCGTTGTCGAGTGTCTCTCGTTTGCCGCCTGCGAGAGCTTGTTCTTGATTTTGACAGTCATTGGCGTTCTCAGATGTTCTTCAATGTCTGTTTCGAGCAGGGAAGGGAAGCGGGTGAAGGAATCCTTTGCCCTGCACTGCCCTGCCGCATGTTTCCCACCCTCGATCTTCCCGAATGGTGAAAATTGACACGAGTTTATGACGTGAATTTGCCGCTGCAAGAGATGAATTTAATTTTGGACATTAGCTATCGGGGTCACACCTGACCGTCGGATGCGCTGTTGTACGTGGACCCCACGCGGATCCGACACAGGCGAGCCCGCTCGATCTCTCTTTAATTTTACCTTTCCTATTAGTTTTCTTCCAATAATGAGTTGCATTTAGTCGATCAGATTAATAGGATTTATGATTAAGATATGATGTAAATATAAATTGGACTATGCTAAAAGGTGTTTGCAGAGCGTTTGGTTATATCATCGTGATATTATGTCAATTTACTATACTGCCTTAACTAATTTAATAAAAGAAAAGATTTTTCGGTGGACTAAGCTGGCTAACATCAATACAAAAAAGTAAACCGGCATGTGATAATGGAGGCCTTAATAATATAGTCTAATAAAAAGCGACCTCAGCGGTTAGGAATTGGACGAAGAGTGGCAACTCTCATTAGAAATAGCTCTGCTTACAAGCTAATTTGTGCAGCTTTCATTACTTTAAAAAAAAAAAAAGGAGCTAATTTGTGCAGCAATTGTCGTACTTTTTAAGTATGAGACACCGTAATCTTTCAATTCCTTGCAATGAACTCCCTAACTTTCTCATTAAAAAAAAAAAAAGAATAATCTTTTACTCCAATACAACTCAAGTCTATGTGAGAGAGGGAGAGGTGGAGTTTCTATTTTTTCTGCTTAACCTATGATCTGGCTTTCCTGATCTTCTTCATCTTCTCTGATAATCCAACAATCCTCTCTAATTACTGCAACCAAGGGGTTATGATCAATGAGCCCCAACCACCTTGATCAACATAATTGTCAAGGAAAGGAAAAGAATCACAGACATCGGTCGAGGTCAACCTAGTTCAGTTGACCTCCGTCCGGCCTTGATCAAGTCATCATCAAAGACTTCGCTAAGTTCCAGCAAGTCCAAATGAGGTCGCTTCATGATGCGGCTTGTAGGCCATTGCGATTGTTATTAGAGGGTACTAGAGATGTCATAGAAAATAGCAATCATATCACATCTATTGAATTTGAATGATATGATTCAACTAGAGAAACCTATACACGGGCATGACGAAGGATCACATGATGACAGAATCAGACATGAATGCGAGTTTAGTGATGTGCACGTGCCAACTAGACCAATTACAAGAGCACGAGCCAAGCGAATCCAACAAGTCATGCGAAGGCTAGTATTGTCTGTCCTTGGAGGAGAGGTTGAGCTCTAGGGCGAGATACGTGTGGAAGAAAAAGCCACGACCATTATTATCCTACAAGTCCAATTAGAAGATAATCCAAGTATAAAGGACTGAATTTAGATTATTTGTTCCAAGATATAATTAGTTGCTTTAAATAAGTTGGGCCTATTTCATTTTTGGGGTTGCTATACTTAGAATTTGTTTTAACAAAGTCCATAAGTCCATTTAAATTAGTAGTTAGTATCACTATATATAATGGCATGTGGCCTCCATAGAGAGATCGAGCAAATTACATTCAATTTGTGCGAGATATTTTCTCCGAGTTGCTCTTCAACAACTTTGTGGCTGATGCAAGTGTGATAATTTGTAATTCCCGATATTTATAATATTGGTTTCTATCTCCTTATATAACTAGCAGATCAATATTTCATATTATAACATTAGTTTCTAGCTCTTTATAGTCAGCAAATCAATATTTCCTATCATTGAAACCTTCATTGGACGATTCCGGGTTTGACCTCATCCTATTGTTGCTAGGTCTCGCGGCAGGTTCGTCGAGGTTCGTATCATTTGGTATCAAAGCAACTAGCAATTTTCGGTGTCATGACCTCAGGCCTTGTGGTACCTGCAATAGCTATTCGGATCATTACTCACATCCCCTTTCTTCTTGACTTGTGAGGGCGTTGCTAAACCAAGTCGCTCGATCTCATTGAGAACAGCGACTTTCGATGCATTGAGGGGTGTAAACTTCTGGAACCAAGTAGACTGCTTTTGGTCTAGACGGTCTTCCTCTTTCAAGTGATCTTTTCTTTTCTCACCTACATGCTCTTTCTTCTTCCATGCGGAGACGGACACTTCGACGACCATGGACTTCATGTGAGTGTTTATGTGTTCACACGGCACATGTTGGTAAAGGGTGAGAAAGACCACATTGTGCCACGTGAAGGCAGGTGTTAAGAGAGATTAAATATTAAAGAGAAATCTACGAATTTATAAGAGATTGAGTTTCACAATCTACCAACTTAAATTTTTGTATTGGAGATGAGTGTCAATTGCTTATAAACCCACTGAAATTTTAAAATATCATATCTAATATAAAACCCCCTCCATTTCGAATACACCTCCACTTATTTATCCTAATGAGTCCAAGTAATTATCCTATATTGTATAGTCTACCACCAATCATGGGATCAGACGATTTTGTCTGGTTGAATGTTGACCAGCCATACCATGCATTCAAATTATCATCATTTAGGCATATTAACATTCGCTTCGTGACCAAATATATGATAGTAATTAGGCGTGTCATCTTAGCCTTAGGGTTAATCTCACTAAGGACAAAAAAAGAAAAGCATTAAAATAGGATCATTTCATTAAACCAAAAAAGAAAATGCATAGTTAACTTAGCCATCCTCAATTAAATAAAATGAATTGAACCCTAAGCATTATGATATAGTCTTAGGATTAATTCCGTTACACATTGTAGGTCCATTGAATGAAGAAGATACATGTAGGATAAATCATTAGCTAGTGCATAGAGACATAAACAATGGCATATAGACTCGGGCTAATAACTTGAAAACACAAAAAGAATAGGTTTAGACTAGATGCATCGCTCTCGTAAAAGATACAGTTAAACAACTTGGGGGAGGAAATTATCTGTTTTTTTTTTTCCTCAGCTGGAGGAAAAAAATTATCTTAGCCCTTAGGCTTGAATGAGGCAAGTAGGCTAACAAAATTAGAGATTAATTAAAAAAAAATTCGTTTAGCCTAGCTGATAAAAAGACATCTCACGAATAAGGCTTGGACTTTCGGCTCCCAGTCATCATCTTGGGCTCATAGATTTTAATCTAGATATATGCACTGCACTTCCTAGCACATTGGCCCAATCCATCTTCGGATCATTAATCTCATAGGCCCATCTCAACTTAAGCCTAGGCCCATTCTTTCGAGCCCATTTCCTATAGGCTAAGTCCACTTAGATTAGGCCCACTTGCCTTGCACAATCTACATTCACTTGTTTTATCTCCATCAAAGCTTTCTCTCTTTTAAACCGTTTCGGATAACGTGACCCTGACCAGCCGAATAGGTAACAATTGGATTTGAATGAAAAAGGACCAAAGTTAATCTATCAAAGGTACGGTCCATATATCTCATAGTTAAAATTAGCATGTGACGAAGGAAAATCTAAAAATTATCATGCACCTGGAAGCTTTGCATCCGCTCATCGCTGTATGCACCTTTCCGTTGCCCTGAAATATTTTCCGTAGGATTACCGTGAATTTACTAAGAAATTTTCCTCGGAAAATCCCTCAGTAAATCACTATGTTCTAGTTCTGGTAGCTAGGCATATTCCCACGCGTCTTTATACTAGACGAATTATAAATCACTATTAATTCATAAAACACATATAACCTCAGCTTTCAGAAATTTATATAACAAGAAGAAAATAGTCACATGATTGTTTCATGTATAGGAAATACTAAAACTATCATATGTTTATGCACGTAATCTAATTTTAATTGTCGTAATCTCATGATTTTTCATTATTTTGTGCGACTACGAGATTACCTCAAATATTTCAGTTATTAAACATTAAGAAACCGTAATGTCAGTGATCCAAAAGTTGAGATTAACTTGAAGTAGTCTAGATTATTTTAAGTACTCACTTTTCACTTGTCCGTTACTCTTTTATTTATTTATTTATTTTGCTGGAATTCACTTGTCCATTACTCAAAGTCTAATTTGATCCAATAAATAATTTGTTAAAATGAGTGGTCAATATTAAGTGACACCATTGGCCGACCATTTGGAAAACTTCCTGCACCTCTGAACGGAGCACGCAAAGATATGTTGTCTTTCTCCCTCTTCCACTTTGGCCCTCCTTATCACGGCCGATTGACAATCTCCGATTTTGATTTGACGGTTTCGATTTGATTAAATGTCATTTAAGGTCCAATTATAAACCCAAGGGACAAGACTTGTTAGTTGTTTAAAACTTTCAAGCACTGTCCGATAAACTAAAGTATCTATACAGAAATTGCACCTTTTATCGGGTTGTCTGGAGATAATCACCTTGAGATATGCAATCAAGCATTATTCCAAACACCACTGTTAAAGATTTGATCAACTTCGTTATTTGCCCTTCATCTACCTTGATTACAAACTCTATGATAAAGCTTGCTTTTCATTATATATCGCCATTACTCTTTATCAATTGTGGATCTCACGAAATGATGTCTTATATGTAGGTAAATCTACAGACCTACATGAAACTGTCAAAAAAATCAAGAGGACATACAGGGAGCCCTCCAGCACTGGACACAACATGGGACAACAAGAAGGAATCTTGGCATTCGCATCACAATAGCTAGAATCAAGGTTGAAACCTACAAGATATGAGTGGGGCTTCATTAGCACTGATGCAACCTGGAACATCAACAGATCATGCCTTACTGGTGTCTCACAGCGACCAAATAGACCAGCAGCACTCTCATGGTTCCAAATCTCGCGTGAAGCAAAGCCACTGTAAGCAGAAGCCAAATCTGTCCTTCTTGCTCTGTCCATAGCTGCTGACAGAGGATGGCGAAAGATTTGGCTACGTTGTAACGCCATGCTTTTAGTGAATGCCATTTTATACCCACACGATGCACTATGGGAGATTAGGAGTATAGTTTTGGATATTATTAGTGTGTTAAATCTTTTTACTGAATGGTTATGTACTTGGATCCCAAAGTCGGATAACTCTCTCGCTCATGACTTGGGCCAGTTCGATTCTATGTCAAATTTTCACTTTCTATGTACTTATGAGGGGTGTTCTAACCTTATGTAGATGCTACTACGGATTAATAATATTGTGCATTATCTAGCCAAAAGAAGAAGAAGAAGAAAACTTCCAAGCACTGACAAGGGGACACGTGTCAATTACAAGCAAGGGCCAAATCCGTATATTTTACGTGTAGCAAATTAGAAGACAACAAACTCTGTCGTTGGATGATTTTCTGACTGAAATTCAATTTGAGTATTGTTGAATTACTAAAAGTATTAAATTTAATTACAAAGTTACGTGTTCATTTATTATTTTTCATTGAATATAAACCCTTTTATAAAATTTATTATGTTTAAAAAATATTTTGAATTACTAAGAAAGTAAATGTTAATATAGCATATTATAGTATTTGATATGTAATATGATACGATGAATTATAAATAGTCCATTGTGCCATGCCGGTTAAATAAGTATGAAAATGATTTAATAGTATATTCGGATATTTAAATTGCTGTTAAATAGGTACACATAATGGGAAGAATGACGAACGTTCTTGCATTATCTTCACATTTATGAGTTTAGGAAGTATTAAGGTATATAAACTATCTAATTCGTTGGTTAAATGAAAAATCTCTTATATATATATATATATATATAGACACTTACATATAGGTGTTGACGATGGGAGCACCAAGAAACAGGCAATCATGACCTAAGAGTATAGCTCTAAAATGCTTACATGAGAAGCTCTCATTTCATGAGAATAAATAAATAACTTCTGTACATATAGATGTATGATCTATGCCCAACCATCAAACACAAACTCAAGAGCGTGCAGGAAATTATGTTTATACCCTAATATTAATTTCACGTAAAAAACAGGAACATAATTTCACGGAAATTATATTTACTCACAGACAATATAAGTAAAAGATAATGTAGTTTAAAAAATCAGTGTGTTTATGAGATATATATATATATATATATATATATATAAACATAACGGAAGTTCACAGCTGCTAGTATAGTCTACTTAGTAAAGTGGCAGAGCTACAAAGGTCATTTATTTATTTAATTATTATTATTATTATTATTATTCCAAAATAGTTGGCTTGATGGTTAAAGGAAGAGACTTGGTGAAGTTGATCCCGCATTTAAGTCGCACTAAAAGTCATACTAGGCCATTTACAAGCATATGCCCGGACTGACCTATCCCTTGAACTTAGGGGATATTTATATGAATATTAGTGAAACCGGAACGTTTCTTACAAAGTTTTTTTTTGGCAGTATAACACACAAGTTGAGTCGTCAGAGAAGTGGGGAAAGGGACCACTGGTCACTTGGGTGAAAATGGAGACCAATTGCAAAAGCAATAAAATCAAACATAAAGACATCAGTGCCAATAGCAGTTGGGTTGGCTTTGTCAAGAGCCCCATGAACAAACCCTTACTTGTTCTGCCACTCCGAAAGTTTATGGTCCTCTTAACCCATAATAGAAATGTTCTTTAGTCTTTAACTTACCCCTTTCCCATTAACCCATGCTCCCCCGTCCTTTTCCTTTTTCCTCCTCCTTTTTTTTTTCCCTCCTTTTTCTTTCCAATAATTCTCTTTCCACATCCATATATCTATATCTTAATTCTAAAACATAAAAAGCATTTAATTACATATACTTTCGGAAGACAAAAAACAAAAAAAAAACAAAAACAAATGCTCAATCGTGTGGACAACTTATTTGATTCTAAAATGTCGTCTACTTCATTTATGCATAATAGTTAAGAATTGATATGTGAGTACATAACATCTCATATGAAGACTGGTTTATCGGATCCATGTGTTGCACGAATTTTGTTAAAAAAAATCTTATAAAAATTTAAATATGAAAACTATAATTTCTAAAATTTATAATTTATATCAACATGTAAAAGTTTAATTTTTATATTGTATAAATTTTAAATGCAGTAAATTCAGACTTTTGATAGAAGAATATATATATATATATATAAAATATCAAAAGTTCTTAAGTAAGGAATTCATGTAATATATACATTATCACAATTATCAATATAATTTCTACAAAAATTTATTTAAACTTTAAATATTTTAGATCAAATCGTTAGTTTTATCTAATGAAAGAATAATTAATACTCCCATAGCCTATCAAGATTTTTAAAACTTCAATATTTGCTTGTTGTTTATTATGACTGATAGTTCATATATTAATTTTCTTAAATTTGAATACTTTAAGATAAAATGACCTAATCACTAAATGAAAAATTGACTTAATTAAGCTTCTATAAGATTAGCTATAATTCTTAACATTTTTATATTGATTTTAATTTTATATAATTATAAATACTTTTTAATTTTCTTAATTATGAATATATTTATTTATTAATGAAATAACTATATATGATCGAAATTTTCAAATATTCTTGAAATTTTCAAATATTATTTTCTTTGAATATTTTCTTTATATTCATACATATTTTTATTATTAATTATAATATTAAATAATATATGTTAATTTTAATATAGTATATTAGCATATGAATTAGTAATGAATTTATTGTTTTGCCCCCGTAATCAACTTTATATATATACGAGGATGTTCAACTCGTGTGTTGCATGGATTTTGTTCAAGAAATTTTATAATAAAAAAATGACCTATGAAAATAATAGTTGATATGGAGAAGAGAGTTTGCGTACACTACAATTTTTCATCTTTTTTTTTATTCTACAAATTTGAAAATGGTAAATTTTATGTTACAATTATAAATATTTAATTTGAGAATTATATGTAAAGATTTGTGTACATAATTATCATTTTAATTATCAACGAAATTTTTTAATAAAATAATTTTAAAAAATTATGTTAAGTCCAAATTCTCGATTTTGTTCGGTAAAAGAATAGTAATTATAAGACCTTTAAACTTTTGGACTTTTTATATTCTCCTATGATTTTTTTTATATAATAAGTGTTCATGATTTTGAATAAATTGATTTTAATAATTTATCTAATGAACCTTTAATTTCTCTTTTCCCTTATATCATTATTACTCATAATAATAAATTATTATCATTTAATTTCATTATAATATATTGGTATTAATATATGAATTAGTAAGACTTTTACTATTTTACCCCTAAATATTAGGTTGGGAGTCAATTTTATATATTATATAGATGTATCGATGTTACATGAAGATAAGAGTTTCAAATATTAATGTTACACGCTTTTTTTTTTAACTTAAAACTTTTTTTTTCTAGTGTAATTGGTATTTAGAAGTCCATTAGGCCATGACTAATCCAGTTTGAGCCGAATCGGCACACTAAGGGGTAAAGTTCTCTCAGCGTGGATTTTCTCCATTCACAAAATTCGAACATGAGATCTTAATTTCAGGAGAACAAGCGTTGAATCACTTGAAACAACCCTCGTTAGTTATGCTATAGTACTTTACAGATTCATATATGAGGATTGGAAAAACAACTTAGACCCACATCTTTAAAAAGATTAAGGACTATAGTACGTAGCACATGATGAAATTTTGAGTCGAGTACTGTCTTAATTTTTTCAATTATAAATGAGCCTAATACGAGAAAATAGAAAATCTATGGAACCTCTAAATTTAAGTTACCAAGCGAGGACATGTGTCACTGACGTAAATCTCATTTGTCAGTAGTCTCTTAATTTTCAAGTGAGATATTCATAGATATCTCAGCCTATTTTTACTGAGATTAGTCCTATTCGGTTATCAACTAGAGCGATGCAAGCCTAGCATGCATAAGGAATTCCACTAGTGAGAATCGAACCTAAAACCTCTGAATCCCAGATCGAGTGCAATGCTGCTGCACCAGACCTTTTTATCTTTTTATTATTCCCCTAATGGTGTCTCCCTCATCTCTCCTTACCCTTTATATCTCCTGCCTGTCTTCTTTATTTGCAAGAAAGAGAGGCATATTAGGTGGGTTTAAAGAAGGAGGAGAAGAGATCAAGAGAAGAGAGATCAGAGAGAGATGGGGAGAGGGAAGATTGAGATCAAGAGGATAGAGAACTCAAGCAACAGGCAGGTCACATACTCCAAGAGGAGGAATGGCATCATCAAGAAGGCCAAGGAGATCACTGTCCTCTGCGATGCCAAAGTCTCCCTCATCATCTACGCCAGCTCCGGCAAGATGCACGAATACTGCAGCCCCTCCACCACGTATTAATAATCATGAACCCTTACAATTAGTTTTTTTTTTTTTTTTCCTTTTTTGATGATTTTCATGGTTCTTTACGAAATAATAATTTTGAAAAATATGTCTATATGTCTCTGTGTGTGTGTTTCATGAATATGGAAGGTTGGTCGATATACTGGAGCACTACCACAGGCTGTCCGGGAAGAGGCTCTGGGATGCTAAGCATGAGGTGACTTATTTCTTCTTCTTCTTCTTCTTCTTTGGAATTATTCTCCTTTTCTTTTCATATAATATATGTTTTGTTGCAAACCCTAGGTCGAAATCTTTCGTATGTGTTTGTTTTATTTGTGTTTTTCTCCGAGGAGGATGATTTTTCTTTCCTTAAAATATTTCAAGAAACATGAGTAATGAGTTTCATGAACAGATCCATAATTGGTGTGATCTTGAGATTTCATAGTACAAAATTTCATTATTTTATATACCAAAAAAAATTTAAAAAAATTAAAAATAGTACGAAATGCAACAGCTATGAACAGATCTGGTAACTTAACATCCTCCTGCAATTCCCTTTTATGTGCAAAACTTGCAACAGCTTGAAGAGTTGATTTTTGGTTCCCTGATGGAACATATTAGATCTTCATTTATTTGCAGACCTAAAAGCTATAGCTAGGGAGTTTGTCGAAAAATCCGCCGTGTCTTTAGCTGTTTCTTAATTTGGTGAAATACATTAGTGTACTAACAGCTAGGGTTTTTCAAAATCGTGTGAAAATTGTTCTTAGAATCTCAGCAATGAAGTGGACCGTGTCAAAAAGGAGAATGACAGCCTCCAGATCAAGCTCAGGTGAGTTATCTACTTCAATTTTTATCAATCTCTCGAACCCTGACATTATTGAATAGTGAATACCCCATGGTTGTCCAAACCATCAACTTACATTACTATACATTTGTTCCATGTTTTGAACATTTTGAGCTTTGAGGCAAAAATCGTTGTACATGAGTGCCCGATGGTCTATGTGCCGCATGTTGAATTTACCTAACCGTGAGACGACTCTCCTATCAATTCTATGATTCTTTTCTACACCTGTTTGTGACGGTAAATTTGAAATTATAGACTGATATCTAAAGTCTATCTTCTTTCGAGATTTTGTAGGCACTTGAAGGGAGAGGATATCACATCCTTGACTCATAGAGAGCTCATTGCACTTGAGGATGCTCTTGAACAGGGCCTTACTTGTGTTCGACACCAACAGGCGAGTACTTGAACTACGAGTACATTAGCATGTGAAAAAACTTTGTAAACCTTGTGAAACAAAAGCAATTAATCTATTGCGCATTCTTCCTTTTCTTTTTCTTATGAAACTTCTAGATTACCACATCCTGCTTTAAAAACTTCACTTTGTTAGATAATATTTATTACTTATTCATTTACATATATATCTTGTATCTTTTTACAGTCGGAGATTGTCAAGACTCACAGGAGAAATGTAAGCACTAAATAAATAAATACGTATAAATGTAACTCTTGAAAATTGTTGATTGGAGTTATTAGTCATTGGGTTAACTTCGATTACTTCATTTTGATCGAAATTGCAGACAAAGATGTTGGAGGAGGAGAACAAAGAGCTCAATTATATTCTGGTAATCTGTGCTTCACTCACCCACCCGGACTTCTTAAGCAAAGCCATACTTGCAAATGTGTGAATGACTCTTTGTTTGTCTCAATACATTTCAATCCAAACCTGCTCCCCCAATCCACTCAAAAGAGAGGCCTAAGCCTTTGAAGAACTACCACCAACTTATTAAAAAAGCTCTTTAAGCTTGTTTAAGGAATGCAGGTTCGGTTTATTATTTACTACTTTAACAAAACTTTTCGAATCAACGAGGATTCATTCAAGTACAAGAGTCTCTCATCTGAATGAATGATCTGTTTTCTTCTTGCATTCTGTTTAGTTATATTTGTTTTTATTGTCATATAAAGGTATCCAATTCCCGATTCATATATATAAGCTCCATGATCACGCTCTTGCTCATTGCATTTGTATATTGATGCCTGTCAAATGGAAGAAAACTTCTGTCCACGTGAATCTTAGTTGAGCATCATTGGTTTGATCATCCTTTCCCATACCAAAATTCGTAGCACGATCATCTATCCTTTTTTTCTCTGGAAAACAAGATAATCCATAGTATAGCCTGTCCAATCTGATGATATTATATATTACTCAATCAATCTACTAAGAACCTTTATTTTTCTCCCCGAAAAATCAACGATCCATTTTTACAAAACGATATCTCACTAGCTCTTTACAATGGTTCCCGTTATTTTTGTCTTGGTGGCAGCAGCAACAACAACAACGGGAAATGGCTATGGCAGCCGAAAATGTGAAGGAGGCAGAATACTACCAGAGGCTCAGGGACTACCACTCTCAGGGCCCTTTCGCCTTCCGCGTGCAGCCTTTCCAGCCAAATCTGCAGGATCATATGTGAAACCTCCTGCAATTAACAACTAAGAGAACTGTGTGGAAAGGGTTTTGGTTTCGTGGTTGGTCTATGTGTGATCGCACAATCAATTCCACTAGCAATTAATATGTAAGCATTTCTGGTGTGTGTGTCTCTGCAATATGTGATGTCTAAGAAACCTCCTCGCCCGGCATGCGGAGTTTGTATGCTTTGTGTTTGTCAGAACTAGTAACGGACAAATATGTGTGTGGAATAAATTGCTTGTGAACTTTATGACCAAAGTGCTTGCAGGCTTATATAATTCTATGGCCTTTATGTTATATATTATCTTTCACTCACTCTCTCCCTATGTGTGCTGTTGCATAAAGTTTGAGTGCATCTCAAGAATAACGGTTTTTGTTTGTATTTTGTCTAGTCAAAATTGTTCGAACATATGTTGCATATGTTGATTGGTATAACCCTACACTTTGTGTATTTGGTTTGATAAGATTGCATTTCCACACTCACAACGAAGCCCACTTGTAGACTCTAGTTCGTATTTCTACCAGATCTATAATCATTCGACATGAAGCATGAAGACATGGACAAGGAAACTGCTGATATTCTCATATAAAGGGATGCGAACAGGGCGGATCCAAGATCCAAGCACAACGGGAGTAATAATATTATGAACTTGCTATATTCTCCTAACCACTCACGATGACCTTAGGTTGTAAAATCACCAAAATGCAAGGGTTGTTCACTATATCTAATTATTAAGGGGATAATAGGATAAGTAGGCTTATAATTTAAGATGAGTTCAAATTTTTGTAATAGTTTGTAACAAAAAAAAATTCAAAAACTGAAACATTAAGTAGAATCTATATATATATATATATATATATACACACTATTATTTAAGCAAGAGTTGGATTTTGTAATAACCTCCACATTTTTAGGATGGTTGAAAGATCGAAAATAACATTTTATTCCTACTTTAAATATCATAAAATTCAAAATAAAATAGAAAAATTGAAGGACAATATTGTCCATTTGATATTGTTTTCCTCTCTCTTGTTCCTCCTACATGTCATTCTCTCATTATTTTGTTCTATCCACTCTCGGACTCTCAACTCCAATACTTACTTTTTTTTATTTTGAGGTATGCCTTCCGTGTGTAACGTGGGTATTCTCTAGTATATATGAAAGCAAGAACATGTTCGGCCTAGTCAGATAGTCTCAAAACGGCAAGTTGTTGAATGAAATTTTCTCAGATTTTTTAGTTTTTTTTAAGATATAAATCTGTTTAAAAATTTTGAAAATATATAAATATAGATTCGTGGCGGTCATTATTATGTCATATTTTAGCTTTCTTTAAAAACGAATTTTTAATTTTTTCGAAACATACTAATTTAGATTTGCGGGACTGTCTTGATTATTTTCTCAAATATTGAGCGATTTTTGGAAATGAAATTTTAAATTTTTTAAAACATATAAATCTAGATTTGTAGAGCTGGTTGTTGTTTTCTCGGTTTTTCGAGCTCTTTTTAGAAAATAAATCTTTTAAAAATTTTCAAAACATATAGATATAGATTTGCAAGACCAAATATTATTTTTTCAATTTTTGAATTTTTTAAAAATATAAATATTTTATGAAATGATTTAGATAAAATAAATCACGTAAGTTCATATTTACTTTTTTTAATAAATCAAATCGATCATATCATATTTATCATAGATATGATGGATTATACAGTTGATTTTCAAAAAACAAATCATATTATATTTTTTTATAAATATAGATATGATATGATATCTATATAAGGCGAAAGTGCCACACATAAATTGTGACCAATTTGGCTCTAAAAAATTATTGTTACCACTAGACGCAAGTTCTTTAATTTTTGGCACGCATGCGAATATATTTTAGTATGTCTATCATTAGACGTAAAGGTGAACTCTTCAACTTTTTTGTCTTTTCTCCGGCATAAAGTTATGTACAATTTTCAGAATCTCCAATTTTATGTATGTCATTAACATAAGACACGATTGAACTCTTATATATATATATATATTTTTTTTTTTTTTTTTTTGCCAGGGGTGCACGTGATTTCCTCTATTTTTTAAAGGCGATTGTTTTAATTTTTTTCTCTAATAAAAGAACTATGTTAGATCTTGTGCGATGCATGGGTTCCACGATTAATATAATATTAAAATTAAAACAACTGTAAGGGTTCTTTTATATTAGTTTGGAAGGAGAATTGAGAGGTATCATCTATAATTGACTCTACAATTTTATTTTTTCCACATGTAAAGGAGTGAAAGAGAAATTAGTGGATTCAAATTATGTTTTACACCATAATTATTTTATAATTTACCAAAACATTAAAATTATGGGAAATAGAACCACTTTTTCTTCTTTTAACATTTTTTTTACCATCCAGCAAAAATAACTTTTAATTTTTTACCAAAATCGAGTGGGTCAGCTGACCCACTTCTACCGACGTGGATCCGCTCCTGGATGCGAAAATAGCGTTAGACAGATATATTTTATTTCTACTGTATCTTCATGTTAGGATGCTCTGTAGTTTGATGCAGTTAAAAATTAAAAGAAAATATCAGGTTTATATAGGCAATAAAATTTTCCTGCTATTATAAGTAATACTTTCGGCTCTCGCCTCGTAATCATCTATTTTTTATAAAAGGACAGGGGAATAACCAAGTCGGATGTTCCAAAACAATGAAAAAAAGAGAGTAAAATACACTTTACCTCCTAACCTTTGAGTTTAGTTGCACATTATTTCTTAACCTTTGAAAATTTGCATCAAACCCCCCAACACATTAAAGAATAAGCACCGTGCACCTTCATTTTAATTTCCGGCCAGAAAATGTCACATGCACCTTAAGTGACTAATTCAAAGGTAAAAAAGGTCCATATATGATCAATTGCATTAAAAACAAAAATAAATAAATAAACGGGAGGACTTGGGCATGGCTAATGGCACCGCTGCACCACCCATCGTCACCTCTATCTCTTCCAAGATGATATTATCCCTCTTGACACCCAACTCAACTAACCTATCAAGTGGGAGGATTTTTCACTACCAAAATACAACGATGGTGGAGAGCCGAGCATTTGATCCCAGGGACTTGAATAAGTCCAGAGTATCCAATATGCTTGATAAAATTGTTCATAGTTCATCATCTTCACTATATCCTAATGTTCTCTCCATATCTCTGATTGTGTTTTATTGCCCTTCTGATGACGTATTGCAATACACAAGCTAACATTTTCCTTTTGGATTGCAATACCCCGATTTGAAAATCGTGTCTTTCCCAACTCTTGCAAAGCCCAAGAATTGATGTTGATGGTTAAAAAAAAAATTACAGACCGTGTTGCTTCATGGCATATTCTTTGTCAAGAGATGATCTCAATCCTTCCTTCTGCCCTGTTCTTCGAGTGCAACTCTATTGGATTTCCCATTTTCTTGGGAAGGATAAAGGAAATCGATCCAAGATCTGTCTTTGTGTATCATCACTGTGATCTGAATCAGAAAATGCAAATTGTTGAGCAAACATATTTGGCAATGAAAACATGAATCAAGATGTCTGTATTCCCCAATACAAAATAGTGAGCAATTCGCATGTTGATCCTGAATACAAACAATGTTTTCTTTTTCATTTTCAATTCAATTTTTTTTGCTGATTTTTTTCTTCCAATTCAATTAATTGTATATGGACCCTTTTGACCTTTAAATTAGTCACATGAGGAGCATGTGACATTTTCTGACCGGAAAAGTGTCCGAAAATTAAACATAGGATGCACAGCGCTTATCCCTTAATAGGTCGGGGGTTTGACGTGAATTTTCAAAGGTTAGGAGGTAATACTGGACTCAAAGATTGGGAGGCAAAGTGCATTTTACTCCAAAAAAAAAGTTGTGGATGAATTAAAGGCTTCTCTTTATTATTATTATTATTTTTTTTTATGAATTGAAGGCTTCCTACATATCCAAGAAAGAGCTTCTTAATTTTCTTTTAATAGGTCACATTCCCAAATTAAACAAGGCCTACCCTCATATTAAAGTCAGGCCAAGTTAGGCCTTTTTCAGCCAATGCCAACTAATGAAAATGCACATTTGGCTCGACTTCATGTAGTAGAACAAAAGGGAGCCTCTAAAAGGTGGATTAAGCTGTAAAAGCCAAATTGTATTCCTCTAAAATGTACAGATATGGCTCTAGCCCTTAGGCCGATACAAGAAAGAGAAATTACAAAAGGAAGAAAATAATCTACCTACCAAGATTACATATGAGTATTAATGCTATTCTAATATACAAGATAAATACAAAAGATCCATATTACTCCCCTCAAGTTGGTGAAGGAGGATCCAGAATTCCCAACTTGCTGAGTAAGAATTGGAACCGGTCACAACCCAACGCCTTAGTAAAAACATCTGCAAGCTGCAGTTTAATAGAAATATGTGCAGTAGCGATGAGTTAGGGCTTGAGATGCTCACGAACAAAATGACAGTATATCTCAATGTGTTTCATTCACTCGTGAAAGACCGGGTTTGCAACAATGTGGAGTGCTGCTTAGTTGTCACAGAAGAGTCGGATAGGATGTGAGAAATGAACTCCAAGAAAAGTCAATGAATTGCGTAGCCAAATGATCTCGCTGACTGTTATTGTCATGGGCCTATATTCCCCTTCAGCCAATGAATGAGAGATGACTGTTTTCTTCTTTGTCTTCCAAGAAATGGGACATCCCCCTAATGTGATGAAGTAGCTTGTGATAGAGCGTCAAGTCATCGAGCAGCTTGCCTAATCTGAGTCGCAGTAAGCCTCGAGCTCTAAGGAATTCGGCTGAAGATATATCCCTTGTCCCGGAAATTATTTAATATAGCGGAGCACCCTCATAGCAGCATCCCAATGGGCCTGCCTTGGATCCTACATGAACTGGGCAAGTATGTGAATTGGGCAGCTAAGCTTTGGTCTTGTGATTGTTAAGCAAATTAGACGACACAAGACGCCTATAACTCCTGGGATTAGAGATTGGAGGACTGGAATCAGTAGAGAGCTTTTGTTGTTGCTCCATGGGATATAATGATGGCCAAGAACCTAACATTCCAGTTTTAGAAAGAATGTCCAATGCATATTTTCGTTGGCAAAGGAAAAGACACGAAGACAACCGCGAGACCTCTATGCCTAGGAAGTATTTGAGAGAGCCCAAATCCTTGATATAGAAGCAGCAGTCGAAATGGGTTTTGAACAGATTGTAGTGAGTAGAATTATTCCCGGCAATGATCATGTCATCTACATAGACAAGGACCGCCAGATAAATATTGCCCCTGCACTCTGCTTGAAACCATACTTAATCAAGGTTGCAGCAAACTTCGAAAACCAATTGCGAGAGGCTTGTGTAAGACCATATAAAGACTTTTGCAAGCGACAAACAATACCCTAACTATAGGGCGTGTAGCCAAGGGGGGAGCTCCATATAGATCTCTTTATCCAAATCACCATGCAGGAACGCGTAATAAACGTCCATCTGATGCTTTCCCATCCACGAGCCACTGCTATGTCCAAGATGCATTGGAGGGTGACGAGCTTAGCTACAAGTGCGAACATTTTGTTGAAGCCCACCCCTTTGACTTGAGTAAAACCCCTAGCTATCAACTGAGCTTTGTAACGTTTGATCGGTTCTCCACTTAATTTTGAAGACCCATTTGCAGTCTATGGGTCTCTTCCCTGGGGGGAAGACGTTCTACGGCCACGTCTGATCTAATTCCTAGGCTCGAAGCTCCTCGAACATAGCTTTGGGCCATTTGGGATCTAGAGCAGCCTCTTGGTAGGACCTGGGCTCATAATCACTGTCGATAGCAGCCAAGAAAGACAGGTGCCTATTAGTAGCACCAAAATATGTGAGAAATTTTTCAAGGGGATAGACCGTACATGAGGAGGAGTTGGTTGTGGGTGAACTTGATTGTGAGGACCGAGGATCAATACGGGTAGTATGAGAGACGATGAAGTCCGAGAACCATGCTGGAGCTTGTGTTTCTCTGTTTGAACGTCGAAGAATTGGCTAATTTATTGGCAACTTGTCTGGTGAAGTCTTATTAGAAGCAATTTACCCTGCTGGTGATTGTGGCTCAGCTAATTCAGCATATTTAGGATAGGAGTAGCCCGCTGATGATTGGGCTAGTGTCACTGATTGTGGGCCGAGCTGCTGAGGCGAGGTAGATCGCGAGCTGGATCGAGAGGGTGTGGCGAGCTCGGGTATGTCGCGCAATAGCGTACCGAGTTGAATGGGCTGCGAATCGGGTCGTGCATCAGATCTTGCTTGCGAACTCGAGTCCAGCCCATTCACTGGTTTCTCTCATGGGCCTGGATTCAGCACAAATGGTGGACGAAGCCCATCATTGCCAGACTCCCCTGACTTCGTTTATCAGAATCAGCGAATAACGTGTCTATCCAAGATCTGATTGCTGACTCGAATTTTCAGAGAATGGAAAATGTCCTTCATAAAAGCATACATCGCGGGAAATAAAAATCTCTTGGGTCTCCAAATCATAGACTCGCCACCCCTTTTTATCATGAGGGTATCCAACAAAAATACACCAATGAGCTCGTGCATCTAATTTATCCTTATCTCTGGGCTTGTGATGACCATAACATAAACAACCAAAGACCCTCAAGTGAGAGTAGGACGGCGGCTTATTGAATAATACCTCGTATGGACTCTTCCTATTGAGAATCGAACTCGGGTTGATATTGATTAGGTATGCTGTAGTAGCCACGCATTCTCCCCAGCGAAGCTTGAAATAATAATATTCATGCAATATTCAAAATGTGCAGGTGTTTTCGCTCCACACGCCCATTTTATTGTGGTGTTCCGGTACACGAGGTTTGGTGTATTATCCCACTACGGTGGAAGAAGTCCCGCATCACTTTGGACAAGAATTCCGTTCCGTTGCGACTACGGATTATTTGAATCGATTGATTAAATTGAGTCCGAATTGAATTGCAAAAGCTAATCAAGTATCTTTGAGCCTCAGACTTTTCTCGCATTAAGTAGAGCCATACACCACGACTGTAGTCATTGATTTTGGTCAAGAAATAATGAGCTCCATGTAAAGACTTATGCTTATAAGGCCTCAACAAATCGCAATGTACTAGCTAAAAAATGTGGTCTGCTTTATTCATACTTAAAGTAAAGCTAGAGCGAGTTTGTTTCACTCGATGACGAATGTCACATACTTTCTAATTATTGGACTTATCAATTAACAGATTAATGCCCTTAAACTTCAATGGACGTCCGAGACGACGATGCCATACTTCATCCTCTGCTTCATTGGCCGCTTGGAAAGAAGTGATCGGAGCCGTCACCTATCGCAAGCAGTAGACCTCCTAAGGAGTTCACCCACTCCAATCGTCCTCCTCTTGGTGCGGTCCTGCATGAAACATAAATTCACGAGAAACATTACTTGGCAATCCATGTCTTAGGATAATTGTGCGACATAGATCAAATTGCAATCAAATTCGGGCACCAATAAGACATCGGACGACAAGAATGTCCCATCAAAATATTGACTGTGCCTCGGTGAGTGGCACGAGATGTCCCTCCATTTGCTATATAAACTGGAGAATCTCCATTGACAGGAGATAAGGAGATAAAGAAATCTGCTCGCCTCGACATATGCCGTGACACTCCTGAATCAATAATCCAGTCATGTCCCAAATCAATACAAATTAAATCATTACCAGTATTCGGTTCCAGATTAATCTGATCGGGATTCACATTTTAAAGGAGACGCTGAACAGCCTCTGTCAGCGGAGCAGTGGGTCGATTGGCAACGTGGGCCTGATGGGCTGGCTGGCTTCTACTGCCGGCGAGTTGGACCTGGCCGGCTGTTTCTGCCGGGCCTTCCCTCCGCTGGCTGCATATTGGGCTCGAGGATTGCCCTTTCTTCGGCTTTCCCTTTGTCCTGCCACCCGGTTTGAATTTCGATCCTGATTTCCGGGTCGTTCCGTGAAGCTTCCAACACGTACTCTTCCAGTGACCCAACTTCCCCGCAGTAGTCCAGGATGGACGAGACCCTCCCCCTTGTTGCCATGTATTTGGCCCAACAGAATCAGTTGATTTCGCCACAAAGACGGCTACATCATGAACAACCATTTGGTTGATATACCTTAGTGACGGACGGCATGGAATCCTTGCTCAGTATGTTCGATCGCACATTACTGAACTCGGAGCTCACTCCCATGAGGAACTGATAAAGCTTTCTCATGCTCGGCACGTCAGTAGTATTCACGAACAAGCCGCCCTTCCAGTTTCAAATTAGAAATTTCATATTTGATCTGATATATCCGAACATCATTACCTTGAGAGAGTCTCTCCCTAAAATCCTGTAAAAGCCAAATTGTATTCCTCCAAAATGTACAGATATAGCTCTAGCCCTTAGGTCGATACAAGAAAGAGACACTATAAAAGGAAGAAAATAATCTACGTACCAAGATTACATATGAGTATTAATACTATCCTAATATGCGAGATACATACAAAAG
This sequence comes from Punica granatum, assembly GCF_007655135.1. Classification (NCBI taxonomy): domain Eukaryota; kingdom Viridiplantae; phylum Streptophyta; class Magnoliopsida; order Myrtales; family Lythraceae; genus Punica; species Punica granatum. Next base: position 12,998,208 of record NC_045134.1, on the reverse strand, counting down.
AACCATATTAGAGCCCAACATCAAGTAAACCTTCTTCCCTTTTTATTTTTCTTGAGTTCATTTTCCAAAATTCAGACAAACAAACGCACTTTATATGCATCGTAACAATCCCATACATTAGAAAGGATTTCTCCAATATGATTTCCTTTTAAAATAACTTTACCAGGAACCTTATTTCCACAGGACAAACATAGCGTACATATCCAACGTCGTTTTTCGGTTGTTACGGACAAAGTTCATTGTGAAACAAATCATTTCCAGTTCCAAATGTATCCCACCACATCATTTACAATTCACCACTCCCATGTTATAGTAACGATGTCGTATGGCATTGTCAGTACTTCTTCAGCATCCTTCTGATCTTGACAAAGCACCAAGTCTTAGTCAGTGTCTTGTACTTCTTCCACCCCCCGAAATACCTCCCAATCACCTTCTTGTAACTTGGCCTCTGCCTCACCATCGCCCAGTAATCTGCAATATTCGGCCTGCTGTTTACGTACTCGTCCTCCAGGTCCAAGATCGCCAATCGAGCAAGCACAGGAATGAACAGAACATCAGCCATGCTGAACTCTTCCCCTCCCAGATAAGCTGTCCCACCGAGCTGCTCATCAACCTCATCGAGGAGCCTGATTAGATGTTCCTTGCTCCATCTTACGACTTCCGAGTCCCTCAGTTTCTCTTCCGTCTCATAAGCTTCTTTTAGCTTCTGGTGGTAGGCACTTGCAAGGTCAGGGGATTCAGCCATTCTTGCAATCACAACTCGCCTTATGAACTTGGACACTTGGAGGCGCCGTTTCTCGGGGACGTGAGAGAGGGTGAAGAATTTTGGGTTCCATGCCTGTATTTTGTGCATCCATTGTATTATCTCCTGGTTGCTCTCTTTTATGTTATCGCTAATGAACGAGACCATTGAGATTCTCTCTATGTACCTAGAAAAGAGAATTGCAAAGACAAGGCAGTGCAATCAGTAGAGTTCTGAGATAGTATCATAGTACTTATTCCGTCCCAAACAACTGCATCACTCCATTATATATCCACTGCTAATATTCCTGATCAATTGTACTCTATGCAACCAAGAGCATACATAGACCTTACATAAATAAAACTCTGACGATTTACAGGGAGAGGAACAAATAATGTAAAAGGTTTTAGCTTTAGGATGAGACTTACTGGATTATTTCAACTGTATCAAAGATAATGTGTGACCCGTTCTGGAAAACAGGGAGTTTCGCAGTTGGGTTCATCCGGAAGAATGATGGGCTAAAGTTTTTTCCCATTATTGGGTTCACATGGTATGATGTGTAATCGATGCCCTTCTCTTCCAGAGCTAGTCTCACCTTTTGGCTGTCCAAAGAAAATGGGTGATGATAGAGCTGCATATTATTTTACAGCATGCACTCAGTAACGCGCTGTTCTAAGAATTGTGGGCTCCAATTGTTGGAAATAGCACTCACAAAAATGCAAAGTTCTGTAGACTATCAACCTGAAGATAGAAAGAATGAGAGTCATCAACATCCTCTATAAGCAGATAGATTGTGAGCTGCAGTTTTAAGTTAGTCGTAGCTATCACTTTAGCAATAAGTCATCAATAGATAACATCGTCGATGAGCCCCAATAAAAGAAGTTCGTGGATTGCAGATTAAGTAAGTTCCAACGTTGAAATCATTAACAAGCCTTCAATTACAGTGTTCAATATATAGAGGTGCTGAAACCAAGACGTATGATCCAAAAATCTCCACTAGATATAATAGACAGGTAGCTCTACTTTAAACAAAATGTGAATAATTTGTTCAGAAACAGATTTTTTTTTTTGTAATAATAACGGTGCCGAAACAGATTTGGTAAAGATACAATCAATTAAATGCCATAGAAAGATACAAGATTAAGACCACCAAATGGCAATAGGAGTTATGTCCCGTTTTTCATAAGGAAAAGATATCTTCACATCCGATCGCACCACATACATACATGAAAGCTTGTATACATTCTGTTATGTCATCAAATAACTCTGACTGAGGCACACACGTGTATATCAGGCATAGCTAATTTGACGATCAACGAATGATGGATGGATAGAAAGAGACTGTTTTTGCATGCTTTCTTAATTGGAAGAGAGCAAGAGTAAATAGAGAAGGCAAGCTAATTCAGTTTGCGGGAGCTGCTATCTTGCGGCAGACAACATCGATGCTACACTTTCTCTTAATGATCGAGTACTATCTATCATCATCAAACTGTCGATAACGGTTGGGTAAAAGACAGTAAATTTGATCACATGTTCGATAATCATTTAGCTAAAGTAATAAAAGAGGGTCCACTGAGCTTTCATATTAACAACGTAATCGAAGCAAATTCACATCTCTGAAGCAGACACAATCCATCAAAATCAGAATACATCCGCACAAACGGAGAGAAAGGAACGACCGGAGCAAGTCGGTCTTCCTGTTGCATTAACCCAAACAACCGCTGGGACCCCATCATAAACGAAGCAACTGCTTCTGCGGACAACATCTCAATATCCAAAAACACCAAATTCCAGAGTCCAACGTCGAGAAACTAACACCAATCAAGACACCAAAACAGAACAGGAGCAAAGAGAACAAAGTAGACGAACCTTCAACCGACTGAAACCTTAAAGAATCCCAAAACCAACAACGAGCCTATGCCTAGAACGGAAAAAGAAACTTGCCCATCAAGGCGCGAGGGTCAATTGACGAGAAGAGATGAGGTGGGCTTACCCAGAAAAGCAAGAACAGGAGCAGAGGGTCTCCAGGGATGATAGATAACTGTAAAGGCCAGAGCTTTCGAGATTTGTGGGGGCAACATGGGGGAATCCAATCCGGCGTGCGATAAGGGGGCAAGAGCTCGATTTAAAATAAGCAGCCCCACTCACAAACACACTCTCTTCGTGACAGATGCTTTTCCCCTTTCGATGGAATGGAAAGCTGAAGTCGCCATTAAAGGGGGCTTAAACAAATGGTATTAGTAACCGTCCCAGCCGACTGGCGCTGTACGGAAAACGGGGAGAAGACGACACGCCATTGACATGGGCTTTGACTTCCACTCTGTTGAGTAAAGGAATTGACACTACTCGCTTGACGGAAGTGGACGCGTGGCCGTGCAGCAGACGTTTGTTTGTTCCTCCGCCTCAGTTGAAAAACAAACACCTGACTTATGGAGTTTTCGTTCGAGTATTGTTAGACCATTGGAAATATCATACTGAATTACTCGAAAAGTTAGTATCGAAATGTCGGATTGTTGAGCTTGCGATATTATTATTATTATGTTTGGTAAATTATTATAATTCCGTTTCGTAAATTATTGTAATTTCGAAAATACAAAGGGCAATGCCAATGCGTGATAATTATATCTGGTAAGCAGATAAAATGGATGTTGAATAACATGTGTAATCTTATAAATATGTTTCTTTGGGTGAATAATATCAAATATGTTTTAATTTCTAATTATTCTACTACGCATCTATCTAAATCTATATATATTCTAGACTTGCTCTCGCCCCAAAAAAAAAAAGAAATAATCTTACCTAGAAAATATCTACAGACTTGCATCTTTATGAGTATTGCGGGGAAGGTACGCTGTTCAAACTCTCGAAACCTCTTTTAATTTCTCGGTATTTTAATAATTTATTAATATTATTATATGTATTATTTAATTCTTATCAATTTTTTTAGATAAAAGAAAGATATTTTCTCCTTACATGTCTATATTTCGGTTAGAAAGGAGATCCATAAGTATAGTACTTAGAAAAGAATTAGGTAAGACTATACATATACCGTGTCATGCAAACTTTTAACGAAAGTCGAACAAATTTTCCTCGGAGCCTACAAAGGAACTAGAAAGTCCTATTAAGGAAATCTAACTCATTATTTCTTAATTTCATATGAATGCATACGTCGTCACGTTACACCTCTTTTTCTCAATGAGTAATTTTCTTCCAAGTAACATAAATACATCTTCATTCACCAAAAAGAAAAAAAAAACATAAATACATCTTCTATACTACTATAAAGGGAGGTGTAACTTTATTTTTTTCCGAAAATGTCCATTATAATTTTTTAATAATTAAAACCACTAAATCATGAGAAATTAAAGGGTGTTTTGGTCAATTTAAATCTCTATTAACTAACAACTAATTCACTCATCTTCTCTCTTTCCTTCCTCTTTCTGTCTCATCTCTCTCTACTCACTCTTTTATTTTTTCAGCTTCTTTTTTCCCGAATTTTATATTAAAATTAGGGAAAATGATGCAATACATCATTGTATAAGAAACAATTTCACTCCACATTATATTTTCAATAATTTTCACGACACATCATTTTTTTTTAAATTCTCACCGCACATCATATCGTTACATTTCCCTCTATAATTGGATTGAATAGTAATGTTACGACATTTTTAGGGGCACTATTACACAAAAGAAAACTTGAGGGATTTAAACGAAATTAAATGAATAATGAAAAAAAAAAAGAAAAAGAAAAAGGAAGGAGCTGATCAGGAGGGGAGGTTCAGGGGCCTCGCTAGCAGTCCACCCTCAATTGGGGTTGCCGTCTGGCTCAGACTAGGCCAAGGACCCCAATTGGGGGGTCGACGGCCCTCGCCAGCCCCTGTCGCCCCTCCCTCGCCCCCCTCTCCCACTCCGTTGGCCGTCGACCCCCCAATTGGGGTCGCCAACCCAATCTAAGCCAGCCGATCGATGACCCCAATTAAGGGGTTGATTGCCGGCAGGGGTGCCCCCGCGCCCCCTTAATTAAGGGTATTCCGTCATTGGGATCCCTCAAATTGGGGAGTTGAGGGCACCCCCTCCGGGAGTCGACCCCCTACTTAGGGTCAACAGCCCCCAATTGGGGGTCCACTGCCGGCAGGGTTGTCGGGTGGCCGTCGAGGCCCTCGAACCTCCCTTCCCGATCAGTCCCTTCCTTTTCCTTTTTTTTTTCCCTTTTACATTTTTCATTTAATTTCTTTTAAATCCTTCAAGTTTTCTTTTGTACAATAGTGTCGCTGAAAATGTTGTAACGTTACCATTCAATCCAATTTTGGACGGAAAAGTAACGATATGATGTGCGGTAAAAATTTAAAAAATATTTCGTGATGTGTCGTGGAAATTTTTAAAAATATGATGTGTTGTGAAATTATTTCTCAAACTGTGAAGTATTGTGTCATTTTTCCTTAAAATTAATAAAACCTTCCTTTAATATGTACTAGAGCGTCGACCAGCGTGAAGCAAGATTAGAAAAAAAATTATTTTTTTGAAATTGTGATTTACATTTGATAAATAGAATATTTTTACATGCTCTATTCATCTGCATAGGAGATGATTTGCATGTCATTTATATTCTTCCTATTATTATTTGCAGAGGAAATAGAAATTTAAGGGTGAGGAAAAAAAGAGTTAAAATAACACAGTGTTCTCTTTCGTTTCACCTTCTACGTCAAAATCTGATTATGCCACAGATAGGACAATAGCATAAATTATATTTTGCAGAGAAGAAAATGGTGTAAGTTGAGTTCTGTTTGTACTTGTTACAAGTATTAATTTCCTTTTAGGATTAAATCCAGTAGAATCTGCTATTAGCTGTCTTCCAAGAGCGTGGAATTTTGCATGCTGTGCAATCGAATTTGATAATACGTCTCTGTATGATAAGTTGTTAAGCCATGTAATAAAAGAACAGATCTATTTGTAAACTAGGAAATGATCTATTTATTGCATTTACGTTTTAAAATTTATTATTATTTGTAATTTCTAAGGAAAATTCCATTTTATAAATGCATGACTTTTACTGTTTGGCAAAAGATCATTAATTCAATACTTGGCAATGACCATGAACAGTCTCTTCGGTCTCAAAACTTGAACAAGGAGAAAAGAAATATCCATATTGAGGTATATATGTCTGACCTTTAGTTGCTCATCTTTATTACTTCCAGGTCACAATTGTTGGGATTAATACTTTATGGGAGACGCTTGCTTGTGGCCAGTATTTTGAATATACTGAAGAAGAGATGCCATTGCAGATATACTCTCTTCTTCTGTTAAAATATCTCTTCGGATCCACTTTGTAGAGATTAAAATTATATGGTCAAAATGAAAGTTTTGACCTTTTACTGTTGCCTCACGCCTATAGCAGCTTCAGTTGAATGGTGATAAATCAGAAACAGTAACAAGCTTTTCGACCATCTGCTATTTATGCCTAGTTTCTAGCAACTTCTTATGATGGTAACTTATGATGGTAACTTACGGGTTAAAAAGATTTTGAAGATGGTACTGTTCAGTTGAAGGATGAAGAGAAGTTGAAGAGGTATCATCTGCAGAAAATTTTATGGATGCTTAAAATTTTTTGTAGATTTCCACTGGTGAGAATTAAAAGCTCTTGCTCTAGGCTTATACCATTAGTGTGGGCAAAAATATTAATTAAGAGCAATCAACGTGAAAGTTGAAGAGGTATCACCCTCGATGTAGGACCAGGATGTCCTGTGTTTAATTTCTACGAGTGAGACTTCCATGCATCTTTATTTCCTCTACTTTCTCTATCTCCTTCCAGGGCCAAAGAGCACCTAGAGAATGTAGCTATCCAACTGAACCTGACATTCGTGATGAGATCAGGTGCTCCGTCACCTTACAGGGCAACAAGCCAGGGAAGCCCCTTAATTTGACCAATCTGTGCACATATTACTAGTCGCATAGGATCATACATTGGATTACTTCAAATGGTAAAGGTCAATGGGTAACTATTCGTCGTTTCACTTTCATTCGTAGTTTCACTTTCATTCGTAGTTTCACTATTGAAGTGCATTGATGCCACTCTATCGATGTTCACTAATGTTATGAAGACTGTTAGGATCTGGCAATTGTTGTTGGGCCCGGGAGTATACCAATAAGTTTATCGAGTAATACCTTGACAAATAATAATCTCCACTATAAGTCGGGAAATAAAATCAGTACGGAAATAATAAACGAATGATAATGAAGGATACTAGGATTTAACGTGGAAAATCTCAGAATGCAGAAGGAAAAACCACAAGGGATCAACGGGCAAAGATTTCACTATGTAATCAATTTGCTACATAGACACCGGTCTCTCTGTGAACCCCCAATAATTGGATCAAACACAATCTTATCAAGGACCTGGAGACCCGATATATTAATTCTATGTGATTAATATATCCAATACCCCGAGAAATGTCCCCAATTACTATATAATCTTGCCCCAGTACTCTTTCAGTAGAGTACATAATTTCTCACACCCCCATGCCGTTCTCTCCCACTCTTTAGCTCTCTCACTCTCTCTGGAGCACTACCCAAGCTCTCTCAATGGAGCTTATGTTTCTTTGTGTTTGTGTGTTTGACCCGAATGGGAGAAGCTCCTTTTATAGGCATGAGAAATCAATATTATATTAATGCAACTTGCCCATTCTCTACACCGAATATTGAGATGGGATTTATTTGCATGATTTTTTTTTTAAATCTCAAGCAAGTGGGAAAGGAGTTATTGGCCCCCACTGCTAACAATCTCCCCTCTCCGGTCCCACGAGGTGGAGATCCTTTGCTCACCTCCTCACTTGGAGTCCATCCCGGCCTGCTTCGAGCAGAGCTCTAGCTTCTCTCTAGGAATGATCTTCGTTAGCATATTCGCGGTGTTATTATTTGTGTGGATGTTCTCCAGCTACATTTGCTGCTCCTCCATCACTGATCTTAACCAGTGATAGTTGACATCGATGTGCTTCGTCCTTGCATGGTACATGAAATTCTTGTTCAAGTCTAATGCACTCTTGACTATCGCAAAAAACCACGTACTCGTCTTGCTTCAAGCCCAGTTCTTGAAGAAATCTCTTCATCCAAAGCATTTCTTTTTCTTGCTTCATAGGTTGCAATATACTCAGCCTTTGTCGTGGAAACACACTTTTGCAAATTTAGACTATCACGAGACAGCTCATTCGGCAAAAGTAAACAAATGCCTCAAAGTAGGCTTTCTACTGTCATGGTCACCCGCCATATCTGTGTTTGTGAATCTTTCAAGAATTGGCTTCCGATTGCTGAAACACAGGCACAACCTCGAAGTGCCCCTCAGATAACTCAGAATCTACTTCACTACTTCCCAGTATATCTTCCCGAGATTCGAAAGATGCCTACTCATAACGCCAACTGCAGGACCAAAATCCAGTCGCATATGGCATATATCAATGAACCAACTGGAGAGGAATAAGGGATATCTGCCATGGTCTCCTTTTCCTCTTTCGTGGTTGGACAAGATTGTCTACACAACTTGAAGTGGTTAGCAAGAGGTGTAACCACTAGCTTCGCTTGTTTCATGTTGAAACTCTCAAGCACCCGTTCGACATGCTTTTCTTGTGATAACCATAACTTCCCAGTTTCCCTATCAGATTTTGTCTTGCAGGACCCAAATCCTTCATGTCAAAGGACTTGGACAACTCCTCTTTCGGCTTGCAAATCATCGCCATATCTTGTCCAACAATTAACATGTCATCTACCTACATTAACAAGATGATGAAGTTGCCGTCAGGAAACTACTTCACATATACACATGGATATGCCTCTGTTCATTTATAACTATGCTTGGTCATAAACGAATTGAACTTCTTGTACCACTGTCGTGGCACCTGCTTTAGCCCATACAAGCTTTTCTTCAACTCGCAAACCATGTGTTATTTTCCCTTTACTTCAAATCCTTCCGACTGTTTCATGTAGATCTCATCCTGCAAATCTCCATGCAAGAATGCAGTCTTCACGTCAAGTTGTTCAAGCTAGCCGCCAGGCCTAGTATAACTCCGATTGAACTCATCTTCATGATTGGAGAGAAAATCTCATCAAAGTCAACAGCTTCTCTCTGTGCAAAGCCTTTGACCACTAATCGAATTTTATACTTCACCAGCTTGTCACCATCCTTCTTTAGCTTGAACGCCCACTGCCTTTTGGTGCTCCACCAATTCGTAAATGTTGTTCAAGGAACTCATCTCTTCTTGTATTGCTCGAATCCAACACTCATTATCCTTGTGCTTCTGCACATCATGGAAGTCCTCCGGCTCCCCATCATCAGTAATTAAGATATACTCAAAACTGGGATACCTCATAGATGGTCGGCATTCCTTCTTAGATCTCTTGACCTAAGGTACCGGGGTTAGTTCCCCCTGCTCAACACCTTCGTTGTCTGGCTCAACTGTACCATCCATGCTAGTAGCTGGCTCCTCATCATCCATTAATTCTGCTTCATGAGGGTCTATTCCATCTATGGCATCTTCTTCTGGAATAGGAATCGGTGTTATGTCGCGAACACCATCCATAGCTTGTGTTTGCTTTTCTTCTTCCAAGGTCTCCTGCTCATGGAAAACCACGTCCCTGCTTTTGCAGACTTTTCATTTCTCTGGATCCCATAACTGTAGCCGCACTCCTCGTCTCCATTCCAGACAAAAATGCACTCCTTGGCTTTGTCGTTCAACTTTGACCTTTGTTCCTTCGACATGTGCATGAAAGCTTTGCAGCCAAATATCTTCAAATGAGAGTAAGATGCATTCTTACTCGTCCACACCGTCTCCGAGATGTTGTATTCCAAAGGAACAGATGGAGATCGATTTATCAGGTAACAAGCAGTGTTGACCGCTTCAACCCAGAATGGCTTGGGCAATTTTGCCATTATCAGCATGCACCTGACTTTCTTCAAAATGGTTCAGTTTATCCTCTCGGCTACACCGTTGTGTTGTTGAGTACTTGGTTTGGTCCTCTTGTGTCGAATTTCGTAGCGCGCGAATAATCCTTGAATTCTCTCTAGGTGTATTCCCCGCCATTATTAGTTCACAAAAGCTTCCCCGTCTGTCTTTCCACCATGGCGTGAAACTTCTGGAAATGCTGGAACACCTTGTCCTTGGATCGCAACAAATAAATCAAGGTTTTCCTGAATGCATCATCGATGAAAGTGACAAAATACTTATTGTCACCTATAAACTCCACCTCTATAGGACCAAAAACATCAGAATGGACTAACTCAAACTTATCTTCTTTTCGTTGGGACTGAGTACGAAAAGAAACTATGTGTGGCTTCCCAATCATCACAAGAGTCGAGTGACGAACCTTTTGCAAAAAGAATGAGGGACTTCCTTGCCAAAATCTGTAACCCTTTCTCACTCATGTGAGACAGACTTTTATGCCACAAATTTGGCGAAGCAATATCTACAACCGCATTCATTTAGGAATTGCAAACCTTCACGATTGTCTTGTGCAGTGTGTAGCACAGGCTCCCTCTTACGACCAGTAACGATCCTCTCTAGTCAGCTTCTACATACCATCACCAAGTTGGTGACTATATCCTTTTCTGTCAAGCACCGTTGAAGACATCAAGTTGAACTGCAGCTCCGGTATGTGGCACACGACCTTCAAGGTCATTGTACACCTTACACTAGTCCGTATCCCTCACGATCTTTGCAACACTTTGGTTGCCCATCTTCACACTGCCAAGATCTCGCGTCTTGTACAACTCACATCTTAGGGTGTAATGGTAAGAAGCTGTAGAGTCGACTATCCACTCAATGATTGGATCTTGGATGTGTCACTGCTGGCATAGAGTAAGGTTTCGCCTTCTGTATCGAATGATGATGCAGCGGCTGCGGTGTTTCGATCATCTGCCTTCCGGTCATTACCCTGTTCCTATTTTAGCGATCTGCAGTTCCATTTCATGTGGCCAAGCATACCGCAATGGTAACATTTCACCTTGCTCCGAGACTTGGACGTTCCTCTTAATTTGTCACGCCCCTTCTGTCCTGATGAGGATGGCGGCCATGATGATGAGGCTAATGCACACAAGCTTGGAAGTCGGATTCATGAAGATGGAGCTGATGCACAAGATCTTGGAGGCTTACATGTTCCGAGTGGGCCAATCACACGAGCGAAGGCCAGACAAATCCAACAAGCTGTAGAAAGCTTGATGATGGGCTTTTTGGGCCAAGAGGAGTTTAATTCAATTGGGCCTCCAAATGGCTTTATTCAACTGACTTGCCATGAGATAGTCGATAGCCCACCCAAAATTGAAATAGATACATAAGGAAAGTCGAGAGGTGCTGAAAATGGAATAAGAAGAATGCTTGATATTCTAGGTGGCCTTTGTTATTTCTGGTTTTAGGAAACTAAGGTTATTCTAGTTACCAAGTTTATTACTTTCTAATTTCTCCTAGGCTTATATAAAGGATGCTAAGTAGCTGATCAGAAGTTAGATTATTCTGGTATTTTGGTGAGTGTTGGGAATATAAAAATCAATTGGGAAAAGTTAATCCCACATCGGAAGCATAAAAGAAAATAGAGTGGTTTATATGGGATTGAATCTCACAACTTATTAGCTTGAGATTTTAAGTTGAAAATTGAGTCCAAGCCCATGTAAGCCCAATAGAATTTAAGATGGTATTAGAGCCCATGGTAATGATCTTGGGGGCACGTATGTGCAGGAGCCCACACCACGCCAGTGAAGTCTGAGACCGGAAGTATAAGCCCGACTCATAGTAGTTGATCCCCCTTGCCCCGAGTGTGGAAGAAGTAGCCCACCTCGAGGCAGTTAAGGCCCGAGTCCGGAAGAGATGAGAGACCGGCTCGAGAGCAAGTTCTTGAGGGCGGACAGTTAAGGTTCACGTAGCCCGTGTAGGCAAATCATGAGAAAAACCACACGGTACCACGTGAGGGCGGGTGTTGGGAATATAAAAATCAATTGGGAAAAGTTAATCCCACATCGGAAACATAAAGAAAATAGAGTGGTTTATATGGGATTGAATCTCACAACTTATTAGCTCGAGCTTTTAAGTTGAAAATTGAGTTCAAGCCCAATAGAATTTAAGAGTTTTCTCCTTTATTCTTGATTGGACGAGAATTTAAGAGTTTTCTCCTTTATTCTTGATTGAACTCCTTCGTCCGCATCATGTTCTCTGTTATGACTCCTGCCCCAAATTATCATAACTGTCAGGTAGAATACACAGCAAGGTTACTCTTTTGTCTTCTTCCTCCATCTGCTCGCAAACACTTTCGAGTTGACTTACGATATTGTTAACACTTTGGTGCCTTCCTTCATTTTCAAGGAATATAACCGACACTTTGGTGCCTTCCTTCATTGAGAGACTTTGTCTGGTAAAACCTCTTGAGCTTTGTCCATAAACTGGCCGCTATCTTTTCTTCCTTTACATTGAAGATTACTTCATCTGCTAGGCACAAGTGGATAGTGGATACCGCTTTCTCATCTTGCTCGTCCCATTCATCATCCTCCATGGATTTCAGCTTCTTCTCCTTGCCAAGCAACGCCTTGTGGAGTCCTTTCTGAATAAGGACATCACGAATCTTGATCTTCCATAACTTGAAATCCTTCCTACTATCAAACTTCTCCATCTCTAAATGAGATTTCTCCATTATAGCAAAAAATCTGTGGCTTTTCTACCAATTGTTAGGCTCGGGAGTACACTCACATGTTTATAGAGTAATAACTTAACAAATAATAATCTCCACTATAAGCCGAGAAATAGAATTGGGAGGGAAATAATACATGAAGGATAATGAAGAAGGACATCGGGATTTAACGTGGAAAACTCTCATAGTACATAGGGAAAAACCACAGGGGGCAACGGGCAAAGATTCCACTATGTAATCAATTTGTTACGCATACACCGATCTCTCTGTGAATCGCTAATAATTGGACCGAACACAATCTTCTCAAGGACCTACCACTCTTTCTATATGGAGACCCGATATATTAATTCTCTGTGATTAATATACTGTATACCCCGAAAAATATCCCCAATTACTATATAATCTTGCCCTTGTACACTCTCCGTGGAGTACATAATTTCTCACAGCCACGCACCCCTCTCTTACACTCCCTTACGTTCTCTCTCTTTGGAGCACTACTCAGGCTCTCTCAATGGAGCTTCTACTTCTTTGTGGTTGTGTTTGAGCCAAATAGAAGAAGCTCCTTTTATAGGCATGAGAAATCATATAGTATTCCTGCAACTTGCTCCCATTCTCTGCACTAAATATTGAGATGGGAATTTGCCAGAATGAAATCCTATCTTCTGACATTGCTTGCAATTGGCATTGCAATTTGCATATATTTTTTTAATCTCAAGCAAGTGGGGTCGGAGCAATTGGCCCCCATTGCTAACAATTCTTTGTCTTCTCATACATGCGCAAATGCAATTGGAACTTGTGGATTTGAGTGGTTCTGTAGATGCTAGTTCTTCAGAGCTTAGAATGCTGAGGCTTTGACGGGCTCATTCTTAAGTACCTGATTCACTTGATGTTCCTTTTCTAGCCGTGATTTACTTAACATAGTTTTCGGCCTCTCGTGATTATTAGTCTTGAAAAGGTTAATGCAAGTCCTGGCTGGACCAAACAATGTTTACATATATATATTTGTATCGAGGGCCTCCTCCAACATGCAACCATGTACATTTATTAGCGAGTTTTATATTATGAAAACAAGATGCTTATATGATGAAGAGGTGATACTTACAGAGGCTGAAATACAGAATCACTTGGAAATCACTGATAACACCAATAGAAAATTAAATCGAAACCGGCACATATGTTGCTAACATTCATTCCTAGCTGAGTGGACAAGGTCATTAGTTGTCCTTCACTTTCTTATCTTTCTACATTCTTGTGGCACTTGGGGAGCTTCTCCTTTATCTTCTCCAGGATCCCTTTCTTCTTTGTAGATCACTCGGGTTCGGGTTCTAGGTTATTGTCCCCTTCATGTTTCTTCTCGTGTCTAGGGTGCTCCTCTTTGATCTTCTCGAGGAATCCTTTCTTGTCCTTAGGATCATTGATGCCATTGTGACTAGTACTTGCTTTCCCTTCACCATCATAAACTTATTTCGCAGCCTTCTTTGATTTTTTTTTCTTTTCCTATGATTCTTCCCTTCTTCATCGCTTGATTGCGATCCAACATGTAGGTGGTAGTTAGAAAAATCGTGACTCAACTTGATGGGTTTGACTATACTCGTTTAAGGCCATGCTAACGACTTTTTATATTATTGAGCTAGGCTTACTGAGAGAGCAGTGGAACTACTCTTGGAGAGTTGGATTTTATCCATCTTTAATCTCTCTATGAGCTTCCTTCATCTCCGCATAAGCTACTTCTACCGGAACCTTGTAGCCACTTCTGCATCCATGGCACTAGGCTTTCTGAACCACCATTGCTTAATGCTGAGAAAATCCTGAACGAAAATCTCTAGAGATCAAATGACAAAAAAATTAAGCTGATATATTCATAGATATGCTTTGCTTCCTCGTATTTATAAGCAAAGGAGTGCAACTTGAACTTGTTTTTTAAGGCACAGTGCAGCTCATTTGTCTCGACCGTCTAAAAAAATCGGTTAATCCTGAACATTTGCTCAAGCCGAGAGCATAATGGTACGTAAGAGTTTGAAATGACTCTTGCAATTGTTTCATAGAGGTTGTGGAGAAATAGTACATTAGGGATATGGATGGTATTGGTTACTTGGGAGTAGAAAACCAAAGAGTGGTCGGTCCGGACAAGTTGGGATGGACACGAATTAAGAGATGACCTTCAAATTAAAATTCTTTTCACGAAAAATTTCGAGATCGGGAAGCTTGTGAAGGACCAAGTGCATTGATCAAGCGTATCTTTAAGACTCCGCTATTTACTGCTGTCATCCAAGCATCGTACTTAATGTTGCCATTTAAGAGCATGTCTTGACCGTTGATAACTCTATCTTGCTCCGATGTCATTGTTGTCGACATGCCAGCTATAGCTCCTATAGTTGTTTGCTCTTTCCTTTTTAAAATATCAACCTGATCTTCAACAGATACAAATCAAAAACACTTAACAAAAAATAATGATGTTACAATCGTTTCAAAGTCTGAGTCCAAGGTTATTCTTATATAACAATCGAAGGGCTAGAAGAAAAAGAATCGAAAGGCAAGTTACAGATACATCACTGCACTATTGATGGAACTATTGGATATGTTCCTTATTGACTACTGCTTCAAAAAGACTTGGATCCCTTTCTCGATGGCTTTGGCCTCTCGCCCTCCGAATCTATGGAAGGAATTTCAGTGCTTTATCAATGCAAGATCCTATTGTTGGTCATTTTCGAGAAAAGACCCATTGTTGCGATGAAATGGCCTTTTATAGCGTTTATGTCAGGTCACAGCATTATGTCATTTTATAGCACTTATACCTTCTTCCACTGTATCGACACTTCGTTTCACATCTTCCATCATTTCAACAATGCTCTTTCGCGTATATCATCCTTCAATTTAGTAGTGGTCCATCCAACTCCCTACAAAATCATCATATAGAACATTCATCATCAGCCCATGTTCCAAACAATGGTTGACTTGTTCATACGACATGATGGCATTGATTCACAAAATTGGAATATTGTGCTTGACTTTAATACTATTGTACAACGATGAGCAGAAGATTCCGTTTTTTAGGAAAAATACCCCCCGTGCGTTTTGAGCAAGTTATCCGTTGGTTGAAACATGTCATGGGCAAATAATGAAAGTTCTATATGATTTTACAGGGAGTGCAATGGAGCATTTTTGAAAATGAATGAAGATATGCAGTGGAGCATCACTGAAATGAAGAAAGATGCACAACAGAGCATTAATGAAAGTGAAAGAAGATATATTTTGCTCTATCAAATGTTTATGCTATCAATTTCCTCGAAATGATATATTTTGGCAGAGGCAATTTCCTTTCGCGGATCATTTTTCTTTTGCTTGGATTGAGGAAAAGGAAATTTGAAGAAAGGGGAAGTTTTTCAAATCTGGTATAATTTTATATGGGATTTTAGATGCTTACCCTCTCATCCGTTTTCTAGTTGAAGGTGAATGGCTCCTTATTATCTCTTATACATAAGAGAGGAAATCATGTTCATATTCCATATATGATATTTTGGTAAGTAGATTCATCTAGGAAGTACTCAAATTTTGATAGAATTGTTGTAAACAATAGTTTTCAATAGAAAGATATGCATTATGGTTTCGGCTAATTCTTTGGCAAGCCCAAATATTGCAATAGCCTGCCTCAACTCTTTTTTTTTTTGGTGGAAAATCAAATTTAGGAATGTGCTTTGATTAAACTTTTAGTATGTTATCAAATTTATTTACTTAGCCATAACGTATTTTTAGAGCCACGAGGATTGATTTTTTGAGGTGCTGTATTTCACACGATGTGTAAGTTCCACAACTATCTCAATAATTTCATTTTTCTTAGGTTTAAAATTTAGATTGCTACAACATAGTTCTGTACTTGACGTATAATTGCAACCAATTGGTGTTATACCATCAATTTATTTTACCAATGAAACAACACGCACTTTTGGTCCTCAACCTTTAGCATTTTTATTATTTTGGTCATGTTTATTAAGGGTGTTCGGGTCCGAGTACCCTGTAAATTTCACGATACTTGGACCCTACCCTGTAAGGAACATGTTCCAAGATTTTGGAACCGGACCCTACTTTGTTGAGTCCTAGAACCGGAACCTACCCGAAACCTGTATTATATCACAGGTTCCGAGTACCTTGTTGGAACCTATAAATTTTTTTGTCTCGCTAAATAAAACCAAAAATATCTCATCCATAATCAATAATTACGTAAAAACAAAATATCGACATAGATTTAGATTAATCCACAATACATCTACAACAAAGAGTAATATGTCGAGAGAGAGAGAGAGAGAGAGAGAGAGGTGTTGGGAATTGGTGTATGCCCTAGAGGCAATCTATAATCAGTTTTGTAATATGATATCTATTTCATTATAAAACGAGGCATATCTGTTATTGTGTAGATTGCGCTAAATATGATTTTACACAATAATGTCCTTGGAATAGTAGGTTCAATAGGCATCAAGTGTGACTTGATTGTGAGATCCTATAATTACTGAACATTATTCCTAAATGTCCATAGTCAAAGTATTATCGTTAATTAGGACAACGGTAATACGGTTAGACTAGTGTGAGTGTTGATTGATGACCAAATCTCATAGGTCATGGATATGGAGATATCAAATTACACCACATGTATACATTAAGAGTAATGTGTATTGGACTAACCCGCCATGAGATTGTTACATGGGTTGTTACGTGACTGTCATTAGTATATCTCAAAGTGACTATAGTGTAATGGTCCTTTGACTTGAGGTCACCATGGATTCCTACGTGTAATGTCGTATATTTTGATACTGTCAAACGCCACCGTAACTGGCTGGTTATAAAGATAGTTATTGGGTATGCCACAAAGCATGGAAAAGAATGTGAGTGACCAAGATAGGATTTGTCCCTCCTACAAAACGGGAGCGATATCTCACGGCCACTTGGTGGTTAAGTCTAAAAGTGTATGCATACCCAAATGAGTCGATATAATGATATCGAGCTCATTTGCTCTGATAGACTTACCCGGTAAATCAAGAAAGAGAGATATTAAGCCATACAAGGATGTCATCGACCATGCCTTGGGCTCAATAGAGATATAGAGGACAATGGATTATATTACACGGTAATATAGGTCACGAGGTTCGTCGAGAAATTGACTTTCCGATTACTTGAGTAACAGTGATGCATTGCTAGATGCCGCTCACTGTTTGTAATATTAAAATAGAGATTTCGATATTACTATCAACGTAATTGGGAACCTACAGGGTCACACACTACGACTAACTTGACGAGATATTTTGAAACAACAAAATTGTCTAATAAAGATTAGATGATTTATGGTGCGACCGATTAATCGGATATTTAATGAGATTAAATTTGCCGATTAATTAGACCCGATTTATTAGATTTAATGGTGTGCTAAGTGGTTATTTTTATGGAACCACTTGGAGCCAATTATAGAAAGAAACATGGGCCATTTGTATGATAACACTTAGCTATACACATGGACTAAGTAAATGATGTCACCTAGACTTACACATGTCACTTGGAGCCTTGATTCTCCTTAATCCCACATCGGTGGGGCTTTGAATTTGTCTTCCCCATATTGCTTATAAAAGGGGCAGCATGCATGTTTAGATATAAGAGATATATATATACATGTATATGGGTATACGTGTATAAGTGTAAGGAAATTCAAGTTGAATTGTTCAATTTGAATTAATCCTTCTAGTCTAATAAATTTCGGGTGTCGCATCGGGGTGTTTCTTTCGAGTGTTGGTCGCTAGCACCGCCGATCTCGAAAACTCGTCGACAAAGTCGGTGTGGATACCAGTAGAGGCGTCACGTGTGGGACGCTCGGTCGACAACTTTAAATATTCAAGGTACGCTTTTATTTACTCTTACTCTTCTAGTAGGTCTTGGAATTAGTTTCACGGATAGGAAATTTTGAATTTCTGTTCCTTTTACGCTTCCGTTAGCCCCGTGGAACTAGCAATTGGTATCAGAGACTAGCTAGTTAGAATCTGAGTAGATAATAGCATAAAATATGATTTTATGCTTGGTACTGGTATGATTATGTTTGATATTTGCGGTGCATGACTGTTAGACATGGACTATGTCCTAGTTGTGTTAGTATAATAGTTATACGTGTGGACTATTATGTAATAGTTACATAATAGTGTATAGTGAGATCGATTAAATGTTAATCAAATCCCTCAAAATATTAAGTCCATATCCTTCCACCGTGTAACGCTCGTCAAGACCAAGATCGATGAGTGTGTAGACCTTGCCTTCGCAGGATGCCCTTATCTATCCTAGTAAGACGTTGTGTTTACCAGTGGGTCGGACTTAACTGAGCAAGCCTAATAGGATTAGGAGTTCAGAGGCATGTAGTTGGGCATCGATCTATAAGATAGATTTGAATAAGGAGTTATTCACTCAACTAATCAAGAGTTGCATGTGATGCAATTGGGAAAGTGAGTTCCCTACCTAAATAGCCAGTTCTGGGTGAATCAGCCCTCGCTGACTCAGAGCTTGGTGAGATATGGATCTTGAGCTACTATGAGAATGATATTCTCTGAATCAATGTTGAGGGTCATTGATTTGATATAAATAGTGGGAGCAATATTTATAAAGTCCTCATTAAATATTGTTGTGTCATAATACTTATTTTGTATATTTCTATGGTAGTTACCATGGCAGGGAGCACTTCTAGTACTTTCTGTTTGCGATCCGTCCTTGATAAGGACAAACTGTCAGGGAATAATTTCCTTGGTTGGTATCGAAACTTGAGAATTGTTCTCACCCAAGAAAAGAAGCTATATGTCTTAGAGCAACCTCTTCTTGCGCCACCGCCTGACGATTCCCCCCAAGCTGAGAAAGATGCTTATAGTAAGCATCATGATGATGCCGTAAACGTCGGATGTCTCATGTTAGTCACCATGGACTCGGAGCTTCAAAAGCAACACGAGAACATGAAGGCGTACGATATGATCGTGCATCTCAGGCAGCTCTATCAAGAGCAGGCCCGACATGAGAGATTCGAGATCTCTAAAGCACTTTTTCAGGCAAGGTTGATTGAGGGTAGCCCGGTGGGTCTTCATGTACTCAAGATGATTGGGTACGTTGAGACTCTGGGAAGACTGGGATTTCCTCTTGGTCAAGAGTTGGCCACAGATTTAGTCCTACAGTCGCTGCCCAGCAGTTATAGTCAGTTCATTATGAGCTATAATATGAATGACTACAATAAACCATTGCCTGAACTGCTTAGCATGTTGAGAACAGCTGAGCATGATATCAGCAAGGGGACGTCCGTTCTAATGGTCCAAGGGACCAAAAGAAAGGGCAAGAGCAAGAGTAAAGGCAAGAAGGCTAAAGGTGCATCCAATTTTGACTTGGGTGCGTTGAAGCCTAAAGCCAAGGTGGCGAAGAATGATTACTGCTTCCATTGTGGCAACACTGGACATTGGAAGCGGAATTGTAAGATATACCTGGAAGAGTTGAAGAAGAAGAAGGGAAGTGAGACTTCCACTTCAGGTATCCATGTTATAGAGATTAATGTATCTACTACTTCTACATCTTGGGTATTAGATACCGGATGTGGTACTCATATTTGTGGAAATATGCAGGACCTAAAGGACAGTAGATCGTTGACAAAGGGCGAGGTGGACCTACGAGTTGGAAATGGAGCAAGAGTTGCTACATTAACTGTAGGGACTTATCACCTAGTTTTACCTACTGGGCTTGTATTAGATCTTAACGACTGTTATTATGTACCTGCTATTAGTAGAAACATAATATCTGTTTCTTGTTTGGACAAGAAGGGATTTTGTTTCACTATAAAGAACAAGTGTTGTTCTATGTACATGAATGATGTATATTATGGCAGTGCACATTTAAGTAATGGTCTGTATGTTCTTGATCTAGATACGCCTATTTATAATGTGGAAACCAAACGGCTCAAATCTAATGATTCGAACCCGACTTACCTCTGGCATTGTCGTTTAGGCCATATTAGCGAGAATCGCATCTCTAGACTCCATAAGGATGGATTACTGGACTCGTTTGATTTAGAATCGATCGAGACATGCGAACCTTGCTTAATGGGGAAAATGACTAAGGCCCCTTTTACCGGAAAAGGTGAGCGAGCTAGTGATCTTTTGGCTCTCATACATACCGATGTATGTGGACCAGTGAACAAGCTTGCTAGAGGTGGGTATCTCTACTTTATTACATTTACTGATGATTTCAGTAGATTTGGATATGTGTTTTTGATGAAACACAAATCTGAATCCTTTGAAAAGTTCAAAGAATTTAAGAATGAAGTGGAGAATCAGTTGGGTAAGAGCATTAAAGTTCTTCGATCAGATCGAGGAGGTGAATATTTGAGCTATGAGTTCGCTGACTATCTTAAACAGTGTGGGATTTTATCTCAACTGACTCCACCTGGAACACCACAATGGAATGGTGTAGCTGAGAGGAGGAATCGAACTTTATTAGATATGGTTCGATCTTTGATGAGTCATGCAAACTTACCTGACTCCTTCTGGGGATATGCTCTACAGACAGCTGCTCTCATATTAAACAATGCTCCGTCGAAATCAGTTGAAAGGACACCATATGAGATGTGGTATGGGAAACGTCCCAAGATGTCTTTTCTAAAGATATGGGGTTGCGAAGCTTATGTGAAGAGATTGTCTTCGGATAAGCTTGGCCCTAAATCGGACAAATGTTACTTCGTGGGGTATCCTAAGGTAACTCGAGGATACTATTTCTATAATCCCATCGAGGGCAAAGTGTTTGTCGCTCGAACTGCGGTATTCCTTGAGAAAGAGTTTCTCTTCAAAGGAACTAGTGGGAGGAAATTAGAACTTGGGGAAGTTCTACCACAAAATGACATTGACCAATCGACGGGCAATGTTGCAGAACAAGTATCACAAGTTGTTGTGGCACAATCTTCTACACAGGTGACACAGGAGCCTCGTAGGTCTAGTAGGATACGTCATGAGCCCGAGAGATATGGATTTCTCGTGACTCAAGACAATGACGTATTGCTCATAGATAATGATGAGCCTACAACCTATGCGGAAGCCGTAATAGGCCCAGACTCTGAGAAATGGCTGGAGGCCATGAGATCTGAGATGGAGTCCATGTACACTAACCAAGTATGGACTTTGGTTGATCCACCTGAAGGGGCAAAACCCATTGGGTGTAAGTGGGTCTTCAAGAAGAATACTGACATGGACGGTAATGTGATTACCTTTAAGGGCCGACTTGTGGCAAAAGGTTTCAGACAAGTTCATGGTGTTGACTATGACGAAACCTTTTCCCCGGTAGCTATGCTTAAATCCATCAGGATCTTGCTTGCAATTACAGCTTATTATGATTATGAGATCTGGCAAATGGATGTCAAAACTGCTTTCCTGAACGGGAAGCTCCTCGAGGATGTGTTTATGACACAACCTGAGGGTTTTGTCGATCCACATTGTGCCGGAAAGGTTTGTAAGCTACAACGGTCTATTTATGGATTGAAGCAAGCTTCTAGGAGCTGGAATCTTCGTTTTGATGATGCAATCAAAGAGTTTGGTTTCATCAAGAATGAAGATGAACCCTGTGTTTACAAGAAGGTTAGTGGGAGTGTAGTAATCTTCCTGGTGTTATATGTAGACGACATACTTCTGATTGGAAATGACATTCCTTCCCTACAGTCTGTGAAGACTTGGTTGGGAAGGTGTTTCTCTATGAAGGACTTAGGCGAAGCTACCTACGTGCTAGGTATTAGGATCTATAGAGATAGATCCAAGAGACTGCTTGGCCTAAGTCAGAGTGCATACATAGATAAAGTGCTTCGGCGCTTTAGCATGCAGGATTCTAAGAAAGGGTCGCTGCCTATGTTACATGGCATAAGCCTTTCGAAGGCTCAGAGTCCTTCTACTCGAGAGGAGAGGGACCGCATGAATAGGATTCCATATGCGTCAGCTATTGGATCCATCATGTATGCTATGTTATGCACTCGATCAGATGTCTCGTATGCTTTGAGTATGACGAGTCGATACCAATCAGATCCAGGTGAAAGACACTGGATTGCAGTAAAGAACATCCTTAAGTACTTACGAAGGACTAAGGAGATGTTTTTGGTATATGGAGGCGAAGAAGAGCTCGTTGTAAGAGGTTACACCGATGCTAGCTTCCAGACCGATAAGGACGACAGTAGATCGCAGTCAGGGTATGTGTTCTGCCTGAATGGAGGTGCTGTGAGTTGGAAGAGTTCCAAACAGGAGACAGTAGCCGATTCTACCACAGAGGCCGAGTATATTGCTGCCTCTAACGCTGCAAAAGAGGCCGTTTGGATCAAGAAGTTCGTGACAGAACTTGTTGTGGTTCCTAGCATCGCAGACCCAGTGGATCTCTATTGTGACAACAATGGAGCCATTGCGCAAGCTAAGGAACCCAGGTCTCACCAGCGATCCAAACATATACTCAGGCGCTTCCATCTCATTCGCGAGATCATCGACAGAGGAGATGTGAAGATATGCAGAATACCAACAGATGAGAATCTCGCAGATCCACTTACGAAGCCTCTTGTGCAGCGCAAGCACGAGGCTCACACTAGATCTATTGGCATAAGACATGTGCCAGATTGGCTCTAGTGCAAGTGGGAGATTGTTGGGAATTGGTGTATGCCCTAGAGGCAATCTATAATCAGTTTTGTAATATGATATCTATTTCATTATAAAACGAGGCATATCTGTTATTGTGTAGATTGCGCTAAATATGATTTTACACAATAATGTCCTTGGAATAGTAGGTTCAATAGGCATCAAGTGTGACTTGATTGTGAGATCCTATAATTACTGAACATTATTCCTAAATGTCCATAGTCAAAGTATTATCGTTAATTAGGACAACGGTAATACTGTTAGACTAGTGTGAGTGTTGATTGATGACCAAATCTCATAGGTCATGGATATGGAGATATCAAATCACACCACATGTATACATTAAGAGTAATGTGTATTGGACTGACCCGCCATGAGATTGCTACATGGGTTGTTACGTGACTGTCATTAGTATATCTCAAAGTGACTATAGTGTAATGGTCCTTTGACTTGAGGTCACCATGGATTCCTACGTGTAATGTCGTATATTTTGATACTGTCAAACGCCACCGTAACTGGCTGGTTATAAAGATAGTTATTGGGTATGCCACAAAGCATGGAAAAGAATGTGAGTGACCAAGATAGGATTTGTCCCTCCTACAAAACGGGAGCGATATCTCACGGCCACTTGGTGGTTAAGTCTAAAAGTGTATGCATACCCAAATGAGTCGATATAATGATATCGAGCTCATTTGCTCTGATAGACTTACCCGGTAAATCAAGAAAGAGAGATATTAAGCCATACAAGGATGTCATCGACCATGCCTTGGGCTCAATAGAGATATAGAGGACAATGGATTATATTACACGGTAATATAGGTCACGAGGTTCGTCGAGAAATTGACTTTCCGATTACTTGAGTAACAGTGATGCATTGCTAGATGTCGCTCACTGTTTGTAATATTAAAATAGAGATTTCGATATTACTATCAACGTAATTGGGAACCTACAGGGTCACACACTACGACTAACTTGACGAGATATTTTGAAACAACAAAATTGTCTAATAAAGATTAGATGATTTATGGTGCGACCGATTAATCGGATATTTAATTAGATTAAATTTGCCGATTAATTAGACCCGATTTATTAGATTTAATGGTGTGCTAAGTGGTTATTTTTATGGAACCACTTGGAGCCAATTATAAAAAGAAACATGGGCCAATTGTATGATAACACTTAGCTATACACATGGACTAATTAAATGATGTCACCTAGACTTACACATGTCACTTGGAGCCTTGATTCTCCTTAATCCCACATCGGTGGGGCTTTGAATTTGTCTTCCCCATATTGCTTATAAAAGGGGCAGCATGCATGTTTAGATATAAGAGATATATATATACATGTATATGGGTATACGTGTATAAGTGTAAGGAAATTCAAGTTGAATTGTTCAATTTGAATTAATCTTTCTAGTCTAATAAATTTCGGGTGTCGCATCGGGGTGTTTCTTTCGAGTGTTGGTCGCTAGCACCGCCGATCTCGAAAACTCGTCGACAAAGTCGGTGTGGATACCAGTAGAGGCGTCACGCGTGGGACGATCGGTCGACAACTTTAAATATTCCAGGTACGCTTTTATTTACTCTTACTCTTCTAGTAGATCTTGGAATTAGTTTCACGGGTAGGAAATTTTGAATTTCTGTTCCTTTTACGCTTCCGTTAGCCCCGTGGAACTAGCAAGAGGGAGAGGGGAATAGGGTAAAGTAAAAGGGAGAGATGTATCTATATATAACTAGAGAAAATTATTATCGAGTTCGGGTATCGGTTCCAGTTCCGTTTCTGAATACTCTATATGCCGGAACCGGAACCTGTTTTCACCGATTCCTAATTTTAATACCCGGACCCTACTCTATTTTCAATACGAACTACCCGAACCCTATCCTAACGGATAGGTTCCGATCGGTTCCGGGTATACCAAGTATTCGTGCACGCCCCTAATGTTTATACCCATTTTCAGGACCTTTTTCTGCTAAACCTTTTTTTTTGCTATTCTTATCCTCAATCTTTAATGGTTTTGCCACTTTGGTCTACAACATTTTCTATCAACTTTGCTTAAGTGGCAAAAAAATAATTTTTAGAAATTTTAAACTAAAATAAAACAATAGTTAAAAAAAAAAGAGGAACAATCGAGAGAGTGGGAGTGAGGGCTGCCACCACCAGCCACCCAACCCTAATGGGGGTCGTTGGCGAAGTCATAACTTGTCGGCGACTACCGTGGGGGTGGGGCCTGCGGGGGTGCCCCACCCCCTTATTTTTCCTAATTGGGAGTTTTCCTGATTTAGGGGAGAGTAAAAAACATTAGGGGAGTGGGGGCACACTTGCTAGCTATCCACCCTAACGATGATGGTTAGCGAGTTCCGACTTGGCTGGCGACCGGCAATTGTACCCCTACACCTTGATTTCTCCCGATTGGGAGAAATCAAGGGATGGGGGCTGCCATCACGGGCCACCCACCCCCAACGGTGGTTGTTGGCGAGTTCTGAGTTCTCTGGTGACTCCTATCGGGGATAGGTGGTCAGCAATGGCAGCCCCACTCCCCCTCCCCAATTCTTTTTATTTATTTATGTTTTTAATATTTGTTTTATTTTAGTTTAAAATTTCTATAAGTTATTTTTTAATTGTCACGTCAGCAAATTTAATAGACAATGTAACTATAGGACTAAAGTGGCAAAAACCGCTAAAGATTGAGGATAAGATTAACAAAAAAAAAAGTTTAGGATCAAAACGATAAAAAATGCTAAACGTTGAGGATAAAAAAAATACAATAGGAAGATAAAAAGAGTAGAACATACGCGAGAATTGGGAAGGGGGGAAAAATGCGGGGACAAAGAAAGAAAGCATAAAAGGTGGACACGTGTCCTCAATTGCAAAAGAGAATGAAAAAAATAACCATCAATACGAGGTCCTCAATGGTTATCTAATATATTTTTGTTTAAATAATTATTGGTTAACCGCCCTTAGGTCATAGAAGTTAACCAATAATTACTTACCACATCGGATCAATCTGATCATTTAATGCTCTGATCCGAATTTTTCAATGCCCAAAGTGGCCCTTATTACAATTTTGGCAATACCCTAATTGATTCTCTCTTCTAATTAATCATCTCTTCTACCCAAAAAGTAATTCTTTCTCAATTACTAAATTTGATAGATATACTTTTGCAGTTAAATAACCCTAAAATCCTATTTAAATTCCGAAAACCAAACCCTGTCGAATTTTAAAATCTAATCCTAAAAAATAAAATCTTGTATTCCTAAAATCCTAAATCCTAAAAATAGAAAACCCTAAAACCTTAAAATCTAAAATCCTAAACTGTAAAAAAAATAATCAAAACCCTATTATAATTGGGTTATGTTACATAGTTTCAAATCTACTAGGATTTTACAATTATGCTTCGAATTTTTCCCGTTTTAGATTTGAAACTTTCGGTATTGTAGAAAACTTTTTGGATCATTTGTCACAATTATGGATGTCCATAATAATTTCTATTATTTATAGTAATAATTGATTAGAGTTTAATTATTTCCAAGATCAAAGGAAGGGGTAAACTAGCCAATGAAAACTTCAAATATAAGTCAATAAATGAACAATTGGTCAAATTTGGTAATCAATGATTGGTTAACCCATACCCTCAGGGCATAGGATAGAAAAACCCTAGATAAAATAATCAAATATTTTTAAGAAATTACCAAACTTGATTATATTTTTTCAAAAATTTTGCAATAACAACAGTAAAATGTTAAGGCTGCGCATAGCATGGGTTACGTCCTATAGTCGATAACGGATAAGAATTAATTTTTTGAAATACACATGGCAATGGGTAAGTCGGGCAAGCGCTGGATCGAGCAAGTTCCCAAACCAAACCTACCTATGGGGGATCTGAACTTTGAGGCCAATTGCCTAACCCTAAGTGACAAAGGATGGGTTTAACCTAGCCGAAGTGGGACACTGTAAACATCATGGATCCTAGGCTTGTCCTAATCTTCAACATTTATCTCTTTCTTTTTTTCCTTTGTTGAATTACCTTTAAAGAAGAAAAAAAAAGTTTATCTATTTTTCAATTTCATCCTAAATTTTTGTTCTTAATTAAATTATATCCTCCATCTTTTTCATTTGTTCACTTAATCATTTACCAATTAAAAAATGATGTTCTAGTGCCATTTATTGGAATGAGAAAAAATTTTACACCCTTTATTGGGGGATCTCCGATCGACAAGATCCCTCACCTAAGGGGTGAGGAAACTTCACATATGGTCCCCTCTCCCACTCAAAGGTCACCAAGCGACATCCCCTCCCCCTTAAGCTATGTTTGGATCATGGGGTATGAAGGGGTAGGGCGGGGTAAGGTGCGGAGGGGTTTCAAATCTAATGTTTGGACAACATTAGTAAGGGGAGAGGTGGAGTGGGTGGGGAAGGGTTCCAAATCTAATGGATAGCATTAGTAAGGGATGGGGCAGCATGGAGAGGGATTTCGAAGTCTCATGTTTGGATAATATTAGTAAGAGGGGTGGGGCGGGGTAAGGTGGGGTTCCAAATCTAATGTTTGGATTGCATTAATAAGGGGTAGGGTGGGGTGGGGAGGGATTTGAAATCTCATGTTCGGATAGTATTAGTAAGGGTTGGAGTAGGATGAGGAAGGTTACTTTACGTAAAATGACTAAAATAATCTTACCTGATTTCTATGATTTTATAACAAGGAATCTGATCAATACAATTGAGATCTCTTTAAAGGGGGATGGAACTCTGCCAGCGGCTACCTTCCCTCCCATTTCCCATCGTCTATTGCTTTTTCCTTTTTTTTCCCTACTATTTTGTGAAATTATATTTTATTCAAATAAAATGCGACGTAAGTAGTTTTGGGATTAAAGATGATTTTGAAACTAAAAGTGAATTACATGGAAAAGTTTGAGAACAAGAATAGATTCATGGTAAAGGTTGAGTACTAAGACTGGCCTTTTCCAGAAAACTTTACAAATACGAATTTTAACACGGGAGGTTTCGTGATAGTCTTCGTAATAATTTTTGAAAGTCGTTGAACAAGGAATACATATATAGCCTGTGGCTCCATTAGATCACAGATGGGCTAAAGCAGAGAGGACTGTTTGCAGGTCATGTGGGTTGGGCTTGAGATTCTTTTGATGAATAACTAGACTCAAATGGGCATACTGAATGTTATAGATCTAAGGAAATTTTCGTTTACGCATATATATCCGTTCCGTTCAGTTCGGTTGGGTTCAACTCGATCTACAAAATGATTCTTTTAACTTGACTTACCTTGACATGTGAAAATAATAAAACAACTCGTTTTTCAATTTCATTTTTTATCGGAAGATTTCTATACTTTACCGTGTTGATTGCCATTGGACAATAATTAATGGGCCATTGGGCTTTTAATGTATGTTTTGGACATGATGAGTTGGCTCTCCCCCGTCCTCGAAAAGCTACAATTGTATGGCATAGAACATATCACACCACGCACCAAGTGATTTAGCAATAACAATTATAATCCTTTCGGGCCCGGCACCGAGCGGTTGCTGTTTCGATACTCACTTGACGCAGAGCTCTTGTAGGCCAGCAAGGGACGGTCCCCAAGTAGGAACTTATCCTTTTCCTAATCTTTCCACTGGCTTTTAGAAAAGGATAGCAAACGTACCGTTGTTGCAATAACATGAGTCAAACCACTACCAACTAAACTTCGGGATATTATCAACCAAATTTTAGGACAAGAACATTTTATTGGAAGTTTGGCGATACTAATTAGTTGCATTCTAATAGCTAACCCAATATGTTATATGGGATACAAGTAGAGAAACCAAAACGACAGGTTTATAAGACAAGACGTGTTTCTATATATGGGAATTAATGGACGAACTAACCTGATGACCGATTTGTAATAGTTTGATTTAATGGAATGGCAGAGGGAAAAGGAAAACAAACCTACAAATGAGAAATGAGGGACTATGTATATTATATATATGATGAAGTGCTTTATTATCCATATATGGGTGCTTTTAATGTGGATGCATGGGATCTTATATTGTAAAAATATCTAATATATATATATATGATTCACATGCATGCAGGGAAAGGAAAAACTAGACTCACCTAATCGTGGAGTCCAACATTAAATAGTGACCTGAATTGTGACCCGTAACTGACACATTTATGGTCACAATCTCCAGAGCCTCACACATATATATGTGTGGGTATTATATATGTCTCGACATTATTATACATAATAAAAGGATAAATAAATGAATAATTATAATGTTCAGAGTATTGTGAAATAATATCAAGCAACCATATGGCACCACGGGTAATAGGTTTCAATCCGGTAGAATGCATTGGGCTGACTTTCAATTGGATGATACCGAAAGAAACCGAATTTAAATTATCTAAATTGAGGGAAAATTCTTTTATTTTTAAATTTTTAAATTTGAAAGTCAGGTTTATTTATTTATTTATAGTTTTTATTATTTGAGCAGCGCCGATGCATATTAATTGCCCTCTGAGAAGTTTAGTCCACTATAAAAGGCCATGCTGCTCTGCAAACTTGATCTAAATTTCATCATTTCTTCAGCTTTTTTCTTCTTTTTGTAAATATATATATATATATATATATATTTCTAAATCTTGCCCACATCTTGATAATTACTACATAAACTGCCTAAACTTTAACAATGCAATGCAGTAGGAGGAATTCTATGCCGCAATCGACAAATTTGTTTGCACTATACTATCAGGTAAATTACTAAAAATGTAAATAAAAACTAAGTATTTTACTAAAACATTAGATAGAGTTCTTTAAAATTTGGATACTTTATTTCAAAATTTAAATAGTTTACTTCACATGTGTAGTTTCTTTGAAATTTGTGGAACTTACTCTCTCTCCCTTTTTTTTATGGAATTTATTTTCCCTTAAGTAATTTATTAGGAATTATAGGAATTTATCTTGATTGCATGAATAGATTGCACCATAGACCTTCCCATGCAGTGCAGTAGTCTCGAGCAAATGTATTATTCTCTTGAAGGATAAAAATAAGGAACCCATATAGTATTACTGACCCCCGCTATTTAGTTTCATGAATATTAAAGGACCCAGCACATTTTATTTTCACTTGAAAAGAAAGGTCCTTAAATCTAATAAAAAATAAGAGGATGAGAAACAAAGGGGATGGAAAGTTCAATTCAGGAGAATCAAGTAAAGAAAGTAAAGCATGTCGACTAGGTGTGTTATAAGAGCCAAGTTGCATAGGTTCCGTTCCAAGTCATCGGAAGAGGAAGTAGCAATGCCCACTTTCGGCTGGGCATGATCGACGCTTAATCTATTTTACGTACAAATTTTTTGTACTTAAAATCTCGTTAGGGTTAGGATAACTATCATCTTACAAATGAGGTGTTGAGCACGCCCTTCTGTGAGGCCGTTGGGCCTCAATAACTAATAAATCACACGAATACACTTAATAAGGTTAGCCTTTTAATACATGCGGTCATAGGAATAACTAATAAATCACACGCTTAATTTCATACCAATAATTTATTTTTAGTAAGGGAAGGGGCAAGAGTCCAAATAGAAAATTAAAAAATACAGAAACGGGATATGAAAGCCCCAATGACATCAGCTAAAATGAGATGGCCAAGACCGTTAGAAATCGAATCAAGATAATGTACTCCAAGTGAAAAAGAGGAAGCTTTTCGTGCAAGTCAATCCGCACAACTATTACCCTCCCGGTATATGTGAATAACCTGAATTTCCCAACTTCTCGCAATGAGTTCTTTGATTTCAGCAAGAATTGGTTTTTTTTTTTGATAAGTTCAGCAAGAATTGGTTGAACATTTGGAGTTCCAGCCCCCGAACCCAAAATAAGCTGGCAAACAGTGGACGAATCAACTTCAATGATAAGCTTCCGACATCCTATTGACTGGCAAGCTGAAGGCCCAATCGAACTTCCCACATCTCTGCTAGCACGGATGTTGAAAAACCAATATCATGAACAAATTCACGAACCCAGTTTCCTGCTGAGTATTGAATAAGATCACCTGCTCCAGCTGTACTAGGATTACCTCGAGAAGCCCCATCTGTGTTTAATTTAAGCCATCCAGCAGGCGGCATGATCCAACTAATGAGTCCCCATTGTCTAGTTGGGGGCGGAGAATATTTTTTCCAAAAATAATCAAATGTTCCTTAGATGAGTTTACAAAATTTAAAAAATATATATTTTCTTGGGTTTCAGCGCCCACATACGAGACCTTTTATCAGCACATACCATATTAGAGGGCGCATCCACAGCTACGAAATTGACTGACTCATTAGTGTTTCGAAAAGGATATAATTTGGAAAATGGGATAGGAATTTTTTTTATGTGCATTTTGATATCCGAAAACTCAATTTAGAACCAACTAATCCAATTCAAATGTGAGGTAGGAAATATTACAAAGGGGTTTGGTGAAACTAGAGGTTGACCGTAAAATTCGATAGAAGTAAGAAGTCATGCACGTGTGGTGATTGTATGATGAGAAGCGTTATGTACTCTTCGCAAACAAATCTAATCAGATATGTGCGAGAGGTTGACTGGAGAAGGGTCCAAGTCAAGTTCCCATTGATTAGTGAAAACCATCATTAATCTAATTCTCTTTTTTCATAATTACTAAGCATAATGCCACCCCAGAACAAGACCACCAACTGACAAGCCAGGTATCCTTTTCCGACAGTTAAAAAAGAAATTCACAATATGGAAAATACTATATTCTTTATAATAATAATAATAATAATAATAAAGGGAAGCTGGCTTTATGGTTATTTTGTCACTGTTGATTTTGTTGAGGTTGATGTTTCGTTTTGGTGTTCCAAACCCCCATTTTAACGGCAGTTTCGTTGGGGGCAGAGTCATAGTTCTAAGCAATCATAATAATATGCATGACTGAGAAGCTATATATAGTGCAAGAGTCTCTGCTAATTTAAAGGTTACACGTTTCGTTATAAAACTATTATAATAATTAATTATATCACTTTATTAGGTTTTTTATTTCCTTACATTGTATCTATGGTTTCTTTTGTAACCGAGAAATATGCGAAAGTGCTTTCATTTTATATATTTTTCTCAGTTTGAATCATATTATTCGTCTAAACTAACTTCTGCTTAGAATGGCTTGTTGCTTTTTTCTATCCATGAAATACTTCAAACTAACATCGGCACTGCCGTCTGCATACTGCAACTTGTGTATAAGCATTGTCATTGATTTAATTATCGGAATTAATGGGTCGGACCCGGGAATCTTGACATTGTTAGTGCCCTGTCTTGAGGCACTATTGAAGGAACATGTCTTAATCTGGATGTAAATTATTGTTAATCAATTGCCTTATTCGCAGTGTGATGTATTGAATTAATGCGGGTGCTTTCATGACAGGAGACACATTCCCGCCCTTATAATGATTTGTGACAATTAAATCCTCCGCTCTGTTTAGTTTCAAGTCCATCCTAAAATCTCCATGTCGAAGTCGAACTATTGTCAGTAAATCTTTTCCGCCTAATGAAGATATAAAAAAAAACTAACAATTAAACGCAACAGGCATGAGGCGATCGCAAGAAGAATATTATGCTAACGTAATTTACAAGATATCGACTACATGATGCTTAGCAGGTTGAAGCACACTCCACGTACTCGATTATATGTATGCATGTACTATTTCGATATAAACCACGTCTGCACGAGGTACAGTAAGGAGATGGGTGTCTTAGTAGATCAAGGATGTCGAAATGTTGACAAAATAATCCTTATTGCCTGCCTCTATGTAGTTACATATTGACGTGGAAAGAAAAGGACCATTTCGTTTCACTATTTAAAAAGTACCCCTTAAAAATACTATTTTGATCGATATCAGTTTTTTTTTTTTGATGGGCTAACGGGCGAGCGCCCAAGGAAACTTAAACAAAATAAAGATGGGTATGGTAGCCCCAACCAAGTCTTCCACTTAAGAGTACGAGTCAAAGTAAGATAATGGAAGCCTAAAGGGCGTGAGATCGCTCGCTGAGCAGCCATATTTTATTTCCTTTTTTTTGCATTTTCTTTAGATTAACCTTTCTGATTTTACATAAATTCACTATAGATAGAATTTACAACAATTTTATATATTAATTATATAATTTTGTAATTTGAAAAGGAAAAAAAAAAAGAGAGGAGAAAACTACTTTATATGCATAACACAAATTTCGGATTTAGGAATCTACCATACGGGGAAGGCTTTGAACTCCTTGCCGTTGAAATGAATCCAACGGCCTGGGGACGCCGCACCGTAGAATTTCCCTCTCGATGACTTGTAATATAAACAATATAATATAATATATATGCCTGATGATGGAAATATACCAGAAATTTCAACTTGGAAGCATTTCTCTTCTTCTATAGCTAGTCAACTCCCTGACTCTTCCCATGGTACGCATAAAATTCCGGTTGTCAGCCGAACATTTAGAAAAGGGTCATGTACCTGTTTCCTAAAATCTAGGGGTCGTGTTTGAAATTCAAGAATTAACAATATTTCGAAAATATGCATTTGACTCGTAAGCCTTCTCTATAATTTTTTTCCTTAACCAAACACGTTTTTTGTAATTGAAAAAATAATATTACTAAAATATTTCTTGCAGTTTTTCTTTTTAATTCAAGGACTTTCCCTTTTTTCTTAAAGAAATGTTCTCCTTGGGGTCAGAATTCGCAAGTCTCTCCGACCTCGCGGACCAAGTCCCATCCTTTGGAGCTTTACAATGGCTCTATGAAAGGACAGAGTCCAAACACCCATTAAGAGTCGTGAGACGGACTCGAATTTGGAATCTCTCATTAAAAGTCTGATCACCTTGGCACCCAACCCAAGACCTCGATATGGTCAATCCATACATCCTTGAGTAGCTATAAATTGAACAATTGCATATATGAAGAATGTAAATGGCATAAAATAATGAGAATATATATATATATATATATATATATAATTATGTATATATATATATATATATATGATAATAGAACTTTTATTTAATTTTTATTATTATAGGAGATATTTATGATTGTGATAATAAAATAGATATAAAAACTTAAGAGATATTAGAAATATTATTAGTGAGAATCAAATTCAAAAGTTTACATTTTTTAAACGATGATGTACGTTAGTGTATCACTTCTCTTTTTAGAGGCTGAACTTGACATATTGCGCTATATCGATAGCATGATATGACACTTACCTTCTCCCACTTTCGGCAATGGGGGGCTGTCCGTGACGATAAACTTACACAAGCCTTTCCCTATCAACATAAGCATCTTTTAAGGGGTCACGGAAATAAATGTAAGGCGCTTTTCTTCCTATTCATATCGTATGTCCCCCTGCACATGCCCGCTCTTTACATGCGCCATAGAAAAATATATGGGCACATGGTCCCGTCCCAACTGGGGCCCGCAGCAACTTTCGATCTCGACCGTCCGATCTTGTTTATTTAAGCCAATTACTCTTTCTAATTGGAAGGAAAGAAGAAGAAGGAAAGAAACCATCTATGGGCCCACCCCATTTGCCTAAACTCAAAAGGCCCCGCAGAAATCTACGGATAGAGATTTTCATGTTTGTCGCTTAGCCGTGGGAGGGAGGAATAGGATGGCATCCATACATACATAAGTCTAAACCCCCTCCATGATGGAATTTTTGGGAAATTTTACTTATCAATCCCCTAAAAAAATTGGAAAACGGGCGATCACTTACCACTTCGTCCTATTCATGGTTTCAGGGACTACTCTCAAAACGTAGGTACGTTCTATCCACTTGCACTAGTAAGTGCATAAGAAGAACTATTATTTGTAAAACATGCAGCTTTTTAGAGAATGTCATTATTAGGTCAAGTCGCCTAAGTAGTGGCTATAGGAGTGTTGCGTGGTTCATTGACTTATTATAAGGTGTAATATTCGTTCAACTTTCCAGTCCTAATTAATTATTTCAAGTGTTATCATTTCACCATGTTTAGAGAAGTTCTCTCTCATCTTATCAAGTATAATTAACTAGTTAGAGTATGAACATCATCAGCAAATCATTGTACTCGATGCATATACGGTGACTACAATCGAGCTAAGAAATTATTGAAGAACTTTTTCGATGAATATATCGAATTCCGTGATTACTCATCTTTCAGGGCGGATCTACGCGTGTATATAAATGGCATCAATTGAGCCCACATCGCTTTAAAAAGCATAGGAGGAGGTGCTAGGAATTGTATATCTTTTGCATCACTTCGGTCCCATTGATTTTAACATATTAGAAAAAAAGGTGTTATAAAAATATAATTTGAACTTATTTTCTTCTCCCAAATCCTATTCTTTTTTTTTTCCGAGTGCATCATGGTATCTGGAAGTTCAATAGATCCGAATTAATTTAATTCGAATCTAATCGATTCACTAAAAAGTAAAACTCTCCCATTCATTTCGAAAAGCCAAAAAATCTTTTAAACTTTTCTCCCAAGCGTGCATGATATTTTTACACAGGTTTTATATTAATGTTTGAAGTTTCTGGTTATCTTTTTACAGTGGTGCTATTATAGAAGGCCCTGATAAAAAATATAGAAGTAGTTTGAACAATGTATCCGTAAATTAAAACGAGATCGACATTTGCATCGATTAACTCTCTTGTCTTGCAGGACTAATCAATTTCGACCTAAAATCAAGAGAGCCTAGATCTGATTCCAACCAGTACAGAAACCCTCTATTCTCTCATATTTGCTATTGTTTATCTTTTCCTGCTAAATTTATGACCTTTCTATAATTAAAGAAAGATTTAATTTTAATCTATCTTTATTGTTTGCTTTTTTTTTTTTCAATTTAATTTCTGGGTATCATGGCCGCGGGGCAAGGCAAGCAGGTTACTCGTCACTCACTGTGGTCCCATGACGGAGACGTGCTTCGGTTCACCGACAGCCCACCGTGAGCAGAGGAAAGAGGGATCAGACCAGACTTTTGCGGATCCCAATAAAAATTGACTGTTACAATTAAGGAGCGGGACTAGGATGATCCTCGAGCCCATAATAAG
Organism: Punica granatum; assembly: GCF_007655135.1. NCBI lineage: Eukaryota > Viridiplantae > Streptophyta > Magnoliopsida > Myrtales > Lythraceae > Punica > Punica granatum. The sequence continues at coordinate 12,962,089 of NC_045134.1, read as the reverse complement.
ATGAAAAGTTGGGACCATGTAACCGACGAGAAAGTTTTATACGTAATGGATATATTACATATGTAATACTTTCACGTAACTGATGTGAGACCTGCTTATATTGTAGGAATCTCTCACATGCGGTGTATCAACGACAATTTGGTCTCGGACGTAAGACGGATTGCGATGCACTTCATGGTGATCGGTGGGGGGTTCCACCCACCAATAGTTTCCCTTGGCCTTTGGGTGCATATATATATACATATATATATATATATATATGTATGCAGAAACGGGCCCGCGGTATGTCTAGCTAATTTTGGGTATTAATGTGTCTTGTGATGCTTCCACCCCTGGACTCATCTATGAAATCCTGCACGTGGCTTTTGGCAAATGAAATCAATGCCCCCTTATAAGTCAATAAAGAGATTACAGGTTTGATTTTCATTGTGAGATTTCATGTATTCTTTTATTAAAAGAATATTATATTAGAATTTTTATTTCGTTAAAATAGGCTCATCAACATCTCTTATAAACCAAGTTAATAATACTCATCATCAACTGATTGTCCATCTCAGAGCTGATGAATTTGTCGTGAGCAGGTGATGGGAGATCGGTTGCTAATTGTTCTGTTGCTCCATGGGTGTGATGCGCTTCTAATTTGAAATAGACAAGGAGGGTGATGACCCTATTCGATCCTCCACTATGCTTAAGGCAGAGGAGCCGTAGCCATTGTAGATTGTATTTGTTTATAACTTAATGAAATAAGTGTAAAAGTTAGTTATAAATTATTTAGAAGGAAAAATGAATAGGAAAAAGAGGGAAAGATAAAAGATAATAGTCTAATCTACTTAATCATTGATCATTAAGTCAAAAATCACTTAATGAGTAAAGTTAAAATATTTTAACTTAATGAAATAAGTCATTTTTGAATTATTAGTACTCTTTTCCCCTCACAAAACATTTCTCATCCTTATCATTCATTCTCTCTTCCTATACATTTCTTTCATTAACTAATTTTTTAAGCATTTAATTTAACTAACACCACCGTAGAGTAGAGAGAAAATTGTTGAAATGGGAATCTGTACCTTCCATTTATAGTAGAAATTCCTGGCGTGTCTAATAAGGGTGCGGCGTCTGATAAGCCTTATGCGACCTCGCATGTGTCGAAGTCTATTGCCTGAAACGTTGACGTTTGGTGTTTGATAGTCTTCGATTCTTGCTTTGAACCTTAGCTTGCGTTTGATTTTCAAGTTGGATAATGATCCAACTCAATTTAATTTTATGCAATGATTGTAAATGTTGACAAATATATTAATATGTAAGGATATATATATATATGTGAAAGTAAATGAGAAATTTATTATTAAAAATTAATATGTATATATAAATATGAAAGTATATGAGAAATTTATTATTAAAAAATTAATTATAAAAATAGTTAGAAAAAAGCACGTGATAAAATTTATTATTAAATTTGAAAAAGAGATGAAAAAGTAACGATTGTGTTGTTGAATTCGGAGGAAAATAAAATTGAGTTGAGTTGAGTAAGATTATTATTTAGAAAACAAATGTAGACAACCTTTCCTGAAACTTCAGGCTTTGTTTTAACTTAGCCTTTCCTTAAACTTAAGCGTGCCTTATGTAGTCCTAATTGACATTTCCTCACCTAGCTAGGTCCCAATGTTAAAAGATAGAGTGAAAACAAAAGGGTCTCTTTTACCTTCTTTATTTGTTTGTACCTCATCACTTTCCTAGCTGCTTCACATAATAGCAGTCCATCTACAAATGTTGGTGAGGATTATATGTATTGCCAAAAAAACAAAAACAAAAAAAAAGTCGGTGAGGGCTTGCTCGATACTACTGTACAAATTCAAATAACCCCATTGAACGACCAGGTGGTCTAAGGATGCGATCGACTTTCTTGAACAAGCCTTTTCTGTAAGAGATTCAAGTTCGAAATACGCATATATCATTTAAGAGAATACTTGTACTGTACCACCTAACATAGTTTATATAATTGGATTGACTTGGGCCATAAACTTATGAGTATTTATATGAACTGTGAGAATTACTCGAATTTGATACTCAATATTATTTTTCCAATAAAAATCTACAAAATTCTTTTTTTTTTCCCTGAAAAATCCACGAATTGAGGGGTATTGGTGGGGATATATTTTCTTAACGGCTGAAAGCCACGTGGCGGTCAGCTTGTGGAGCAAGAGTGAGGTCGATTGCCAACGTGGGCCTCAAGCATGGTGGAGGCGCCACGTGTACGGTTTATGATTGGGAATCACGTGATTGTCTTAGGAAGTGGGAGTACTGCAGGTTCAGGTGGTAACTTGAAGGCACTCACGAGCTCAGACTCCAGCTGCTGTACTCTCACACACCGCCTGCCCAATGAATGAACAACTTATAGGACGACGTTACCATCGAAGGCGGTAACTCAGTAGAACGGATTTTAAAGAGAAGTTAATAGATCGAAACTCAATTTAAATATGAAATTATTTGTATTAGTAGATCCTTATCTTCAATTATATGGGAGTTATTCTGGTTCACTATATACTTTGGTGGGGACCATGGTGATTTAGGTCGGCTGATGTCTCACCGAGCCTTTTATCTATTCGGGTGAATGAAACATTCTATGACGGCTGTGGAGTTTCTCTGGTCTCCAAAGGGGATTGCTATGCTAAATTTCCATTAATTAATATTTGTGCTGATTATTTAGTTCGTCCGAGATATTCGCAGTTAAATACGAGAATTCGAACATTATATAGCGAGAATAGCAATATTATCATCAGTGTTCCTCACCATATTACTTATAAAAAAAGAAAAGGGATCTTTATCACTGCATCTAAAATGATTGATCTTTTGATTTGATATAATTATAAGCAAGTTTTTTGTTTTTTTGTTTTTTTGTTTTTTTGTTTTTTGCCAGTAAGACTTTCGAGTATCGATCTGCTTTTGACATGTGATAATTTTGAACTCCTGTACTATAAATAAAATTTGCTTACTGAAAATTCAATTTGTTATTTGAAATTCAATTTGTTATTTTATCACATGGTTATAAGTACTCTTGAATACTAATGAAGTTATAACTAATGTCATTGTGGATAGTTGAGTGAGAGAATAATTAATTAGGGGATTTACCGAAATTCGTACAGTACTCGGATAGCTACACTTTAGATACTAAGCTTAAGAACTTCGAACTTCACTTTTTAGTTCTAGGTTTAATCCATAATGTAAGATTTTCTTCATAACTTCAACATGGGTCATTATTATCGCGGAATGAAAATTCTAAAGTAATGCACGAGTAAAAATTAGTTTATAAGAATCCAATGATGTTAGATTTATCGATTATGAGTAGCTGCTCTTTTTTCTTTCGGGGCTAGTAGCTGCTCTTAAGCATGTTCTGCATATTGTACGGAATCACCCACAGCACACAATGCATCATGCACCCCATATATATCCATATAAGAATAGATGAACACCTGCTCTAAGCAGGGGTTTCACTAAATCTCGGGAACCGGGTACCTTAAATTCTATTATCTTATTATATCGTACACATAATTAAATTCGGGTGACTTTTTTGTATTAAAAATTTAAAACTTTATAGTAAATTATGAGAAATATCAATAAATTAATTTTTTAAAAAGGTAAAGTGTTGCGCGTTGAATTTGGGGTGAGGAAGAGAGAGAGAAAACTGGAGGAAGAGAAAAGAGGGAAGTGATTGTTGAATTTACATATTTGTCCTTAATACAGTAGATTGTAAAAATTGAAACATACGAATGAAGGGTATTTTCGGAAGATGAAAGTGAGACGAAAAATTATCTTTGATTTTTTATATTAGTATAGGTAATTTTTATCATATATTAATTATTGTATAGAAATGAAAATACATTTTTTTGGGTAAACTGAAAAACATTTTTAAATAATTATAATATTATATAATCAAATTAATAAAAAATGATTAGATGATAGAGAGGGAACCTGGTGAGAGAAAAGAGAAATAAAGGGTGGAAGGAGAGAAGAGAGAAGTGAGTGGGTAATTAACATTTACATAAATTTATAAAATTATCCTTTAACTTCTCCTGATTCAGTGGCATAGAATTAATCATAATATTTTTGAGATGAGTATATCTACTTTCCTTCTCCCATTTGGATAGTATAGATAAAGGAGGAATCTCAACGGAGATTGATAAACGATGCGACGTCTCACAAATAACTAATCTTTATTTCTCGGGAAAATTTTATTTTACGAATTAACAGAAGCAATTGTATGATATAATCAAGTGAATTACTTAAATAAAAAGTGAAATTCTCTAAAATCTTTATAATTCACTAACAAATCAAAGCAAAGATACCTGAAGTTTAAGTAATTACTTCGCAGTAATTTATCAGAAACTCAAGTATATTTTACTCTCAACTCTCAAGTTATTTGCTCCCTCAATCATTAGATTCTTTTTACTTTAAATTGAAGAATTATTTTTTTCACTATGATTTTATTTGATTTTATTTTGTAACTTATTTTTGAAGTGATTCATTTGGATTGTATTTTACAATTATTTTCAAGTGATTACGTTACAGATTTTTCCAGCTTTATCAAGGGTAAACAAGTACCTAATCGTAAAACCCAATGATCCTGTGAAGAGCCGAAGTATATAGCTTAGAATCGCACTGAGGTTAAATTATTGGTCCATGCGTGTACTTTTATTAAATAATTTTTAATTTCCGGGATATTGTTAGAAGTATCTCGGCATCAAGCCTGAAAAATTCGAAAGACCTGAAGACTTGAAAATGAGAACGTACATTGACCGAAGAAAAGGAAAAGAGCAATTAGGAAAAATTGTCACGGCAATATACCGAAATTGCCACAGCAATTTGGATAGAGGCGAGACAGGAAAATTGTCATGGCAATTGTTGCGATTGCCGCAGCAAATTTGGCCGAGAGCATGAAAATCTTGAGATTTGATTTCCGTTTCGGTGCGATATCGTTGCAACTCAGAATCTCTTCAAAAGAGAAATATTTCTATTTCATTGGTGATAAATATTCTAGGATATATATGTGATACTATGGAGATGAGTCTTGTAATCTATATATATAGAGATAGTTTTGGAGCACTAGGTGAGACGTGACGGTGAAGATCGTGAGAGAGCTTAGTGTAAGACTTGGTCTTGATGATAATAGATTGGGGTTTGGACTTGGGAGATATGAATGTGACAATCACTGTAATCTCTTTTGTGCGATCTAGTGGATACTTTTAATTTCGTCAAATTATTCGTATGTCGTTTCTACTTCTATTTTCTCGTCTGTTCGTGTTGGTTGGATTGCCTTCGGGTCTAACAGATATACTGATAGGAACTGCTCTTCTATATGCCCCCATTTGTTTTGACCGCTATGATCAAAACGGACTTTGCAATTGACTGCAATAGTGAAGGAGAGGAATTTATGTGGGCTCTCCGTCCGTCCACTCTTATCGAATGGTCCACGTCCAGTAAAATAAAATAGAAGCGAGTCCTTTGCAGGCGCAACTTTTATTGACTATGTATATATATATATATAGAGAGAGAGAGAGAGAGAGAGAGAGAGTAGACAATATAGATTTTTTTTTTGTAATTACACTATCGGCCCATAAATCTAATAAAGGATACATAATGCAAAATAAAAGCGCCAGAGATTGCTCTATGATAACAAAACTTATAATATTTTTAATTTTACGTTCAGATTAAAAGTGGATATCATTGGGCTATTCATTGTGATCTATGTACGGTTTCCGCACCGAATACAGGTTCAAGATTCCTCTTACCTCTGCTCCTTTATTTTACATTGTAGCACCTCTGTATAGATTCTGCTCCCTAGCATCGACTGGATCCACATTGAGTTTAGTTGTAAGAGGTTGGGAATAGATATACAACAACTTGAAAAGTTTTTGCAATTGTATGTGGCTCCGCTCCCCAACATCGACTGAGTCCATATCGAGTTTAGTATTAAGAGGTTAGAAACAAATATACAGCAATTGGAAAGTTTTTTGCAATTGTATATATATTATCACTTTGTATTTTTCATTTGCAATCATCTAGCGGATCTATTGTATTATTTCTATCATTGTAATTTTCTCTTGAACATTTTACCATGTACTCGTTTTTGCCATCAATGGACATTCATTGACTTGCTGAGCCAAAAAAAAAAGCCTCCTTGGATTTTTATTTTTAATCGTTTAATTTTTTTTTCTCTTTTAGTCTGCCATGTAGTCATCATAACGATTAATTTCGGGAAATAACTGTTGAAGATCATGATTAAAAGATAGACTAACATTTAATCTCGTCAAACATAGGATGTAAAAAAAAAATTGACTAGGAACTAGGTGATCTCTCATACTTATCCATTTTAAATAATGTTATTGTTGAAGAAATTAAGAAATGGCTAGTTGAACAATGAGAATGATGATCACGTATTGATATATGAAGAAGAGAATGACCATATGGGCAACATTGCTTCATTTTTAAACCCTCGATGGCTGTTGAAGGTCTCCCTCAAGTGGGACCAGATCTTATCGAAAATTACTTAATAGAATGAGGCACCTCCACTAATCATCATTTCTTAAAAGAATTTTGTGAATATAATTGCAAAAGTTCCATTTGATCATTTGGAACATATGGTTCTCATGTCCCTCCCGCATAGGCCCCCCCCCATAGACCGAGCCCTCCCTCCATTAATTTGTTTATTTCATAGTAACTTCGTTGATCCACAATTTTCAGGTGTATATAATGAACGTACGATTTATGTTGAAACCTAATCTGAAGCTCATATATTTACAAAAGCGGAGTTGAGTTGGACCCAACTTCGTCCGGTCAAAATATTGGGATTACCCAATGAAATTTCTCATTCTTATTAGTTTTCTAATTAATGTTTTAAAATTTTTAAATCTCAAATAAATATTTTATTATAAGATTTTATTATCTACAATATACTTCTAGAATTTTTCTGGCAAAAAAAAATCTTAAAATTAATTCTTGAAATTTTGAGCTTAAAATTATATTTAATAAAGCCGGAAGTTTTGATTTTCAAATTTGGAATAAATATTTTAAATTTTAGTTGTTCACAGAATATTTTTAGCATTTATTAGAAATTTGGAGTTGATTCTTTCTTTGAACATTTTTTTCTCAGCTTTCTTTGAACTTTAAAACGCCAAAATTAATCAACTTATTCGCACAAGCAAATTTACATAAGTTTTGAAATCAAAATATAACTAAGATTCAGTAAGGATTAGAAAAGTTTTTGCCAATTCAAATCTCAAACTATTAATTTTATACATCTAAAAATATCATAATAAGTTGTGATATTCATATAATATCCGTGACATTTATTATCTGAATTTATCACCATATTATAAATAAGAAGTACCAATGATATATTGATGTGACTAGTGTGACTTTTAGAAAATATATCATCATTAGAAGTTCATTCTTTACATCTGATTTTTTTTTTCACGTTCTACTCAGCACAGCAGGTAGATTCCATGCCTAGTTTCGAAGAGGTTTGCGTACTCCTAATAATTTAAAATTTTATTTTAATATAAAACCGAAAATATTTTGGTAAAATATAGATTAAGAAGCAAAGATGAATAATGGAGAAAATATTGGTTAGTGCAGCTCAATCAAATATCAACACCCTTCCAAGCATAAGAAGGAACAAAAAACAAGACAATCTCTCCAACTCCAAGCAAGAACGAAAGAACAGTAAAACAACACAAACAACACAGTCATCTCTATCTCTCTCTCTCTCTCTCTCTCTCTCTTTCTCTCTCTCTCTCCCTTCCCCAACCGTCTGGTGTGAGAGCTTGAAAAGCAAACCACCGGGCGGTTGAGCAAGCAGCTGCAGAGCAGAAACAGAGGCCCAGTTAGTTCCTCCTGCAAAGAAGAAGCTTCAGACCTTTAAATACCCTGAAACCTTAAACCCCTCTCAAGGGACAAGACATGATCTCCTCTGCCTTCCTGGAACAGCAGAAACAGAGGGCAGTTGTTGTCGAAATCTGAAGAAACTCAAAAGGCAACAGCAACGGCCACATGAAGTTGCTGCTGAATAATGGCCTCCCCGCCTTGGAAGGTGGGCCCGGGGAGAAAGGCAGCGGCCGAGGGAAGCGGACGGTGGTGGTCGGCGTGAAGCTCAACCAGCAGAGCCGGGAGCTGCTCACTTGGGCTATGGTGAAAGTTGCAGAGCCCGGGGATCAAGTGCTCGCTATTCATGTTCTTCGCAGTAATGGTACTTCGCTTATATATTACTGGATGAACAACCCATGGTCTTATGGCTCTATTTTCATGCATAGCAGATTCCATCTTCAGCATACATTCATGGAGTTAAATCGAATTTGGGCAATTCTATGGACAGAAAACATCACTTGGACCGTGACTTCATTCCATCCTTTGCCCGGTTTTCCATTTTCTATACGGATGGAAACAGAAATTTGGAGTTTTTAATCTTGAAAAAGCGAGATTTTCTATTTTTGCATTTGCCCTGAAAGAGTTCTGTTTTGGAGGAAATGATTTTCGGAGTTTCGCAGTTGAGAGAAATCTGTTTTTGCAGTGTTTTCTGCACTGGTTTCTACGTTTACTTGAGAAGGAAAAAAGGTTACTGGAGAATTCTGGCTTTCTTTGAGTCCTTATTGAATTGGGTGTTTGTTAATGGATAGATATCGTGGATCGAAATGGGAAGCCATCACTGCTGTCGCTGGTCAGAGCTTTCGACTCTGTTCTTGCTGTCTATGAAGGCTTCTGCAACTTGAAACAGGTTTCCTCTTTCATTCCATTCAAACATTTCCCCCTTTCAAGTGTTTCTTTTCTTTCTTCTTGATGAAGGAGGGTTGAGGACTAGATGATCGATCTTCTAGTCGCTATAGGATTCACGACTCGAGTGGGTAAACAACACTGCAAAATTGGTAAGGACTAAGGTTTTGGGATGAATTGCAGGTGGATCTTAAGCTCAAGATCTGCAGGGGCGCCTCGGCTCGTGAAATCCTTGTCCGGGAAGCGAAACTCTGCTCAGCAACAAAAGTCATAGTGGGGGTTGCGCACAGGCGGATTAAATTGCGGCGGCCAACCTCCGTTGCCAAGTACTGCGCTGAAAATCTCTCCAAGGATTGCTGCGTTTTTGCAGTAGACGACGGAAAAATCATTTATCAAAGAGAGGGACATCTTGCCAAAATCTGCACTTCACAAGGTTCTGTCAAATTTTTCAGTCTCTGCATTGCGAAATTTATAAGAAATCCTGTTTCAGGCTTGCTTTGAACTTCGTATGACATCCAGAGGAAAGAATGCTGATATCTCTCTATTGGCTGCAGGCACTATCAAGCGACATCATCATCGTCCGAACAGTTTGTTAAATGTGTTTCACCGGTCCGTATCTAGGAACACAAAAGTATTGAATGAAGGAGGAGCGGATTCAAATTTCCATCCAGGTCCGGGGAAGAATCACGGTGTTGAGCAGTCTTTGGAGCAGGCCTTAGTTGAAGCAGCGGCTTTCGATAGTAAAATGAGGGATGATCTAAAGCGGAAATGCTCGACTTGTGCTGCTTTGAACACCCAAGAGAATGCAGGCATCGAGGAAGATGAAAAATCTTCTTTGGCCATAGTCCCATCAAATTCAGTTTCTACACTGATCAGTGATCATTCAGAACGGCAACCTGGCTGGCCCCTCCTACGTCGGGCAGTTCTATTGGAGCGAACAGGTCTAGAGAACTCCTCCGCAAGGGAGATCTCGGTGGTTCAGTGGGCCATGAGGTTGCCTAGCAGGCAATGCTTATTTTCAAACATCAGTTTGGATAATAAAAAACAAATATGTCCCAGAAAAGCTGAAGACGGTTCCACAGATGAATTAGATGGAGAAAGCGGCGCGATTGTTCTTGTGGGTTCCGAATCAGCGATAACTCCTCCCAGTGAGAACTTTAGAAGCTTGCCAAAAGAGTTCGAGGGCCTCCATGAGAAATACTCCTCAATGTGCCGGTTGTTCAAGTACGAGGAGCTTGTTTCCGCAACATCGAACTTCTTGGCAGGTCTGTCTGTTACTTTTGTAAAACTAATATCATATATATATCTACATATGTAGAGTTTTGATTTACTTAAGGAATCATATTTTTCTGTTATGCTGCAGAGAATCTGGTCGGCAAAGGAGGCAGCAGTCAGGTCTATAAAGGGTGCCTTCGGGATGGCAAAGAAATTGCAGTGAAGATTCTGAAGCAGTCTGAAGATGTCTTGAAGGAATTCATTCTGGAGATAGAGATTATTACGACAATAAACCACAAGAACATTATTTCCCTTATTGGTTTCTGCTTTGATGCCAATCAGCTTCTGCTGGTGTATGATCTCCTTGCTCGAGGAAGCCTCGAAGAGAACCTTTATGGTACAAAATTCTCGTCAGCCTTTTGTCTAGTTGAATTAACATAAAGTGAAATCGGTTGCTTAGTTTGCTTACTTTTGTAATGATTAATCAATTAGGTAGTAAGAGAGATCCTACTACATTTGGTTGGGGGGAGAGATATAAGGTAGCTCTTGGAGTTGCAGAGGCCTTAGATCACCTTCATAGCAGTCGAGGCGATCGACCTGTTATTCATCGGGATGTGAAATCGTCAAATGTCCTATTATCCGATGATTTTGAGCCACAGGTGAATTGACCTTCTCCCGTTAATCGTAATATCAAGTTGTTCTGTTTTCTCACATTTTAAATGCTAGGATTTTCTGCCTTGTTTCATCAGTTATCTGATTTCGGACTTGCTAAATGGGCATCGACCTTTCCTACTCACATTACCTGCACCGACGTTGCAGGAACTTTCGGGTTTGTTTCTTCTACTATTTGCAGTTTCAGTTTTACAGTTTTGCAATCTTCAGAGTCTTTTCTCACTCGAACATCTTTCTGGGTTCTGCAGTTACTTGGCTCCTGAATATTTCATGTACGGTAAAGTTAATGAAAAGATCGATGTCTATGCATTCGGTGTGGTGCTCCTGGAGCTTCTTTCTGGTAGAAAACCAATTAGCAGCGATGGCCCAAAAGGCCAGGAGAGCCTGGTTATGTGGGTATGTTCTACGTTGCTGAATTGATCTCTACCATTTGGTTTCAATCGGTCACAGAAATAAGAAATATATTGATATACATTGTCCAGGCGACGCCGATTCTTAATGGTGGCAAGGTTACTGAATTGTTGGACCCAAGCTTAGGAAATAACTATGACCATGACCAGATCGAGAGGATGGTTCTAGCCGCCACCCTTTGCATCAGACGGACTCCACGATCTAGGCCTCAAATGAGCCTTGTAAGTCCATCTCGATATCTTTGTCAAATTTTATGCCATTTTGGTGAATTCGGAAAACCATTCACGGCCACCTTTTTTTTTTCCCTCCCTAACGAGTCTCTTTCAATGGTTCTACGCTCGGGTGGATGTAGGTGTTAAAGCTCCTACAAGGAGATGAGGACACGACTAATTGGGCGAGGCTACAAGTAAGTTCTCCTGAAGAATCTGATCCGCTGTTGGAGGATGAATTATATACGAAAACGAGCATCCAGTCCCACCTCAATCTCGCATTCCACGACATGGAGGATGACTCGCTTTCAGTGAGCATCATGGAGCAGAATGTCTCATTGGAAGACTACTTGCAAGGCCGATGGAGCCGCTCTTCCAGCTTCGATTAGCCCAAATAAGTGCACGTCTCGTGCTCCAATTTTTCTCTACATCCTTCTGTACATTCAAGTTTTCATTTCTCATTCTGTGGCTCAGTGTCGGTGCCGGTATAGGGTGGGTGTTGGATGAGAGGTGGTTTGTGGGTTAGCCCTCCTCCTCCCCTTAGCTAGGCCAAGTACAACTCTATATCAAACTAATACCAGTAGGTTAGTGAGGGTCCCCTGATGGGTGGGATTGTTACAATGCTAGGAGAAGATTGAAGAGCTCTTCCTCGAAAAGGATCGAGAGCAGAGTCCATCGTTGAGACATTGCGATATGATGACGGTCTCAAGAAACCGAGACCGGGCAATCAAGTTTCATTCACAGTCTTGGATACCAGTGCAATAAAAGAAGGCATTGTTTTTCTCCTCTGAAATCATTTGCTGGGTTTATGGATGTTGCCTTTGGAAACTTGTCCTCTGTCCATTTCTTGTCCAAAGAGACGCAACTAATCATTGATGGGTGTCTGCTGGCTTTATTTCAGCTCTGTCCTGTGACCATCAATGTCCTTCAATGGGATGCTAAGAACCGATAATTGTCCTCTAAAAGAGCATCAAGAAAAGCCAATTTGAACCACCAAAATCACAGTGCAATTACTGATCCCAGGGCAGTCCCTTTCATGGCAATTTACGATCTCCACCGACACTCAATTTTTAATTTTGATGATGAATTGCTTCACTGTTCCATCAGGAACGTATACACACAAATGGCCAAGGCAGTTTGTCCGCCTTAACTGTTCCAAAAGGCTGGTGGAAATCCTACATGGATCTTTCACTGTGCCCTCTTGGACGACATTGTTGCAATCCAGCTCATCCAATTCCCTCAATTCAAATGTCGTAAGTGTGTTCCCCATTGTAAGTTTAGAGACTAGCCGTTCATGGAGAACATCGTTGCAATCCTGTGTGCTGGGCAATGCAAGAACACTTTCTTTCTGCTTTGGTTTCATTGCCGACAATATGTTGTGGAATACACCTTCTCCTTTCATGTTTGCTCTCATGCTACCGGGTACTTTTGTACTAAGTTATCGAATATCGATCAACAACCAGTAGTTCGTACATGTTAGATGAAATTATGTCAGGGACACCACTGGAGGCCGTATTTCCCACAAAGGCAGATGGAACCAGAAAAGGAGTTCCAGGGGCTGAGGCAAAGGAGTTGAATGCATGGTGGTACACCATATGCCCTGAAGTTTAACTGACCGTCTCGATAATTAACAGAGGGGATCATCAGCATCAAGGAGGATAAAAGCAGTTGTCTAGATTAGGGATCGTGTCCTGACATTCGGTCGTGCCTTGCTCCATTTCGGTAGAACAGTAGCTATCATGGAAGTCCTTTAGTGAGCCCTTAACTACAGAGACCAGAAGAAGAGATCACGCTGAAATGCCTACGCCATTTCCTGATTTTTGAAAGGGAAAAAAGCGGCAGATTATTGGCCCATTTCAAAGACAGACTTCTGAGGGTTTATGTATATTGCAAGCGATATGGAAAGCTCATCCTAGTGCGAGCCGCTGAGAAAGAGGAGCCAGTTTGGAGTGCGACTAGAGAACGCGTCTTAGTATTGCCATATGAAGAAAGATGCGACATGTTTCAAGATGGTTTCCAAAAGCACAATCGAAAGCAGTCTATATATAAATCCATGATCATGAGAGGCAGGTGAACATGGCAATTTTACGTAAAATTGAGGCAAAATTGCAGTCAGAAACTGCACTGGAGACGGCTTCGATCAAAACAAAGGATTCATGGCGATCTCATAACATACATTAGTAATAGTTCGGAGCTTCAAATTACAGCATTTGAGGGTATTTTTTTCGATTTTTTTATTTAGGTTCATTTGTGTCATGCCCACTTGACAGTCAAGTTATTTGTGGTACTACCTAGAATTGCTTATTTGATCGACAAATTGTCCACTGCAGTAGATATAAATAGCACATCTACAATCCCAATGTTTTCTAGAGGTGCAATATTAAGGCAAAGATCTTGGGAGGGGGCTCGATATATTCTCTCGAGGTAGGCACTGATCAGATCCCCGAAACCTTCGTTCGTGAATTGAGACGTGACATATGGTCAGCTCCCATGATCACTTGGAAGAGTCCGAGGGCACTGTACTCACGCGAATGTTAAGGTAACCTGCAAAGCGAATGGAGAACTTTCTCTCAATTTTGTGGGAGTCATTTTCGTACCACTCATCCTAAGAATCGTAAGCAGCTTCGATGGTCATTAGGAAAACTGTCAACATATTATCCCAGTGCCATCTACATCGACAAACATCAACCTTTGACAAGGACGGAAAATGATGCACAAGTATCGAAGTATAGTAGCATATGCGTTTCAAGACATAACCAAAATTTTTTGGGTGGAATTCCTTTTTTTTTGGATGGAATACTTAACAAAAATTTTATTGGCAATATATATATATATATATATGTATTCCTTACTATATATTTAACAATAATTTTTATTTTCAAGTTAATATTTAATTTTGGTTGCAAGGCTGCCATATCTTCATTTATTGTAAACTTAACAAAATTTTATTTAAATTTATGTTTGTAACATATTTATTTTTTAAATTAATATTCATTTTTCTAATATTTTCAATTTTGTTGTGTTTAGTTTTTTTTAAATTATTTCCTCCAGGAATAAATTTTTGTCTATTTAATTTTTTTCGATGGAATTCCATCAGTTTTCGCTGGAAATATTACCGATGAAAAATTCATCAATAATTCGTCGAAGGTATTTGTAACTGAATTTTCATTGATAATTGTAATCCGTCCGAAATTTTCCATGGTCAATATCGAGTTTATTGTAGTTTACCTATCTAATGACAGGCAACTATACCATATACAATGCTGGGGTCCATCTCTCATTGCTTTCTCAGCTCCATTACCATGCCTAAAAATAAACATGACCCATACACTCAAGAACCATTTCAGGCCATTCATTAGGGATCCTTTGATAATCTCCTGATCTCTTCACTCCAATCCATTATCTCATCCTCACAAGACACCATGACACAAGTATTCATTGATTTCTAATTCAACAAGAGCAATGTCTCGATGCTTTAATCTTGGTACTCGTCAAACATAGACCGATACTGAAATCCGGAGCAATCAGTTACACCAATCAAGCCTCCATTGACAGCAATAGCCAAACTAACAACACATGGACCGGCAAATTTAACCAGAGAAGTTCAGTTTAAATGCTAATCTTTGCGCTGCCAAATTAGATGGTCATTTCAACCACGTTAGATGTAAATATTATAGAATACAATTGGAGAAGTGAGGGTGCACGAGTACTGTTAAAAGTGCAACGAATAAAAATCCGCACTTGCTTAATTAGAGACTGTTCTTGCACTATGTTATAGCCTGACTATCGGTCTCACTGGCACATGATGTGATTGATAGCATATTACAGTTTGAGAAAATGACAACTAACGACTACGAGTATCGGATGCGACAAAATTACCATGATCTTACGCAATGAATCAAAGGTTGCCATTTGATTTTCAGTGTCCGCATAGAGATAACAAACAATTTCACCAAACACCGTGTAAGCAAAAATCTCGCTGATATGAGAGAGGTAATAAGATTGGCTAGTAAAATAATAGTGGTAATTAAAAAGGAGATTAGGAAGAGAAAAAATTTGAAGTGACGGATAACTCGACGAGTAGCTCTTTACAAGAGAAAATATTTTCTCTCTAAAAAAACCAGATAGAGCACAGTTTAATTATCGTACAATGAATTAAATTCTTATATTTCCAGAGTTTTAGATTGAGTGTTATTTTGAGTTGGTGACCATTTAGTGGCGTTTTCACACCAAATTTGTTGAGGTTACCAGCCTTGCGACTGTCCCGGAGTAGAAATTGAGAGGGAGGGGGAGGGAGAAGAAGATAGAAGAAGAAGAGAGAAGGATAGAGAATGAAATTTATTATTCTAATGTTGATATTTTCAGAGTACAGAGTCGAGGACTTATAGTCCTCTATCTCTCCGTTTCCATTATTGCACTCACGAAGCTAACATGAGCTAAGAGTCTTACACCCCTATCAAAATTGACCTCATGCGCTGACACTAGGAATCCCGGTACGTGGGTTAGATTATTGTTAATGTGGGTTAGGCCTTTCCGGGCTACCACGATTGCCCCGCCTTCACAAAGTCCTTGTCCTCAAGGACAAAAGTCGGGAAATTGTTTTTGAATGAAAGACCAGTCATCCCAAGTTGCTTCCTCTTGTTCGAGGTTCGACATTGGATGAACACCTGGTATATCTTACGATTGCGGAGCTTGATTGAACGTTGGTTTACTATGCCTATTAGTTGCACTTCAAAGCTTCCATCCTCATCTGTCATAGGTGGGGTTGTGGTAGGAGTGTGGCGCTTCCTTATTTTCTTCTTGAGGAGAGACACATAAAACACTAGGTGAATTTTCAAACCTTAGGGCAGCACAAGCTTATACGCTGTTGCCCCTACATTTTTCACGACTTCGTAGGGCCCATAGTATTTGGTTGTAAGCTTCAGATTGCGACCAAGGGATAAGGTGGTCTGGCGGTAGGGTTGTAACTTGAGGAAAACCCAATCGCCGACCTCAAAGGTCCTCTCGATATGTCGTTGGTCAGCAAAGATCTTCATTCGTTCTTGTGCCTTTGTCAAGTTTTCCTTAAGGATTCCCATCATAGCTTGTCTTTCCTTTAAGACGTTTCCCACTCCTTCGACTCTAATTACAATATAAACATCCCCAGTAAGATGCGAAGGGAAACCATAGAGGGCCTCGAATGAAGTCATCTTGAGTGCCGTGTGGTAATTGGAGTTGTACCACTATTCCGCCATATATAACCACTTCTTCCACTGTTTTAGTCGAGTTGATGTCATGCAACGAAGATATGTCTTGAGGCACTGGTTGACCTGCTCAGTTTGCCCGTCGGTTTGCAGATGATAAGTGCTACTAAGCTTGTGCTGGACTCCCATAATTTGAAAGAGTTCCTGCCAAAATAGGCTCGTAAACACGCTATCTTAGTCTGACTCTATCACTTGAGGCAAGCTACGAAGCTTTCTAACGGTATCAAAGAAGGCTTCCACCACTTGACGAGATGTGAAAGGGGGAGGGGGGCAGCGAGATAAAGTGCGCATATTTAGTGAAGCGATCCACTAAGACCAAGATGCAGTCTTTGTTTTCAGACTTAGGCAGCCCCTCGATGAAGTCGATGCCTATTTCGATACAAGGCTTATGAGGAATGAGAAGAGGTGATAGGAATCTAGGATAAGGCACATGCTCTGGTTTGTGTCTTTGACAGACATTACACTCTTGGACAAACTTACACACATCCATTTTCAGACACCGCCAATAAAAATTTTGCTTCACTCGCTGATACGTTCCAACCATTCCCGAATGCCCTCCCATAGCCAATTCATGAAAAGAGCATAGCAAGTTGTCACGCAATGACTCCCAATTGCCTACTACTATCCTCCTTTTGTAACGAAGAAGTCCCTGCCTGAGAGTGTAGTCCGAGAAGGTTGCACTTGCCCCAACTGAGAGAGCTATCATGATATCATGGGCCTCAGAGTCATTTTCATAGCTGCTACTAATTTCTTTCATCATAAGGGCTGAATTGTCGATATAGCTCCTAGTTCTCCCGTATCTTTCATTTGGCGAGAGAGTGCATCGATTGCCTTGTTCTCTTTTCCCTTCCGATAACGGATGACATAATTGAGTCCCAAAAGCTTCGTTAACCTTTTCTTTTGAATAGTTGTGGTGATCTTCTGCTCGAGCAAGTATTTGAGACTCTCGTGATTGGTTTAGATGGTGAAGGGGGCTCCTTGCAAGTAGTGCATTCACTTTGTCACAACCATCAAGATTGCAAGGTACTCTTTTTCATAAATGGACAAACTGGAATTCCTCGGACCCAAGGCCTTGCTAAAGAAGGCAAGAAGTCGGCCCTCCCGCATCAGTATTACTCCCACACCGTCCTTAGATGCATCAGTCTCCAAAATAAAGAGAAAGCTGAAATTAGGCAAGGCTAGAACCAATGCACTTAGGAAAGCCTATTTAAGTTGTTGGAACGCCTCTTCTGCCTATGAAGACCACTCAAAAGCATATTTTTTCAACAGATTGGTGAGAGGCCGACATATGGAGCCATAATTGAGGATGAATTTGCAATAATATCTTGCCAATTCTAGAAACGAGCAAAGTGCTCGAACTGTCTTAGGCATTGGCCAGCTTTGAATATTTTCGAGGGGTTCGTAGCAACTCCTGCCACAATAATAATACGTCTTAGGTATTCCACTTGTAGCTGCCCAAACGAGCACTTTGATTTCTTAGCAAACAATTAATCAATAGAACGTAGCGCAAGTGATTATAGTGACTGTCAATGTCTAGGCTATAAATTAATATATTGTCGAAGAAAACCAGCACAAATTTACGTAGTAGCTCATCGAAAATAGAATTCATGAGCTCTTGGAATGTTGCCGATGTATTGGTTAGCCCAAAAGGCATGACTCAGAACTCATAGTGGCCATGGTGAGTTCGAAAGGTGGTCTTATGAATATCTTCTTCCTTCATTCAAATTTGATGATACCCCGACCGCAAATCTATCTTCGAGAAAAACTTGGAGCCATGCAATTTGTCCAACAAGTCGTCAATGATGGGAATTGGGAATTTGTCCTTATCATCATGTTGTTGAGTTGACGATAATCGACACAAAACCTCCACGACCAATCCTTCTTCTTGACGAGTAATGTCGGTAAAGCAAAGGGACTGTGGCTCGATTGTATGATCGAGTTTTGTAGCATCTCTTTCACTAATCTTTTGATTTCCGCCTTCTCCAAATAAGGATAGCGGTAAGGGCGCATGTCAACAGGTTGGGCTCCGACCCTGAGAGGGATTTAGGGATCATGTGACTTAATTGGTCGGAGAGTTGTGTGCTTTTGGAAGACATTGAATTCTTCTAAAAGAGGCAACAAGTTAGGATGACAACCGCATTTATCATTCTGAGATATTGTTTGGATTTGTGCTAACAACCCATAAGAATAAGGGCCAAAAGACTTTTGCATTCCCTTCATCTTCATACCTTGACATTTCACTGCCAGCTATTCCCCTTCTAACTCGATCTATTGCCCATCCTTGCTAAAGGAGATCTACAAGCGGTTGAAGTCAAACACAACGGGGCTGAAGCTTCGCATCCACTCTATTCTCAAAACCATTTCATAGCCCCCGAGTTTGAGGAGCCGTACATCTGCTACAAACTTGAGCCCTTACACGCTCCATTTCAACCTCGAGCAGCTATATTGCGTTCCATTTTCTTTCCATGAGCTACCGTGACATGCATTGGCTCTGTAGCTTCAACCTCGCACTTAAACTTCACGGGCAACCATGGGGTCTAGAAAGCTATGGGTGGAATCGCTATCAATCAGAACTAAGATCAATCTATTCTTTATCATGCCATGAATTCAAATGGTGTTATATGCCACGCTTCCAGCCAGAGCATGCACAGAGATTTCGACTAGGTCCCCTTCGTCTGTTGTGGCATCATTTTGGTCCTTGAGTACTTCCTCAGTTTCTTCCTCCGCCCCACTCATACTATTAAGCAACCTTGGCTTGCATTGGTGGCCCGTAAAGTATTTTTCCTTCTACCGATAACATGACCCATACTCCTTCCTCCCTTCAATGCTCCCTTTACTACTGCCGAAAGGAGCGCAGGTGGATCGAGCAGTGGGGTTCAATATGGCATTATCCTTCAATCTTGAGTATGATGATACGGGGTTTGGCGTTTGGACGTAAAAGACTTGCACTCACTGCTTGCATCGCTGCTTCCTGCAATTTCGCTTGCTCAATTAACAGGGTTGGGGTCTATGGTTTAAACATCTTGATGACCGGTCTAACGTTATCTTTCACCTTACTGATGAAACTTGAAATGAAGTATGACTCCGATAGAGAAGGGTTCAAGCTTAACATCAGAGAACGAAACTCCTCAAACTTTTCCTGATATTCAGTTACCGTACCTCTTTAGCGCAATTTATTGAATTCTTCCATCGGATCATCCAAATTCGGATCAAATCTCTGGCACAAAAACTTCGTTGAACTCTGTCTAGTTGATAACCTTGCGAGTGGCAAGGACCCCATGCAGCCATTTCATCCGCTTTGTCATCGAGGTAAATGGTTGCCATATCCACCTTATGAGCCTCTGCTATTTGGTTCAATACCAAGTACTTCTCATAGTGATAGTCCCAGCTTCGTGGATTACCACAATCAAATCGAGGGAAATCGATCTTGGCCTTGTACCCCGTCGTGGAAGAACTGACCCTCGCTTGCAGGACTGGTGTAGGTAGCAGGGGAGGGTCCACACGATATGGAGGATTTGAAGAACTCGTAGATTTCGCCCCCATGTTCTTCTCTAGCAAAGTCATTGTCTTCTCAAACATCTTCGAGAGTTAATTCTTACTCTTCTCCTAATCGATTCTTCTCTGCTCAGTGGATTCTGAAGCAAATTTCTCCAACTTCTTGTCTAATCCTCAATCGTCTTAAGACGAGTTCCTTCTGCCATTGGGTGGTAGCCTTTTCCCAGCTTTTAGCTCCCAAGACTTGGCTCTAATACCAATTTGTCAGCCTTGCGACTTGGAGTAGAAATTGAGAGGGAGGGAGAAGAAGGGAGAAGAAGAAAGAATAAGAAGAGAAAACGATAGAGAAAGAAGTTTGTTATTCTGATAATGATATTTTCAGAGTACATAGTTGATGACATATATTCCTCTATTTCTCTGTTTCCATTACTGCACTCACAAAGCTAATGTGACCTAAAAGTCTCACGCCCCTATCAAAATTAACCTCGTGCGTTGACACTAGGAATCCCGATACATGGGCTAGATTATTGCTAATGTGGGCTGGGCCTCTTCAGGCTACCACACAGGTCCACACCAAATTTATTGAGCGTGCTAACACTTTAGTCCTTGAAATTTTCAGTTGCCCCCACTTTAGTATCTGAAAATTCTTTTCCAGCGATTTAGCCCCTAAATTCCAATTCCGTCCAACACTCAGGTTCGCCCATCAAGTCCTTCACGAAAAAACCGATGTGGTCGCTTACGTGGCGCTAAAGGCGTCAAATATATTATTTTTTAAATGAAGCTTAGCAAAACAACATCGTTTCAGGGCTCAATCGCTGGCAAGCATGAAAGCTCAATCGCTGGTAAATTTCTTTTAGATACTAAAGTGGAAGGCAAATGAAAAATTCGAGGACCAAAATGCTAGCATGCTCAAATATGTTCATGTGGCTGTGCGATATGGTCAACCGAGATTTTCATTGGGGAGATGAGGATCGCAGCCGGCTGATCTCTTTACCCTCAGTTCCATTTTGCCCCCTAAATCAATCAACAATAACACTATCACCCCTAGCATTGTCGATGATCTCTCTCTATATCTGTAACCAAAGTCGCAAGAAAGGCACCGCGAGAGCATTGACCTACGGAGCCTTCTCCACCCGATGAATCCCTACGCTCCGCCGGACGGCCGGCCGACCGCCCAACACCACCACCGTCACCACCACCATCACCACCACCAGCAGCAATCGAGGTACGCTCAGGTATCTTCTTCGCCCCGGCCGCCGAACCGCTCAAATTACTCCGATAACCCCAATCTCTACCCTCCCCAAACCGTCCCCCATTACCACCACCACCACCAGCACCATCAGCAGAGCCGCAACTTCCCGCCGCAGATCCACCACCCTTCGGATTACCATCCCTCCCCTGCACCACCGAGAGCGCTGACGACCTCACTCCCACGATACGAGCTTGCTACCCGCGGGTTCAACCCTATCGATGATGATCGTGATCGGCGATCGATCTATCACCACCACCAGCACCACCATCATGCCCTTGTTGATAGCGACCGTCGAGTCCTCGGCGGACACGACTCTCCTTTTGTGGAAAATCGCGCAGAATTGCTCGATCGGCGTCTGGTGCATAGGTCGTATTCCAATGCGGATTACAATCATGATGTACACCGTCGTGCACCTGAGCACAGAGCTGCCTCGCCTTATGGGCCGGTTGATAGCTCTAGGCGTGAAGTAGAGCCAATTTCCAGGGTTAGGTTAAGGGAGAATTATGCAGAGGGGTCCGGTTCTGATCAGCAAGACAGTCTTTTTCATGGGTCTTCCTATCGGTTTTCGTCAGTTGCAGGCAGCTATGATAGTGAGCCTCACCGGAATGAGAGAGGAGACGGCACGAGTGGGAGGCAAAGTTGGGTTCATAAGAGAGACAATACCAGGAATTCAAGTGAATCACTTCCTGAAATTACAGATTTTGATGGAGAGGATTTTAGGACTGTTGCATTGAAACAGGAATATCATGCTGCTGAATTTGGAAGATATGGCGGTGCCAGTCGGGGTAGTAGAGAAGTCGTCCGCGAACATAGTCTCACTCCCAAGAAGCAACTACAGAAGAAGAGTGCGTTCTTGAGGCTTCAGATGCCAAGGTTTAACCACAGGATTAGAGACAATGAACGGCATTACAGCAATGGCTATAACGATGACAGTGGCTCTGGCCCTGGTTCTTCCAAAAGTAAGGGGCAGGGACAGTTTATCAGTTCAGATCATGGGCCAAGGGACACAAGAGAAGATGGTTCAGTGGATCTTGATGTTTCATTTAAATCTAACACGCTGATTGCCAAGCCCATTGTTCAACCTACAAGCCCCAGGGTTGTTTACGAAAAGGATTACATGCCCTCAAGCAAGAAGCTGAAGTCAGCTATTGTGTCAGATAAAGATAGCACAAGTTCATTGCTGGACAAACTCAATGTGTATGATGAGAAATTAAACTCCTCTCTTAGTGTGACTGGTGTCGCCATTAGCACGACCGAGAATTCAAAACAATTGCTTGAGAGAGTTGGTGCATCTGCTCAACACCAGGATAATTTGGGACATTTGGAAGGGATAGTTGCTGAATCTGATGCTCCAGTTAAGTCAAATAGCAGCTCATTACCTGTATCAAAAGTGACGAATGTCTCATCTGTTACTTATGAAGTTGGAAAGTCTTGTCCAAGTCCTGTTGCAGATATAGGCAGTAGTGATCTTCAAGGTAGGAAGGATGCAGTGGCTGTGGGACAAGATTCTAAGGTTGGCGCTACAAGGGATGTGGTTCTTGATAGAGCTGAGAATGTTGGTTCAACTCAGGGTAAAACTGCAGACAAAGGGTTGCCTGGTAAAGCACCTTCAGTCAAGGATGCAGTTCCTGAGGGACAAAATTCTAATGCTGGCCCTAAAAGCAATGTTGCTTCTGATAAAGCTGGTAAAAATGTTCGCTCGCGTCAGGGTAAAACTGTAGGCAGAGGGTTGCCAGGTAAAGCACATTCATTCAGGGACGCAGTTCCTGAGGGACAAGATTCTAGTGCTGGCGCTAAAAGGGATGTCACTTCTGGTAAAGCCGGTGAAAATGTTGGCACAAGTCAGGGTAAAACTATAAAGAAAGGGTTGCCTGGTAAAGCACATTCATCCAAGGATGCAGTTCCGGAGGAACAACATTCTGGTGCTGGCGCTAAAAGGGATGTGGTTTCTGATAAAGCTGGTAAATCTGGTGGTTCAAGTCTGAGTAAAACTGTAGACAAAGGCTTGCCTGATAAAGCACCTTCAGTCAAGGATACAGTTTCTAAGGGACAAGATTCTGCTGCTGGCGCTAAAAGGGATGTGGTTTCTGATAAAGCTGGTAAAACTGGTGGTCCAAGTCTGAGTAAAAATGCGGACAAAGGCTTGCTTGATAAAGCACCTTCAGTCAAAGATACAGTATCTAAGGGACAAGGTTCTGGTGCTGGCGCTAAAAGGGATGTGGTTTCTGATAATGCTGGTAAAACTGGTGGTTCAAGTCTGAGTAAAACTGCAGTCAAAGAGTTGCCTGATAAAGCACCTTCAGTCAAAGGTACAGTTCCTAAGGGACGATATTCTGGTGCTGGCGCTAAAAGGGTTGTGGTTTCTGATAATGCTGGTAAGGCTGGTGGTTCAAGTCTGAGTAAAACAGCAGACAAAGGGTTGCCAGATAAAGCACCTTCAGTCAGGGTTGCCAAGAAGAAAAAAATTGTGAAGAAAGTGGTGAAAAAAGTTGTTACTCGTAAGGCAGACCCACCAAACCGGCAGCCTTCTAGGAAGCATGACGGGCTCAAGAAAGCAGATAGTCCTTCAAGATTAGTGTCTTCCAAAGGTTCAGGTTCTTTGCAAGAGGAAATTGCAAGCCACAGTATGGCATTGTCTGAGGAGTGTCTAGCGACCAATGATTCAAATGAACCGGGACTTTTACGACAAATTGATGAAAAGAAAGGATTATCGTGTTCTTTTTCATCACCGAGATTTGGCAGAGAGACAGATGAGGGTACTGGTGTTTTATGTGAAAACAAGGAGAGAGATTGTTCATCTTCTTCTTTTTGTCCTGTGAATTGTGAAGAAACGAAAGTAGATGCACCAAATGCTAATAATGTTGACCTCCAAATTGTTTCGAGTTCCATGAATGTACCAGTTGCAGTGGTTGATGGTAAGATTAGCAAGGATGAATTCAGTGGACAATTACATCAAGATGTGAAGTTTTTGCTGCTGGACAATGAGGCAGAGAAAGATAATCTTGCAGAAGATTGTAGTACTACGCGCATGTCAACCTTAAGTGGGTCTAATATTGAGGATGGTTCTACAGTGGTAGATGGGTCTTTGTTGATGAGAAATGCTGCTTCTGGTCCTGAAGAAGATTTGATTGGCTCGCAAGACTTACCTATTATTGGTAAGGAGAAATTTGATGCTCCAGATTGCAGCCTTAATACTTACCAAATGACTACTGGGCTTTGTGGAGATTCTCAAAATGTCATGGAAACAGGTGCTTGCTGGGTTTCTGGCAGTTTTACAACTAACTCAGAGAAGAATTTCATGGGTTTGAGTAATCTCATTTGTGATGATGCAAGGGGACAGTTGCCCCAAGTGAGTGGCCCAAGAATGCTTGATAATGGCAGCAAAGCAAATCTAGGAAATTTTGATCTGACAGTGGACAATTCAAAGGACAGTGCACTCAATGCAGGTAGAAGCCACCGTGGGATTTTTCAAGTTGATCCTCTGACTTCAAGAGAAGCCAGTATCTGCATAAAACCTGTGAGTAAAACATATAGTGGCCCTTCAGATACTTTAGATACGGTTTTAAATTTATGTACCCAGAATCCTGATCCTGCAGTAGCTTCCAGTTTGGGAGAGTTGACTGTTGGTTTACCTGCAATCACCTTTGGGCACAATGTTTCACATGGAACTGGGTCAGCAGATGCACATGATCCTCTTGATACTAAGGTTTCGCTGGATAGTGATAGTGGTCTTGATGAGGGTAGAACGTCACCCACTCTGAGAAAGAGGAGAAAAGTTTGTTCTGCTTATTCAGGATCTTCTGATGCAATGGCACCTCAGGACAATAACATCGCTTTGGTTGCAGATACAACTACTACTTTTGTACAAGTGCAGCCAATTCCATGTGATAGTTCAGTCCAACCAAAAGTGGCAGCTGCGGGTGCGGGTCATAATGCCAATACACTTCAGGGGGCTGCTTCAGTATCAACCTTGGAAGAAAGAGGTGTCATGTTCAAGGACACTAGTCAAGTAGGACAATCTGATGGTATGGGTTCAGTTAATAATGTGCATGTTCCTGGTGTTCAGTCCAGTTCATTTCTAGGGCAGTTGGGCATCGGAAATGGAGAATCTGCTGATCACCTGATTATAGAAGGCAGGCCTGAAGAAAATTCTCTTGCAGTTGATCTGTTGCATGATCATCAAAACAGGGATATTGATCAAGAAAGATTTGAGGAGAGAAAATTGGACTTAGATCCTTCAGAAAAGCAAGCAGTGAGCGATTGTGAGAGAACGAAATCCCTTATTCCAGATATCAGTTTTCAGAGCTCTGATCAGTTGTTCTGTCCTGCAAATATAGAAAACGATGCCAGTCTCAGTTTGAAGGATGAATCACCTTCTGTTTCACTTTATTTGTCATTTTCTGGTGAGGTTGATGTAGCTAGAGATGGAGTTCATGCTTCTAACTCCTATGATGAAGTGATGGAGTCTGTGCCTGATGCACTATCCGATATGGGTTCACCAGAAAGTCTACATGTCTTGGGTGCACAAAACTCAAGTGGTGGAGCCTTGCTTGACCAAATTGCTAGCAAGGCAGTTGTGAAGAATATTGGTACGGATCATGGGGAGAATCTGGCTGTTGGAGGAGGATCGAGTGCATCTGCTGGCTTTGCTATTACCTCAATTTCGCATGAAAATTTAGTTGGTTATAGTTCGGATAATGCATTAGAGAAAAGCTGTTCGGCGAGGGATAAGACAGTAAGCTTTCCATCAAATGGTTCAAGAAGTATGAATTGCGGTTCAGATCCATTGAGCACAGAGCCGTATGGGAGATTGAATCGGCACAGTCATATGATTCGAAGGGCCTTTCCCAGTCATTCCTCTTTTACTGCCACAACTTCAAAGATTACTTCCAATTCCACTGCAAAACCCAATACGTGGTGCCGAACAAGTAGTTCATCTGCTGCTTCTCCAGGGCTTAAACCTTCACTTGGCACTTTACCAGCAAAATTACCTCTTCCAGGAAAGAATGCAAAGCTTCAAAATACTTCTTATATTCGAAAAGGCAACAGCTTGGTCAGGAAGCCAGTAGCTGCTATCCCTCAAACCCAGCTTTCCCATAGCACAGTCCCTGTTCATAGGTCAAACTCCTCAGATGTGCATGACTTGAAGAAGAGCACTGTTTCTGCAAATACTGATGATGTTAATGGCATGCCAAACCATTTGAGGACAGGTGGAAGAAACCATCTGGCGAGACCACAGACACCTCCGCTATCTGTCAGTGATAACTTGCCTAACTGCAATATTGTTCCTTCAGCAAGGTTGCCATCTTCTCAAGCAGCAAATCCTTCAGTTACTGGTTCGAGTCACCCTGTGTCAGATCCTATGGGTTGTACCGAGAACGATGTGCTGAAAACTCATGAGGATGCAGGGATGACTTCTGAAGCCCATCAAGATCAAACTGCTTCAATGAACAGTTCAGGAAGTCAGAATGAAATGGAGGATGAAAGCTTGGCGACATCTAAATTGAAGAGGATTACGTATGTGAAGTGCAAATCAAATCAGTTGGTAGCGAAAGTGAATGATTTTGACCTGCCCATTTGTATGGTCGATAAGAAGCAAGGCCTGCCCTCTGAAGGGTACTACAAGAGGAAGAGAAATCAGCTGATTAGGACTTCATTAGATAGTGCCAAGCAATCATCTTCTGATAATGCAGATACTGAGGGACAGCTGGGTGCAAACATTGTTACCAGTGCTAGTAGTGGCAGGAGGCGTTCTCTGAAAGGTTTGTCAATTCGTTCCTCTTAGGCACTTTCTGGTTCATTTTTATACAGGAGTTGCAGCTCCAGTTGACTACCTATTGGCATCATTTCACTGGTGTTATGTGGTTTTCGTTCACATGTTCGAAATTATCAGCTGGTGAAAAGCTCTTAGTAAATTTCGTGAGCAATTTGTTGGACCATTAGTTTGCTTTCTTCATGGAAGATTTACTTTTCTTGCACAGGTGCTTCAAAGCTGCAAACACCTCTAAAGTCTGCTTTGGTGTGGACTTTGCGTGGTACGTCGGGCAACTTCAATGCATCAAATCATCATAAGTTCTTCCCTCAGTTTTTCCCCTGGAAACGAGCAACATACTGGCGATATTTTATGCGGAATTCGGTGTCTATTGGAGATAATAGATCTTTATCTGCCATCAGGTACATCCTTTTTGGGGTTTTTTCCTTCTATAACTGCGAGTATCTTCATTTTCTTTTTGCCTATTTTGTCTGCAAATTAACTGACAATTGCTCTTTCAGTAGAAGATTGATGCTGTTGAGAAAGAGGGATACAGTCTATGTAAGGTCATCTCATGGGTTGTCGCTTCGAAAATCAAAGGTAGTGAGTGTTGGTGGGCGTAGTTTAAAGTGGTCAAAATCCATTGAAAGTCAATCAAAGAAAGCTAGTGAGGTCAGTTATTTCCTTTCTGTTGAGAGTTGAAACAGAGGTTTCCTACTGAGGAAATTATTGCTGAGATGTACAAATTACTACAGGAAGCTACACGAGCTGTTGCTGCAGTAGAGAAAAAGAAAAGAGAACAGAATGGTGCTGCTTCTCTTGCTTCTGTCACAAAGAACAAAAGTCAGTCTCTGCGTGAGTAGATTATATACCAAAACTGAATCAGCCTATTTGTTATATTAGATACTAATTTTGGATTAATGATGATTCAAGACTGCAAACCATCCATCTTGTGACAGTTACACATCACTGAATTTTTCCTTGGCTACAAATGCTGTATATGTTTAGTTTATCTGGTAGTATTAATGCTAAAGCTAATCATGACTACACAGGAGAGCGCATATTCCGAGTTGGTAATGAACGCTACAAAATGGATGCCTCAAGGAAGACACTCATAAGAATTTCAGGTTTTTGTTCTTTATTTCTTGTTATATGGTCGGTCTTGTTTGCTTACTACCAAGTTTGTAGTACTATCAATTTTTTGTTATCCGCAAGAATGGAATCTAGTGGAATGTTCTCAGAATGCTATGATTGTCATATGACACTCACAGGTGGGTTTTTCCTTAGCAAGGTATTCCTGGTAACGAGATTATTGAGATTACTCAACTTAACTGAACTTTCCTAGGGTCACATTTTTCTCAGTGACTATGAACTGGTTTCGTTCCTTGGCATCTAATGATACTATTGGTGTTACATTTAGTTTGGAAGTTTACAATCTTTTGAGATCCATGAAAGAATGGTTTGGTAACTGACAAGAATCTTATTCATCCTATTGTTCATTTTGCGGTGGTTGTTGGTCTGGCAACTGTGCTGGAAAGCTGGTTAATTTCTGAAAGACCGGGAATTTCAAACTTTTCTCTTCTTTGAGCCTCCTGTGCACTCATATTGAAATTTTGCAATGTGACAACAACCTCTTGAGATTTTCCAAAAGTAAAATAGAAAAGGAAAAGGATAGCAAGTTCTTCAGGTGGTCACTGGATTGTTATCTTGTTGTGGTGTTTGCTGCAGATGATGAATCATCTTTGACAGCTGCTTCTCAGCAAGGAACAAATGCGAAGAAATCATACGTTCCAAGGAGACTAGTCATCGGCAATGATGAGTATGTAGACCCTATTTGTCTGTCCTGTAATTTTGGTAGTCAGTTTGTTGCATTTTGTTCAAAAGAACTTTATTATTTGCAATGTTTCATATACCCAACTAATTATTCCTAATGCTCGTAAAAATTGGCAGGTACGTCAGAATTGGCAATGGAAACCAGCTAATTAGAGATCCAAAGAAAAGGACTCGGGTTTTGGCAAATGAGAAAGTTAAGTGGAGTTTGCATACTGCGAGATTAAAGTTGGCTAAAAAGCGGACATACTGTCAGTTCTTTACCAGATTTGGAAAGTGCAATAAGGGTGATGGGAGGTGCCCTTACATTCATGATCCCTCCAAAATTGCCGTCTGTACGAAATTTTTAACTGGTTCATGTTCCAATAATGACTGCAAGTTAACCCATGAGGTGATATTCCCCCTGTTCGACTAAATTTGGATGTTATAATTATCAAATCATATTGAGTTTATCTAATTTTGTCTGTCTTAATGCCGTATATTCTTATGCATGCAGGTTATACCAGAGAGAATGCCCGACTGTTCTTACTTTTTGCAAGGTGCTTTTCAAATCTAATTGCAATTATTAGATTCTTCATATTGAATTATTATGTCAATATAAATTGCCTGGCTCTAACAAATCTTATTACAGGTTTATGCACCAATAAGAATTGTCCATATAGACATGTAAATGTCAATCCAAATTCGTCCACTTGTGAAGGGTTCCTAAGAGGCTATTGTGCAGATGGCAATGAGGTATGCACTCTGTTCAGTTTTTCTCTAATCGTGCATATTTGTATGGTTTTTATGCATAAAATAATTCATACAAAACTTTTTTTTTTTGGGGGATAGATACGGATACACAGTGCTGATGTCTGGACATAATAATTCTTTCTTGCTTAATAAGGTTAAAAAAAAATTGCAACTGCATGATAGCAGTTTCCCTTATAGGTTATGGTTTAAATATGTTTCTGAAAACACTACACCTTACAGCATTATAATATCTTGTGAATGTTAGAACTATTGTTCTCGTCTTACGTCTTTGTTGATGGCATGCTGGTGATTCGAGGATTTTTCTCCCGTATTTTGGTTGGTTTTCATGAATTATGGGACTCTTTGATAATTCCAACCATTTCTGCTTCACCTGGACCAAGGGAGCACACGTTGTGAGAAAAAACCTAATCCCTTATGCAAAATCAACACGACTCTGTAAAATGGCTGAAACTGTTTGATCTTCAGTGTCGGAAGAAGCACAGCTATGTCTGCCCAATCTTTGAATCAACTGGGAACTGTCCTCTGGGATCCAAATGCAAGCTTCATCACCCGAAATCTCGCACCAAGGGAAAGAAGAGGAAGCGATCAAAGGAGAAGAAGAATGCTATGGGCCGATACTTTGGTGGTTCAAAGTATGTCAGAGCATCTGATCCTGGAACATCAGTCACAGAGAAGCCCTCGGCTGATGAAAGCAATTCCAATAATGGGGATGACAATCCATTTGAAGAAAAACTTGCCGATTATGTCAGCCTTGATGTTAGTGATGAAGAAGAAGGTGCTGAGGATATTGGTCGTGTGATGGGCGTTGAGGCCAATGATGACTTTGACATGGAATTGGATGATCTTGATGAGCTAATTAAACCCATCGGTATTATGAACGTAATGGCATAGTTAGTACTTCCGGCTAGAGTCTGCGAGGCAACATTTTTGAAGAATGGCAGTGCTGCTGCTTTCTTGGGAAATTTCGTGGTCGTAGCTGTGAATAGTCTGAGGAAGTTTGAGGAGCTTTCTTGAGCAGGACCTGTTTTGTGACATCATCAGATGCACGGGACACATCTCTTGGCAGGTGCCAGCTTCGACTCAAGTGGGAGTTGGAACATCGAGAATGTTTCCTGTGATTTTCGCTGCAGGTTCCCTGAAGACGGGACATCGGCATTCATCTTGCAGATGCAGAAGTTGTAACTATTTTAATAGCTTTTTTTTTTTTGTTTCAGATGGCAGGAATTGAATTTGTGTTGGTACTGCTTCTTCTGTATGCATACATTTTGTACATACACAGATCATATGGTTTCAATATAGTCACAGATAGAAATTAATGTCTCGCTATTAGTGGTATTCTTGCCTTATGATCTTGCAGTAGAAAGATTCAAACTCGAGATCCTTGTCCGCGATCGAGGTGTTTATCTCAGCTTCTGATAGCTTGATGCACAGAACTTTGGGAACA
Organism: Punica granatum; assembly: GCF_007655135.1. Lineage (NCBI taxonomy): Eukaryota > Viridiplantae > Streptophyta > Magnoliopsida > Myrtales > Lythraceae > Punica > Punica granatum. The sequence goes on along the minus strand of NC_045134.1, from coordinate 12,931,050 downwards.
AAGTCTACTTTATTCTTCTAAGCCAGCCTTAACCCGGTAACTGGAGTATGAATTGGGAAGAGGTTTAATGAACCGACATGAAGTATCGAATGATTATCGAGCAGAAACTCAAAAATTGTATTTATGTTATGTGATTGCTCGAGTCGGGTGTTCGGAGCGGCAACAGAAAACAACCAAAGTTCGGTAGTTTTGCAACCACACAACTTCCTCGCCACTAAAAAAGTCAGTCACCTTATCCACAAGAAGTGGACAATGTCTCCTGGCGATTTCTAAGGCCCTCAGCCCCATGTTCCCCTGAAAACACTAACAGAAATCGCCATTCAGAGCAATGGCAGCAACTTACTCTTACATGGCCTCGACAAAGTTCTCAATGCCCGGTTGGGCCGGAGGGAAGAGAAGCTCGATCAGGAAGAGAGTTTCCTCCCTCACATTCTGTGTCTCAGCCCAGCAGCAGTCTCCAGTTGAGGAATCGCAGGAAGTGAGGCCGCCGCCCGAGGAGGATTCCTCCTCAGCCCAGCAGCCTCAGAAGCAGCGGCTAAGGCCCGTGGAGCCGCAGGCGAACGTGAAGAGCCGGAACATGAGCCGGGAGTATGGTGGCCAGTGGCTCAGCTGTGCAACAAGGCACGTGAGGATCTACGCTGCGTACATCGACCCTGTGACATCCGAGTTTGATCAAACTCAGATGGACAAGCTCACCCTCATCCTTGACCCAACCAATGAGTTTGTATGGAACCCGGAGACCTGCAACAAGGTGTATGCTTACTTCCAGGAACTTGTAGATCATTACGAGGTAAACTAACTTCATCAATTTCCAATCAGATAAGAGTGATCCAAAAAGCAGTAAAAGATAAGATTCTATTTCATTACTATTCTGCCAAGGCTCACTGCCACGGATAGATTCTACAAGAGAACCTAGGATGACAAATTGTGCCCGGATATCGACAATCACATGAAAAATTTTCCCCTTCAGTTTACGTGCATGTTCAAATCATACAATGCATGAACAGCCGCAAATCTTAAGCCATCTTATCACCTATCATGAAACAAATGCAGGGAGCTCCACTGACAGAATACACGCTCCGCTTGATCGGGTCAGACATAGAGCACTACATAAGGAAGCTACTCTACGACGGAGAGATCAAGTACAATATGAATGCGAGGGTCCTCAACTTCAGCATGGGGAAGCCCCGGATTCTCTTTAACAACAAAACCGAAGAAGATCAGATTCAAGATGTACAATAAGTGGACTCATCTTGTATTACTTGAGTTCCTTTCTTCTTTTTACGCATAGAAAAGGTCCCTCTGCTATACCCGGTGAGGTGAACCTTCTAATACTAAACTAGTCCTAAAGCAAAAGGAGTCTTCATCCCATGTTTCCTCAGCAGTCCTAGGAAGGTTCGACCTTGAGACGCGGTCCTTGCTCCACAAGCGGTGGTGTAGGTGGCGAAAAGATGTTTGAGGCTGGTTCAATTTTCAGACAGGGCTTCTGCTTCACTTGTGGTGGAAGTGGTGGCAAGATGTTCGAACAATACCGGTCGTCCCAGGGCCGGAAAACTCCTTCCATGGGGAGATTCTGTCACAAAATACACAAAATCAATTCACTCAAAAGCATAGATCTCCCATCTGATATTTCAATTGTTTTCTTCTTGATAAACAAAGAAGACAAGGAAATGAAGGACGTAGGCAGGTTATTTGCATTCTAGAGGATGTTCATGTGCCAGTTCAATCAAACCACTAGAAAAGTTCAAGCCCGATCCTGCATCCCGAATTTTCACCAAGCACAAGCTTACTCTGCAACCATGAGGTGTTTAAACCTTGGAGATGTACAAACTGATCCACCATAGCCCTCGTGTGAGATGCGGTCAACTGAACCACAAGGCTTTAGGTATCTTTAGTTGGAACCATACCAATCTCTGCAAAGGGAAGTAGCTACTCCATCACAACAATCCTTGTGTTCAATAAGAGAAAAGTCTAAACTGAGCTCTTCGAACAGACTTTTGTTCCTTTAATTCCCCACAACATGCTCTTCAAGCTTATGAAAATTGGAAAAACCATATATCCACCCATTGCTGGAAACCTCCCACGGGCATAAAACTCCATTCAGACACTGCCTCAAATGATGAACCCCATCTCTCATGGTAAAGTAAAACTGGCGACCTTTGTTTAGGGACCAATAAGGCCCGGCTGTTTCTCATATAATCAGTATCTTACATGCTACACCAATTCGACTTCAAGATGGACTGGAAAAATCAATCTGTAAGAGCACAATTGAAAATGAAATACTCACACCCAAGTAGAAGAAAAATCCCCGCAAGAGATTCAGTGTTCTGCGTCGATCGCCTTGAGCTGCAGAAATTTTTTTACTAAGATCTGGAAGATGCAATAAACAAGAACTGCACTTTTAGTTCTCATAGAATAAATTCCTCTAGATGTACAAATTAACAATATTAATTCCACAGAAAACAATACACTGCAAATATAGCAAAAGAGAGTATAAGGTCTGGTGAGCAACAGTTTGGGCAACCCAACTGACTAGAACCAGAGGTCCTGGATACAATCCTCGACCTCTCCTGAGTTTACAAATCAAAGGGCAAAACGGTGGATACTCGAGCCAAAATGAACAACTGGAGTGAAAAAAAGAAGTACAGTAAGAACAAATTGTATTCTTTTTCATTGCAAAACCGCCTACTTCCAAATCGAGATAATATGGGATAAGGGGGAAGTTCATGAACTTTACCAGGATACTGGTCGAGATAAGACTCACAGGCCTTGTTAGTGATACAAGTTTTCTCTCGACCTCCCCTAAGCTGTCTTACTATTTCCTTCCGTCTTCTATATTTCACCTGTTGCAAAAGCTCTTCGTACTCCTTGCTATCATATCTCATTCTTAGTCTTTCCAGAAGCTTCTCTCGGAACTCTGAATGCTCACTTTCCCCAAGATCATCAGTGTCCAGATCAATCTGTTTTCACAGGGGAGAGTTGTTATGAATGAACACAAGGAACTGATCAGACAAGGCATGGTAATTAAACCACAACCGCAACAAGATAGGATTACGGTGGAGTAAAGGCCGTGAAGGAGAAAGAATCAAAAGAAGCATACTATGTTTGGTAGCCTTGTAGTCACAAAGGGGTTGTTTACTTCATTCTTGAGGATGTCCTCCTTAAGAATCTGCAAATCAGACGAGGAGCTGCTTTCCTCGACTTCATCCTCCTCGTACCTCACCTTCCTGTTGTCCATATTAAACAACACAAGTCCACCATCAGCCCTGAGATAATCTATAAACACATAGTAATCATCGTCCCACTCGTCCGACTCCTCTTGTCTCTTCTCCTCTCGTCGCTTCTCCACGTAGTTTGATTCCTCTTGTTGCTTCTCCAAGTAGTCCGACTCCTCTTGTCGCCTCTCGAAGCAGTTTACCGCTCGAGGTCGACCAGGCCCTCTCTTGCATTCTTTCCTTCCCTCAGAAGCACAACTTCCACCTTGTACTTCCACATCCTGGTCAGTTGACATAATTTTCCGTCTCTTGCAAGCGGGGTGTTTTGAAACGTTTACAGCCTCCTTGGTCCTTGAAGCTTTCTCTACAGGCCGAGTCTTGTCGTTCCCTTTTCTCCCCGAGGCATTCTCCTGGGTTCTGAGTTTCTTAGAGCTCTCACCTCTCAGGACACTCCTTGACTTTCCATCACTCACTACAGTCCCTTTCTTTGCGGATACTCCCAGACTTCCCAGCGTAAGTCCTCTCCCTTTCTTTGCGGATACTCCCTGACTTCCCGGCGTAAGTCCTTCGGAGGGCACGCTAAGCCCTTTTACAGCTGCTTCGGTCCTCGAATCTTTCTTCAAAGGCCTAGCCTTGCCGTTCCCTTTTCTTCCGGGGGCATTCTCTGGGATTCTGAGTTTCTTAGAGCTCTCACTCCTCAGGGCACTCCTTCTGTTTTCATCATCTGCTACACACTCTTCCTTTACAGACACTCCCTGACTTCCCGGCATAAGTCCTTCGGAGGGCAAGTCGAACCCTTCAGAGTGAACGTGAAGGCCTTCCTGGGGGCCATACTCATACTTGAAAACACGCCTCTCCCCAGCGTCTCCTTCAACCACAAGGGTGTAAGATTTTGCATCTATCCTGAGCTGCTTCAAGAACGACGTGTAGTGCGGATCAACGTCAGCATTACTCCTCTTACCCTCTCGAGGCCTATCAGGAGATCGGACATCAACATCAACTTCCACAGCTTCGATATGCTTCAAATGCAGCAAGTAATCCTCATCATCTTCCTTGAGGGAGGGACTATAATATCTTGCAGCTTCCCTGTGGGCAGAGTCTCTCCCGGAACTGACCCGGCGAGGTTCGCCGTCGGCCCGCTTTCTCTTCAGCCGTCTCCGCAGCGCCGGATCACCCATTCTTCCTTTGCGGAGGCGAAACACCTGCACGGAGGAGGAACAAACGATAACCGGGAAGTTAAAAGAAGCAGCTTTACTAGCTACACGGCGACAGCTTGAAGCGAAACCTGAGAATCACGAAGCCCTAAAGGGAAAAACCGTCACCTGTTTCCGTTCTCAAATGGGGCAATGACGCAGCGGCTGCAGCGCCGGAAGAACTTGCATTCGCCGGAGATCCCGTGAGAGAGAGAGAGAGAGAGAGAGAGAGAGAGCAGTGAGGTCCAGTAGTCTCGCGGTCAACATTGAGTCTGTCAGCGTCAGGTTTGACGGGAGGAGGGAGGGAGGAGGAAGATGGGAAGATGGGCTGGGCTCTGAAACTACAATGGGCAGGCCCAGCCCAAAATGTACATGGGCTTACAAAACATTTTGGAGTAAACTACCAATTTAGTCCCTTATATAGTTAAATAACATCAATCGGGCCCCCTGGATGAAATATGCATCAAGTTAATCCCTTGTAACATCAAATTAGCCCCTTATAATATCAAATTAGTCCTTTGTAACATCAAATTAGTTCCCAAGCATCAATTTGGTCCTTTCGCAGCATCAGGTCAATCATTCATAACATCAATTGGATCCCCCCATATTTTCACTTTGGTCCCTTCGTAAGGTGCTGTTAGAGTTACGAGGGACTAAATTGATGTTATAAGGGACTAATATAACGTTATGAGGACCAATTTCATGTTGCGAGGGACTAATTTGATGTTATAAGAGATCAATTTGATGTTATAAAAAACCAATTTGATATTACTAGAGACTAGCATGATGTAGATTTTATCCAAGAGACTCGATTGATGCAATTTGACTATCTAAGGGACCAAATTGCTAGTTTACTCAACTTTTTTCCCTCTACTAGGACGGTGGCTCGTGACCCAATCTATACGACCTAATCTATAATATCCATACTAGAAGTGGGAAAAATTCTAGCATGACTTGATATCACGGTGACCTATAATACGTCAGTTTAAGCGTTAAGTATTTCAGTTAAATGTGTAGTATTTTTACTATTTGTGATTGACCGTACAAAATACTAAATACTTGAAATGAAATGCTAAACACTTAATTGAAAGTAATAAATGTGTTATCATAATATTATGTCAGATGAACCCTAGAAAATTGCAGAAAGAGTGAGAGTTGGTTCTACTCAATAAGTTCTCAATAAGTTTTAATTAATTCCATTGACTTTTAATTGGGCATCATCTCATAATTTCTTGTTTTAGTTAATCTCATTGATTAATATTACAAATAATTAGCACAAAATTTTAAAATTATAAAGATTAATTATAATTATTGAGAGAGGAAGGGGACTTGGTGCAGTGACATAAGTCACAATCCGAAAAAGGTCTCGGGTTCATTCCTTGTTAGCGGGACTTCCACTCCCCTTTATTTAGCTTTACTATTTTTATTCTTATATGTATTGTCCACACGCTTCAATTATGATAAAAAAATTCTTGAAACATTTTAAAGTAAAATAAGAATTAAGACAATTTTTGTATAGTACGGATAAGGCGCCTTGCAAAAGATAATGAAAGAAAAATATATTAGCGCAGAGAATCTCATCAACCGGATTGAATGCACTCTTGGCCTGGATCGAGGGTGAGCGTTGGCTGCATTAAATTCCACTCCCGAATCTTGAATGCTGCTTTTATGAAGACTTAATTATATTTAATGGTAAAGAAACTTTCTCTTGAATTAAGAAACTAGATGAATACTTTCGCGGAAAATATTAAAATTCTTTTAATAGTAATCAGTATAAATTAATTGAATATCTTATGTAGAAAATTGTTCACCAAAAAATGAAAAAAAATTATGCTATAAGATTATATATTGATTGCATTCACACATTTACATAAATTAGATTATGTTTATGGCACTTTAGGCTTTGTTTAGTTTTTGAATAATAATCCAGTTTTACTCAACTCAATTCTATTCTTTCTCAATTCAATTATGTTCTTCCTGAGATTTAACAATATAATAATAATAATTTTACATTTTTCTTTCATTTAATAATACATTCTCATTCATACTTTTTCCTAACCATTTTTAAACTTCCATTTAATAATACTTTCTCACTCATACTTTTTCCAAACCCTTTTTAACATTAATTTTCTAATAATAAATTTCTCATCTATTTTCACATATATATATACATTCATATATATATATATATATGTTCTCACAAGTCAATATTCTTGTCAACACTTGCAATCATTGCACAAAATCAAGTTGAGTTGGATAACTTATCCAACTCTATATCCAACTCTAAAACCAAACGCAAGCTTAGTGATTTCATTTCGCTAATGTAACTATAAATAAGTTAAATAGAGGCGGGTTCCCAACTGTATTCCTTTATTGGATTTAGTATTCTAAAGTTAGAATCACACACTTTGAGATAACATTTATGAAGGTAAAACAAAATTGAAATATAATTTCATTAAGGAAATACACAATTTAAGAAAATTATCTTAGAAAAACGAATCAACTTAAACATATAGTTACTTAAGATAATTGTCCTTGAAAATTTAGTTATTTTTAATAATTATCATTAATAAGACCTATTCATATATAATATTTCATAATTTATACTCAAGTATATATAGATATGGTTATTGATTATAAAAAAAAGCCTAAGAGATACTATTTATATGTATCTATATATTTAGTGGACAGTGCATGTTAAGGCTTTGTAGATCACTAACTCCATATAAGTATCGAACCTTGATTTCTTCACATGTATATGTCTAGAGAACAAAAATATTAGGCATTTATCTTTAAAATGAATATCGTTTTAAAGAAAAAATATACATTAAAATAAAATATTTGGATTCACAATATCAAAGTAAATAATAATGCAACAATTCTATAGAAAAGTAATTATTCTAGGTAAAATATAAAAGAATAATTAAAACACCAAAGTGATTGATACCTTAACAAAACCCCAAGAGAAAATTTAAACTACCGACTCAAAATCCTTGACAAAATGTAAGGAAAAAAACTATTCTCATGTAAATAAAGCAACAATTCTACATAAAAGTAATTATTCTAGGTAAAATATAAAAGAATAATTAAAACACTAAAGTGATTGGTACCTTAACAAATTAAACCCCAAAAGAAAATTTGAACTACCAACTCAAAACCCCTGACGAAATACGAAAAAATATATATTATTCTATAAAGAAGTCATCACATTCGGGGGTAGCATCTATGAGTCGGATCATCTGCCACTTAAATCTTGCGTAGGCATTCGACACCTCCAAACATAGTGATGAAGATCCACATGTAACATTCGTCTCAAAAGAAGAAATAGGAGAATGGCTTTCATACGGATCGTTGCTTGTTGTAGAATTCAAGCAACATTAAATACATATATATAGACAACTGGAAAGAGAGAATCCAAATTTGAGAAAAGGAAACATTATATTTAAAATTATATAGTAATATATACGCAATGTAATAAGAATGTATCCATAAACTATTATACATTTTGTTGCCATTTATATATAGACGACTTAAGGTATAAGATATATATACATATACATATTAATCAAATATAAAAATTTACTATAACTAAGTCATATAATTGAGCTAATTCTGCTGTGTATAATCTATGTATCAGGCGATGTATAGAAAATCTATATATTCTATTGCATAATCTATATATGGGTCCATTGTTACAATATATATGAACGACAATTTGATTGTCATAATATAAAAAATTTCCTAACTAGAAGCTAATGTGTATAGTCAACTACATATCTTGTTCTTGTATATATTTTATTAGGATATATGCAAATATATAATATATATTCTACTGCATAATTATTAATAAAAAAACTTCCTCAATACTTAAGCGATGACATAGTAAAACAAGAGAGTCCAATTTCTTATTTTTGATGATGTGGTGACGTTAGAATTTGATTCGTGCTTTGTTTTAATATATATATATAGATTGTTATCTTTATGTTTTTTTTTTGGGTCAAACTATCTTCATCTTTTCTCATCGTATTGGTAAAAGATCAATGGTATATGGGAAAAGGATATTAGAAGTATTAGATCACAATAAAATATCATTAATACTACAACACATTAACATACGCAACTTATTTAAGAGCTAAGAGAACACTCTAATTTTTACCTCTGCATGGAAGATAAAGAAATTAGAAACCGAATTGAATATAAATAATATTATAAGATAAGTGCTTAAAAATAAAAATTCATATGAAATTTTACAGAGAGTGACTAAATAATTTCAGAAGGCATGCATACAAGGGAGAGATAAAGTGAGAGACATATTTGAATAGGAAGTGCAAGATTAGAAAGTACCGAAATGCAAAAAAAGCAAAACATTGAAGGAAGTTTCACAAATAAAAAAATAATAATAATAAAACAAAAATATGAAAATATGTCCTCATGGTCTCTTCAGCTTTCCATGGACCTATTTTTATTAATTTTTTTTAAAATAAGTTGTTTGACTATAATGATGAGATTATTTAGTGTAAGGGGTTGGCCGGATTACGTAGTACCTTAAACACTGAAGAAAGGGAAAATTTTAAAAATGGAAATTATAAAAATGTGAAAATAAAGAAAGGTATACCTAGTACTTCTAATACGGAACTTCTTATGATTTTTCTTAATAAAAGTTGGGAGAAAAGTATTTTTTGGAAATAAGTGGTTCAGCCGAAATGATGGGATTGTTTGGCATCATAGATCGACCGGATTACGTAGTACCTTATTTGGTAGATATGGAAAAATCGAAAAAAAAGGAGAAACTAAAAAAATAAAAATTATAGAAAATGTAAAAAAAAAAAGAAAAAAAAAGTAGAGGTGAGTGGGGCAAAGGAGCCCACTCACCACCTAGTCCCAAAGGACCAGTTTTCGTTGTTATACTAGGGCATGATGCCCTGCACTTTGCCGTCGGAAACTCGCCAACTTTATGTTCTTTTTATATCAAAATATCTTAAAATTTTCTCATTTTTCTGTGAGAATATTATATAATAAAAATATCTTAATTATCATTCTTTTGATTATATAAATTGAAATATTCAACTAAATTACATTTGTATTTTTTTATGTGGTTTCACGAGGCGAAGGCCTGATTGATAAAAGTTTAAATTACATTAGTATTTTCAAATAATATAAGTGAAGTATCGAAACAATCAACAATGGATAAGTTTAAAATTGTGTTGAGTTCTCCAACTTAATTTAATCAAGTAAATTATATTGTTCTAGGTTGATATTTTAATTGCATTTCCCATTCGTGATTAATTCACACTCGTCTAGATAATATTTCTTATTTCTAACGTTACTGTGCTTTCTAATATGATATTAGAAATTTATACATAGATTACGGTAAAAAATAATTAGTTTAATCCAAAATTGTAGTTTTCTACTATTGTTGTATGATTTTGATGTATTCATATTATAACCTATATTGATTTCGTATATCCTTTGTAAGAATTTTCGTGTACATTTTCATATAACTTGTCCTTTAGTATCACTTTTAGTTAATTGTGTAGATAGCTAAAACATGTAATACTGAAATTCATTTTGAGAATATTAGAACAATCATCATACACATTAATTCTTGTTTGGAACCAATAAGTTTTGGATTTGGTTCCCGCTAATGGGACTTTTGATTTCCTTTTGTTTTAATTTTTTATTTTATAGTATCGAGTCTAGGGTCTTCTTTGTAATGAAAAAAAATAAGGGACAAAAACAAAAAAAAATCAAAGTTTGTGGGCAAACCTTAAAAATTAGGAAAGGGAAGGGCAACATGAAGAAAAAATAAAGGAGGCCATGTATCATGATGTGCTTGCCATGGACCCATATTAGAATATTACTATAATATAAATCTATATATTACTAAAATTTACTTGGATGCATAAGTGGGTGCATAATAAATGCAACGCAATGTATGGGTGCATAAATGAGTGCATGATAAATGCAGTGGGATGTTTTAGTAGCTACAATTAAAAATTATGAAAAAAAGAAATCTAAAAACAAGGAATAATAATAATTATTATTTAATATAGAAACCTAAATATCTTACTAGCTACAATTAGAAATTATGGAATATTAAATTACAAAATAACATGCTTTGAAAACATTAAAACACTAATATAATACTCTGATTTTATTAGAACTAAGTAAAAATGAATTATTAAAGTTAACGAAAATTTTACCAAAAAAGCTTATAATATTAAGAAATTCTAACTATGAACGAAAAAATATATTGGACATTTTCAATATTATTAGAAAAAAATATGAATTATATATATAAAATCGATGATCATGTTCCAATATAAAAATTAATAATATATAACTTATTATGTTAGATAGTATAAAGGCTTAAATACAATGAAAAATCTATCGATATATTTATAGTAAAACAAACCACTCAAAATAATAAATGTCTTTAATAAATGCTATCGACATATTATTGCAATTAATTTATATAAATAAAAATAAGTATATCATACAACAAAATTCGCATATTATGTATATACAAGTCCACATTTAGGATTAAAATATAAACTACTAAAAGTCACTTTCTTGTAAAAAGTTTGACAGAAGATTAAAATTAAGTATTTTAAATGAGAACATCACGATATACTATTAGAAAATATAATAATAAAAATTATTATTCTTTTAAATTTTATATAATGAAAACAAAGAAAAAATCAAATAAGTTAAAATACATATGAATTTTTTCATTATTACGTATTGATGTAAAAATTATATATAGTTGAATTGTTACGATATAATAAAAGCAAAAAGATACATGCAATATCTCCTTAACATATTTTAGAGCTTCAACTTATATAACAAAAACTTATATTTATTCGGTGAATAAAAATTTCAAAACTTTTATGTTATGAATCATTTTAAGAGAGCAAAACAAAAATTATTAACTAAAAATTTACAAAAAATAAAATTGATATTTATATTAATAGATTTCATGCGTGATAAATGTAGTTATTCTGCTTTACATAATGCATTATAGTTTATAGAATATATTGATTATTGGCCAATATGTTAATAAATCACCCAAACAAGGATTAATCCTCCTTAAGCATAATAATTGAAACATTGATTTACTTATCTGAAAATATAGATACATTGATTTATCTATATATATATATAAAGTTGCATCTCCATAATAAATGGGGTTTGAAAAGTAATTGTATATATATTATAAGTTCATAGAGGTAAATATATAAATAAACAATCATAAATGTATATACAATTAGGACTAAATTAGTAAATACATATAAAACATTAAATACTTAATAATTTTATTATACAAGCACATTCTTGATTACAAATCAATAATACTTAATAATCTTATAAAAGCACATTCTTGATTTAAAATATATAATCTCAAAATTCATTTATAAAAAATAAAATTTCTTAAACATATATTTATCAAAAACTTTTCAATATAATTAGTAACTAAAAGAAAATTCTACTATATGCAATACCTATGTTTAAATATTAAATACTTTTGGTATTGTAATTTATTTCTAACTATTATGAATTTCTTATTGTATGCACTATATTTGAATGCTTTCAATTTCAAAATATATATAACTTAATGAAAATTTCAATTGTGACGTAAAATTTTTTAATAAAATTCATCTAAAAATAACCACTATAAACAAGCAAAAAAGCTAGTGAATTATATAATACTAGTTTTTAAACCCGTGCAAATATATGGGTTTATATAATTATAGGTGTTTATAATTAAACCGTATCATACGCTCTCTAAGGCATAAATTCTGTAAATAAAAGTTAATTTTGAGGGGAAAAAAACACCATTCACTTTGTTGTTTAGAATCTTGTTTCATGATGAACTTGATAATATGCTCCATTTTTGTAGTCTCTTATGGAAATATGCCAATTGAACTAAGAAGTTAAATTAGAATTATAAATTAATTGGAAGAAATTTCTACTTACCTTTTTAATATTTTGCCCAATAGATTGGACACCCAAACCAAGAGTTCGTATCGGTATTGGCAAAACAACGTCAACAGGTGCATATGAGTTCCAAAGCTGACTTAAATAAAGATATCTATTAGAATAATTCAAAATTTAACAACCATAATAATACCATTTCTCTTAATTGTCACTAAATTTATTATTTATTTCATCAATTGATGGCATTGGTGAAAAAATTTAGATTGAATTGATATCTATCTATATCTGTATATATAAGTAAAATTGATTCCCAAAAGGGTTATATTTAATAGGGTTAAAATCATCAATTTGCTCTATCAATAAATAATTTTTGTAAAACTTTCTATGGTCATTATAAAATTTGAGAAAAAAATCAGAAAGTTCATATTTTATTACTTTAGCCATTATATTCGAAATAATAAACGTCCAAGATGTGACATATAATTTAAAATTACTCATATAATTACAAATTAATTATAGTATACATATATGCTCACTATATATATAGTAAAATATACTATTTAATGTATATAAAAGCAAGCTCTTTCGGACTAATATAATTTAGAAAATTATTAATAAGTGATAATAAATGTAAAAATCGATTCTAGATAGAATATCATATGTAGATATAGATAATTAGCTAAAAGTTGATTTATATACATGACAATGTATAATTTCATAAATATAAGAAAATTTAATTAATGTTGTTTAAATTATCAACAAAAAATTAACTAATGACTTAAAAGTGAGTTTGATTTTCAAAGATCTAAATAAATTATATAACTTTGTGATAACAGTAGGATGCATTGCAATAGATAGCACACTCAAAGAAACATAAATTGATTATTTATGTCATTTAAAAGAAAAATTGTTTTGCAAGCCACCAATTTAATGATACCAAGGTCATTTGAAAATAAAATTAATCAGAAATCACTAATTTTATGAATTTATGATTCATAAAAATTAAATTTATATAACTAACATTTGAAAATTAAATGCCCACATAACAATGTTATCAGAGCAAAAATAAAATTGCAAATTAGTAAATGCATGAAAGGATTATCCATGATAAATTGTTGTAACATAATAATGATTTAATAGATATATAATTCAAATGTATTGAATAAGGCAATTATTTGCAACATTATTATTGGATTATATATACTTAGTCCAATGTTATTGAAAATGATTATTTTGAAGAAGTTTTTCCAATGTCAAAAGAAATTGCCTGAAGAGATAAAATGGATTAGAAATAGCACACATGAGAATACAAGGGATGGAACAAAAGATACAAAGTAGTTACTTCCTCAAATGAGGCAACCCTCCGAATGTCTTGGCATCAAGATATAGAGTAGTTACTTCTTCAATGTTCGCCTACAGATCGCAAACACAAACATGAGAATACAAGGGATGGAATGAAAAATTAAGTGGTCAGGCGACTGCGTGTCTTGAGGAATTACTAAAAGCTACCTTGCAAATGTTATATCAGCCATTCATCTTGGCCACGACACTGGCAGGGGACAACAGCTGCACTGCATGCCTGTAAAGACGGGGAAAAAATGAATAAACCAAACACTACAAAGGAGGCGTAAAATCACATTTAAACTCGAGCAGAAATATCAATTGTGATGTGCCTAAGAATGCAGTCCAGGACGAGGCCAGATCTAGTTCGGGTTCTATCACTCGTTTCATAGCCAAGAAGCTTGTTACAACTCTCCCTGGGCCCTTTACCTTACTTAAGTGCTTGGAAATAGGAGACGAGGAGTCCAGCCCAAAGTGATGGCCCATATTCTAAAAGACTTCAGCTGTTACGAGAAGATAATATTTCTATAATATAGTTTCTCTTAATTAGATATTATTTCCTATTTAGCTTGAGTCAGCAGTCTTATGTTTCTTATTTCAGATTATTACCTTACTCTATTTTAGGCAAATAATCTAGAGGAGATTAGATATAAGTTTCCTATTTTAGAGTCAAGAGAGGTGTCTTCCCTCTATATAAATATGCACTTATTGTAAGAGAAGATCACAGACGAATTTGATGAATATTTGAATGAAATTGCCTAGAGCGTTTCCTCTATTTTTCTTATCTAAACAAGTCCTTTGTTTAGTGGCGAAAACCCCGATTCTTATCGTTCATCCTTGAGCGTGGCGAATCAACCCGACTTTTCTTACTCGCGGCGAGTCATCTTATCGAGTGAGTTTTGTTGGTTCTACCCTCAACCCTTCTTTCTTATCAAGTTCTGGTTCGTGAGCCTATCATTTGGTATCAAAGCTTAAGGTTCTGTTCTTGTTGGCCGAGTGAAACACGTGAAGGAGTGTATACACGAGTGTTTAGTGAGGAATTATTATGGGAAACACAATGGATGAGGAAAACATCCATTAGGTTCCGAGGGGACTCACACTCGAGCAAGCCCAGTTCCTTGGGTTTCAGCGGGGGCAAGAAGAGCTCTTTGCACGGCTCGATCTGGTGATCCAAGCTCTTGATCGAATGGCTGTGGCGCCTGCTCCTCCACAACGTGCACGTCGAGTTCCTAGACGAAATGTTTGAGTGGAAGATGAAGCTGACCTGGAGGATGAACTTCCTGAAGAAGAAGAGCAGCCGATTCCACGAAGGCAACAAAGGGGAGTTAGTAACAATCTCAAGCTAAAGATTCCGCAATTCAAATGCACGAGTTCCTCTGAAGAGTACTTCGACTGGGTCTAGCGCATCGATAAGGTGTTCGAATGCTATGAGTACTCCGAAGCCCAGAAGTGCCAGCTTACTGCCCTCGAGTTCACCGATTATGTGAATCTGTAGTGGGAAAACTTAAAGGCGCAGCGAAGAAGAGATAGGGAAGATAGGATTCGTAGTTGGCGGGAGATAAAGCGCATCATGCATAGAAGATTCGTGCCCGAGTACTACAGGCAAGACTTGTTCCTCAAACTGTAGAGTATTCGTCAGGGAGGTATGTCCGTTGAAAATTATGTCATGGAGTTCGAAATGTTGTCGATGAGATGCGAACTGAGTGAGCCACGGGAGCGGACCATTGCTCGATTTATTGGTGGCTTGAACAAGGAAATTGCGGATGTCATGGAGTTGCAGCCCTATGTCTTTTTGGAAGATGTGATTACGCTGGCCAGTAAGGTGGAAAAGCAGCGAAAACGCAGCAAACTCAATGCATCGCGAGTACTTTACCCAAAACCAGTGGCTGCTAGTTCAGGATCTTCTTCGAAATGGAATGCGCAACAGAAGGATGTAAGAGGCTCTCAAAGGCCTCAAGCTGAGGCAACAAAGGGAAAGGAGAAGCACAATGATCCGCAACGACCTGTTCAGAGCCGAGACATCAAGTGCTTTAAATGTCTTGGATTAGGACACATGTACGGACCCTAATGTGGACTCTCGTCGGGGCCCGCATTGCCCGCTTTTAGATCGCGCGGTTTGGGAGTGTCCACCTTCCGTGGGACGTGTGACAGACAAGCGTGAGAAGGAGTCGCCACTTATCATTTTACGACCCGAAAGGTCGAGAGCGGATAAGTTACCCGGGTCTAGGGGTATGGAACACCTAGTTATTGTTAAGGTATTGATTTGTGCGAAACCGGAAAGTCCGAGTTCGGGAGTTCATGTTACGTGCGAGCCTATATCCCACACGCCCTTTCGGTACTTTGGTTTGCTAAGCTTGCATGTTTTATTATTTACCGCATAAATTAAGTTGCATTCGGCTCACACGTTTTGACACCGAAAATTCAGTGAATTAAACGATGTTGGTCTGGAAATCGAGAGAGAAGTAAACCCGTGTATCGGGGAAGTGGTTCACAATTTTGCGTTACAGTTCATCAAATCACGGAGGTTGAATTCCTGCGTGAACCAGGACCGCGAGATTTTGGATTTACTTTCCTTTGGGCAAGCATTAGACCGATTCGATTAATTCACTCTCGGACTGTTCGCTCATCGACTGGAATTCTTACAGAATGAATGTACAAAATAAAATCCTTACAATACTCTCGAAAACAATAAATACAAATTACAAATGGTCGAATTCCAATCAACTCACGTTCGGTTATTATTCCGCTCCAACTCACCATGAGTTTAGGGAAAAACCGAAGAACTGAAACTTGATATGCGCTCTCATTGAATAGGACGTTGGACCCTGTGAGTGATGATTAGGGCATTGGACCCTGTTATCGATGAATACGGCGTTGAACCCTGTGATGTTCATCCTAGGGATCATGCTTTACCCGAATAACAAATAAGTATAGAAGACAACACGCAACATGTTAATAACAGACAAAATGTTTGCTATTGTCAAGTGTACGTGTTTTAATAAGTTATTAATCCAGGGTATTTTGGCATGCAAATCCTACTCTAGACAAACAAGCACGGGCCAATGTTTTAGCATTCGGTTTTGGTTTGAGAACCTGACATATCGAGTGTCCGTAGTCAAGTTTCGTGTGTGTGGATTGCTTTTACAGTAGTTTTGTATCGTATCACTGAACTACCACTGAATTAACCCAACTCGTGTTTTGACTCTAGATTTGGAACCTAGAGTTCCACCTAACCATTTCTAGTGTTTGGTTAGATCGAATGAAGAGATTAGTCAGGTGATCATGTTTTGATATAGAATACCCGACTAGCACCCTAAACTATGCTAGAATGATGCCAAATCATAAAATGATGTTCCTGCCCTTGATTTGAAAATTTATTTTCATAAAAGGGAAGCAACACAATACGGATTTGAAAGTATGAGGGTTTTGAAAAAGGCACTAACACCATTTTGTAATTCATCGACGCGAGTTACAAATTAATGTCCAGTTCGTGCAAAGTTGCTTAAATTGAATGAATTAACTGTATAAGTGTCCCGATTAACCCGCTCGTGAAATTAATGCTTAAGATTATTGCCGAATGCATTAATTATAAAAACGATTCACATATCGGTGACCAAGACGGGTCAAGAAAGACCGACGATGATTCAGTCAAGAAAGACCAAACACATCTTCGAGTCCTAATAGGCCCGAAAGGGTCTCCGAATTGTGAATCCATGCATATTGCTTAAAAGAGACGTTTCAATGTGATGTTTGTGATGTTATTGAAATTGCGAATTGCACGAAATCCGAGAACGGACTCAAAACGGGGAGGGGAAGCCTCATTCAACCCGTATGAGTCTATGAGGCTCTCGGCCACTTCTCCTTGGAGAAAACCAAGAGGTCCCATGGCCCAAATAGGGTTCCATGAGGTTTCTCCGTCTCGTTTCGAATCATTTCTCGCATGCTCAAGCAACAAACACGATAAATGACATGATGAAATGAAAGTCGGTATTGCCATGATTTAAATAACACATTCAAACATGCAAACATGTACAACCATATTATTTAAGGAATCGATAAAACAATATCGACTTCATGCACGTTAGAAAACACGATGAAGCTCGGGAATCGAACTTGGATCGGGTCTAGAAGATCTTTCCTTGCCCGGAAAGAGCAAAAGAGCATTCGTCCACCTTTTTAGGAGGGCAACCCGTGAGCTCTTTGCCTTTCCCGAGTCGGGATGTTCTTCCAAACTACAATCTAAGTGTTTCCCGACATGCTAGCACGTAAATCAAGGATAAACATGCATGATATAACATGGAAAGTGCATAAAAATGTAATCTTGCAAGTGAGCATGCTTGATACACCGTATAACTCCATAAACACGCAATAAATGTGAAAAACCCTAACTCTTCTAAGTCGAGAATGTTTTACCTAGTCTCGGGATACGACGAAAGAGTTGGGGAAGTGTTCGAGAGTCGGGTGACTCGGTGGAACTCTCGGAAGAGCATTCGGGGTTGATATCAACACGTTCGAGTGAGCCTGGGTGAGCGGGTAAACGTGCATGGGTGTGCGGGCGCACAGGCAAGCGCGCGGCAGTGGGCGCGCGGGCACACAGGCGAGCCTCACTATTCACCCGAGAGCACGATCTTCACCCGAAATGGTGAAATCGACCTGAAATGATGAGCAAATGACTTCAAACTGAAAATCTGAGTTTAGAAATGAATTCCTTGGGTCTAAAACATGTGAGACATGAAGTTTGGAGAGTTTTGGATCTAAGTCGAAATAGTAACCGCCATGGATTCCGACTTAAACTCCTAGGATTTTGGCTCGGTTTTTTGTTGCTAGGAGATGGATGCTTGCTGTTGGAGCTAAGGAGGAGTTGAGAGCATCTTCCTAGAAGGAGAAAGCTAGAGAGAGCATGCAAGAGGAGAAGTCATTAGCTTAATGACCTTAGAGCAATATATAGGCAAAGCTAATGAGTAATTAAGCGAAACAAAGCACAATTATCCCCTTGATTAACAAAAGTCGATTTTGTTAATGAAGATGAGGATGAATATGAGCCAAGTATCTTGATGAAGAAGAAGCCAAATGCATTAATGGCTTGGATGGGATGTTGGAGTGTAGAAGTGAAAGACTAAAGATATATTTGCTTCCTCTTACAAGGTGGCATGCAAGGTGGCTAGCTTTGTCTTGAGCAAGGGGAAGAAGATGCCGTGGGTCCCGCTTAGGTTGGAGTTGAGTCGGGAGTAAGCTCGAGTCTCGATTGATCGCGCGTTCGAAATTCGTGATTCAAATTGAATGTTGAATTGTCGATATACGCGAGAAAACGGATCCAATGAGCTCAAGATTGCCACTTTTCATGGAAAAATCCCCCGAGTCCATATGAGGCTCGGAAGTCGTTTTTACCCGTTTCAGGTGACCAGAGCGAAGTTAACCGCTTTTGACAGCATATCTTGTGTCTCTGCGTCACGTTGATCATTTTGACGTGCTTTGTCAATCAATGTGAATAGTTGACCCTTAAGCCGGTACTATAAAATGTGAAGCCGGAGATGTCCTAGGAGGCCGAATTCAGATTTTTCAGATTGCTTTCTGAGTTGCTCAGATGAGCCAGAGACCACAGTGATCTCTGTTTGTTGAAAATGGACCTCTAAGGATTAGAAATGTGTGTCTGAAACCCTTAATGCACGGCTCGGGAGGCCTAGACGGGTTGTGCAGTTCAGTCCGACGATTTCACATTGAGCCTTGGGGTGTGTAGCACTGTGTAGGGCAGGTATCCGGCATCAAGTTTCCGTAAAAAGGACCTTCGGATATGCATTTCCATTGAAAATAGTCTTTTCTGCTCCTCGGAGGTTACTCGGGAAACTGAGAAGGGTTCTGCTGTCTGTTTTGCCCAATTGCGTATGTCCGGTAGAGTTTTTAGGGCAATGCAGTATGAACTTCGTTTGCCGTAATTCCGTCAAACTAGTCTCCGGTTATGCATTTCCGAAGAGGGGTATGCTCGTTTTGTCACTCGGAAGTCATTTGGAGTGTCTGTGTGGCTCCCAAGAGACAATATAAAGTATTGCTCATGCTCTATATGCTTGTGGGGCATGACCGCATCTGACATTTGGAATTAACTCTTCTCTGAGAAACCGGCATGTTGGACTTCCACTGAAAAGTTGTATGTATACAAAAAGTTGTTATGTATAGAGCAGATGATTCGCAAAATGCGTTTAAAGACACTTTTCATATGTTTGGCATTGGAGTGGATTTTTGGAGTCCAATATTGGCTATCTTTCGATGGTCGAGCGAACTCTCGGAAAATAGGACTGTCCATGTGATATACTGAAAATGCCTGTTTTGGACGTTGTTGAGCTCTCTAGTCACTCTGTTGCCTTTTGGTGAACCCTGGAGTCCTTATGTTGCTTGCGCATATCATTCACTTGATTTGGCTAACTTGAGGATGAATTGTGATTTCTTACTCTGTTGAGCCTTTTTCTGTGTTCCTGCTCAAGTCATGGTTTGAACCATTACTGATATCGTTGTTTGGAATGGTGAGCCAAAATGGGGTGCTGACAACACATAGCTTCCCAATGTCCGAATTGGCGAGTGATGACCATCCAAAGCATTCAAGAGATCGAGAGTGAAGATGAAGGGATGGATGAGGAGGTTTCTCGAGGTGCGCAGGGAGAGAATGTAGAGTTTGCCGATGAGGGTGAGATGCTCATGATTCGTCGAGTCTTGAGTTCCGAAACAAAGCTGGAAGAAGAACAGCGGGAGAATCTCTTCCGAACTTGGTGCACCATCCAAAATAAGGTGTGCGGAGTTATCATCGACAGTGGGAGTTGCACCAATGTTGCTTCTACGACCTTGGTGGTAAAGCTGAATCTGGCTACTACAAAGCATCCATACCTCTATAAGTTGAGATGGCTGAATGATCAAGGCGAGGCACGAGTTACTCAGCAAGTTCGTATTCCATTCTCAATTGGGACGATGTATAAAGATGAAGTAGTATGTGACGTAGTTCCGATGAGTGCAAGTCATCTTCTATTAGGAAGATCGTGGCAGTACGATAGGAAGGCTTTGCACGATAGATACAAGAATACTTATTCATTCACCAAAGAAGGGAAGAGTATTTTCCTAGCACCACTTAGTCCACAGCAAGTGCAGAAGGACCATAGTGCGAGTGTGAATGGCTTGAAGAAAGAAAGATTGGTGATGACATTGGGAGAGCTTGAGAGGACTCTGTTGAATTTCAACTTAGTTCTTATTCTTTTCACGAAGGAAGCAACGCCTGAAGCACATATTTCTCTTTCGCCTCGGTTCATGGCTCTTTTAAAGGAGTTCGTTGACATATTTCCCGCGGAGTTGCCTGAAGGGTTGCCTCCGATTCGGGGGATTGAGCATCAAATTGATCTCGTTCCTGGTTCTGCTTTGCCTAATCGACCGGCATATCGGTGCAATCCGAATGAGGCCAAGGAACTGCAACGACAAGTGAATGAATTGCTTGAGAAGGGTTACGTACGGGAGTCCATGAGCCCATGTTCTGTACCAGCACTTTTGGTGCCCAAGAAGGATGGATCGATGAGAATGTGCGTCGATAGTCGGGCCATCAATAAGATTACGGTAAAATATCGTTACCCCATTCCTCGACTAGATGATATGCTTGATGAGTTGAATGGTTCGAAGGTGTTTTCAAAGATCGATCTGAAAAGTGGATATCATCAAATCCGCATGAAAGAGGGAGATGAGTGGAAGACAGTTTTCAAGACCAAGCATGGCATATATGAGTGGATGGTTATGCCATTCGGATTGTCCAATGCTTCGAGCACCTTTATGAGGCTGATGAACCATGTCTTGTGGGAATTCATTGGCCATTTTGTTGTTGTCTATTTCAATGACATTTCGGTCTACAACAGGACCCTTGAGGAGCATGCCGAGCATCTTGGGAGAGTCTTTGAAACTCTGAGACGAGAGAAATTATATGGGAATATAAAGAAGTGTCGATTCTGCGAGGAAAAAGTCGTCTTTCTAGGCTTTGTTATCTCTCAGCAGGGGGTCGAGGTTGATGAAGGAAAGGTCAAGGCCATTCGGGAGTGGCCTACTCCCACTACTGCATCCGAGGTGAGGAGTTTCCATGGCTTGGCATCCTTTTAGAGGAGATTTGTGAATAATTTCAGTACTATACTTGCTCCATTAATTGAATGTACGAAGAAGGGTATCGAGTTCAAGTGGGGTGAATCAGCCCAACGAAGTTTTGAGAGCAACAAGGACAAGTTGTGTGCAGCTCCTATCTTAGCCCTACCCGACTTCTCTAAGACGTTCGAGATCGACTGTGATGCTTCAAGAGTTGGAATTGGAGCTGTTCTTATGCAAGACAAACGCCCAATAGCTTATTTCAATGAGAAGCTAAGTGGTGCCAGTATGAACTACTTGACATACGACAAGGAGTTATATGCTCTGATCCGGGCTCCTGAAACATGGGAGCAATACTTACTTCCCAAGGAGTTTGTCATTCACACCGATCACGAGTCCCTGAAATATCTGAAAGGACAGAATAAGCTGAATCGAAGGCATGCCAAATGGGTGGAATACTTGGAGATATTTCCTTATGTCATCAAGTACAAGAATGAGAATGCTAATGTTGTGGCTGATGCCCTATCTCGAAGGTATGCATTGATTTTACTCATGAATGCTAAGCTGCCAGGGTTTGAGCTGATTAAAAGTAAGTATATGGAAGATCCCTATTTTGCTTCAATACATCTAGTTTGCAATAAGGGAGCTGTTGATGGGTATTATCTGCATGATGGATACTTGTATAAGCTTGGCAAGCTTTGTATTCCAAGTGGATCCGTTCGCAAGTTATTAGTGCGGGAGGCCCATGCCGGGGGGTTAGCTGGCCATTTCGGGGAGAAAAAGACTCTTGAGATGGTCAATGAGCATTTCTACTGGCCATAAATGATTCGAGAAGTGCGCCGGATTATTGAACGGTGTATTACTTGCAAGAAGGCAAAAAGCAAGGAGGCTCCCCATGCCCTATACATGCCTCTGCCAGTACCGGATCAACCATGGATTGATGTGAGCATGGATTTTGTGCTTGGCTTACCAAGGACTCAGAGGGGTAAAGACTCAATTCTGGTAGTGGTTGATCGCTTCTCTAAGATGGCTCATTTCATTCCGTGTCACAAGTCTGATGATGCTTCCCATGTTGCTGATTTGTTCTTCAAAGAAGTAGTGAGGATGCATGGTATTCCTATGAGCATTGTGTCTGATCGAGACCCTAAGTTTTTGAGTTACTTTTGGAAGACCTTATGGGTGAAGCTAGGCACCAAATTGCTATTCAGCACGACTTGTCATCCCCAAACTGATGGCCAAACTGAAGTGGTAAATCGTACTCTCTCCGCTTTACTTCGAGCTGTTGTGAATAAAAACTTCAAGAGTTGGGATACCTGCCTTGCCCTAGTTGAATTCTCTTATAATCGGAGCATCCATAGCTCGACTAGGAAGACTCCTTTCGAAGTGGTTTATGGCTTCAATCCTATCACACCCTTCGATTTGGCTCCTTTACCGGCCAATTCAAGAGTGTGTTTGGATGGCAAGAAACAGGCTGAGTAGATCAAAGCTTTGCATGAGCAAGTGAAGAAGCAGATTGAGAAGAAGAATGCAGCATATGCTCAGGGCGCGAACAAAGGAAGGAAGCAAGTTCATTTCAATCCAGGTGATCTTGTTTGGATTCACCTTCGTAAGGAGAGGTTTCCAAGTAAGAGAAAGAGTAAGCTGATGCCGCGGGCTGAGGGTCCATTTCTTGTCAAGGAGAAGGTTAATGACAATGCTTACAAGATTGAGTTGCCACATGATTATAATGTTTCTGCGACCTTCAATGTGAGGGACCTATCTCCGTATTTTGAAGATGAAGAAGATATGGATTTGAGGGCAAATCCTTCCGAACCGGGAGGGGATGATGTGCCCAAGAATGCAGTCCAGGACGAGACCAGATCTAGTTTGGGTCCTATCACTCATTCCATGGCCAAGAAGCTTGCTGTAACACTCCCCGGGCCCTTTACCTTACTTAAGTGCTTGGAAATAGGAGACGAGGAGTTCAGCCCAAAGTGATAGCCCATATTTTAAAAGACTTCAGCTGTTACGAGAAGATAATATTTCTATAATATAGTTTCTCTTAATTAGATATCATTTCCTATATTAGCTTGAGTCAGTAGTCTTATGTTTCTTATTTCAGATTATTACCTTACTCTATTTTGGGCAAGTAATCTAGAGGAGATTAGATATTAGTTTCCTATTTTAGAATCAAGAGGGGTGCCTTCCCTCTATATAAATATGCACCTATTGTAAGAGAAGATCACATATGAACTTGATGAATGTTTGAATGGAATTGCCTAGAGAATTTCCTCTATTTTTCTTATCTAAACAAGTCCCTTGTTTAGTGGCGAAAACCCCGATTCTTATCGTTCATCTTTGAGCGTGGCGAATCAACCCGACTTTTCTTACTCGTGGCGAGTCATCTTATCGAGTGAGTTTTGTTGGTTCTACCCTCTACCCTTCTTTCTTATCAAGTTCTGGTTCGTGAGCCCATCAAGTTGAAATTCAAGACCTTAAAGATGTTTTATGTCCAATTTCTCCCAAGTAAGCCAAGATTTCCTCATCCACCATCAATTCCTCCACTTAAGCACGGATCGCGATAATCTGCCCAAGAAAAGAAACCACTTGCTAGGCGTGATATTTATATATTTGGATATGGGCAAAAGGGTGTTTTATTGGAAACCTGAAGCACAGGCGGAATGAGAACCTGTATCATCTCAGCAGGGCCATAGGTTTGTGCCCGGATGAACACCAAGCGGTCTAACAAGTCTACAGGTATGTCATGAGGACTGGGCATGTCTATTCCCCTGCATATATTGCAATGCACAAATTCAGATCAACTCACTCTCGAATGAGTTCAATACTTGCATTTTCCCGAGTCAAAATTCTTTCATTTTCATCTTCCCATGTATAGCACTAATCAGTCAAATAGCAATACAATTAAATTAAGGCTTTTCCAAGCTTGTAACGAGCAGATGCATTAAATTTGTCACCGCAAATGCTCTAATACCCTAGTGAATGATGATGATGATTCTACTCAACAAATTGATGATAAAGTTTCAGAATCTGGGAGAAGTCCTCTAGCTAAAAACCATACTAGATCACAGTGGGATGATGATTGCCCTTGGAGTGAGTGGTATTCAGCAGAAGACCTAGTTAAAGGTATTTACCTGCTTCTAACCCTGTATCTTCCTGTTCACCGATAAATTTTATGGTCTTTCCTTGGACTAGGACACTAGTTACGAACCTTGTAGGCAGAAGACAATAAATGAAGCCTAGAATTGTTTCTGATATAAACGCTACTTCTGTCAAAAGAAACTTAAATATGTTGATCTCTTGGGAACTAAGAGATCACTGCAAGCAAAACTTACCAGTTACCACAATTAAATTTAAAAATTGGTCCAGCTACAGCAAGCAAATGAGAAGAGGAAGCTCAAACCGTGCCTTGCTTGTAGGTGAAGATGTGCCTTGAAGGAGAAGAGGAAGCTCTGCTGCGTTTGGACTCTAGCCCCCTGCCGTTTCAGGGGCTGATGTGCTTCGAGATGGTCGTCTCCTGTCCCCCTGCCGATGAGGAATCCACTCCTAGGTCATCGCTCTGCTGCGTTTGGACTCTGGCTTGTCCTTGAGGCGCAAATTGCTACAGGTGATATTGAAGTAGGAGGAGGAGGATGCGGATTAATCCAACTTCACAAGGAGAAGCCGAGAAGAGACAAAAAGAGAAGAGGAAGCTCGATTCGAACCTGTTGCAATCTTGCGTGCTCGAAGGAGAAGAGGAAGCTCGGCCTCGAACTGAAGTCACTGATGAGTCGATGATGGAATTGAAGGGTGAAGATTGAGGACTAGGGTTTCAGTTTTCACCGTTTCGTGAAATCAGTGCCCTGCTCATTTTCGGATTTCGGGGGGAATCAAAGGATTTCCTTTAAACAATCTTGAACCCATCAACCGGTTGGTTTGAATGGATTTGTCTAAAAATTGCCAATTTTTTGGGTTCATCAACCTTTTTATGTATTTTCGGTTTTTAAACTAATCAGATCAAATATAGATTCGATTTTCAGTTTGACCGGTCGAATCGCCCGGTCTGATCCAATTATGATAACACTGATTTCTAGTCTTTGGTTTTCTAATATTCCCCCCTCAAGCAAAGTTTCGTGAGCGCTGCAATTCATAATCTTCAATTCTTTTTCTCTCATGCTGGCCTCCTTGTGGGGGAGACAGTGACATTGATGAGCTCAGTTTTCTCCTTCGCGATTTGTTGGATGATCACAAGCCTGTAACGATGGAACAAGTCCTCCATGATCCCTTCACCGAAGTGGCTGATCAACATGGGCTCAGCAACAGCTCTCATGCACCTCATCGTGCCATATACTCCCACCTCCTCGTCCTCACGGTTGCTCCTTTGACCAAATTCCTTATCGATAGCAATCCAATCCGGTCCTGAGACCTCCAGACGGTCGATGGAGAAAGACCCTTCTTTCAATACCTCTGCCTCCACATCTGAAGGGCAGGGTTTGTAATGTAGGATATTGAACATGTCCACCTTCTCCTCTTCAATTAGTCCCTGTGTATGCGTTTGTCGATGAAAAATGAGAGGAAAAGGGAAAGCTCTTTATGGATAGGTAAGTGAAGCATACTTCGTCCTACCATCTTTCTTAATTATGTGTCAGCTCCTACTTTCATTTGAACTTCTTTAATTCGATCTATCATGTCGAGTTAGGATTGATACAATGTGCAATGTGCTTCTGGGCAGAAAATATATCCACAACTTATACCTTAGAGTTTAAGTTGAACTTCTCTTCTCAGTGGAGGTGATAAGACTTACATAATCTACTATCTTAACCATTAAGTATAAATTATTTAATTTCAAATTACTTTTTTATACTATTACATAAGTAAAATGGCACGTACCTCCGAGACCATCTCATTGAGAGCCGCTGCCAGGAGCTCCCACTCTGGATTCCATGGATCCTTGCCTCGTCTGCCCATGAACGTTATGACCATGCGTCCTCCCGGCACCAGCTCCTGGGCACGATTCTTTAGGAATGCCAAGAAATCATTCTGAAACTGTCGGTGACAAGCATCAATTACTCTTGGAGGGCTATTGCTCGCCATGGATATGTTCCCTTTGTTGCACTCTATTCCCTCAGGAACCTGAAAAAAAAAGAAAAAAAGGAAGAAAATAAATTCCTTGCTGAAACAATAATAACATTACAGATAAAGTTCGTCCTACAAGCATTTATTTTCAGTTGTACTGTTAAGTTTTGACCAGTAAGGACATTTTTTTATAAGTTAGTAAGAAATTCATTAGTAATGAAGTAAAATAAAAAATACAACCACAAAGTCCTGCTGATGTATTTTTTAGTAGTAAGAGAGCTTGTACGCTTTAATGAATTTTTGCCGCCTCCGAGTTTCCAATATCATCTTCCTTTACATGAATCTCCGAAATCATGACTGATCGGACAACTTAAGAGCTGATGCGGTGCGCTGCTGATTTCCTCGATTTTCACTTTATATATATATATATATATATATATATATCATTTTTAGGGCAAAAGACTCAGAACCGGATCCGAGTCCTCAAATCATATGAGAGAGAAATCGGAGAATATAGGAAGAGTGAATAAAATGTAAAAATTTGTTGGGGAAGAGTCTGTCATGGAAGGAGCCTGGAACCCCGGCAAAGAAACATCGGCCTTTCTCCTTTTGAAATTTTGGCAGTGCCCTGAAGACAGGGTTGAAGTCGATTCCCGGAAGGTCATTTAAGAAGATCTGGGATGCGAGAGGCTCATTATTATTGTGTCTCATGTTCTCCACGGCTTTGATCAGCTCAGAGACTGAAAATAATGCGTTCGCGCCTGCAGAGCGCCACAGATCCGCTATCCCGAGGGTTGATGGGCTAGGCGAGATGCTTGAGTAGAGGGCGGTTATGGCTTCCTTCGCAATGGGCCCCGTCATCGATGTCAGCTTTCTCTGTGAACAGAAAATTAATACGGTATAATAACAACGTCATCGATATATGCATCTATATCTATTATATATTTTATAGTTATATTATATATTAGGAGTTTTTATTTAAAATGGCCCATGGTTTATCCGTTTTGTCAAATCTATCCTATGTTTTTTTTTTTGGTCAAATATATCCCATGGTTTACTTTTTGCATCAAATCTATCCTAGCGTTATCTTTTCCGTCAACATCTAACGGCCGTGCTGACATGGCACATGGAGAGATAGTGGGCCACACTTGTCACGTGAGCGCCACGTCAGCACGACCGTTAGATGTCGACGGAAAAGATAACGCCGTGATAGATTTGATGCAAAAAGTAAACCATGAGATAGATTTGACAAAAAAAACATAGGATAAATTTGACAAAACGGGTAAACCATGGACCATTTTAGGTAAATTCTCCTATATATTATATATTATACTATATATTATATTATATATTTTTATTTTTTATTTTATAAAGTGGAAGCATTTCTAGAATTCTCACGGAGGATACGATAATTTTTCATACTCTCGCGACTTTCTTTTGTTTTTATAATATAAAATTAGTTTTTTAAATTTGTATAAAAATAATTTAAATCTATACATTACTTAACTGCGAAATAAGTAATAATAATAATAATAATAATAATAATAATAACATAAGAATAATACTAAAATAATATGCAATAATATAGTAACCTATTATAATAAATAATAATATATGATAAAAAATAATACGTACATTTACTTAACTATGATGTAACTAATAATATTATATACACTCTTTTCTAAATTTCGCCATATAAAATAATAAATGAAATTAATTTTGTCACATTTATTTAATTATTACAAAGTAAGTTTTACTTAATTATGAAAAAAAGTATAAGATGACATGTTTGATTCCTTAATTCAAGCTTCTATTGCGGTTTGTAAAGTATTTAAATGAAGATTTTCATTTATGAATCTTGAATGAGCCGACCATAATTAGATGCATCAATGTGACGGCACTATAAATGCCGCTCAAAGAGTATATCATGTATTTTTTCAAGAGAAAAATTGACAAGTTCAACGTAATATGTTTCATTAAATTCAACTACCATAAATTTTTATGCATGTAATTAAAAATATGGTTCTTCACAAAACACTCCGATATAAAATGAAATCGTGCGTTTTCATTTTTCTAACATGAATATAAATTGTCCAGATTTTAAATTCTTTACAATAATTGTATCAAATTGAAATAAGTTTTACATAACTATAAATTGCAAGTACAAGACATTTAAAGCTAATGAGACGATGAAAGTTTGCTCCAATAAAATCCAATCTTTTATGTCAGTGAAAAAGTATTTAAATAGAGAGAATTATTGATAGATGGTAAATGAGCCAACAACTAGAAAGGAGACATATATAGAGTTCCCTATGGTAGCACCAGGATGGATCAACGTGATGCAATTGTGGAAGCTGGCGAAGGAGTACGTCATAAATATGTAACATGGGCTGTAATTTGTTAAGCCAAACTTGATATGTTTTTACTAAAATCCACCAATTAATGAGACATAATGCATATGTACTGAGAAAATATAATATATGTTTTTAAAATCTATAAACAATGACATTTTAAATTGTCAATATTTTCAATTTTCCCGTGCATGCATGAGAATTTTACTAGTATATATGTAAAGTAGAAGCATTCTGAAAACCCATGTGGAGAGTACTATCAATTTTTGTATTCTCGCAAGTGGATTTGACTTTTTCCTATGAAAAACTTTGACATATAAAAATCCAACTAATAATATATACAATTTACTTAACCATGAATAAAGTTTACTAAGTTATGAAGTAAGTTCTGCTTAGCTAAGAAAAAAGTACAACAAGAGGCTAATTTGACTTCTAGAATTAATGAGGAATTGTAAACTTCCATTGTAATTCAATCTTATGTCGTGGTGGAAAAATATTTAAATAGGAAGTACTACTTATAGAACCCAAATGAGACGAATGAATAAAATAAATAATATTAAAATTAATATAAAGATAAATATTATAAATATAAATATAACAAAAATAAAATAAAATAAAATATTATTTTATAATTAAAACTAAATTAAAGTTAAATATTAGAGTAAAAATGCAAATTATTTTAAATATTAAAATAAAATAAATAAATATAAAAAAAGAAATTAGAGAAAGGAAACAAAGGTATTTGGAGAAGGGGGTGGAGAAGTCCATGCCAACCACCATCTCCCTAGGAGTCACATTCTCAAAACTTGACATATCAACAGTTGCGTAAGAGCTACGTTTGCAAAACTTGACGGTGTTAATTCACAATTAATAGTTTGTCTAATATTTTATAAATTTGAGAAGTTATGCATGGGAATTGTTGCAATTTTAGTTTTCCTACCAAAGCGTTACCTTTTTGTTTTTTAACTAAATACTATTACTTTAATAAAAGATTTTGTACCATGTCATTTTCTCTAATATCAGCATAATTTCGTTCAATATGCTTCCATAATATGTTAAAAATCGCCGTACATACACGGGATATCGACTAGTGTATATATATGTACATACCGGAGTCGAGGAGTCGTTATCGTAGCTTGTTTCCCCAACTCCACCAATCATGTGAAGCACCTTCGCTATTTCCATCTCTCTCTCTCTCTCTCTCTCTGTTGCCTGGTTTGGAGTTTGCATGAGCTTCCCGGATGCACAGCTTTATAGAGAACTGAACGGGTCTTCCCGGTTTTTCCCAAATAAAAAATGGAATTCTTTTTCCTGAAAAAGAGATGTAAAAGTGGCAGAAGGGCTTGAAGTTCGATTCTCGTTCAAAAAGAGGCTCATGGGCTCGGAGTTTGCCTCTAATATTTTTCGAGCTATTCTTATACTCTAACCTCAAATATATTAGTCAACTCCTTTCGACCAAAAAAAAAAAACTCAACTCCTCTTAAACCATGGCTAATCTTTGTTAATTAATTTAGTCTTAAAGTCTAGTCATTCAACCAACAACTCAACATCTCTCAGTAAAACTTGTCAAAGAATATATCAGAAATGAATTTGTTCTGTAATATTTCTTGACTCCTCTTATGTTTGTTCATATAACAAGGAGCTGGAATCTTCCAATTTGCAGCCAACGTTTACAGTTTTTCGTTTTCCAAAAGTGTAAAATTCTCACTTGGGTCTACATAGATTTGAGCTCATCTGCAACCTAAAAATTTAAGCTGATAGGTTGCTGGACTCAAGCCTTATATAAGCTTGTGGTTTCTTTATCAATTTTTCCATGTGAGATAACCTATCTCAACACCCGCCATCACGTGGTAACGTATGGTTCAATACGTGACACGTGCCCTTAAACAACTGCCCTTAATAACTGACTACGAGTCGGGCATCCTCTTCCGTGCTCGTGCAAGGGGGGACAAATATCAAACTAGCCTCGAGCTCCACACTCGAGCCTAACTAGAGGTGCACTTTTAGTTATCTTGGAACTGGACCAGGCCACTCTTGGCTCTGATTAATATGAGGCGCACTCTTGACTGCCTCGAAACTGAATATGCATGGTGTGAGCCCACACGAGAGCGCAGAAGCATAACCTGCACTGATACCATGTAAAAATTTTGTTGAACTGAAGGCTTGATTTCATTCATTACTTGATCGTGTACATATACTATCGATTACAAGGAAAAAGGGGAAAGAGTTCTATTGCCTAATATGTATGTAACTAATAAGGCTAGTTAATATGCATGATACAATATATCCCGCTAATCTTGGCAATGTATGATATTCTAGTGGTTGGTAACAACCCCATGCAGTGCACATGCTTCAAACGATATCTTGATCGATGTTTTCATATCAAGGATCTGGGACCAGTGCGGTACTTTCTTGGGATCGAGGTGAGCATAATGGAATCTGGGCTCTTCCTTAATCAAAGGAAGTGTGTGCTCGACATACTCACGGAGTGCGGGATGCTTAGTGCACGGCCATCCCTCTTTCCAATGGAGCAACATCATCAATTGTCAGCAGGATCAGCAGCCCCTTTCAGTGACCCTAGTCAGTATAGGCGGCTAGTTGGTCGTTTGATTCATTTGACGATTACACGACCGAAACTTAGCTATCCTGTGCATATCTTGTCGCAATTTATGCAGGATCCTCGTCAGGACTATTGGGATGCCGCGATGCGGGTACTTCGTTATTTAAAACAGTCTCTGGGATAGGGAATTTTTCTACGGCCAAGGTCATTGGAACTTGAAGTTTATTGTGACTCAGACTAGGCTAGTTGCCCCATGACACGTCGCTCGATTATAGGATATTTTGTTACATTGGGAGGATGTCCTATTTCCTGGAAGACAAAGAAATAGTCCACGCTGTCCCGTTCTTCAGCTGAAGCGAAGTATCGAGCCATGGCAGGAGCAGTCAGTGAGGTCTTATGGCTTCAGAGTGTGCTCGATTCTCTTATGGTCAAATATAGTGAACCTACTCGATTGTTTTGTGACAATCAGGCTGCTCTACATATTGCAGCAAATCCAGTGTTTCACAAACGGACGAAGCACATAGAGATAGATTGTTACTTTGTTCGTGAACACATTCGGTCTCGCGTGATTAAGACTTCACATGTTCCGACAAAGCTGCAGCTTGCAGACATCTTTACGAAGGCCTTAGGACGAGATCGATTCCGCTTTCTCTTGGGCAAGTTGGGCATTCGAGATCCCGATACTCTAACTTGAGGGGGAGTATTACGGGGTATCTCATACATTGCCGAGATTAACGGGATATATTGTATCATGTATATTAACTAGCCTTATTATTTACATACCTATTAGGCAATAGAACTCTTACCCCTTTTTCCTTGTAATCGATAGTATATGTACATGATCAAACAATGAATGTAATCAAGCTTTCAGTTCAACAAAATAACAAAAAGAAAGCCACCGCCGTGCAATGGCTTCGGAAATTGGTGTCACAAGACTGAGTATTCTAAGTTTTCTTAGCCAGTAGCTTTAAAATTTCCACTAGTTACAAGCGATTATACATATTTTCAACTAAAAAACTCGAGTTGTTAGGTGATGTACCAAATCTCTTATAAATTCGTGTTTATACGTGTCACATGGACTTGACATCCGCTCTCAAGAATTGACTACGATTTGTGCCCATTTCCTTGCTTGGGATATAACTACGAAGTGGCCTTTCTTCTTCCACACCTCAGGTTAGGGGGCTCTAATTGATGATAAGGCGAACTTTCTCTCCTCACTCAGATTAAACTGCCACACTCGTTCCAACCTTACATGTGAGGCGACTTGGTTACCGCAAAATTGGACTTGACTTGGGGTGTTGCGAGCTCACACTAGCACATGACACTAGCACTTGAATTTGCCTCTAAACTTTCAATATTTTCCGAGCTTTCCCTTTACTTTAACCTCCATAATAGTCAACTTGATGCGGCAGAAGACTTGAGAAGTCAGTACTTGGAGAAAAATAGGTTCTGACAACCCTATTTCGAAGGAAACGGCCTCAGGAACAAAACTCATGGCTTGCCATGAAATATTGATATTTTAGGCGAATTCCATCATTTAGGGCCTCAAACAGGCAATTTTATGTTAATTAAGGTGTTTTTCGTAATTTTAGGAAATTTTATTTCTTTTATGCAATTTAGGTTTTTCTTAAACCCTATTTAAGTTTTGTGTATGCCTTAGGGCTAGAGGAGTCGTCTTTTGGATTATCAATAAAAATTGGGGCTTTCGTACTATTTACCCAATTCTTGGATTCGATCCGAGTTGGATGCCAATTACCTAGGTATTCGAAGAATCAATAGGGATTGAAGGTCGTAGTTCCGGTATTCGTGCGCGAATCAACGGTTCTGTGATAGGTTACTCGCGTGTACGCTGCGTCAGTTGGTATCAGAGCTTACGGTTGATCTTGGATCAACGATGCCGCTGAGGAGGAGGGATCATGTGAAAGATGTTCATGACCGTGACAATCTGCGACATCTGGAGCAGAGGCTGGAGCAGAGGATGGATCGTATGTTGGAGCAGCTAACGCAGCAGATGGCTGCACTTATGGAGAACCAGAATCAAGAAAACCCTAATCCGACTGCAGACTTGGAGGATATCGAGTATGATTCCAATTCTGAAAGGGATACGACTTTGTTTTCCGAAGAGAATCCATCCGATGACACATTTTTTTATAGCGGGGAGCAATGGAGAGCCCAAGTTCGACGAGGAAGAGGAGATTGTGACAGATTTCAACATCGATGATAGTGGTCTTCAAGGATCAGGCTTCCATGAGGGCACTTTTGCTTACTGCTGGTCTGCGGCATGTGCGACCGTCGGAATCACTGGAGGAAGGTATTGTTTTGGTTGCAAGATTGTTTCAGTGCAACCAGTTGACATGTCTGACACTCCTCCCGAAGATCAACATCTTTGCTCGATTGGTATCTCTAGAGTAGAGGAACCTGTAGAGAACCTCGGAGAAACCCAACACAGCTTTGGTTTCGAGAGCATAGGAAAATTCTTAATCGCTGGAAAATTTTCGGATTATGGTGAAATGTTCGGGATTGGTGATACAATTGTATGTGCTCTCGACATTGAGAGTGCTAGAAAGTACTCAGATTATGCTAACATCGGTTTCCGGTCAAGTATGGAAGATGTGTATATTTGTGTGGATAATTTTGTCTCTGGACTCTTAGGGTGAATTCGAGGGCGAATTCTCTCTATCCATAGGAGAATGATGCAGCAGAAGATCTGGCAAGTCGGTACTTGGAGAAAAATAGATTCTAACAACCCTATTTCGAAGGAAACGGCCTTGGGAGCAAAACTCACGCCCTTTGGCCGAGAAATTTCAATATTTTAGGCGAATTACATCGTTTGGGACCTCAAATGAGCAATTTTATGTTAATTAGGGTGCTTTTCGCAATTTTAGGAAAGTTTATTTCTTTTATGCAATTTAGGTTTTTTTTAAACCCTATTTAAGCTTTGTGTATGCCCTAAGGTTAGAGGAGTCGTCTTTTGGATTATCAATAAAAATTGGAGTTTTCGTGCTCTTTGCCCAATTCTTGGATTCGATCCGAGTTGGATGCCAATTACCTAGGTATTCGAAGAATCAATAGGGATTGAAGGTCGTAGTTCCGGTATTCATGCGCGAATCAACGGTTCTGTGATAGGTTACTCGCATGTACGCTGCGTCACAACTCCTTTCGACCCAAAAAAAAACCCATTAATCTATTCACAATCTCAAAGACTAACCATTCGACCAACAACTGAATTGTGTTGCCTTTCAGGAAAAAAAGAAAAAGAAAAGAATCATCCGACCAACATCAATAATTTAACCCTATCCACACACACCCATTTACGGTTTTATTTTCTCAAACCAATATATATCTATTTTTATTATATTTGATTAAAAAATTAATACAAAAACTTTCAGCACGCGCAATTTTAGCACGCGCCTAGAACAATGCCCCGTTCAATTTGAAATATAGGTGAATGCAACTTGCCTTAACGCTTTAATTTTATCCCTTTTCTGGTTACATAATTATCACTTTAAAATTCATCTCTTCTATTTTTTTTCCTGCTCGAAAGGCAACGAGGATCCTTCGTTTATATCCAAATGGCTACAACGATCCACTACAAAATTGGATATAGAGGAAAATATCTAAGCACTACACATGACTTATAAGAGCAGAACACTTGGTTAGTGCGCCGGGAAAACTACAAAGGAAATGACTGAAAAAGGCACAAATAAGAGCATTATAATTGTAGTAAGCTATCCTAAAACCAAGAATCCTGATCAAACACCTTCCTATAACAATTCAACCAGTGAAAATTGAGAAGGGGGATCTTCAGTCCAGTCCATTAATCAGTAGTGAATTTCTATTTCCATTGCAGGAGATAAAGTAGAAAGGATGCCTTGTGTTGATATCCGAGCGCAGGTCCCATCACAGATTGTAACTCCTAAATAGTCAAATCGAAGAAACTAGAGCTCCTATGATCAGTTCAAATCAGTGACCGCCAATTGATTTTCATAAGAATAACCCTAATAGCCCAATCCCAAGACAATCAAACTGAAAGAGCTAGCAGCTAAGTGGCTGGAGCTCCATTGATCGGTCAAACTAGTGACCATCAATAGGAGAGCCGACCTATTCATAATCAACGACAATATATAATCTCAATGATTACTAATATATCATATTTAATAATTTTAATAAATTTGTGTATTTTAGACTAGAGGTTATCTTGTACACTTGGTGTGTTGTGTGCTCACACGAGCGCATGAATCCATAACCCAGATATCATATAAAATATCCAACGCACCAATAAGTGATTGAGCCTTTTCCCATTCTGAATAAGATTCATGCCCTTCTTACTCACGGAGAGTAGTAAAAGTCTGCTGCTCGTGCTTTTGAAATGGGACCCCTTGGTGACTATTTTTGTTGTACAAGGAGGAAATAGCAGTGCTGCACAAGCTCTGACGCTAATAGGCTCGACTAGGCTTCGGTATCCACCGAGGTCTCAGCCTACCTGCGATCATTACGGGAAGGTGGGTCATATACGACCTAATTTTTTCCAACCTGTTGGCTACCCTCCAAATTGGGGACAGCAGTTGCAGAACAAGGCTTCAGGGAAGAGAGGACAGTTTAAGCCTGTTGGAGGATATTTGGGCCCTAAATATGTTGAGAACTCATCTAGGGCGCATTCTGCTGGGCTTGTAGCAGGACTGGGACAACAAGTGAACTCAGTCCAGTTTGCTTCCGCTAGTCGGACTCGACCCACCTCAATCAGCGGCTTCAACCCGGCTTAGCTCCAGGGCCTGCTCAATATAGTAGGATCGGATGAAAAAGAAACCGAGCGCTTTTTGCTAACAAATTCTTATTTCTTACAAATGATTCGATTATTGATATTGGGGCATTTGTACATATGACGGGACGTTCTGATTTTTTAATTAATCCCGAGAAAATTAATGGTCCATTCCCGGTATTCATTCCTAATAGAGGTTCTGTGCAAGCCATTAAGTTATGGAAGGTTAATCTCGGTGGAAGCTTTATTATTAATGATGCGTTATTTGTCGTGGATTTCTGATGCAGCCTATTATCTGTTTCAAAGTTATCTTCTGACATGGATGTTTTGGTGGTTTCTCTCTCAAATTTTTGCTTGATCCCAGAACAAGACTCGAGGAGGAAGCTTGGAGTGGATGAGCTCCAGGGGGGTCTATCATCTCCATTATGTGAGGAAGTCTTTGGCCGTTTACTTAGCATCTACGCCGCATGACGCTGGGTTACGGTACCATAGAACGGGGCATCGATTGCAGCGGATTGATTTCTTTGGTACTAAGTTAAATTTGGGAGATAAAATTGTTAAGCATTGTGATATTTGCCTACATGCTTTCTTATTAGCATAAATAAAGCTGAAGATTTATTTGATTTGGTACACTGTAATATGTGGTCCTTATGAGACGCATTCTTGATCGGATGCACGTTATTTCCTTACTATTGTCGATGATTATAGTCGAGGTGTATGAGTGTTTGATGGCTGACAAATCTGAGACACGACAACACCTTGTTGAATTCTATAACCTTGTTTGAAATCAATTTGGGCATAGCATTAAAATGGTAAGTAGCGGTAACGGGATGAAATTTTTGTCTAATGAATTACAAAATATATTCGTGGCTCATGGCATGGAGCATCAAAAATCATGAACAGATGCACCTCATTAGAACGGCCGGGTGGAACGAATGCACAGGCATATACTTAACTTGCTCGAGCTTTGCTTTTTCAGGCGTCTCTATTGACTGAGTAATCAGGAGAATGTGTTTCCGCTGCCGTTTACTTAATCAATCGAACATTGACTCCACCGTTTTCTGGAAAATCACCTTACGAAGTTATTTTTGGGAAACAATCGGATTACAATTTCAAACTTGTCTTTGGGTGCTTGTGTTATGCACATAATCAGCCGAGATGAAATGATAAATTCGTAGTCCAATCACGAGAATGTGTTTTCTTGGGATATCCGTATGGTAAGAAAGGGTGGAGATTACTAGATTTAGAAATCAGTGATATCTTCATCTCGTGTGATGTCCATTTTCCGAAAATAAGATTCTCTTGGTAAGATTCCCTTGGCTGAGGTGCAGGAATCATTTACGGAAGGTCGCATTTTTACTGAAGAGAGTGAAACATCAATTATCTCTGGTGCATCGGTTGAGGGGGTGTACCTAGTTTCTTCGGGCTTGAGCTTGCAGCTTGCTAATGTTATTGGGCCAATGACAAACTCTGAGTCGGCTGAATCTTTGCCTGTTGCACAACAGCCTTTTGTACATCAGCCTTATGCTGAACATTAGCCTCATTGTTCCGGACAGCCCTTTGTACAGCAGTCCTCATCACAACACGAACAACCTTATCAGTTTGCTCTCGGTATATCAGATCTTCCACGGAAAATTGCTTCTCCACCTTCTTCATGGGCACGATCTACTGTCCAATCCAAACCGAGGAAACACTCGGCTCATATGGAGGCTCAACACACTCTTAAACGACCTCAACCAGAGTTAAAGATGCCGTCACGCTTTAATGACTTTGTTTGTCACACTATTCGGCTACCCCACCCCACCCCACCCTCACCCCAACTTTTCCCTCGCCTACTCCAGCAAACCTCCCAGATACGTGTCATCCCATTGAAAACTATTTATCTTAGAGTGGTTCATCTTATGGTCATCTTTCTGATCTTGCATTGATAGACTATGATAATGAGCCCGGGAATTATCGAGAGACCACATGGCACCCACAGTGGTGTGCTACCATATTGCCATGGCAGAGGAGATACAGGCTCTTGAACTTAATGGGACCTGGAGTATTGAACCACTACCACCCAGCAAACGTCCTGTCAAGTGTAAATGGGTTTTTAAAGTGAAGAGAAACGCGAATGGGATCATTGAGCAATATAAGGCTAAGTTAGTAGCGAATGGATTCACATAGGTGGAAGGTCTTGATTTTCACGAGACATTTGCTCCAGTAGCAAGATTAGCCGTTGTTCGTTGCTTGCTCACATTAACATAGCCAAGAAATGGGAGATTCATCAGTTAAACGTTCATAATGCTTTCTTGCATGGAGATTTGGATAAGGAGGTATATATGACACTGCCATCGAGATTCTCTACTTCCAGCGCCAATTCGGTTTGTCGATTCCGTAAATCTTTATACGGTCTTTGTCAGGCTTCTCGTAATTGGTATTCGAAGTTAACTAAGTCAATTCACTTTTCCTTGGAGGTTCTTGTTTATGTAGATGGCTTGCTAGTCGTTGGCAATGATGCAGAGCAATGCTCATTTTTTAAGTGTTATTTGGCCACTTGCTTCCGTACTAGGGATCTAGGGCCTCTAGAGTACTTTCTTGGCATTGAAGTGATG
Organism: Punica granatum; assembly: GCF_007655135.1. Lineage (NCBI taxonomy): Eukaryota > Viridiplantae > Streptophyta > Magnoliopsida > Myrtales > Lythraceae > Punica > Punica granatum. The sequence continues at coordinate 12,891,947 of NC_045134.1, read as the reverse complement.
AGATCTTCTTCGGGTCTGTTCCTAAATCAAAGAAAATATATTCTTGACATCCTGATTGAGTGTGGCATATTAGTGTCACGAGCTGGCATTTTGGTCCCTCCCCAAGTACGACAATGGGGTTTTGATGATCGTGTATGGTTGCCTTCATTGTACGTGAGCTAATATGAACAGTTATATTACAGGTACGTACTTCGGGTGTTGTGCTCCATATCGGTTAGATATCTTTGTTAGCTTGTCAATCCTAGGGAGGCCTAGTCAGGGGAGCCTCGGTGCTCGTCTCCCTGGACGCCTGCACGGGCATCAAACTCTGTGTCCCTGACAAGTAGTGTCAGAGCTAGCCCTAGTAGGAAGAATCCATGATGATGCAGGGCTGATGAGGAATGCAGCTGCAAGCATGGGGACGCTTTGGCTCAGGTGAGGGAATGCTTTCCTGCGAGAGGCGAGTGTGGAGACTTCAAGCTTGGGTGTCAAGAGCCGCTAGTCTTCGTTCAGCAAGGAAGCTGGTCGTGGTGTCTCACTGGGATGATATAATCGGTTGAAAAGCTAGAGAAGACACATCAGAGAGCACCTAGAGAAGGCGTGCACAGTCAAGGAGCCTGATGTGTCCCCTTGTGCTTGTTCGTGGGGGTGTTTGCGTAGTAAATGCTGAGTTGTTGAGGGACTGACACCACGAGGGTTTGTTGTGGGGGTGAAGGCGACATCGAAGCGTTAGGACTGCTGGATGGACAAGCCCGCAATGAGGATGTTTGTGGATTGAGTAGGGGAGAATGTCGCGAACTGGCATTCTAGTCCCTTCCCATGTGTGACAATAGGGTTTTGATGACCGTGTACTGGTTGCATTCATTGTACATGGGCTAATATAAGCTTCAGCGCGCGGAGTGCAAGACCTGAACAAGGCCATGTCCACAGCCGAGTCCCTTTGTCGAGTTTCAGTTCCAATCAGAGAAGTCAGACTCGAATGGGAAGGGCAAGGCTAATGGTGGGGGAGATAAGTCCCACAAGTCGGATGGCGAGAAGGCGACGTCGAAGCGTTGGGACTACCACGCGGACAAGCTCACAACGAGGACATTTGCGGATTGAGTGGGGGAGAATGTCATAGGCTGGCATTCTGGTCCCTCCCCAAGTGCGACAACAGGGTTTTGATGACCATGTATTGATTGCCTTCATTGTACGTGGGCTAATATGAGCTGCTATATTACAGGTACGTACTTCGGGTGTTGTGCTCCATATCGGTTAGATATTTGTGTTAGCTTGTCAATCCTAGGGAGGGTTCGACTGGGGAGTCTCAGTGCTGTTCTCCCTGGATGCTCACATGGGCATCAAACTCTGTGCCCGTGACATTAGGATGTTGCTCATCGCCCTTTCCCATGGAACATCAGCACAAGTTGTCTGCTGAAGCTGATGCTTCTTTCGGTAATCCGGTGCGTTATCGGCACCTTGTTAGGCGACTTATAATCCTCACCATCACTAGGCCAGACTTAAGTTATTTGGTTCATATCCTTTCACAATTTATGCAGGATCCTCGTGAACTGCATTGGGATGCAGCTATGGGTGTCTTGCGATACTTGAAGCAGTCCCCAAACTATGGTATTCAGTTGAGTTCGAATTCCATGGAGCTTATTGCTTACTGTAACTCTGATTTGGCAGCTTGTCCGACCACACGCAGATTAGTCACTGGCTACTTTGTCACTTTGGGTGGAAGCCTAATCACTTGGAAGACCAAAAAACAGACCATTGTTTCATGATCTTCAGCAGAAGTAGAGTACAGAGCTGTAGCCGTTGCTTGCAGTGAATTCATTTGGCTACGTACTCTTCTTAACTCTATAGGTGTTTCACAGTTAGCCCCTATGCACTTACGTTATGATAATCAGGATGCACTTCATATAGCAGCTTATTCGGTATTTCATGAGCGGACGAAGCATATTGAAATTGATTGCCATTTTGTTCGTCAACACATTGTGTCAGGAATCGTCTATACTTAGCATGTTTCAATTAAGTTACAGTTGGCAGACATTATTACGAAGGCGCTAGGGAGAGATTGGTTCTCTTTTCTCCTTAGCAAGTTGGGAGTCCACACGCTCCACTCTCCAACTTGAGAGGGAGTATTACGGAAGATATCATCGTTGGGATTCTCGCAATCACTGAGATTTTAACAATAAGAATAACTGTACAATTAATGTATATTTCTTAGAGAGTAAGTTGTGTTGATGATGTTAATCTCACATGGAATAAATTAAAGGAATAACCATGGATTTATATTAGGATTGGACACCAATACTTAACACCTTGAACTTTTAAGTGGAAATGTGTCCAAGTCCGTATAAGCCCAATAAAAATTCAATATGGTATCAGAGTACAGGTTACGCATATGCTCGTCCACGCGCCTATGCGTACCAACAGCATGCCAAGCTTAGTATGTCCGAGAGCAGCCAAAAGAGCGCCTCGTGTTAGTCCACCCTCACCCGAACACGGAAGATGAGCCCGGCTCAAGGTCAGTTGTTGATGGCGGGTGTTTAAGAGCTCGTGACAATATATAGGCAGAAATATACCACACTTTGCACGTGAGGGCGGGTGTTGAAAATATTAATCTCACATGGAAAAGATGAACGAAAATCAATTGGTTTATATGAGAGTTGGATACCATAACTTATCAACTTGAACTTTACCACACGTTGCACATGAAGGCTGGTGTTGAGAGTATTAATTCCACATGAAAAAAAATACAAGAATATCCATGGATTTATATGAGATTTTGATGCCACCACTTATCAGCGTGAACTTTCAAGTGGAAATGGACATGAGCCCATATAAGCCCAATGGAAACTCAATATGGTATCAGAGCTCAGGTTACGCGTATGTATGCCCACACACGTGTGCGCACCCACACCACGCCGGATTCAATATGTTCGAGTACAGCCAAGAGTACGTCTCGTAAGCCCCCCTTGCCCAAGCACGAAAGATGAGCCCTGCTCGAGGTCAGTTACTGAGGATGGATGTTCAAATGCACATGATAATGTGTAGGCAGAAATAGACTACATATTGCACGCGAGGCCGGGTGTTGAGAGTATTAATCCCACATGAAAAAAATGCAGGAATATCCATAAATTTATATATGAGACTTTGGTACCACCACTTATCAGCTTGAGTTTTTAATAAGTCCAATAGAAACTCAATAAGTTATAGTTAGTTTAGTTGTGCTGCCTTGTGCGATATATACCTGTATTGTCGTTCATTAATGAACCAAGATATTGGGCTCTCTCAAATTTGATAGGGTACATCTCCAACGTAAAAATTCGATCTAATAGGTTGTGATACCAAATATTTTATAAACTCGTGATTTTTTATTTCATTTTTCCATAGATTAAACTCTCAATAGTAACCTTCACGTCGTGGTACCAAAATGGTCTCGCCGAACTAAGCATTGGGTTTGTTCCGGATGATGTCGGGCACCATCGTCCCACTTGCTGTTTGCTCAAACTTTTAATATTTTCCGAGCTGTCCCTTTACTCTAACCTCCATAATATTCAACTTCTCTCGACAAAAAATAAAATAAAAATAACCATGCTTAATCTTTGTTAATTAACTTATTCCCAATCTCAAAGTCTAATCATCCAACCAACATCCATAATAGTAAACTTCTTTCGACCAAAATAAATAAATAAATATACGTTCTCGTAAACCATGCTTATCTTTGTTAATTAACTTATTCCCAATCTCAAAGTCTAACCATCCAACCAGCAACTGAATTCCGTTCCCTTTCCGCCCCACCGCAGAGAATGAGGGGGGGTGTGGTTGGGTGGGGGGGGATGGTGTGTGGACAAAGAAAAGAATCATCCAACGAACATCAGTTAATCCCATCCACGCACACCCATGTACGGTTTTATTTACTCCAACGATTATATATCCATTTATATTATATTTGATTGAAAAATTAATACAAAAACTTTCCGGACGCGCAATTTTAGCACGCGCCTAGAACAATGCCCATTCAATTTTAAATATAGGTGAAGGCAATTGGCCTTAATGCGTTAATTTTATGACTTTTCTGGTTACATAATTTTATCACTTTTACATTCATCTCTTCTATTCTTTTCTTTCGTTTAGTTACTCTAAAGTGAACTCATCATATTTAGAACTATCGTTTTGATGTCTCTTTAGAGACATCGGATAAAACTGGAAAGATGTTAGATATTTAGGCCAAACTTATGTGTCAAAGATTGTTATGTCAAATTACTTATGATATTTTCTAAAATATCATGTTTATACATGCTCGAGTTTGCTCATCTGCTATATTGTATTTCAATACTATAATTTAATTTTACTAAAAAGAATTATTACTGAAAAAAATATGTAGATGGTCAATGAGTTCTATTCCCCTTATATATTATTTACTGCATTTAAGAAAGAGAATATATGTAACTTTTCACTGCACAATAAAAAAATCGCATTGATTACTAGTATATTATTTACCCAAAAATGATTCCTAATATATCATATCTCACAACTTTAGTAAATTTGTATATTTTAGAGAAGAGGTTATAAATTATAGGATATTAATTTTTTAAATTATTATTTCATTGTACATTCGACCTTGTTCATCCGATAGTGTATCTCATTAATACAATATAGTTTTATAAAAAAATCACTACTGAAAAAGGTGCCCATGTGGTTAAGAAGTTCTGTCTCCCTTGTAATTCATGTTCAAATTTTGCATCCTCGAATAGGAAAAAAATGTAATTTTCATTACCCATTATATAATTTTAGTCCTTACAATTACACCATAATTTCATAAATTTAATAGAATTTATCTTATATAATTTGGAGTTATAATCGTAGAGTATATTTTAGTATAAATATATAAATAGGCTTATAGCTTTTATAAATTTTATTAGCTTAAATAATACAGTTATCTCAAACGAGAAAAGAGTAATAAAAGAGCTCATGCTATACACTTCGCCTGGAGAGGTACACGATAGTGTGATTGTTGCCTTCATGCCCAGAAGTGTTGAGAGTTATCATCCCATATTAGAATATTGAATAGAAATACATGATTTTATATGAGATTCGATACCATAATCTATTAGTTCAAGCATTTGAAATGGATATGGATCAAATAGCTATAGGCCTAGTGGCTATTTTACAAGATATTAGAGCTTGATTACGCGTTCGCGTGCACACAGCGCCAAGCTCCGTCTAGTTTCGAGAAAACAAAAAGTGCACTTGAACTTCATCCAGTCCAAAAGCGGAACCCGTGGCTAGTTTTTGCCCGAGAGCGGGAGAAAAAAAGATCGCCTTGTAGTCATCAATATCCGTAAGTCTGAGCATGGAGAGAAAGCTCGCCTCGTCAATTGTCCCCATCTCTCGCACGAGTATGAATATTGAAGATTATAATATTATAACTTAGGAAACAGAATAGCTGGGAATAAGATCGTATCAAGTGGAGGTTAATTGAATATTTTCGGATTTTCAAAATTTAATTGGTATTATATTGATACTAGGTGAGAACCTGCGCATTACGCGGGAAAGATTTTTAATTTTTTAAAAATCACAACAGGTAATCGTAACTCTTTTGAAGAATAAAAATTTTTCAAACCAACAACACAACAAGAGTAAAACACTATCTAAATGTTTAATAATAAGTAGGGTCAACTCATAGCAGTTAAATGTGATCACAAAAGTATAGAGTAACAAGCAAATCCTAATTCGATGGAAGGAACCTGTTAATAAATTTGATGGAAGTAAAGGGGAAACATGATCAATCCTTGTGAAACGACCAAATTGATATAGGATATGGTGTTGGTGTTGTATAAATATGCACACAATATACAACTATATATATATATATATATATATCAAGTTCCGAAGAGTCATATAAATTATTTTCTTAATAAATAAATAAGCAATTTCCTTTTTATCCATTAAAATATTATATTGCCATTATACTTGGATATTCTACTCTATATATATATAAATGGTATATATATTCTACTCTCTTTTTTTTTTTTTCTGTGTGAACCTTGAAATCCGGAAGCTTAATTGGTGTTCAACTAATCCAGTCGTGCATGGTCAGTCCACTAAGGGGTAAAGCTCTCATAGCGTAAATTTTCTGTATTCACAATGACTCGAATCTGAGGTCTTGCTTGAGCGGAACAAGCGTCGAATTACTTGAACCAACCCACATTGGTTATATATATTCTACTTTATATATTGAAAGGCATATATACATATATATATATATATATGAAATATGGAATCTATATTTAATATATATTTATTCTACTATTATATATTATCTGCGATAATATAGATTCCATGGATACTTCGAACTGCAAAATTCTCGAAGATGTTTTTTTTTTTTTTTTTTTTTCAGTAGGACGAAGATGCTTTCAAATTCCACTATATATTGAATTTCATATCCCATCCTATATTTCATCATATCACTTTATATATAGAGTTGCCTTATAAGGGAAGATTTGTCCATGAAATGGGTACAATTTAAACTTGATTTTATGTTGTTTTCATGGTATCTGATGCTTGGATGACAATTTCTAGGAAAACTTGTGCTAGAAAAGAGTTGGAAGCAATTTGATGCATGTTTGGGATGAATTGGAGACCATTGAAGTATCAAGATAGAACTTGCAAGGATACAAGGACTTCTGGTTAGTGGTGCACCACATGCACAACTGATCCGAGAGGGAGTTCAAAATCAATCCCCGATTTATTTGCAAATCTAAGGATTCCCTTTTAATTATAATGAGAGTTTTTAGGAAATCTTTAAAGATATTTTCATTATTGGTTCCTATTTTGGAGGGAGATATATAAACCTAAGGATCATCTAGGTTTAGGGTTTTTTTAGTTTTTTTGGAAGATAAACATGGAAAAGAGGCCGACGGCTGCTGAGTGTTCCTCCAACGATCATCAGTTTTCGTGAATTCCTGCATAGCCATGTGTGGCTAATTCGTTTCGTTTGACTTGAGAACGGAAATCTCACGATTTGGTTGTGAGGAGCAGGTTTTAATATTTTGATTTCAGCACTTATTCATTCTTGGATGTCATCGTTACAAATATTCTCTCATGGTCATGAATAAGATACTTGCAAGTTAGCTTATCGACAACTACTACGGTGTTTGTGGAAATTGATTCGAAGCAAGACTAATTAGGAACGAACGGTAGTTGCTGCCCTAATTGGTTAGAGAATGATAGGACGAGTCAATTAATTGGCGAATCAATTAATCGCTCGGGTTAAGGCATCCTTATGCTTAAAGCCATTGCTTAGTTAATTAGGGAATCGGTCGATACCTAGTTAACTAATTGATGAACCTACTAGCTAGACGGTATTTTGATTAGTTAGAATTTAGATACTAGTTGATTCCTTGCGGTCGCGGGAACTCGACTCTTAGCTGCTGAAATTTACATTCTAATGCTTCTATAACCAACCATCCACTAAGTGGTTTTCGAACTCAAGTCATACGTCTCCCGGTTATTGATTACTCACTTTCCCTTGCACTTTTAAATTGTTTTTGCTGCATTTTAGTTTCTTGATTATCAAAATTCCCCATTTGTTACTTTTGCTAGCTCATTGGTTTAGAGAATTCCTTAGCTTCCTTTGGGATTTCAACTCGGCTCTCACCCTTTTCTCACTACAAGTTTTGGGGAAACCGATTTTGTTTAGGGGGTTTCGACAGGCCTAGCCATTGCCAATATATAAGTTGCATATATTTCTTTAATAATATATATATATATATATATATATCTTTTTTTTATATATAAACGATGATGTGACAATGCGAGAGAATTCCATTTTATATCTTTGATGATGTGGTGGCGTGAGAATTTAGTTCGGGAATTTGTTATTATATACATATATATAGATATATAGAGTATGGGATTATTTATATTCTAGTTTAGTTATTGTATCGAGCATATATTTCTCTTATAAAAATATATAAATATTTTCTTATATATGATTGATTGATGATTTGCCAACACGAGGGAATTCCGTTTTATATTTTTGATGATGTGGCGGCGTGAGAGTTCAACTCAGGACTATGTTATTACATATATATATATATATATAGAGAGAGAGAGAGAGAGAGAGAGAGAGAGATTATGAGATTATTTATATTCTAGTTTAGTTATTGTATCGAGCATATAAAGAGGTGAGTTATTCCATTTATTTCCTTGAACCAGTTTAAATAATATACTCCCGTGGTTTTAGCATTTGGTCACCATGTTTAAACATCTCCACACTCTTCTCTCATCTTATATTTAATTTTCACATGGTATCAGAACGGGACGGTGGCGCCTGTTGATGGTGGGATGTTGAAAATGATGACAGACCTTTGAAGTTAAAAACGCTCGTGTCAGTCTCTTCCGACCTTTGAAGACAAGATGCTCTAGACATTTTCATTTATTACACCATCCACATCTGGATAAAATAATTAATTAGTAGATGGAGGAATTTATTATTAAAAAATTGGTTATAATAAGAGTGAGGAAAAAAAGTTTATGTGAAAATTTATTATTAAATATGAAAACAAAAATTTATGTATATATATGTGGAAGTAAAAGTAGGACGGAGAATCTATTCTTAAAAAATTAATTTTAATAATGGTTATGAAAAGATATATGTGAGAATTGATTATTAAATAAGAGAAAAAGATAAAAAAAAAGTGATAATCATGTTGAATTGGAAGAAGAGAGGAGAGGAGTGGAGTGGAGTAGGATTAAAATCCCGAAACCAAACGCCACCCTAGGTGTTTCACTAAAAAACTAGGGCTTTGTTTTATTACATAATATAATCAAATTCTACTCCACTCCACTTTATTTTTCTCTTAATTCAACAACACAATCGCTATTTTTTTTGTCTTGAATTTAATAATATATTCTCTTACATACATTTGCTTAACTATTATTACATCTAACTTTTTAATACTAAAATTTTCAAACTTTTCATTACTTTTTTTTTGTCATTTTCTTCAATTTTTTTAATAAATTCTCTCACATATTTTTTTAATCATTATTACAATCAATTTTTTAATAATAATAATTTCTCCCAACTATTTTGTGTCTATCTCATGAATTAGAGTAGAGTATGTCTCTATTCCAAAACCAAGCGCCTACTAAGTTGTTTCAAATTTGTGTACTTATTTTTTGTGTGAATCCTGATATTCGGGAGCCCAATGGGCTCTGACTAATCCAGTCGAGCCAGGTTGGTTTAATAAAAGATAAAGCTCTCACAACATGTAAATTTGTGTACTTTTGTTTCAAATCTTTAATGTTTTACTTCGAAATATATGTAATATGCTTTGGAATTCGTGCAATTCACCTTCTCTATTAGTAATCGAAGATAAATTCAACTAACTTACTAAAAATTTATGTAATGTACTATGATTATATAGTGCAACCGATTGCCTTCCCAGAGTGCGTACATTCAATTTATTTTGTACTACTTAAACCACAACGAACCATGCAAACGAATTGACCTAATATTAAGACACAAACGAACCAGTGCACCGAAAAGAAAAAACACACTCGCACTCACACACGAACCATTAAGGTTGATCTTGTAATACGGTTATCACTACACGATAGGACAGCTGCGAAGCACGACTGTCTCAACGGTAAGGCCTGGGCCAAACCCGAAAAGGACGCCCCACTCGAGGCCTTCGCCGGTGGTGAGCATTCGATCCTCTTTTGACCTCCTTCTCATCTCATCAAGAATGAATAGCACACAGGCGCTAGACATGTTCCCGTACTCTTGCAACACATGCCTGGAAGCCGCTAACTTGTCTTTGGTTAATCGTAGCTTTGATTCAATTTTGTCAAGGATTTTCGGCCCGCCTGGGTGAGGTGCCCAAAATACTGAGTTCCAATCATCGATACCAATTGGACCGAAGGCCTCCATCAAGCTCTTCTCGATGTTGTCAGCAATCAAGGAGGGAACCTTGTCTGATAAGATGAATTTTAAACCAGTATCTCGTAACTTTCCCGAGACACCATCTTCTGTGTCAGGTATGATGGTCTCTGCAGTGAATGCAATTTGGAATATGGGTCGCTCAACCGCCTCTACCGGATCAGCACCAATTATCAGTGCAGCTGCCCCATCCCCGAAGATCGCCTGCAATACAAGAGAAGCCATATTTTCCTCTGATGGCCCTCGAAAGTCTCCAATAATGCTCTCTGCGCTGACTACGAGCACTCGTGCATTGGCATTATTCTCCACGAGATCCTTAGCTATCCGAAGGACCGTTCCACCAGCAAAGCAACCTGATTCAGGTATATATACATTGTACAAACAGTTAGGGTGAACTACAAGCAATTATAAGTAATTTATCATGAAATCACGCAAATTCAAATATGAAATTTTCATATGTTTTGTAATATTGGGAGATGAATGCTCGGTTGGTAAAAATATCCGTGTTTTCTAATTGAAGTTATTGTTACAGATAACGAGTTTGTGACAACCGCAAGATTATGAACAAACCCTGGTGATAGAGCATGATCCTTTTGACTGATGGATTGAGCCCCAGTAGCTTAATCAGCTTAACGTCCACCCCAGGCATTTCTGATGCAATAACGGTGCATACGATGACATGGGTGATCATCGACTTGGGTTGCCCCCACTCCATGATAGCCTTGGATGCGGCTTTCGCAGCTAGCTTTGGTATGTAGTCCATTAGCGTGTCTTGTCGAGCATTAAGAGATGGAACATTGTGGGAGCAGAACATAGGGTTTTCCCTAAGAAACTCTTCTGTGAAGATCATATACCTTTTCTTCACGGTTGACCTGTCGCCTGGACCATTGGAGAGAATTATTACAAACAAAGGTGGTTTTTTTTGTCTATAAACATGTAGATATGCTTTATATATTTATGATATTAGCAGAAATACATGCATCACTTAACAATAATGATGATGATGATGATTAGATTTACTCACAAATGCGAGTGAACTTCTGTTTGAGGTCGGTCATGTGTTCGCTTTTTGTGACACGGAAGTAGTAGTCAGGAAAATCAGCTTGATGGAAACAGCTTTCGGGAGTAGCAGTTCCAATGGCTAGGATGGATGCATGGCCTTTAGCCCGTTGGTTTGCCCTCATTTCCCCGATAGCAGTAACCATTCTCTTTTCGACTATATATCTCGAGATATCGGTCCTGGATGCTCTAGTAATGGAACTAATGGATCTCTATAGCATGTTTTGGAATGAGATAGCCCTTACGATACTTAAATAGAGAGAGCTGGCTGGGTAGTTGGATAGGTTTTTAGCAACCTCAACTCACTTACCAACCACATGACTCTTCCATTAATCATATTATATTCATTTTATATTGCAAATTTCTATATATTATAAAAGAAAAGATATAGAATGGAACAATGATGTTGACTTGTTTTTTTAATTACGAGAAAACTTATAATATTATACTGAAATACTCAACAAACCAAAGGGCGATGCACAATTTTGCAAATATGAAATTAAATAAATGAAAAAAAAAGTTATGCATGACCTCATTGTCCGAGGATTCAATTAATTAATTAATTAATTAATACTATGTATACGTGTCGGTGTCTAAAGTATCTTACTTGTAATTCACTCAAAAAAAAAAAGAGTAACTTACGGAATATTATTTTATGTCAATTTGATTAAAAGAGAATCACATATACGTCTTATAATTTTTCGACTCCTTTAATTTGCTTTTTCTTACGAAAAAGATAACGTCAACGCTCAAATGTTGATTTTGATGAGATGGGAGACAAATGAGAAAATTAGCGTAATTATTAGGAGGAATATATTGGTCATGACTTTTGGAAATGAGGAAAATGAGAGACATGAATTGATCGTACGAAAGACTGATTCAAGGGAATTTTTGAATTGATTGTAAATATATTTAACATTAGAACGCAACCCGTACTACGAGAGATTATTTATATATATGGTTTACACATTTGTACTTGCGTTAAATGTAGTGTTAAATAAATTATTTGTCCTTAGAGTTAAATATAACATCAATTTATTATCCTAGTGCTGTCTACGTATATAAAGTTATATACCATGGATGACATAGATAGTATTAGAAACGGAAATATCATGATTACGTAGGGTCACAAATGTAAATGTTTAAATAAGATTTAGGATTAAAACATATAAATAAATGCAGTTTATCCCTGAACTATATGGTACTTTTTTTTTTTGCTGAATAACTATAGGGTACTTTTAGATTTGCCTCTCTACCTTCAAAATTTTGCATTGTGCCTGTCGATCTAAGTGAAAAATAAGCATAATGTCCCTTCTCAGTAAAATTGGTGACTTTTATTCTACCTATCCAACGGATCAACTTCCAAAATTAATTGCATTACATAGTAAAACTATTTATTAGTTACATTTTGTCATTGTTAGCAAAGAACTATGGTATATTTATTTATAATAATGGATTTATATAAAAGTTCTATAACTTTTTATCCTAAAGAAATATCATGTACCTTTTTATATCTAAATAATATTTAGGACTAACAATGTACTATAATTATATTTATTATATTGCCACAAATAAAAAATAATAATTGATTACATGTATTTACTCCAACCTACCAACAATATATATTCTCTCCAACCTACCAATGATATATATTTACTCTAACCTAAAGGTAAATGTTTACTGGTATGTGGTTAGAAATGTCAATATCTAACTAAAATTTACTTCTATATCTAATTTAGATTAAACTTAATTCAGAAAAATTAAAATTAGAAAGGAAACCTCACTTAAATTAATTTACTTTATTTTTATAGTAAATTTTTAAAAAAGAATATGCTACAAACAATATTAAAATTTATGGCATGTAACGTTTAGTTTAAAAATAACATAGTTAGAAAAGAAACTTGCATTAATTTTCCTTTTTGTCTTAGTTGAACTTTTAATAGGAACCTGGTATTAACAAAATTAAAGTCTAAACTATGCAACTTTTGGATTTTTTAACAATTACTCTATAATAATTAGGATCAATTTGATAGATAGAGTTATAAAATACTTTTCATCGGAAAATTAATTCTGTAAATTAATAATAATATACATTTAATCTATTAAATTTAGTTTAAAACTAAGAAAATTAAAACGGAAAATTTTACTTGAATCTATTTACTTTACTATTGACTGTTGTAGTGGATTTTTACAAAATAAAATGAATTTGCTATAAACATAATGAAAATCTATAAAATTGATTGTCACTGTTACCCTTCACTTATTAAAAGTACCACCACTTTTACCACTGACGTATTTTTACCACCAATTAACCCTAAACGTTTCTGTTCCGCCTCACATTTATACTCCTCCGTGACGGAAAAGTCATGGATGCGTTATCTTCACTTTGGATGCCATGTCACTTGTCTGTCGAAAAGATATAAATGTTAGACGGAATGAAGACGTTTAGGATTAATTGGTGGTAAAAATATATCAGTGGCAATTTAATAAGTGGATAATGATAGTCTACTCAAATCTATACTATATCATCTTCTTTTCAATGGATATACTACGTAAGCTTTGAAATTTAAAAAATTTATAACGATTTAATATTACATAATGTTTAATCTTCAATGCATTTAATTTATTCGTATTCCATGAAAATAATAATAGTAACGGGTTCTCAAATTAATTTGCTATAAATTTGTTTATTATCAAATTAATTGCTATAATTAATTGCAGCCAAGACCACTCATACATATGTATAAGCAGATTTAGAGAAGCTCAAATTGCCAAAAAGGTACATCATGGTTTCATATTTTCATATATTTTGTTTCCTGCTGTAGTGGCATGTATTACTTTCTCATTTCCTAACTTTTTTGTTCTTTTTTTCTTTTTGCTTTTATTTTGGTGTTAGGTGAGTTCGACGTCAACTAAAAAAACAAGAAGAAAGAAGACTTTTTATATTAGAGCATGTACTATCCTTCTATCATGTAATTTTACTATATGCGAGTAAAATTATTTTACGTTATTTTTATGTGTATTTATTTTCTGATGTATTTCATTCTTCGGTAGATTCTTTCATGCAATTATATTTTAGCTAATAAGGTGGATGGAGCCCAGCTTAATATAATTTAGGTTATTTATAATTTGAATACTATTTAGTAAATTTGTACTTTTAAATTGATAACAAAATAGGTCACCTATCTTTATAAAATATGAGAACTCATAGTTTAATTTTTTCAATGTGCACCTGGTATCCGACAGCCTAATAGACCACCGACTAATCCAGTTAAGTCGGGTTGACCCACTAAGGGAGAAAGATTTCCTAACGCGAATTTTCTCTATTCACAAGACCCGAAACAGAGTAATAAATCACAATTTATTACTTTGCTTCTATTTTATAATTGGATTTTTCCATCCTATGCCCTAAAGATATAGAATAAGAGCTCATACTTACCATGAATGAGTTAATCAATTTGAAAATGAAATAATTGTTTGCGTTTAAATGGTAGAAAAAAGGTGGTAATTTTAGAAATTTTACTTTATTTATTAGCCTTTATCATATGCCCCAAGGAATAGGTTAGAAAAATCCTTTAATTATGCAATTGCATTTTAGGTAAGTCTTTAAGTATATGTATATATATAGCCCTCGAGTCTATATCACATAGTAACATTATAATAAAGATAAATTGACTAGTAAAATCAGGAGAATGTCATATGATACTTGATTTTAACTTTCTTGAGCAAATATACATTCGGAAGGACATATAATTAGATTTCTCCCACTACTAGAAACTACGCTTTTTCTGACAGAAGGATCCGTCGGAATTTCGTCAGAAAACTAATCTCCAACGTAATTTTCAGCTGAAACGGCGCATCGGGATAAGGGGCGTAGGAAAAGCCTCCGACGGCTTTTCCGATGGGGAAGGCCGTCGGAAAAATTTTCCAACGGGCTGTTTTGTCGGAAGTTTTTGATGGACATTGCCATCGGAGATCCCATTGGAATCTTCGATGGAACAACCCGCCGGAAATCTGAGACCCAGGGGCAGCTTCTCTCTTTTTATTTCCATTTATTTGTGCTGCCTCGAAGTTTCGAATCCAAGACCTCTCACCCGATCTGTCCCAATCTATGTCCGTCTCCTTATCCATCGAGTTATCGCCATCTCAGCCTGTCATCTATTCACATTTAATTATATATATAGTCTATTTACTGATCCGATTTATTAAAGAAATCACCATCTTTTGGATATTTAATTAATTTTTTTACCCTAACACTATTATATAATAAAATTAATACCATATTCATATCAATAATTTTATAAGATGTATAATAACAAAAATAATACAATAATTGAATATGTTGTGGGGGGTTTTTTAAAAAAAATTTGGCAGAATTTCCCCATAAAATATTAAGATCCCATCATAACATTTGAACCTGTTGACACATTATCTAACATTAATTCAGAAATATCCAAAATCACAATGTGCACATGGTTCGACAGGTTCAACATGCATAAGTTTAACATGACAAGCAGTGAAGTTGAGAAAAATATAAATCCGATGTCACAAATATCTTAAAACAAACATAAACATCACAAAGTAATAATTGGACGAGGATGGGTCATCAGACTCCTAGGGACTCTCCTCCTCATCTCATCATCGTCCTTGTTGGACTCCTCGACCACATGTCTCCCCTTCTTGAACCCAGATTTACCTTTTTTCTTCGTTTGATCTTTCTTGCTAGGGCAAATTACAAAAACAAAAAAACCTAAGTTTTGTAAAAAGTCTCAGTTTTATCCTAAAATTTACTTTGTAATAAAAAAATCCACATGTTTTGAAAATCGTCTCAGATTTGACCTCTCGTTATCATTTTGTTAAGTTTTTCGTCTATTTGCCTACATGGACTTTATGGTACCCAAAAAGTTTACACATCATCTGATGATCTTTTCGTTTCTTTACAAAAATAACCTAAATTTTCAGAAAAGTCTCAATTTTGTTCTAAATTTTGATTTGTAATTTAAAAAAAATACATATTTTAAAAATTTCTTAGAAATGGTCAATGAGAGAAGATGCTAGCCGGGGCAGACTTTAGGAGTACTGCAAGGAGACCCGGATGAGGAGAGAGGTTATTTCCAAGACAATTTATAAAACATATGGTTTTTTTTCATTACATACCAAATTTATGATGAAATTGAGACTTTTTTTAAGGTTGGGATTTTTTATTTAACCTATTTTATTTGTTTATTAATGAAGGTTTTATGAGTGTTGTTCATGAACGTTTAAAATGCCACCTTTGTAATGCCAGCCAACGATTTCAACATCTCTGTATCGAATAATCAAAAGTACGCACAAATTATCCAGACCTCGAGGCTTTCTGTTGTAAAGGAAGATGTCATTGAAGGGAGGAGCCATTGAATCGTGTAGAGGCCGAGAGGTAGAGGAGGAACAAGTTAAATCAGAGATTCTACGCCCTGCGGGTTGTGGTTCCGAATGTATCGAAGATGGACAAAGCTTCTCTCCTGGGCCATGCTATCTCATACATTAAGGAGCTCAATGTGAAGCTCCAGGAAGCGAACACCAACAGGGAGGATTTGTAGAAGCAATTGAATGCATTGAACAAGGAGCTTGCGAGTAAAGACTCGCGAACCTTGCCTCCCCCAGGCGACAAAGATCTCAGCTCGTCCAACAATCTCGGAAGTAAGCTGATTGAAAGAACTCACGAATCAAAGGGGGAGTTAGGGTTTTCCTATTTGGGGGAAATTGTTCTTTGAGATGGAGAGGCGTGATATAAGGGGGAGAGGGTGGGAGACAGTGATTTATTAAAAAAAAAGGTCTGAAGTTAACAGTTCACGAATGCAAAATTGACGGAATTATAACGGATATCATTTTTTAGACAATTTAGAAAATTTATGATTTTTTCTATTACAAAATAAAATTTAGGATATAACTAAATTTTTTTTTAATTTGGATTTTTTTTTGTCATTTGCCCTTCTGCTTTCTGCCCTTCTTGGATTTTTTGCTCTATTTGTCTTCTTGAATAGCTTGAGGATCATACCCTTCATTATCCCAATCTTATTGTGCACATGGGCTAAGGGGTCTGGTCTGACATGTGCTATCCTAGAATGCCCTGCTTCGTGGCAATTTGGGCGAGGAGCCCAATTGAGCCCATAAGTCCATCCCTTCTTGTTCATCCCCACGATCTTCCGCCAAGTCTCTGCTTGGGTAGTATCAGCTAGCGATGAGGTATTCGTTTGCTGAGAAGCAACCTCCTCAACCTTTTCCTATACAAAGAATCAATACCAAACCATTATGCATGACGGTATATGTGATTCTTCCAAAAGCAGTATAAATTAATCATTTTTCATGTATTAACTTACATGTGTCTCCTTCGCAAAAGGACTAATTTATGCCTTAGTTTTGTTGCTTTTATGTAATTTTTCAAACATGTGGGGCACTATGGGTTCTTCACCCATGGCCTTCTTCTGCAAAGGATGAATGGACGACTTAGCACAATTATTTCTATCATAACAAAAAAATAAACAGATTAAGTATTTTACAAGACGCACCTCTCGATATGTGTGCGTACTTATGATAACTCCTCCGCAGTATACTGAAGCTCTGACATTGGATAGTCGATTGTACTTGTTTTGTTGACCTTCTCTAGAGAACGTGTCTTTCACCCATTCTCTCTCCAACTCGGTCAAATGAAATCCAATCATTTACATGAAAAGTGCAAAAATATAAATTAATTTTCAATATTTGATCCTATAAAACAAATTTTATTTAGTAAACTTGTGCAAAATATGGACAAATAACTAGTATATATTTAAATTTGTGAAAACTGTCGAACTGGAACTATGCTACATAAGGAATTGGATAGTGTGGCCTCCAGTTATCACATTAACTTGAACTAAATGAAGCATCTAAACATATAAGAAAAGTATTAAGAATTCTAAGTGAAATCAATCCTATACAAATATATATATATATATATATGCGCGTTCTGACATTTTTTCCCCCCCATTTTGCAATCACTACGAAAGTATAATTACTTTCAAAAAAAGATATCGGAAGATATAAAATAGAGAGAGAGAGGGAATGAACGGGTTTGTTGTGTTATGCCCCTTGGCTCCTCTTATAGTCTTATGTTCGTTTATAGAACGAGTATTCCGTGTCCTGGCACCAAAATTTTGTTTCGCGGCACTAAGCATTGGGGTTGTTCCGGATAGTAAGTTTGGTGTCGGGGCACCATCGTCCCACTTGCTGTTTGCATCTTCAGTCAATTCGGCCCTAAATATATATATATATATTAGTCAAACTCCTCTTAAAGCATGATTAATCATTCTTAACTAACTTATTCCCAATCACAAAATCGAACCATCCAAACAACAACTGAATTGTGTTGCCTTTCAAGGGGAAAAAAAAAAAAAGAATCATCCGGCCAACATCAATCATCTAACCCCATCTACACACCCATCTACGGTTTTATTTACTCCAATCATTATTATTTATTTATAGGCAAATTCTGTGGTGCAATGATAACTCGATGAAATCGAGTTTAAGTAGGCACTACTGAGCTAATAATTGGAGCTAGTGCCTTGAGATAGTCGAATTTTAGGTTATTTTTCGGTTATTATTAGGCTAGATTTTATTTTGCATGCCGTTTAGTCTTTTGAATTCTTTTTCAAATTATTCTGTGATTATTCCCTATGAATTGTGTGCTATTAATTCGAGTTCTATTTTAATAGTTGTTCTAGACTGTGAAGTGCTCCAGAGTTCAAGATGATTTGCATGGAATATCAAAGGAGCACGTGGACTTCTTAAGTTATTTGGTTCATATCCTTTCACAATTTATGCAGGATCCTCGTGAACTGCATTGGGATGCAGCTATGGGTGTCTTGCGATACTTGAAGCAGTCCCCAAACTATGGTATTCACTTGAGTTTGAATTCCATGGGGCTTATTGCTTACTGTAACTCTGATTTGGCAGCTTGTCCGACCACACGCAGATCAGTCACTGGCTACTTTGTCACTTTGGGTGGAAGCCCAATCTCTTGGAAGACCAAAAAACAGACCATTGTTTCATGATCTTCAGCAGAAGTAGAGTACAGAGCTGTAGCCGTTGCTTGCAGTGAATTCATTTGGCTACGTACTCTTCTTAACTCTATAGGTGTTTCACAGTTAGCCCCTATGCACTTACGTTATGATAATCAGGATGCACTTCATATAGCAGCTTATTCGGTATTTCATGAGCGGACGAAGCATATTGAAATTGATTGCCATTTTGTTCGTCAACACATTGTGTCAGGAATCGTCTATACTTAGCATGTTTCAATTAAGTTACAGTTGGCAGACATTATTACGAAGGCGCTAGGGAGAGATTGGTTCTCTTTTCTCCTTAGCAAGTTGGGAGTCCACACGCTCCACTCTCCAACTTGAGAGGGAGTATTACGGAAGATATCATCGTTGGGATTCTCGCAATCACTGAGATTTTAATAATAAGAATAACTGTACAATTAATGTATATTTCTTAGAGAGTAAGTTGTGTTGATGATGTTAATCTCACATGGAATAAATTAAAGGAATAACCATGGATTTATATTAGGATTGGACACCAATACTTAACACCTTGAACTTTTAAGTGGAAATGTGTCCAAATCCGTATAAGCCCAATAAAAATTCAATATGGTATCAGAGTACAGGTTACGCATATGCTCGCTCACGCGCCTATGCGTACCAACAGCTTGCCAAGCTTAGTATGTCCAAGAGCAGCCAAAAGAGCGCCTCGTGTTAGTCCACCCTCACCCGAACACGGAAGATGAGCCCGGCTCAAGGTCAGTTGTTGATGGCGGGTGTTTAAGAGCTCGTGACAATATATAGGCAGAAATATACCACACTTTACACGTGAGGGCGGGTGTTGAAAATATTAATCTCACATGGAAAAGATGAACGAAAATCAATTGGTTTATATGAGAGTTGGATACCATAACTTATCAACTTGAACTTTACCACACGTTGCACATGAAGGCTGGTGTTGAGAGTATTAATTCCACATGAAAAAAATACAAGAATATCCATGGATTTATATGAGACTTTGATGCCACCACTTATCAGCGTGAACTTTCAAGTGGAAATGGACATGAGCCCATATAAGCCCAATGGAAACTCAATATGGTATCAGAGCTCAGGTTACGCGTATGTATGCCCACACACGTGTGCGCACCCACACCACGCCGGATTCAATATGTTCGAGTACAGCCAAGAGTATGTCTCGTAAGCCCCCCTTGCCCAAGCACGAAAGATGAGCCCTGCTCGAGGTCAGTTACTGAGGATGGATGTTCAAATGCACATGATAATGTGTAGGCAGAAATAGACCACATATTGCACGTGAGGCCGGGTGTTGAGAGTATTAATCCCACATGAAAAAAATGCAGGAATATCCATAAATTTATATATGAGACTTTGGTACCACCACTTATCAGCTTGAGTTTTTAATAAGTCCAATAGAAACTCAATAAGTTATAGTTAGTTTAGTTGTGCTGCCTTGTGCGATATATACCTGTATTGTCGTTCATTAATGAACCAAGATATTGGGCTCTCTCAAATTTGATAGGGTACATCTCCAACGTAAAAATTCGATCTAATAGGTTGTGATACCAAATATTTTATAAACTCGTGATTTTTTATTTCATTTTTCCATAGATTAAACTCTCAATAGTAACCTTCACGTCGTGGTACCAAAATGGTCTCGCCGAACTAAGCATTGGGTTTGTTCCGGATGATGTCGGGCACCATCGTCCCACTTGCTGTTTGCTCAAACTTTTAATATTTTCCGAGCTGTCCCTTTACTCTAACCTCCATAATATTCAACTTCTCTCGACAAAAAATAAAATAAAAATAACCATGCTTAATCTTTGTTAATTAACTTATTCCCAATCTCAAAGTCTAATCATCCAACCAACATCCATAATAGTAAACTTCTTTCGACCAAAATAAATAAATAAATATACGTTCTCGTAAACCATGCTTATCTTTGTTAATTAACTTATTCCCAATCTCAAAGTCTAACCATCCAACCAGCAACTGAATTCCGTTCCCTTTCCGCCCCACCGCAGAGAATGAGGGGGGGTGTGGTTGGGTGGGGGGGGATGGTGTGTGGACAAAGAAAAGAATCATCCAACGAACATCAGTTAATCCCATCCACGCACACCCATGTACGGTTTTATTTACTCCAACGATTATATATCCATTTATATTATATTTGATTGAAAAATTAATACAAAAACTTTCCGGACGCGCAATTTTAGCACGCGCCTAGAACAATGCCCATTCAATTTTAAATATAGGTGAAGGCAATTGGCCTTAATGCGTTAATTTTATGACTTTTCTGGTTACATAATTTTATCACTTTTACATTCATCTCTTCTATTCTTTTCTTTCGTTTAGTTACTCTAAAGTGAACTCATCATATTTAGAACTATCGTTTTGATGTCTCTTTAGAGACATCGGATAAAACTGGAAAGATGTTAGATATTTAGGCCAAACTTATGTGTCAAAGATTGTTATGTCAAATTACTTATGATATTTTCTAAAATATCATGTTTATACATGCTCGAGTTTGCTCATCTGCTATATTGTATTTCAATACTATAATTTAATTTTACTAAAAAGAATTATTACTGAAAAAAATATGTAGATGGTCAATGAGTTCTATTCCCCTTATATATTATTTACTGCATTTAAGAAAGAGAATATATGTAACTTTTCACTGCACAATAAAAAAATCGCATTGATTACTAGTATATTATTTACCCAAAAATGATTCCTAATATATCATATCTCACAACTTTAGTAAATTTGTATATTTTAGAGAAGAGGTTATAAATTATAGGATATTAATTTTTTAAATTATTATTTCATTGTACATTCGACCTTGTTCATCCGATAGTGTATCTCATTAATACAATATAGTTTTATAAAAAAATCACTACTGAAAAAGGTGCCCATGTGGTTAAGAAGTTCTGTCTCCCTTGTAATTCATGTTCAAATTTTGCATCCTCGAATAGGAAAAAAATGTAATTTTCATTACCCATTATATAATTTTAGTCCTTACAATTACACCATAATTTCATAAATTTAATAGAATTTATCTTATATAATTTGGAGTTATAATCGTAGAGTATATTTTAGTATAAATATATAAATAGGCTTATAGCTTTTATAAATTTTATTAGCTTAAATAGTACAGTTATCTCAAACGAGAAAAGAGTAATAAAAGTGCTCATGCTATACACTTCGCCTGGAGAGGTACACGATAGTGTGATTGTTGCCTTCATGCCCAGAAGTGTTGAGAGTTATCATCCCATATTAGAATATTGAATAGAAATACATGATTTTATATGAGATTCGATACCATAATCTATTAGTTCAAGCATTTGAAATGGATATGGATCAAATAGCTATAGGCCTAGTGGCTATTTTACAAGATATTAGTGTTGGGAATTGGTGTATGCCCTATAGGCAATCCTATCATCAGTTTTGTAATATGATATGTATTTCATTATAATACGAGGCATTTCTGTTATTGTGTAGATTGCGCTAAATATGATTTTACATAATAATGTCCTTGGAATAGTAGGTTCAATAGGCATCAAGTGTGACTTGATTGTGAGATCCTATAATTACCGAACATTATTCCTAAATGTCTCTAGTCAAAGTATTATCGTTAATTAGGACAACGATAATACAGTTAGACTAGTGTGGGTGTTGATTGATGACCAAGTCTCACAGGTTATGGATATGGAGATATCAAGTCATACCACATGTATACAGTAATAGTAATGTATATTGGACTGACCCTCCATGAGATTGCTACATGGGTTGTTATGTAACTGTCATTAGCATATCTCAAAGTGACTATAGTATAATGGTCCTTTGACTTAAGGTCACTATGGATTCCTACATGTAATGTCATATACTTTGATATTGTCAACGCCACCGTAACAGGCTGGTTAGAAAGACAGTTATTGGGTATATCACAGAGTATGGAGAGGAATGTGAGTGATCGAGATAGGATTTGTCCCTCCTACGAAACGGGAGCGATATCTCACGGCCACTTGGTGGTTAAGTCTAAAAGTGTATGCATACCCAAATGAGTCGATATAGCGATATCGAGCTCATTTGTTTTGATAGACTTACTCGGTAAACCAAGAAAAAGTGATATTAAGCCATACAATGATGTCATCGACCATGCCTTGGGCTCAATAGAGATATAGAGGACAAATGGATTATATTACATGGTAATATAGGTCACGAGATTCGTCGAGAAATTGATTTTTCGATTACTTGAGTAATAGTGATGCATTACTAGATGCCGCTCACTGTTTGTAATATTGAAATAGAGATTTCGATATTACTATTAACGTATTGGGAACCTACAGGGTCACACACTACCACTAAATTGACGAGATATTTTGAAACAATAAAATCGTCTAATAGAGATTAGATGATTTATTGTGCGACTAATTAATCGGATATTTAATGAGATTAAATTTGTCGATTAATTAGACTCGATTTATTAGATTAAATTGACCAAATTGATGCACGATTAATACGGTGACACATTGGCCAATAGTTCAATTTCACCTAGACTTACACATGTCACTTGGAGCCTTGATTCTCCTTAATCCCACATCGGTGGGGCTTTGAATTTGTCTTCCCCATATTGCTTATAAAAGGGGCAGCATGCATGTTTAGATATAATATATATATATATATGGGTGTACGTGTATAAGTGTAAGGAAATTCAAGTTGAATTGTTCAATTGAATTAATCCTACTAGTCTAATAAATTTCGGGTGTCGCATCGGTGTTTCCTTTGAGTATTGGCCGCTAGCACCGCCGATCTCGAAGACTCGTCGACAAAGTCGGTATGGATACCGGTAGAGGCGTCATGCGTGGGATGCTCGGTCGAAAATTTTAAATATTCAAGGTACGCTTTTATTTACTGTTATTCTTCTAGTAGGTCTTGAAATTAGTTTCACGGGTAAGAAATTTTGAATTTTTGTTCCTTTTTCGCTTTCGTTGCGCCCCGTGAAACTAGCAATTAGAGCTTGATTACGCGTTTGCGTGCACACAACGCCAAGCTCTGTCTAGTTTCGAGAAAACAAAAAGTGCACTTGAACTTCATCCAGTCCAAAAGCGGAACCCGTGGCTAGTTTTTGCCCGAGAGCGGGAGAAAAAAAGATCGCCTTGTAGTCATCAATATCCGTAAGTCTAAGCATGGAGAGAAAGCTCGCCTCGTCAATTGTCCCCATCTCTCGCACGAGTATGAATATTGAAGATTATAATATTATAACTTAGGAAACAGAATAGCTGGGAATAAGATCGTCTCAAGTGGAGGTTAATTGAATTTTTTCGGATTTTCAAAATCTAATTGGTATTATATTGATACTAGGTGAGAACCTGCGTATTACGCGGGAAAGATTTTTAATTTTTTAAAAATCACAACAGGTAATCGTAACTCTTTTGAAGAATAAAAATTTTTCAAACCAACAACACAACAAGAGTAAAACACTATCTAAATGTTTAATAATAAGCAGGGTCAACTCATAGCAGTTAAATGTGATCACAAAAGTATAGAGTAACAAGCAAATCCTAATTCGATGGAAGGAACCTGTTAATAAATTTGATGGAAGTAAAGGGGAACATGATCAATCCTTGTGAAACGATCAAACTGATATAGGATATGGTGTTGGTGTTGTATAAATATGCACACAATATACAACTATATATATATATATATATCAAGTTCCGAAGAGTCATAGAAATTATTTTCTTAATAAATAAATAAGCAATTTCCTTTTTATCCATTAAAATATTCTACTGCCATTAAACTTGGATATTCTACTCTATATATATATATATATATATAAATGGTATATATATTCTACTCTCTTTTTTTTCTGTGCGAACCCTGAAATCCGGAAGCTTAATTGGTGTTCAACTAATCCAGTCGTGCATGGTCAGCTCACTAAGGGGTAAAGCTCTCATAGCGTAGATTTTCTGTATTCACAATGACTCGAACCCGAGATCTTGCTTGAGCGGAACAAGCGTCGAACTGCTTGAACCAACCCACATTGATTATATATATTCTACTTTATATATTGAAAGGCATATATACATATATATATATATGTGAAATATGGAATCTATATTTAATATATATTTATTCTACTATTATATATTATCTGCGATAATATAGATTCCATGCGATACTTTGAACTGCAAAATTCTCGAAGATTCTTTTTTTTTCAGTAGGACGAAGATGCTTTCAAATTCCACTATATATTGAATTTCATATCCCATCATATATTTCATCATATCACTTTACATATAGAGTTTCCTGATAAGGGAAGATTTGTCCATGAAATGGGTACAATTTAGACTTGATTTTATGTTGTTTTCACGGTATTTGATGCTTGGATGATAATTTCTAGGAAAACTTGTGCTAGAAAAGAGTTGGAAGCAATTTGATGCATGTTCGGGATGAATTGAAAACCATTGAAGTATTAAGATGGAACTTGCAAGGATACAAGGACTTCTGGTTAGTGGTGCACCACATGCACAACCGATCCGAGAGGGAGTTCAAAATCAATCCCCGATTTATTTACAAATATAAGGATTCCCTTTTAATTATAATGGGAGTTTTTAGGAAATTTTTAAAGATATTTTCATTATTGTTTCCTATTTTGGAGGGAGATATATAAACCTAAGGATCATCTAGGTTTAGGGTTTTTTTAGTTTTTTTGGAAGATAAACTTGGAAAAGAGGCCGACGACTGCTGAGTGTTCCTCCAACGATCGTCAGTTTTCGTGAATTCCTGCATAGCCATGTGTGGCTAATTTGTTTCGTTTGACTTGAGAACGGAAACCTCACGATTTGGTTATAAGGAGCAGGTTTTAATATTTTGATTTCAGCACTTATTCATTCTTGGATGTCATTGTTACAAATATTCTCTCATGGTCATGAATAAGATACTTGCAAGTTAGCTTATCGACAACTACTACGGTGTTTGTGGAAATTGATTCGAAGCAAGACTAATTAGGAACGAACGGTAGTTGCTGCCCTAATTGGTTAGAGAATGATAGGACGAGTCAATTAATTGGCGAATCAATTAATCGCTCGGGTTAAGGCATCCTTATGCTTAAAGCCATTGCTTAGTTAATTAGGGAATCGGTCGATACCTAGTTAACTAATTGATGAACCTACTAGCTAGACGGTATTTTGATTAGTTAGAATTTAGATACTAGTTGATTCCTTGCGGTCGCGGGAACTCGACTCTTAGCTGCTGAAATTTACATTCTAATGCTTCTATAACCAACCATCCACTAAGTGGTTTTCGAACTCAAGTCATACGTCTCCCGGTTATTGATTACTCACTTTCCCTTGCACTTTTAAATTGTTTTTGCTGCATTTTAGTTTCTTGATTATCAAAATTCCCCATTACTTTTGCTAGCTCATTGGTTTAGAGAATTCCTTAGCTTCCTTTGGGATTTCAACTCGGCTCTCACCCTTTTCTCACTACAAGTTTTGGGGAAACCGATTTTGTTTAGGGGGTTTCGACAGGCCTAGCCATTGCCAATATATAAGTTGCATATATTTCTTTAATAATATATATATATATATCTTTTTTTTATATATAAACGATGATGTGACAATGCGAGAGAATTCCATTTTATATCTTTGATGATGTGGTGGCGTGAGAATTTAGTTCGGGAATTTGTTATTATATACATATATATAGATATATAGAGTATGGGATTATTTATATTCTAGTTTAGTTATTGTATCGAGCATATATTTCTCTTATAAAAATATATAAATATTTTCTTATATATGATTGATTGATGATTTGCCAACACGAGGGAATTCCGTTTTATATTTTTGATGATGTGGCGGCGTGAGAGTTCAACTCAGGACTATGTTATTACATATATATATATATATATATAGAGAGAGAGAGAGAGAGAGATTATGAGATTATTTATATTCTAGTTTAGTTATTGTGTCGAGCATATAAAGAGGTGAGTTATTCCATGTATTTCCTTGAACCAGTTTAAATAATATACTCCCGTGGTTTTAGCATTTGGTCACCATGTTTAAACATCTCCACACTCTTCTCTCATCTTATATTTAATTTTCACATGGTATCAGAACGGGACGGTGGCGCCTGTTGATGGTGGGATGTTGAAAATGATGACAGACCTTTGAAGTTAAAAACGCTCTTGTCAGTCTCTTCCGACCTTTGAAGACAAGATGCTCTAGACATTTTCATTTATTACACCATCCACATCTGGATAAAATAATTAATTAGTAGATGGAGGAATTTATTATTAAAAAATTGGTTATAATAATAGTGAGGAAAAAAAGTTTATGTGAAAATTTATTATTAAATATGAAAACAAAAATTTATGTATATATATGTGGAAGTAAAAGTAGGACGGAGAATCTATTCTTAAAAAATTAATTTTAATAATGGTTATGAAAAGATATATGTGAGAATTGATTATTAAATAAGAGAAAAAGATAAAAAAAAGTGATAATCATGTTGAATTGGAAGAAGAGAGGAGAGGAGTGGAGTGGAGTAGGATTAAAATCCCGAAACCAAACGCCACCCTAGGTGTTTCACTAAAAAACTAGGGCTTTGTTTTATTACATAATATAATCAAATTCTACTCCACTCCACTTTATTTTTCTCTTAATTCAACAACACAATCGCTATTTTTTTTGTCTTGAATTTAATAATATATTCTCTTACATACATTTGCTTAACTATTATTACATCTAACTTTTTAATACTAAAATTTTCAAACTTTTCATTACTTTTTTTGTCATTTTCTTCAATTTTTTTAATAAATTCTCTCACATATTTTTTTAATCATTATTACAATCAATTTTTTAATAATAATAATTTCTCCCAACTATTTTGTGTCTATCTCATGAATTAGAGTAGAGTATGTCTCTATTCCAAAACCAAGCGCCTACTAAGTTGTTTCAAATTTGTGTACTTATTTTTTGTGTGAATCCTGATATTCGGGAGTTCAATGGGCTCCGGCTAATCCAGTCGAGCCAGGTTGGTTTAATAAAAGATAAAGCTCTCACAACATGTAAATTTGTGTACTTTTGTTTCAAATCTTTAATGTTTTACTTCGAAATATATGTAATATGCTTTGGAATTCGTGCAATTCACCTTCTCTATTAGTAATCGAAGATAAATTCAACTAACTTACTAAAAATTTATGTAATGTACTATGATTATATAGTGCAACCGATTGCCTTCCCAGAGTGCGTACATTCAATTTATTTTGTACTACTTAAACCACAACGAACCATGCAAACGAATTGACCTAATATTAAGACACAAACGAACCAGTGCACCGAAAAGAAAAAACACACTCACACTCACACACGAACCATTAAGGTTGATCTTGTAATACGGTTATCACTACACGATAGGACAGCTGCGAAGCACGACTGTCTCAACGGTAAGGCCTGGGCCAAACCCGAAAAGTACGCCCCACTCGAGGCCTTCGCCGGTGGTGAGCATTCGATCCTCTTTTGACCTCCTTCTCATCTCATCAAGAATGAATAGCACACAGGCGCTAGACATGTTCCCGTACTCTTGCAACACATGCCTGGAAGCCGCTAACTTGTCTTTGGTTAATCGTAGCTTTGATTCAATTTTGTCAAGGATTTTCGGCCCGCCTGGGTGAGGTGCCCAAAATACTGAGTTCCAATCATCGATACCAATTGGACCGAAGGCCTCCATCAAGCTCTTCTCGATGTTGTCAGCAATCAAGGAGGGAACCTTGTCTGATAAGATGAATTTTAAACCAGTATCTCGTAACTTTCCCGAGACACCATCTTCTGTGTCAGGTATGATGGTCTCTGCAGTGAATGCAATTTGGAATATGGGTCGCTCAACCGCCTCTACCGGATCAGCACCAATTATCAGTGCAGCTGCCCCATCCCCGAAGATCGCCTGCAATACAAGAGAAGCCATATTTTCCTCTGATGGCCCTCGAAAGTCTCCAATAATGCTCTCTGCGCTGACTACGAGCACTCGTGCATTGGCATTATTCTCCACGAGATCCTTAGCTATCCGAAGGACCGTTCCACCAGCAAAGCAACCTGATTCATGTATATATACATTGTACAAACAGTTAGGGTGAACTACAAGCAATTATAAGTAATTTATCATGAAATCACGCAAATTCAAATATGAAATTTTCATATGTTTTGTAATATTGGGAGATGAATGCTCGGTTGGTAAAAATATCCGTGTTTTCTAATTGAAGTTATTGTTACAGATAACGAGTTTGTGACAACCGCAAGATTATGAACAAACCCTGGTGATAGAGCATGATCCTTTTGACTGATGGATTGAGCCCCAGTAGCTTAATCAGCTTAACGTCCACCCCAGGCATTTCTGATGCAATAACGGTGCATACGATGACATGGGTGATCATCGACTTGGGTTGCCCCCACTCCATGATAGCCTTGGATGCGGCTTTCGCAGCTAGCTTTGGTATGTAGTCCATTAGCGTGTCTTGTCGAGCATTAAGAGATGGAACATTGTGGGAGCAGAACATAGGGTTTTCCCTAAGAAACTCTTCTGTGAAGATCATATACCTTTTCTTCACGGTCGACCTGTCGCCTGGACCATTGGAGAGAATTATTACAAACAAAGGTGGTTTTTTTTGTCTATAAACATGTAGATATGCTTTATATATTTATGATATTAGCAGAAATACATGCATCACTTAACAATAATGATGATGATGATGATTAGATTTACTCACAAATGCGAGTGAACTTCTGTTTGAGGTCGGTCATGTGTTCGCTTTTTGTGACACGGAAGTAGTAGTCAGGAAAATCAGCTTGATGGAAACAGCTTTCGGGAGTAGCAGTTCCAATGGCTAGGATGGATGCATGGCCTTTAGCCCGTTGGTTTGCCCTCATTTCCCCGATAGCAGTAACCATTCTCTTTTCGACTATATATCTCGAGATATCGGTCCTGGATGCTCTAGTAATGGAACTAATGGATCTCTATAGCATGTTTTGGAATGAGATAGCCCTTACGATCCTTAAATAGAGAGAGCTGGCTGGGTAGTTGGATAGGTTTTTAGCAACCTCAACTCACTTACCAACCACATGACTCTTCCATTAATCATATTATATTCATTTTATATTGCAAATTTCTATATATTATAAAAGAAAAGATATAGAATGGAACAATGATGTTGACTTGTTTTTTTAATTACGAGAAAACTTATAATATTATACTGAAATACTCAACAAACCAAAGGGCGATGCACAATTTTGCAAATATGAAATTAAATAAATGAAAAAAAAAGTTATGCATGACCTCATTGTCCGAGGATTCAATTAATTAATTAATTAATTAATACTATGTATACGTGTCGGTGTCTAAAGTATCTTACTTGTAATTCACTCAAAAAAAAAAAAGTAACTTACGGAATATTATTTTATGTCAATTTGATTAAAAGAGAATCACATATACGTCTTATAATTTTTCGACTCCTTTAATTTGCTTTTTCTTACGAAAAAGATAACGTCAACGCTCAAATGTTGATTTTGATGAGATGGGAGACAAATGAGAAAATTAGCGTAATTATTAGGAGGAATATATTGGTCATGACTTTTGGAAATGAGGAAAATGAGAGACATGAATTGATCGTACGAAAGACTGATTCAAGGGAATCTTTGAATTGATTGTAAATATATTTAACATTAGAACGCAACCCGTACTACGAGAGATTATTTATATATATGGTTTACACATTTGTACTTGCGTTAAATGTAGTGTTAAATAAATTATTTGTCCTTAGAGTTAAATATAACATCAATTTATTATCCTAGTGCTGTCTACGTATATAAAGTTATATACCATGGATGACATAGATAGTATTAGAAACGGAAATATCATGATTACGTAGGGTCACAAATGTAAATGTTTAAATAAGATTTAGGATTAAAACATATAAATAAATGCAGTTTATCCCTGAACTATAAGGTACTTTTTTTTTTTGCTGAATAACTATAGGGTACTTTTAGATTTGCCTCTCTACCTTCAAAATTTTGCATTGTGCCTGTCGATCTAAGTGAAAAATAAGCATAATGTCCCTTCTCAGTAAAATTGGTGACTTTTATTCTACCTATCCAACGGATCAACTTCCAAAATTAATTGCATTACATAGTAAAACTATTTATTAGTTACATTTTGTCATTGTTAGCAAAGAACTATCGTATATTTATTTATAATAATGGATTTATATAAAAGTTCTATAACTTTTTATCCTAAAGAAATATCATGTACCTTTTTATATCTAAATAATATTTAGGACTAACAATGTACTATAATTATATTTATTATATTGCAACAAATAAAAAATAATAATTGATTACATGTATTTACTCCAACCTACCAACAATATATATTCTCTCCAACCTACCAATGATATATATTTACTCTAACCTAAAGGTAAATGTTTACTGGTATGTGGTTAGAAATGTCAATATCTAACTAAAATTTACTTCTATATCTAATTTAGATTAAACTTAATTCAGAAAAATTAAAATTAGAAAGGAAACCTCACTTAAATTAATTTACTTTATTTTTATAGTAAATTTTTAAAAAAGAATATGCTACAAACAATATTAAAATTTATGGCATGTAACATTTAGTTTAAAAATAACATAGTTAGAAAAGAAACTTGCATTAATTTTCCTTTTTGTCTTAGTGGAACTTTTAATAGGAACCTGGTATTAACAAAATTAAAGTCTAAACTATGCAACTTTTGGATTTTTTAACAATTACTCTATAATAATTAGGATCAATTTGATAGATAGAGTTATAAAATACTTTTCATCGGAAAATTAATTCTGTAAATTAATAATAATATACATTTAATCTATTAAATTTAGTTTAAAACTAAGAAAATTAAAACGGAAAATTTTACTTGAATCTATTTACATTACTATTGACTGTTGTAGTGGATTTTTACAAAATAAAATGAATTTGCTATAAACATAATGAAAATCTATAAAATAGATTGTCACCGTTACCCTTCACTTATTAAAAGTACCACCACTTTTACCACTGACGTATTTTTACCACCAATTAACCCTAAACGTTTCTGTTCCGCCTCACATTTATACTCCTCCGTGACGGAAAAGTCATGGATGCGTTATCTTCACTTTGGATGCCATGTCACTTGTCTGTCGAAAAGATATAAATGTTAGACGGAATGAAGACGTTTAGGATTAATTGGTGGTAAAAATATATCAGTGGCAAAAGTGGTGGCAATTTAATAAGTGGATAATGATAGTCTACTCAAATCTATACTATATCATCTTCTTTTCAATGGATATACTACGTAAGCTTTGAAATTTAAAAAATTTATAACGATTTAGTATTACATAATGTTTAATCTTCAATGCATTTAATTTATTCGTATTCAATGAAAATAATAATAGTAACGGGTTCTCAAATTAATTTGCTATAAATTTGTTTATTATCAAATTAATTGCAGCCAAGACCACTCATACATATGTATAAGCAGATTTAGAGAAGCTCAAATTGCCAAAAAGGTACATCATGGTTTCATATTTTCATATATTTTGTTTCCTGCTGTAGTGGCATGTATTACTTTCTCATTTCCTAACTTTTTTGTTCTTTTTTTCTTTTTGCTTTTATTTTGGTGTTAGGTGAGTTCGACGTCAACTAAAAAAACAAGAAGAAAGAAGACTTTTCATATTAGAGCATGTACTATCCTTCTATCATGTAATTTTACTATATGCGAGTAAAATTATTTTACGTTATTTTTTAATGTCTTTATTTTCTGATGTATTTCATTCTTCGGTAGATTCTTTCATGCAATTATATTTTAGCTAATAAGGTGGATGGAGCCCAGCTTAATATAATTTAGGTTATTTATAATTTGAATACTATTTAGCAAATTTGTACGTTCAAATTGATAACAAAATAGGTCACCTATCTTTATAAAATATGAGAACTCATAGTTTATTTTTTTCAATGTGCACCTGGTATCCGACAGCCTAATGGACCCCCGACTAATCCAGTTAAGTCGGGTTGACCCACTAAGGGACAAAGCTCTCCCATCGCGAATTTTCTCCATTCACAAGACCCGAAACAAAGTAATAAATCACAATTTATTAGTTTGCTTCTATTTTATAATTGGATTTTTCCATCCTATGCCCTAAAGATATAGAATAAGAGCTCATACTTACCATGAATGAGTTAATCAATTTGAAAATGAAATAATTGTTTGCGTTTAAATGGTAGAAAAAAGGTGGTAATTTTAGAAATTTTACTTTATTTATTAGCCTTTATCATATGCCCCAAGGAATAGGTTAGAAAAATCCTTTAATTATGCAATTGCATTTTAGGTAAGTCTTTAAGTATATGTATATATATAGCCCTCGAGTCTATATCACATAGTAACATTATAATAAAGATAAATTGACTAGTAAAATCAGGAGAATGTCATATGATACTCGACTTTAACTTTCTTTAGCAAATATACATTCGGAAGGACATATAATTAGATTTCTCCCACTACTAGAAACTACGCTTTTTCTGACAGCAGGATCCGTCGGAATTTCGTCAGAAAACTAATCTCCGACGTAATTTTCAGCTGAAAAGGCGCCTCGGGATAAGGGGCGTAGGAAAAGCCTCCGACGGCTTTTCCGATCGGGAAGGCCATCGGAAAATTTTTCCAACGGGCTGTTTTGTCGGAAGTTTTCGATGGACATTGCCATCGGAGATCCCATTGGAATCTTCGATGGAACAACCCCCCGGAAATCTGAGACCCCGGGGCAGCTTCTCTCTTTTTATTTCCATTTATTTGTGCTGCCTCGAAGTTTCGAATCCAAGACCTCTCACCCGATCTGTCCCAATCTATGTCCGTCTCCTTATCTATCGAGTTATCGCCGTCTCAGCCTGTCATCTATTCACATTTAATTATATTTATGGTCTATTTACTGATTCGATTTATTAAAGAAATCACCATCTTTTAGATATTTAATTAATTTTTTTACCCTAACTGTCAACACCTAATTTCGGTCCATCGGCTCCGAGGGGGGGCAAAATTGTCATTTCCTAATTTATCACCTTTTCTTAAAAAAAATTAAATTAAATTAAATTATATATGTATTAAAAAAAAAAAAAAGAAAGATTCAGGCAGGGCCGGGCAGGCTGGTCAGCGTTGACCGGCTGCCCGTGACTGCCGGCATTTAAAAAAATAAAGGGATTCGGGCAGGGCCAGGCAGGCCAGGCAGCGCTCGCCAGCAGCCCGCGATTCCCGCCGGCCCAGAAAGCCCTCAAATCGCGATTTTCGCGATTTCCGCCAAATCGGCCGAAATCTTAACGGAAAGCGGAGGAAATTGAAATCAAAATAAACAGAGATGGAATTCGGGGAGAGACGAACACGACCCAGCAAGAATAAACAAAAAATTGGCCCTCGTTTCAGAGAATTTTGAGATCGGAGATTTCGGAAATCCTCGCCGAAAAACGCGACTTTTCCCTTCGATTCCGGCCGTGTCAACTCCCGTGACGCCGATCCCGAGCACGGCGTAGCCCAGGCGGTGTTTGCTGTCGTCTCCCGCGTCCTCTCGCGCCGTCGCCACGACACCCAGAAGCGGGAACCGCCGTCCGCGGCGGCCGGAATCCTCCCCTCCGCCCATCTTCATCTTCTCCGTTCATCCCCTCTCTCATGGGCTTGGCCCATTTTCCTTCGGTTTGCGCAAGTCCAGCCCGTTCGGCCTAGTCCAAGTCCATCTGAGACGACCCGACCCAGTTTGTCGCCTGACCCGTTCGGTCTCACCCGGAAATCGGCCCGGAACAGCGGATCCAGACGCACGGCCCAGTCCGGCCCAGCCATTCTCTTTCGCGGCCCAACGATCCCTTCCGCGGCCCAGTCCCCGCGCATTCGGCCCAGCTCTCCGGCGCCTGGCCCAGCTTGCCGGCCCAATGCCCTTCCAGCCAGTTTGAACTGTGCAGACCGCCTCCTGCCTGTTCGACCGCCATATTTTCGGTTTGAACCGGGACTAGGTAAATTCCCGACTTAGTGGCATGATTAGGGCTCCTTTCTTGAATAAGATGAGTGTTCTTGGGTCGCGTGAGTGATCGGATTTGTCCCGAACTCGATTTTACGAACTTTCTGTTTTGTCACATTTCAGTCCAGATGACGTATTTTATCTTTTTAAGATCCGCCCCGAATTTCAAAATCATTTTCAATCAAGCCCCGGTCATTTTATTATTTTTTCAATCAGTCCTTGGATTTTCTAGAATTTTTCCAAGAATCCCAAAGAACTTTTCAAATTGTTTCAGTTTAGTCCCAGGACCATTTATCACCCTTTTCAGATCTGCCCCGAATTTCAAAAATTCTCTTCAATCAAGTCCCAGACATTTTACTATTTTCCAATCAGTCCTGGAATTCCCAGAATTTTTCAAGTATCCTAAGGAACTTTCCAAGTTGTTTCAGTTTAGTCCTGGGGCCATTTTTTTCAGTTCAGTCCCAATTTTCAATTTCATTTCAAATAAGTCCTAGGACATTTTCAGTAAATTTTTTACACAGTCCCCATTTTTTTGAACTTTCAGATCAGTCCCGAACTTTCTAGAATTTTCAAATCAGTCCCCAATTTTTTCAGAACTTTAAAATCAGTCCCTGCTCTTTTAAAATGGTTCAATTCAGTCCCCTGAACATTTTCTAAAAATATCCGATCCTTTTCTACTTGGATCACCCACCGACAATGTATGTGCCCCATTTAAATATTTCATTTTTGTAATTATATACAATGTGACCATGTCGGAAATTAGAGTTTATCGGGCGGTCAACTAATGGCTATCTTGACGGCTCGAAATCCGTAGACTAAAGCATTCAGCAAGTTTTTTAATTAACCTAAAATTCTACATACGGAATAATCGGGACGTTAAATTTGTTTAAATTAAATCACTTGATTTCTTTAAATGGATTGCACGAATTGATTAATAATTTGTAATCGCGTCGACAGTTCACGAACTGTTAGTCATGCCCTTTTCAAAATTCACAATTTCAAAAGCATCGAGATACGTACAGCGTAATCTTGATTTTCATGCACACACATATTTACCGATTCAATGGCATGATTATCGGTTCTTGTCCTGCCGTAATCCTAGCGTAGGTTTGTGCATAGAATTGGTCAATGATAAGGGCATATTATACTCATATTTTATTGTGCAATTCATGTTAAATTATTATTAATTTTATAGAAATTATAAGAAGTCGGTGCTTAATTATGTTTAATTTGATATTGTAGGTCTTTGAGGACTTAGATGGAATTACGAGCAATATTGAGGAGTTTTGCGCAATTTGGAGCCAGCATATATCTTTCGGAAATCTTTTTTTTGTTGTGGATATAAATACTCCTCATAACAAGATTAGGAAACCCTAGGGGGGGAGCCATCTTTCACCATTCTTTTAACCTAGAGAGTTTTTGGAGAGGGTCTTGTCTGGAGCCGTCACCTGGATCAATTGATTTGAAGCGAAGAATTGTGGAAGAGATAATTCCTTAAAGGAATTGTTGGGTTTTTGTTTTAGGATTCAATATCTTGAGTTTACTGCTGAATATGAATTCTATTGCAATGACTCCTTGGAATTATAATTGTGTTTTCAATTCCATGATATTCTAAACTTCTTTTGTGGGAATATGATGAAACCCTAGGTAGCTAATATGATGATTGTCGCCATGTTATAGGATTAATAGATGTGTTGATGATTCATGATTGCAATTCCTATAATTTCAATTTTAATTCTTAATTGGTTATAATTGTTAGAAACACTATTGATACGGGAGTTGATATAGTGTTTGTTAGGAATTCTTGATTAGACTAATTAGTTAAATGCGATAGCTGCGTTAATTAGTTTAATTAGAGATTATCCAGGGATTAATGCAATGTTTCTAGTTAGTTATTCGCTAAGACATTAGGGATAATTAATTTAGGGCATTAGACAATCATAGCACTGGAAGGTGTATGATTATAATTTAGAGTCCACTATTAATTAGAGATGCGGGAGCTGATTGATTAATTAGAGGTTTAAGACTTTAATTTTAAAGGCTTGATAAACTCACTTGAATAATCACATAGCTATCAGTCTATATAACATGATGGCAATCTGATTAGTGAAACTAGGGTGGATTCTGTTTTTCCCACTTTCAATTGATATATTTTCGTACAATTCTCTTTCTGCTCTTTGTGACGATTTAGGTTGATTAGTAGTTAATTAGTTAATTCTCTTAATTTGATTGCTTAGATAATAATAGAATCTAATATAGGTTTAGTACTTAATTAATCCTTGTGGGATCGACACTCTATTCATCACTATATTACTTGATCTGACCCAGTACACTTGCTGGTAGAATTTGAGCTTATTTTTATATATATTTGCAAAGGGACCAAGTTTTTGGCGCCGTTGCCGGGGATTAACTTAATATTAGACCACCTTTAGTTCTATTGTTAATTTAGGCGCACTTTACTGTGTGTTTATTTCTTGTTCTCTTTGCAGGTATTCTATGCGCAGGAGTAGAAGTGCTGAACTTCTACCATTAGATCCTGAGATAGAGCGCACCTTGCATCGGTTGAGAAGAGAGAACAGAAGAAGGGAAGAATTGCAGGTAGTTGAGATGGCAGATGATGACATCAACCGCCAAATACAGGGTGCTGCCAGAGCACTTCGAGACTATGCAGTACCTACTATTATGGGTTCTGCGATCAGAAGGCCCACTATTCCAGCTAATAACTTTGAACTGAAGCCAGCACTCATCCAGATGGTTCAATCAAATCAGTTTGGAGGATATCCCAACGAGAGTCCTGATGAGCATATTGCAGGATTCCTCCAATACTGTAACACGGTAAAGATGAATAATGTCACTGATGATGTTATTAGATTACAGCTTTTTCCTTTCTCGCTTAGGGATAAAGCGAGAGCCTGGTTCAATTCACTGCCACAAGAGTCCATCACCACCTGGGCCGACCTTTCATCTAAGTTTCTCAGGAGATTTTTCCCACCAGCTAGGACTGCAAGATTGAGGAACGAAATCACTAACTTCACCAAGTTCAATGGTGAATCACTTTATGAGGCATGGGAGAGATTCAAGGAGGCAATCAGAAAGTGCCCACATCACGGATTGCCAGATAATCTCCTAATTGAGGTCTTCTATCTTAGCCTGGATGATACATTGAGGTCTCTAGTAGATGCTGCAGCAGGAGGCGCACTGATGGGTAAGAATTATGATGAAGCAAGTGCTTTGATAGAAGAGATGGCCTCCAGTGCACATAATTGGCAGAATGAAAGAAGTAAATCAAGAGTGGCATCAGTCAATGACATGGACACTATTGCTAATTTGACAACCCAGATTTCAGCTCTCACTACCCAGGTAAGTAAACTCACCTCAGCACATTCTTTTAATACTAATCAGGTTGCTTTTTGTGAGTTGTGTTCAGGACCACATTCGACTCTTGAATGCATGTCTGGAAATCCCTCGGCTTCACCCAATGGAGAGCAAGTGAACTTTGTCAACAACTTCCAACGGAGTAATCAAGGGCCTTATTCGAACACTTACAATCCCGGGTGGCGTAATCATCCTAATTTCTCATGGAGGAATGAGAATAATGCACTTAAACCGCCACCTGGATTCCAAAAGCAAGGCCCTGCTCAGAATGCTCCACCTCAGCAAAGTCAGTCGAGAATGGAAGAGCTCATGTTGAGCTATATGCAAAAGACTGACACCATGCTACAGAATCAACAAGCCACTATTCGAAACCTAGAGGGTCAGATTAGTCAGATTTCTCAGCAATTGAGTAATAGACCATCAGGGTCTTTACCCAGCAACACTGAAGAGAACCCCAAGGGTGTCAATGCTATAATGCTGAGGAGTGGCAAGGAATTGGAAATAGTCAATAGAAAAGCTCAAACTCAGGAGGAGAGTCCGGAGAAAGACAAAGGTAAGCAAAAGGTGGAGGAACCAAGGCAGAAGTCACTAGGGGTGAAACCGTATGTTCCTCCTGTCCCTTTTCCAGGAAGATTGAAGCAACAACAGTTGGACGCCCAATTTGCTAAATTCCTAGATGTTTTTAAAAAGCTGCAAATCAACATTCCATTTGCAGAAGCACTCCAGCAGATGCCTTCATATGCTAGATTCATGAAGGATCTGCTCACTAAAAAGAGGAAGTTTGATGGGAGTGAGCCTGTGATGCTTACAGGAGAGTGTTCTATGATTCTCCAAAAGGACTTGCCTAACTTACCACGCAAACAAAGAGATTAGGGGAGTTTCACTGTTCCTTGTACTATAGGGAATTTTCATTTTGAGAACGTTCTTATCGATTCAGGTGCAAGTATAAATTTAATGCCTCTGTCTATTTTCAGGAAACTTGGACTTGGAGAATGCAAGAAAACTCATATTACCTTGCAACTTGCTGACAGGAGTATCAAATATCCAAAGGGTATTGTTGAGAATGTCCTGGTGAAGGTAGACAAATTTATATTTCCAGTCGACTTCATAGTCTTGGAGATGGAGGAGGACAGAGAGGTGCCCATGATCCTTGGCAGACCGTTCCTTGCGACAGGTAAAGCATTAATAGATGTGGAACAAGGTAAGCTCACTTTAAGAGTTATGAATGAACAAATAACTTTTAATGTTTATGACGCCATAAAGAAATTTGATGATGGCAAATCATGTTACACCATTGATATTATTGATGAGCTTATCTCTGAGTCTGTGGAGGAGAAAGCAGGTGTGGATACAATGGAATCAGTCCTTAGGGATCTGGACGATTGGAGTGATGATGATGAGCATGAGGAAGAATCTGTGGAGAAGGTATCAGAAATCAAGGCTCGCTACTATGAGGAGCTGGGCACTAGTGCGACAAAACCAGTATCATCTTTGACACAGTCCCCGGTGCTAGAACTTAAACCATTGCCTAGCCATTTAAAATATGCCTATCTTGGAATAGATGATACTTTGCCAATAATTATCTCTTCTTCCTTGACAGGTGATCAGGAGCAACAGCTCCTAAGCGTGCTGAGAGAGCACAAGGAGGCAATAGGATGGACTATTGCAGATATCAAAGGGATCAGCCCTTTGATTTGCACTCACAGGATAATGTTGGAAGCTGAGTGCAAACCCATAGTGCAACCACAGAGGCGACTTAACCCAACTCTCAAAGAGGTAGTGAAGAAAGAAGTGCTTAAACTGTTGGATGCAGGTATTATCTATCCTATCTCAGATAGTAAATGGGTTAGTCCTGTTCAAGTAGTGCCCAAAAAGGGTGGTATGACTGTGGTTAAAAATGAGGTCAATAAATTAATCCCGACTCGTACTATGACTGGGTGGAGAGTTTGTATAGATTACAGGAAACTAAATGATGCTACCCGTAAAGACCATTTCCCCCTCCCCTTCATTGATCAGATGCTAGAAAAACTTGCAGGGCATGATTATTATTGTTTTCTAGATGGTTATTCTGGTTACAATCAGATTCATATAGCACCCGAGGACCAGGAGAAAACCACATTTACTTGTCCTTATGGCACTTTTGCCTTTAGGAGAATGCCTTTCGGTCTCTGTAATGCACCTGCCACTTTCCAGAGGTGCATGATGTCTATATTTTCTGACATGTTAGAGAATTTTATTGAAATATTTATGGATGATTTCTCTGTTTTTGGGAAGTCATTTGAATCTTGTCTGACAAATTTAGGCTGTGTGCTTAAAAGATGTAAGGAGACTAATCTGCTTCTGAACTGGGAGAAATGTCATTTTATGGTAAGAGAGGGTATAGTCTTAGGTCACAAGGTGTCAAAGAAAGGGATTGAAGTTGATCGAGCAAAAGTGGAGATAATAGAGAAGTTGCCACCACCCACTTCAACAAAAGGAGTAAGGAGCTTCTTAGGACATGCTGGCTTCTACAGGAGATTTATCAAGGACTTTTCTAAAATCTCTAGACCTCTTTGTAATTTACTTGAAAAAGAAATTTTTGCATGATGTGAAATACTATTTTTGGGATGAACCATATCTGTTTAAATATTGTGCTGACCAAGTAATTAGACGCTGTGTGCCTGAAACTGAACAACTTAGCATAATACAACACTGTCATTCTAAGGAAGCAGGAGGCCACTTTGGTGTGGAAAGAACTGCAACTAAGATCTTATCTTGTGGATTTTATTGGCCTAGAGTATTTCATGATTGCAGGAATTACATTATGTCTTGTGCTCCATGCCAAAGAACTGGCAATATTTCTAGGAGACATGAAGTACCACAAAATAGCATTCTTGTAATTGAGCTTTTTGATGTGTGGGGAATAGACTTTATGGGTCCTTTTCCCTCTTCTTTTTCAAATAAATATATTCTTGTGGCTGTTGATTATGTTTCAAAATGGGTAGAAGCAGTTGCTCTACAAAGTAATGATGCCAGAGTTGTAATCAGATTTTTGAAAAAGAACATCTTTTCAAGATTTGGGGTACCTAGAGCCATTATAAGTGATGGGGGATCACATTTTTGCAATCGGCAATTTGAAAAATTATTATCAAAATATGGAGTTACTCATAAAATTGCCACCCCTTATCATCCACAGACTTGTGGACAGGTTGAGGTGTCCAATAGGGAAATAAAGCGTATCTTAGAGAAAACAGTCAATGCATCTAGGAAAGATTGGTCTTTAAAACTTGATGATGCATTGTGGGCTTACAGGACAGCTTTCAAAACCCCCATAGGAATGTCCCCATACAAGATTGTTTATGGTAAATCATGTCACCTACCAGTAGAGCTTGAGCACAAAGCATATTGGGCCATAAAATACCTTAACTTTGATTTACAAGCTGCAGGTGAAAAGAGATTGCTCCAATTGAATCAGATGGCTGAGATGAGAGAGGAAGCATATGAAAATGCTAGGATATACAAGGAGCGAGCCAAGCGATGGCATGATAGGAACATCCTAAAGCGAGAGTTTTTGCCTGGTCAGAAAGTCCTATTATACAACTCTCGCTTGAAGTTGTTCCCAGGTAAGTTAAAATCTCGATGGTCTGGACCATTTGTTATTTCTAATGTTTTTCCCTATGGTGCAGTTGAGCTGAAGTCAGAAGATGACCGCACTTTTAAAGTAAACGGTCATCTTCTCAAGCATTACTTTGAAGGGGAAAATATTGATGGTGATGCCACTACGGTGGATCTAGCAAATTCGGTTGAAGAATTGGAAAAGTCGAACTAGCGACTATAAACTAAGTGCTTCATGGGAGGCAGCCCATGTCTGAGAGCTAAAGTCCCTGTTGGCTCTCAATTCTTTTGCTTCATTTGTTTTATTTTGATTTGCTGTTGGTTTGTACTTTATCAAGCACCCACTCATTGGGTAGACTTGGGATATTTGCTATTTGATTGTTTTAGTTAAGATGGATTATCTGCTATTTTTGTTCTTTTTGTTGTTTTCTTTTGTTTTTGAAGCCAGGGTGGATAACAACTGCTGACTCTCTCTATTGCTATACCAGTTGGAACTCCAATTGCTTCAACTTAATTTTTCGAAACCGGGGAAGTACTAGTATCTCTTTTTCTCTTATGTTCTTTATTTTTATTTTCGTTTTACTAGAGCTACATTAGGAACAGTGAGGACACTGTTTAATCTAAGTGTGGGGAAGGGAGATACTAAACAGATGGAGTATAAAATTGAGTATAGTGTTGATGTCTGAATTCTGTGATTTAATTTGTTACTCATGACATCTGATGCCTGTCTTTGTTGATAAATAGTTATACTTCCCTGTCACCTTGAATTATAATTGTCCTTAAGTTATCTGGCAATTGTTAGGCCAAATTCTTTTTTTTTTTTTTTAATTTTTTTTAATTATTGAAATCTAGAGATTGTACGAAGAATACTGTTGATAGCATTTGTTCAGGAATTGTTTGAAAAAAATTGACTCACTTAGGCGCCCTACTCACCACTGTTGTGATTTTTGTACTTAGTTAAAATTAATTAGTCAAATCTTTAGAAATCAAATTTACCTAGTTTTTAGCCCTAGAGTTTGAAGTTTAAGAGTCGGTCAAGTCCTTAAGTGAAAAATAAACAGGTCTACTTCTAAGCAAAGTTAGTTAGTATATCCTCTTTTTAATTATTCTAATAGCACTTTAACATTTAGTGAAAGAGGTAGAAGAAGCTTTGTACTTAGTGATTCCTATAAAAGAAGTCTGAAAAGTGTTAGTGAGCATTCAAAAAAAAAAAAGCAAGC
This sequence comes from Punica granatum, assembly GCF_007655135.1. Classification (NCBI taxonomy): domain Eukaryota; kingdom Viridiplantae; phylum Streptophyta; class Magnoliopsida; order Myrtales; family Lythraceae; genus Punica; species Punica granatum. The sequence goes on along the minus strand of NC_045134.1, from coordinate 12,848,641 downwards.
ATAGCCTTTACTCCAATGACTCAAGAATTGAGTTATGAGTATCCTAACTTGAATGTTAGAGTGAGGAAGAGTTCGTAGGGGTCCCTTTAAAACCCGGTCACTTGGGTGATGAGCCCGGGATGTGCCGACTCAATGAACTCACTATAACGAGAAGAGCGGAAAGGCACAAGTTCAAACAAAAATTGGACTTGAAAAAAAAAAAAAAAATTTGCTTCTTAAACAGAAAGGAAAAATTGAATGCAAAAACAAAAAAATAAATTAAGACTTGTAATAAAAAGGAAGAAAACCTAGGGACGAAGCAGATACCATATGCTTTCACTACCTTGTTGACTTGCTTAGAGGGAAAATTAGAGGGATTATATGCCTGCTAACAGCTATGAAGTTTAAATGTGTATTTTTCCTTATAGGACTGAGTATTTACTTTTGAAATAGAAATCTTAGGCTAAACGCTTGGATTAAAATTTGCTTTCTCTAGATTAGCTGGTTAATTTCAACTGTAGTACTCTGATCACATGTTTCCAGTTTGGTTTGAGCAGTGGGCACCACAAAATAACGAGTAATAAATTATGAGATATCAAATGCTTAAATCAGTGAATATGAAAATTTGTACTCTCTCTGATAGATTTCTTTCCTTGGTCTTATTTATTTTGCTTGAGGACAAGCAAAAGTTCAAGTGTGGGGAAGTTGATAAGGGCATATTATACTCATATTTTATTGTGCAATTCATGTTAAATTATTATTAATTTTATAGAAATTATAAGAAGTCGGTGCTTAATTATGTGTAATTTGATATTGTAGGTCTTTGAGGACTTAGATGGAATTACGAGCAATATTGAGGAGTTTTGCGCAATTTGGAGCCAGCATATATCTTTCGGAAATCTTTTTTTTGTTGTGGATATAAATACTCCTCATAACAAGATTAGGAAACCCTAGGGGGGGAGCCATCTTTCACCATTCTTTTAACCTAGAGAGTTTTTGGAAAGGGTCTTGTCTGGAGCCGTCACCTGGATCAATTGATTTGAAGCGAAGAATTGTGGAAGAGATAATTCCTTAAAGGAATTGTTGGGTTTTTGTTTTAGGATTCAATATCTTGAGTTTACTGCTGAATATGAATTCTATTGCAATGACTCCTTGGAATTATAATTGTGTTTTCAATTCCATGATATTCTAAGCTTCTTTTGTGGGAATATGATGAAACCCTAGGTAGCTAATATGATGATTGTCGCCATGTTATAGGATTAATAGATGTGTTGATGATTCATGATTGCAATTCCTATAATTTCAATTTTAATTCTTAATTGGTTATAATTGTTAGAAACACTATTGATACGGGAGTTGATATAGTGTTTGTTAGGAATTCTTGATTAGACTAATTAGTTAAATGCGATAGCTGCGTTAATTAGTTTAATTAGAGATTATCCAGGGATTAATGCAATGTTTCTAGTTAGTTATTCGCTAAGACATTAGGGATAATTAATTTAGGGCATTAGACAATCATAGCACTGGAAGGTGTATGATTATAATTTAGAGTCCACTATTAATTAGAGATGCGGGAGCTGATTGATTAATTAGAGGTTTAAGACTTTAATTTTAAAGGCTTGATAAACTCACTTGAATAATCACATAGCTATCAGTCTATATAACATGATGGCAATCTGATTAGTGAAACTAGGGTGGATTCTGTTTTTCCCACTTTCAATTGATATATTTTCGTACAATTCTCTTTCTGCTCTTTGTGACGATTTAGGTTGATTAGTAGTTAATTAGTTAATTCTCTTAATTTGATTGCTTAGATAATAATAGAATCTAATATAGGTTTAGTACTTAATTAATCCTTGTGGGATCGACACTCTATTCATCACTATATTACTTGATCTGACCCAGTACACTTGCTGGTAGAATTTGAGCTTATTTTTATATATATTTGCAAAGGGATCAGTCAAAACATGGGAAAACAAATTAATCACAAACTCGGCTTAAATCAAACATGGGCAATAGTCAATTAGAGGGTTAGGTTTTCGGGTTTTAGGTGAAAATACTTTTAATCTGTAAAAGCCATATTGTCACGATACAGAATAATCTAAAAACAACCCACACATTCGAGACTTGACTATGGACATCACGTCTGTCGGGTCCGTTAAAATAATGTCAAATGCGACATACCCTATCCATCATCCCTTTTGTTTGTTTTAAGGTAGGATTTGTATGCCAAGATACCCCGGATAATAATTGATTAACTCACGTAAATTCGGCAATAACAAAATCTCATTGTTTGTTTATTTGCGCTTAATTATTACATTTTTACACTTATTTGTTATGCGAGTCGAGCCCGATCCTTTAGGATACGATTCACATGGGGTCCAACGCCCCAATCGTAGATTACGGGATCTAATCCCCTAAACACCGAGTGCGCACCTTAATTTCAATTTCAGTCATTTCAGACCACACGGTGAGCACGAGTGGGATAATGACCGAACGCGAACCGACCGGGATTCAGTTGTTGTAATTTGTATTTTATTTATTTGAGAGGACAATGTAAGGATTTATGTTGTACGTTTATTCATGTAAGAATCCCGGTCGGAGAGCGAACGGTCGGAGTGTTTCTTCGAATTTACGGTATAAAAACTCGTAAGATGAGCGGAACTTAATCATGCTGTAAATAAATAAAATGGCAAGCCTAACAAGCTAGAGTACCGAAAGGGCATGTGGGATATAGGCCCACACGTAATAGAACCCCCGAATTCGGAATTTTCGGTTCCATACAGACCATTGCCTTAATATTTTAGGTGTACCCCGTACCCCTAGACCCGGGTAACTTGCCGGCCCTCGACCTTCGGGTCGTAAAATGGCAAGTGGCGACTCCTTCTCACGTGCGTCCGTCGCGCGTCCCCGAGAAGGTGGACACTCTCAAGCCGCGTTGCATAGGCGCGCGCATGCGTGCCCCGACGAGACGAAATTCGGGTGCGCACGCTAACACTATTATATAATAAAATTAATACCATATTCATATCAATAATTTTATAACATGTATAATAACAAAAATAATACAATAATTGAATATGTTGTAGGGGGTTTTAAAAAAAAAATTTGGCAGAATTTCCCCATAAAATATTAAGATCCCATCATAACATTTGAACTTGTTGACACATTATCTAACATTAATTCAGAAATATCCAAAATCACAATGTGCACATGGTTCGACAGGTTCAACATGCATAAGTTTAACACAACAAGCAGTGAAGTTGAGAAAAACATAAATCCGATGTCACAAATATCTTAAAACAAACATAAACATCACAAAGTAATAATTGGACGAGGATGGGTCATCAGACTCCTAGGGACTCTCCTCCTCATCTCATCATCGTCCTCGTTGGACTCCTCGACCACATGTCTCCCCTTCTTGAACCCAGATTTACCTTTTTTCTTCGTTTGATCTTTCTTGCTAGGGCAAATTACAAAAACAAAAAAACCTAAATTTTGTAAAAAGTCTCAATTTTATCCTAAAATTTACTTTGTAATAAAAAAATCCACATGTTTTGAAAATCGTCTTAGATTTGGCCTCTCGTTATCATTCTGTTAAGTTTTTCGTCTATTTGCCTACATGGACTTTATGGTACCCAAAAAGTTTACACATCATCTGATGATCTTTTCTTTTCTTTACAAAAATAACCTAATTTTTAAGAAAAGTCTCAATTTTGTTCTAAATTTTGATTTGTAATTTAAAAAAAATACATATTTTAAAAATTTCTTAGAAATGGTCAATGAGAGAAGATGCTAGCCGGGGCAGACTTTAGGAGTACTGCAAGGAGACCCGGATGGGGAGAGAGGTTATTTCCAAGACAATTTATAAAACATATGGTTTTTTTTCATTACATACCAAATTTATGATGAAATTGAGACTTTTTTGAAGGTTGGGATTTTTTATTTAACCTATTTTATTTGTTTATTAATGAAGGTTTTATGAGTGTTGTTCATGAACGTTTAAAATGCCACCTTTGTAATGCCAGCCAACGATTTCAACATCTCTGTATCGAATAATCAAAAGCACGCACAAATTAAACATATCTTAAAATAACTTTTATAGTTGCAACTAACAAAATACTCTTCCAAGTGACATGTGTGTGTGTGTGTGCGCGTGCGCGCGCGCCAAATTGATGCCAAAATGTACCAAATTCAACGGACCCGAAATCATGCCAAAAGAGACCCAATACATGTCCAAAACTGGGGACTCAAATCATCCAGACCTCGAGGCTTTCTATTGTAAATGAAGCTGTCATTGAAGGGAGGAGCCATTGAATCATGTAGAGGCCAAGAGGTAGAGGAGGAACAAGCTAAATCAGAGATTCTACGCCTTGCGGGTTGTGGTTCCGAATGTATCGAAGATGGACAAAGCTTCTCTCCTGGGCCATGCTATCTCATACATTAAGGAACTCAATGTGAAGCTCCAGGAAGCGAACACCAATAGGGAGGATTTGTAGAAGCAATTGGATGCATTGAACAAGGAGCTTGCGAGTAAAGACTCGCGAACCCTGCCTCCCCCAGGCGACAAAGATCTCAGCTCGTCCAACAATCTCGGAAGTAAGCTGTTTGAAAGAACTCATGAATCAAAGGGGGAGTTAGGGTTTTCCTATTTGGGGGAAATTGTTCTTTGAGATGGAGAGGCGTGATATAAGGGGGAGAGGGTGGGAGATGGTGATTTATTAAAAAAAAAAAGGTCTGAAGTTAACAGTCCACGGATGCAAAATTGACGGAATTATAACGGATATCATTTTTGATACAATTTAAAAAATTTATGGTTTTTTTATTACAAAATAAAATTTAGGATATAATTGAATTTTTTTTTAATTTGGATTTTTTTTTTGTCATTTGCCCTTCTGCTCTTATGCCCTTCTTGGATTTTTTGCTCTATTTGTCTTCTTGAATAGCTTGAGGATCATACCCTTCATTATCCCAATCTCATTGTGCACATGGGCTAAGGGGTCTGGTCTGACATGTGCTATCCTAGAATGCCCTGCTTCGTGGCAATTTGGGCGAGGAGCCCAATTGAGCCCATAAGTTCGTCCCTTCTTGTTCATCCCCACGATCTTCCGCCAAGTCTCTGCTTGGGTAGTATCAGCTAGCGATAAGGTATTCGTATGCTGAGAAGCAACCTCCTCGACCTTTTCCTACACAAAGAATCAATACCAAACCATTATGCATGACGGTATATGTGATTCTTCCAAAAGCAGTATAAATTAATCATTTTTCATGTATTAACTTACATGTGTCTCCTTCGCAAAAGGACTAATTTATGCCTTAGTTTTGTTGCTTTTATGTAATTTTTCAAACATGTGGGGCACTGTGGGTTCTTCACCCATGGCCTTCTTCTGCAAAGGATGAATGGACGGCTTAGCACGATTATTTCTATCATAACAAAAAAATAAACATATTAAGTATTTTACAAGACGCACCTCTCGATATGTGTGCGTACTTATGATAACTCCTCCCCAGTATACTGAAGCTCCGACATTGGATAGTCGATTGTACTTGTTTTGTTGACCTTCTCTAGAGAACGTGTCTTTCGCCCATTCTCTCTCCAACTCGGTCAAATGAAATCCAATCATTTACATGAAAAGTGCAAAAATATAAATTAATTTTCAATATTTGATCCTATGAAAACAAATTTTATTTAGTAAACTTGTACAAAAATGGACAAATAACTAGTATATATTTAAATTTGTGAAAACTGTCGAACTGGAACTATGCTACATAAGGAATTGGATAGTGTGGCCTCCAGTTATCACATTAACTTGAACTAAATGAAGCATCTAAACATATAAGAAAAGTATGAAGAATTCTAAGTGAAATCAATCCTATACAAATATATATATATATATACATATGCGCGTTCTGACTTTTTTTTTCCCCCCATTTTGCAATCACTACGAAAGTATAATTACTTTCAAAAAAAGATATCGGAAGATATAAAATAGAGAGAGAGAGGGAATGAACGGGTTTGTTGTGTTATGCCCCTTGGCTCCTCTTATAGTCTTATGTTCGTTTATAGAACGAGTATTCCGTGTCGTGGCACCAAAATTTTGTTTCGCGGCACTAAGCATTGGGTTTGTTCCGGATAGTAAGTTTGGTGTCGGGGCACCATCGTCCCACTTGCTGTTTGCATCTTCAGTCAATTCGGCCCTAAATATATATATATATATATATATAGTCAAACTCCTCTTAAAGCATGATTAATCATTGTTAACTAACTTATTCCCAATCACAAAATCGAACCATCCAAACAACAACTGAATTGTGTTGCCTTTCAAGGGAAAAAAAAAAAAGAATCATCCGGCCAACATCAATCATCTAACCCCATCTACACACCCATCTACGGTTTTATTTACTCCAATCATTATTATTTATTTATAGGCAAATTCTGTGGTGCAATGATAACTCGATGAAATCGAGTTTAAGTAGGCACTACTGAGCTAATAATTGGAGCTAGTGCGTTGAGATAGTCGAATTTTAGGTTATTTTTCGGTTATTATTAGGCTAGATTTTATTTTGCATGCCGTTTAGTCTTTTGAATTCTTTTTCAAATTATTCTGTGATTATTCCCTATGAATTGTGTGCTATTAATTCGAGTTCTATTTTAATAGTTGTTCTAGACTTTGAAGTGCTCGAGAGTTCAAGATGATTTGCACGGAATATCAAAGGAGCACGTGGACTTCTTTGTCGGGCCGGGTTTTGGCCTATTCATGAAGAGCTGTGAAGTTTGCTTCTAGAAGTTTTCGGATGTGGACTCGATTTGCTTGGATATCAAGGAGGGAATATCTTGAAGATATAATTATGGAAGAGAAGGTTATCATAGATATCTCTTGTTGCTTAATTATAGAAATTTTGAAATACAAGAGATATATTAGGATTACATCTAGAATTTATAAACTAAAGCTTTTATATATATATATATATATGGAGGGCGGCCACAAACACTCATGTACACACACGAACAAGTCAGAGGGAGGTGGCGGCTTGATTTTGGGAACACGATGACAGAGGAGAGCCTCGGGTGCTTTGGGTTTCAGCAGGCTTTTGTGAACTTCTTTTTATTTGTTTTAATGAATATTGTGAATTCTCCCATGTGTTATCTAGTCCGTATGTGCTAAGTTTTTATCCTAGGATTATGATGGAATCTATAACGTAGTTAATTTTATTGTTCTCTCTTGACCTTTCTTGTCTTTGATTTCGATTCATTTATCTTTATCTGTGCTTTATGCTTTCAAATACTTGGCCGCTAATTGAATTGATCAAAATATATATTTGAACTCGAAAGGGAAATTTTAGATTTAGATTGAGGTAAGGATAGCCTAAGATCGACTTTGATAGATCATTTCGAGGGAAGATTCGGGTCTACGGTTGAATTGTGGGTATGATAGAAATATACCTATTCACCTTAAGTAGCCAAAGTAGGGTTGGATCTTAATGAATTTATACTAATTCGGTAACCATAGAAATATAGGGAATCAATTAGTGTAGGTATTTTCTTAGGGAATTCGAAACAACCTTACGAATAAATTAGAACCCTAGGTTAATTAATTGAGTCCTAGACAAGTTAGTGATAGGGAGAATTAATTAAATAACTGAAGTGCTAGGGGAAATCGCAGTCCTAGGCAGTCGTCATTGAGTGAATTTTGGGTCTGATTTAAATTAATTGGTTTAAAATTTAGTTACTTTTTATTTTTCTCAAAATTTCCATTAATTAATTGACTGTTTGACTTTGGCTAGATTACGATAATTTTGCCTACTACTAGAATTTTTAGGAGTAATCTTAGTGGGACCATACTTGATTCACTTCGATATTATTTGTTTCGACCCATATAATTTCGGGGTGGAAATAGGCTAATAAGTTTTTGGCGCCGTTACCGGGATAATCTTGAAAATTTCTGTTACTTGTGAAACTAAGTGATTTAGCTGTCGATCAAGTTTTAATTTTTCTCTTGTTTTATTGCTCTACAGGTGGATGAGACGTAGTAGAAATGCATAACGTCTTCCTTTTGATCCCGAAATTGAAAGAACTCTCCATTGGCTTCTTCAAGAAGCTCGTGCACGTCAGAACGAGATGGCGGACAATGCAGCTGACAACAATAATCAACAGAAACAACTGTTGCAAGGCAATGAAGGTGACCAAGACGAATGACCTATGGATGAATTCATTGTACCGCGTGTCTTGGCTAACAGATCTAGCATTCAATCACTTGCCATCCAAGCCAACAATTTTGAGATTAAGCAATCCGTTATGCAAATGATCCAGAACTCCGTAATGTTTGGAGGAGCACCGACTGAGGATCCACGTAAGCATCTGCACTGGTTTCTTAATATTTGTGACACTTTTAAGCAGAATGGGGTTTTAGATGATGCTATTTGTTTATGATTATTTCCATTCTCTTTAAAGGATAAGGCTAGTTAGTGGTTAATGCCTTTGCCTGCAGGTTCGATTACTACTTGGGCGCAAATGGAAGAGCAATTTTTGGCCTTGTATTTCCTGCCGTCGAAGATAGCGAAGATGAGAAACGACATTATGACCTTTCAACAATTCAAGTTCGAGTCAATTGCTGAAGCCTGGGAGAGGTTCAAGGATCTACTTGTTAGATGTCCTTATCATGGCCTTCGGGGTGGATGGAGATGTCTTCCTTCTACTGCTTAGATATGATATCACAGCTTCTAATTTAGTATGTAATCAATTAAAAAACATGAGCAATTGATAAATTTATACGATTTATTTCCATATTGGAAGAAAACATAATGTGGGAACTAAATTCCTACGAAAAAGATTAAGGGGTTGATACATGTCATAACATATTATAGGGTCCGACAACAACCACCCATAATGCTTGTTTTTGAAATTTTGAATTTCATTGTCCCGCTAATATACCAAGCACTCGAAGAAAAACACCAAATCATTTCCCTCTCGTCAAGGCCTCATGTTTTTGTGATGGATAGTGCGGTAAGTTAAAACATTAGTAGATGAAGAAGAAAAATAAGAAGAAGGACGATGAAGATGTGCGAATGAGAATGGAGTTACCTTCATTATGTGGGGTATTATATGGGAGTTGAAGGGATGTGAAATAACCGATGTGTCTATTGAATTGGATTGATTGAAAGTCTGATGCCCTGTTTGGATTCACAGTTAATTGATTTTAACTTTAACTTTAACTTTAAACACACTACACAACAAAAATACACATTTTCCAATTCAAAAATTTTAACTTTAACTTTAACTCAACACACTATACAACAAAAACACACGTTTCCCAAGTCAAATTTATAATCACATCTTATTTATCTTTTTCCACAATCAAAATTAAAGTAACTTTAACTCTGAAACCAAACGGTCCCTGATTGTTTCTTCACTGTCATGACAAAAAATTTTAAGGGTTTTTACCCTAAATGATCAATAATTTACGCGTTTTGTCAAATTTATCACATACTTTTCTTTTTGTTAGCTATATCCTATAGTTTACATTTTGCTTCAAATTTATCCTGCCGTTATATCTCCTCCAATGTCTAATGGTTTTGTTACAGTAACCCCTTTAATCCGGAATAGATTTGAAAAAAATTAAAATCATGTGATAGTTTTAAGGAAATAATTAAAATCATATAATAGATTTGGGATAAAATTGAAATCATGGGATAGATTTGGAGCTTACTAACGTTTCATTAACAGACAACAAAAACGGTGTGATAGATTTCGAGTAAAATGTAAATCATGGAATATATCTGACAAAAAAAAGTATAGAATAAATTTGACGAAACGCGTAAATCATGAGCCATTTGACGTAAAAATTCCAAAATTTTATATGTTGTGACAATTTGACATGCCAACTAACAGTTGAAACCGCAGGAATCGACATCATTGTTAAATGAGGAATTAACGTAATATAGGTTTATGTTCACATTGATTGTTTAAGACAAGCTTGTTTGGTCTTGACATGCGATAATAGTTGGTGCAATGCTTGCAATATTATTGGTTGAGTGTTGACCAATCAGTCATGACTGCCTTATAAACCGATAGTTTTTTTTTTCCCCTCAAAAAGTTGTGCTGAGATTGCACTTTTTGAGAAAAATGCAACATATTTATGATAACAACTGTCATGACAACAGTGACATGATGAAATGCCAAGACATTTGATTATAACATGAGGCAGGCACAAACTTGAAATATATTATGAAAATGATTATTTACTATGTAGTAAGAAATTATTATTGCCTATATCGGATGTTATGAATGAATATTGCTGATTTTGGGTCAGCAAGCTACGGCTACTTCTACACCCATTCACTAGAAATACTAATCTCATGCCCGTGTTGTTGCTTGGCAGTAGAAACGTGTAGGGAATGTGAATTTTTATTTTGTGGATGATTAACCGTTTGTTTGGCTTATGTTTTACACATAATTAGTTGTATTGATCCTCTATTGGCAAGAGTCTCGGATTTCACCTTGTATTGTGCATCTTTTCTTTTGTGATAAATGATTTTGAGTTATTGTGATTATCAAATTTTGATCTATACACTTCTATAAAGTTGAAATAATATTCAATTCAAGTTTGATTTATTTGCTCGCGCGCAGACTTCTCAGATGATAAGGACAGTTAAGATATGTTTCAATACTTAATGAAATTTGCCAGTGCAAATCATCATTTGATTTGGCTTATATAAGCCCATAAGCCAAAGGTGTGCGTTGAAACCAGTGAAAGTATTGAAAGCAGTTTATGCTAATGATTCTTGTCATGCTTATTTTGAACAGAAGAGCTGCATATTGGTCATTACTAGTAACTAAATGTGTCATATCGCCATGAAAATTCCCTGAAAGTAGTAATGTGGTGCGACAGCGGATTGGACATATCTTGACAGTAGTGACTTAGGGATTTCTTTCATGATCTGGGGAAGATCTTGTAATATATTCTAGAGATGATTTATTTCCTAGGGGAAATTGCTTAGGTAATGATAGAAATTGATATTGGATGCCTTTTATTGAAAAGAAAGCTTATGGTCACCACAAATAAATAATTTTACTTCATAGCTCTCAATTAAATTGGAAAAGTTATAATACTAAGTGTAATTTTTAATATAAATCATGATAAGTAAATTATAATAAAGGATTTGAAATGTTAATTACGAACTTGCGAGATATATTTTATAAATTTTTTAAGCTAATTCATGCAAGTGAATACCAACTAATTATGTAACAGTATTATTTTTGTTGTGTGTGACTTTGTGTTTTGGAGATTTAATATTCAAATATTTGCGCTTTTAGAATTTTACTTTTGAAGAAGTACCTCTTGAAATATGAACAAATTTCATACTATTATTGAAATTCTTTCTCAATTCGACGAACTTTAGCTAAGAAGAAGTTTAGATTTGTCAAATGCCACAACGAGTAAATGTTTGTAACAACATGTAATAATAATTGTCATGACAAGTTGCATAAATGATATTTCTGTGTGTGCTTTTCTATGGCAGTTATTATCGCCACGATCAATTAAGGAATTTATCGTGTCCCTTGATTTAAGGACATTCAACTACGGCAATCTTTTTCGGTGCAAATATGGCAATTAAAATTAACAAAATATCCAACCCTTTTTCTTAAAAAAAATGATATTCTAATGCGCCGATCATTGGAGAAAAAGAAACTTGCCGCTGCCACCATTAATACATGGTGTGCATACCCGAATTTCGTCTCGTCAGAACCCGCATACGTGCACACGATCGCACGGCTTGAGAGTATCCACCTTACTGTGGGACGCGAATGGACGCGCATGAGAAGCAGTCGCCACTACCTTTTACGACCCGAAAGTCGAGAGTCCGTGAGTTGCCCGGGACTAGGAGTAAGGAATACACCTTGTTTACTAACGCATATGGTCTTGCGGAACCAAGAGTTTTGAGTTCGGGGGTTCTTTTACGTGCGAGCCTATATCCCGCACACCATGTCGATACTTTAGTTTGTTTAGGGTTTGCCACTTTTAGTTTGTTTACCACATATGTTAGGTTTCACTCGACTTGCTCAGTTTGACATCGTACATTAGTTGAAAAGCGATCAATTCGGACTAAGAGCCCGAGGGAACCCTTGTATCGAGGGTCCAGCCCGCCGTCCTCGCGTTTCAGTTCGTCGGGCCATGATGATCGATTCCCCGCGCAAGCCGAAACCAAGAAATGCAAAGCTTACTCATCCTCAGGGGGTGTAGATTGACTCAACCGATTCAGCGCTTGAACTGCTCACTCGCCGACTGGGATCGTTACATGAATATATGTACAAAAAAATTCCTCGCTTTGCACTCTCAAATAAATACTTGAAGTCTTGAGAAAAGAAAAAACTCTAGCCTTAACTTCTCCCATTGCTCAAATCTTGCATTCTCATATTCAAATTGCCTTCATCCCCCGCTCAAATTGCCGATTGTAATCATCATCCTTCCTCATTTGGTTGAAATTGCTAATTCTAATCGTCATCCTTCGAGCACTGTTGTGTGCTATTGTCTGCTTCGAGCTCTCCGCTGCTGTGCACCGATGATGTTGGTACTAGCGATGAAGATTTGGAAGACATTTGATCTGTTTGTTCATCCTGTATTATGTTGTTAGCTTTTTGTTTCTATTTCGAGACTTTAAGTTATGAACTGTGACTTGTTTATATATATATATATATATATATATTATTTTTTAATTACAGGTAGAATCTTATTATTCACGATTCGATTCTACGATTCACAATTCACGATCATCGACTGATTCCAGCTAGAATCACAATTCTGTTAACCTTGTCGAGAGGCATTTGGAACCCTTCTGGAGCTACTCGGGAAGCCTAATGATTTATGCAGTCCGATCTGCAATGTCCTCCTCAGCCCTTGGGCTGGGACCGGGTGGGCCTAACCTCGGTTGTTAATGCTTCGCGTAATGAGCTAGTAGCTCGGGAACTTTGCTAGAAGGGCCCTTCTTTTTTCGGTCGAGAGTCACTCATGAGGTAAAGATGATTTCCGGAGAGCAGTGTGAAGAGTGCTCTATGGTCCTGAGAACCCTTAGAACTGGACGCATGGTTGTTAGACTCGCGAGTCGAACCGTAGAATCGCACGATTCTACGATTCACAAGGGGACTAGCGATTCCAATTTCATCCCAGGAACCGAAATCTTAGAATCGTGGTAATATCACGTCCAAAGTCGTGGAATCGTAGAATCAGTATGATTCTACCGATCCTACATTAGGCTCAAAACTAAAAATTGAACCAAGCCCAGTCCAGTTATTCGGCCCATAGATCAACGTGATTGGATTTTTTTTCCTCTTCTACTAATCGATGAATCAATGGAGAATCGACTCCTGACTTCTGAGTTCTGTCGAAGTCTTGAAGAAAGAATATACTCCAGTCCTAGTTTCTCTCATTGCTCAAATCTTGCATTCTCTTTTCAAATCGTCGTCCTTCTATATACATGCTGTTTTTTTAATTGCAAGTAAAATATTACGATTCCCAATTTGATTCTACAATTCACGATTCCACGACCCTCAACCAATTCTAGTTAGAATCGCGATTCTGACAACGTTAGGTATGAGGAGTCCCACTCTAAGCACCTCATTCTAACCGGAGCTAGATTTACCATTTGGGGGAGCACATCAAGTTAAAGAGCAGATTTAAGCGCACGTGGATTACGCATTAGAAGGACTTTCAAACTAAAACAGGTCAGTCCTCAAGTACTAATTACTTATGTTGCGTCTGTTTCATAGTAGGATTTTAAAATCAGATTTTGATTTTGATTTTGATTTTGAGTGGAATAAATGGGGCCCACCCTTTGACTTTGTATGAGTTATGTTGTTTTGTTGTGGAAAAAAGTGGTATAAATGGGGTCCACTATTTGACTTTGTATGAGTTATTTTGTTTTGTAGTGGATAGAGTTAAGTTAGAATTGTGATTCTAAAATATAATCTTGAAACCAAACAGGCCCTTAATTTCTACTTTCAGTGCTTGTTTTCAAAACAATACGGGATAATTGGCAACATTTTCTTTTCTTGGAAAGCGTGTCTAAAATGAATTTTGGAACATGACGCCCACTTTCCGGAGACCTTTCTTTAAAACCCCAATTACTCGTATTTTTAACAAAAAAAATGCACTCTAGTATTCCCTGATTAAAATCCTTTCGATTCATATAATTTATTTAGTAGGAAAATGATTCGAGATGAAGAAATAGATCTTCTCACGTAACGAGAAATATTCATGTCGGTGTTTTTTAGTAAAAAACTATTTTCTAGACCTGAGGATATTTTTTAATAATTCTTCTCTGCTCAAATGTGCTCTAAAATCCCGAAAAGGTGAAAATGAAGTTTTTTAAAAAGTTTGAGGACGAACACGCTATTATTCCTGACAAAACCAGTTCAGCTCGAAGTAGTTGAATTGACTTCGGCCAAAATGTGAAATTTAAGACGGATGCGCAATCATTGCTAGCACCTCCTACGGAGGTGCGGGTTGCAATCCGCACCCAGGACCCTGGGCGCAATTAGTAATCGCGCCCGAGGGCTAGCTGGCCATCCTTATCTGGACGACCTACTGGCACTCGTCCGACCTCTAAAAATTTTGAAACAATCTTTTGTTTTTGCCTCTGAGCTTTCATTATTTGCAAAGTAGTCTCCCACTGCCCTTTGTGTTATTTTTTGGAGAAATGACATTTGGTCATTCTCATGTGTTGAGAATATGCCAAAACCTTGACCCAAAGTCTCAAAATTAACCTAAACTCTTCCCAATTAGTGAGGTAAACCCGAATTAGAGGTCAATTAAATAGATTAGAGCCGATTTCCAGAAGCTTGGTTGGAGAAGAAGATAAAGGTCGAATTTCCAGAGGTTGGTCGGCTGTTATTTGAGCATTCTAGCTTGAGTGATGGTCGAGCCATCCCTCTCTCAACCCTTTTTTTTACTCTACACACAATTTTCTTGAGGAAAAACAGAATTTTCGGGTATTTTGTGACATATTTATGTTAATGCACCTAGATTGGATGTATAGACTCTAGGATGCTATGTTAATAGGATGTTAAGAAGATTAATTTCATGTATATTGGCTTAATCTTCCTAATTAAGCATTAATTGTGTGTGATTAGTGCCTTTCTTAGGATTAATCGATAGTGGCATGTTAATTAGTCTCTAATTTGGCTTAATCCCATGACGTATTTTCGGTATTTTTGTGACATATTTATGTTAATGCACCTAGATTGGATGTATATACTCTAGGATGCTATGTTAATAGGAAGTTAAGAAGATTAATATAATGTATATAGGCTTAATCTTGCTAATTATGCATTGATTGTGTGAGATTAGTGCCTTTCTTAGGATTAATTGGTAGTGGCATGTAAATAGATATAATTTAGCTAAAATCATGTGTAATCGGACTAACTACGAACTTGGCTACGAATAATTAGACTTGAATTGCTTAAATAGTCAAAATTGACATGAAATTGAAGTTGTGTACATTCTCTAATTTTTTAAAAAAAATAAATTATGCTTGGGTTAGTTAATTTGATGATTTGTGACTCGTTTGGACTTTTTTTTTGGTGAAAAAAGCAGATAATTAAGAATTAATCATTCGTGCACGAAGTGCTTACAAATCTTGGGGTCGTAAGCCCCATTAAGTCCTCGAGTAACAGCTTCCTAATAGAGGATGGGGGGTGGGGTAGGATAACAAGTTCTTGCGGTAATCCAACTCCAAAATTAACAAGATGGTCGACACACTTGTTGGCCTCTCTATAGTTATGTCTTGGGATGATGACCTCAAAATTGCGACAAAGAGTCCTGCAGTCATCAATCAAATTTGTTAGGGCCTTGTTGGACGAATTTCCCCATACCCAACTGAGGATTAGCCTGGCATGTAGCTCGACAATTAAGCGTCGAACTCCACAGTGTTGTGCAACATTCAGTCTTTGCCGAAGGGCTTTGAGCTCAGCCATTGGGCTTGTTGTGCTTCCCAGGTTCATCCAATAACCTCTAACCCATATGCCTAAAGAGTCCCGAATGAGGCCTCTTGCTCTAGCTATGCATGGGTTGCCTTTGGAGCAACCATCTGAGTTAAGTTGTGAAAACCATCAGGTGGTGGCTCCCATTTGACTTGGATGCTCAAGCTGGAAGTTACGGTAAAAATGGGTTGGGATGCATAGAACTCTGCCGAAACATGAATGGTGTGTTTGATGAGGTTACTATGGAGAGGTTTTGAAGAGAATAAAAGATAATTCTTGTTTTTCTAGAGGTTCCATTTAGCGAAGGCAAAGAGTACACTCCAAGGAATGTTGAGGTGGGACGCTTGGGAAGATAAGAGGTTGTAGCGGATCCAATCCTTAACAAGTGATGAAAAGGTGCCCAACTTAGAGGCCGAGATCTTCATGTTATGCCAAAAGGATTGTGCTATAAGGCAGTCCCGAAGGATATGATCAATGGTTTCTAGTTTTGAAAGACATCTTGGGCAGAAGGGCAGAATAGCAAGACCCCGGTGAGCAAGGAGGTTTGCGGTGGGAAGCCGATCTCTAATGGACAACCAAATGAAGTAGTGCATTCGGGAGAGAGTTGGACATTTCATAATCAGTCCCATTCATCTTCTGAGTTGTCATGGTGATCAAGCTGGAGGATATAGGCAGACTTATTAGTGAAATTTCCATCTCGAGAAGGTCCCCAAATAATTGAGTCTGGAATGTCATGTCTGAGGTCGATGGGGAGGCCTTGGATTAAGTCTCGGATCGCTTTGGGCAGTTCAAAGGGAAGGGAAGTGAAATCCCAGGTCCTTTGTCGTGAGAGAACTGAGCTAACCAGTCTAAGCTCTTCATGGTTAGGTAGTGGTCCCTGTATGAGGTTTTTAAGCGGTGAATCACCAATCCAGTGGTCGTTCTAGAAGCTAGCAGATTCTCCGTTGCCAATTAGCCACTTGGCTCATTTGTTCCAAACTTTCATACCGATAGTGATAGCTTTCCAATTGCTAAAGCCTCGTCGAAGTCGGGTTAGGTTGCTTGCTGCGAATTGGTGCCGGAGGAGGCAAGCCCAAGGGTCATGGGAGGTTGATGCTTTGAAGACGAGGTTACCAAGAAGGGCTTTGTTGCGGTTGTCCATGTTGGGGATTCCTAAGCCTCCCATAGATTTAGGTCGCGTGATGACCTCCCAAGATACAAGGTGCAACTTCTTTTTATCGGATGTAGATCCCCATAGGAAGTCTCGGTTGATCTTATCCAGGTTGGAGATAGTAGTTTTCGGAAGCCGTGAGCATTGCATGAAGTAGGAAGGGATGGCTGCGCATGTTGAGTTTATGAGTACAGCTCGGCCTGCCATGGATAACATGCTGGATTTCCAACCTGCGAGCTTTGCACGGACCTTTTCGACAATGAAGTTGAAGTCTTTCGCTTTATAAGGGGAAGGCCGATGGGGAATCCCAGGTATTTTCCGAGATCTTCAGTTTCTCGGTTGTTCAATATTAAGCAGGTTTCTTCTCATTGAGCCCTGGATGTGTTCTTGGAGAAGAGAAGTTTAGATTTCTCCAGATTGACCTTCATACCCGATTCTTCGCAGAAGGAATCAAGGATAGTTTTGATAAAGCTGCTCGTGTTAGGAGTGGTGGTGCCCATTAAGAGAATATCATCGGCGAAAAGAAGGCGTGTTAGATAGAGGCTACCACGGGCTGGCCTAACTCCCTGCCAAGTTCTTGAGCGCAATTTGTCTTCGATGAGGTTGACTAGATACTCCATGCAGAGGATGAAGAGGTAGGGGAAATGGGTCCCCTTGTCGGATTCCACGGGAGGGCATGAAGGAATCAAGGCAGCTGTCATTGAGCAGAATGGAAGCCGAGGTAGAAGTTACACATGCCATTATCCAGTCAATCCAGGCATTCGGAAAACAAAAGTGCTGAAGGACTTCGCATATGAAGGACCATTCAAGACGGTCGAAGGCTTTCTCCAGGTTTAGTTTAAGAACAAAATTCCCCCGTTTCCCTTTGCATTTTCTGAATGAGTGCATAACTTCCCGAAGTAATATAACATTATCAGCGGCTCTTCTACCAAGCAAGAAGCTGCACTGGAAAGGCAAAATGAGGTCGTGAAGAAGGGGACTCATCCTTCTCACCAGTATTTTGGAGATGATTTTATAGATTGTAGTACAAAGGCTAATGGGACAGTATTGTGAGATGGTTTCTAGTGACTTGTGCTTCGGGATAAGCGAGATTAGGGTATGGTTAGCACCATCAGGCAAGGTAGCTGAGTTGAAGAACTGGAGGATAGCTTGCTGGACGGAGGGCTCGACAATGTCCCAACACCTCTGATAGAAGCAAGCGTGGAGACCATCCGGTCCTGGTTTTTTATAAGGCTTGATAGAGAAAAGGGCATTGGTAATGTCCTCACTCAGAACAGGACGGAGAAGGGAGGTAGCCTTAGCGGGGTCTAAGGTTATTCTCTAGCTCGGGAAGTCGGGCATAGCTAGACAGGTGAAGGTTTTGTTGGAGCTGAATAGCTGTTGAAAGTGAGATTGGATCAAGGCTCTGAGAGATATGTTGTCAGTGATCCATTCGCCAACCGAGTTCCGAAGGGTCGAGATCCTGTTTCGACGGCGATGAATTATAGTAGACACATGGAGAAACTTAGTATTCCGGTCGCCTTCCATAATCCAGTTAGTTCTAGCTTTGAGTGCCCATAGCTCTTCCTCTTGCATAAGAATCAAAGAGTATTCTTCTCGGAGTTTTTTCTCCAGCTCAACTAAGAATTAGATGGGATGGATGGCTAGGGCTCGTCGGATACCAACCATACGTGCTAAGCAAGTACGTTTCCAATGAAAATCATTCCTAAAGGTCTCTTTGTTCCAGTGCTGAACGTTGGGTTTAAAGAGCATGATGGCCTTATTGTGATCGAAGTTAGCTTGCCCCCACGATTGGAGGACTAGCTTCTTGAGCCCCGTGTGTGAGAACCATATAGATTCAAAACGAAAGGGGCGGTTAGGGGTGGTATCCGTTGTGGGATTTAGCTTGAGTAAAAGGGGGCAGTGATCAGAGTAGATGCGAGGAAGACGGCGTAGTGAGGCTTCCGGAAAGAGTAGGTGCCAAGCAGGGTTAGCGACCGCCCGATCAAGTCTTTCCATGATGAGGATTGAGGATGAGCGCAAGTTTGTCCAAGTGTGTCTTGGCCCCGTATAGCCGAGATCAGTGAGAGAGCAAGTTTCCAACATCGCGTTGAAGGTTGATATCATGTTTACGTTCATAGGAAAACCACCTATCTTGTCTAAGCTACTAGTGATTTCATTGAAATCCCCAATGGCTACCCAAGGCATATTCATGGACTCAGAGATTGTGCGAAGATTTTCCCAAAGGATTTATCGCTCTCTAGGGCGAGGGCTGGCATAGATAGCAGAGAGTGACCAAGGAGAGGAGACAGGATGGCACACCTGAGCTATTGCGTGGACCTCCTGTTCGGTAGAGCCCGTAATGTCAAGTTGGACTCGATCAGTTCGCCACATGATCCAAATTCCTCCAAATAGACCTGTAGTTTCTGTGCAGAAGAAGCCATCAAAGGGGAATGTGTTGGCGACTCGGGTTGCTTGATCACCCGAGAGACGGGTCTCGGTGAGGATGACGATGTCGGGATGATGATTATTGACGAGATCTCTCAGGGAGTGTCTGAAGTTGGCATTACCAACCCCTCTGCAGTTCCACACCAACATGTTCATATGAAATAGATTTGGCTCCGTCATGTTTGTATTTTGATTGATGGTTGTATCCATTGGTGAATATGGGAAAATGTATCTGTCTTCAGTTACTGGGATCGCCTGAAAGGAGATTTCCACTTCCCCTTGTGGCATTGGCCAAGTCGTTACTGAGAGTCATATTTTCTGGACATGGAAGCTTGGTAGGACTCGTTTGGACTTAATCAGAGGTAATTGACTTCCCATTGCTTGAGATTAGGCTTAATTAGGTTCAATTGGCCTTAATTAGCTTAAAATTGATCTTCTAAGCATGTTGAGAAATTTTTGCTAAGTTGATCCGAGAGTCGATTGGTTGATTTAGGGATCAATTAGGCTTGGTTATGTGCTAATCGATTGCGTGACAAGGCCTAATTGTGGCCAATTCTTTTATCTCTTGCTTCAATTGATGAATGGACCCTTTAATCGTGCGGATAGCAATGTGGCTGACTGGACATAGTGTCCAATTAGGTCTGATTTTGCTTAATTAGAGTCTAATTATGAGTAATTAGACCGATTTATGTGAAATTGACCTAATTAGTGTTTCGGCCATAGGAATTGAAGTCTAGTTGAGTCTAATCGAATGACTTCAGGCCTAATTAGTGTAAATAACCATTTGTGAGTATGGCCAAATTTGTGTGTGAATAATTGAGTCAAAATCGGGCAAAATGTGAAATTGTTGTATTTATTTGTAATAATCATATATACTTGGCTTAATCACATGGGACTAAGGGTAATTAGATACTCTTTAGATTTAGGGTGGGTCATTAGGACCCGGGATCCTTGAACCAGTTAAAGTCAATTACTTGACTTAATTAAATAAAAATCCCATTTTTGCGTCTAAATTGATTAAACATCGTTAACCATGCATATTGGCACGAATAATAGGGATTAAGGGTAATAACCCACTAATGGAGTCCTAGGATTTAAATTGAAGGTCGAATTGACATTGAGGGAATAAGGACTACTTTTGTTAATTTTTGGGATTGACTGGCCTAATCATGTAAATATGGCCTTGTTAATAAAAATGGATAAAACCGGATGAATTGTTAATAAAATATGTGAATATAGGAAAATAGACTTAGAATTTTTTTAACTTAGGCGTTCTACACCCATTTTCCTCTCTTCGGGCTCTAAACCCATTTCTAGGCTCACTCGGCCTATGGGACATATGCTGGCCTGAATGTATCCTCATTTAGTTTTGCCCTGAAGGTATAGCCCATTTTATTTTTCTTGACTTGAATGTGGGGCCGATTTTTTTCAGAGTTGGACTGTATATTTGTATATAAGCACGTAGATCGTGCGGAATCTGTAATCTATAATTTATTTATTTATAAATTAGCAAATATGGCCTTGACCTAGGATAAACAACTCTATTTTAAAATAAAAAATGTTAGAAACTGATAGGAGCCGAGGAGGGTACGGAAAATGCTAGTTATTGGCTTGCAGTCTTCTAATCTCGTAATAAAGTCCTTGGAGTCATTTCTTTGGTTTAAAGACGGAGTAAAACTTAAATTCTTAGGTGGTTAGTGTCTTGAACCCTTAAGTGACTTAGGAGCTTACTGACCAAATAAAACAGTGTAGTGACAACTCCCATCCAATTAGGTCACAAGCATACATGGACTAACAGAATTCTAAATTGAGGGCGGAGGCTTAAAAATCACGTTCATCGCGACACCTGCTAATGAGGAAAACTCAGAATTTCTTGATCTTAAATCGAAGGAAATGTTACCGTAACATGATACTCCCGGTCAATAAGTTAATGACGCTAAAGTCAGAAGAAATTGCCATAGAGGAGAGAACACGTACTTCCAGAATCCGAAAGCTAAAGAAATTACGATGGGGGAGAAGACTTCCAATTTAGACCCACAACTTGCCTTTATTCCTCGATATGGACTTTTCAAGGACCATAAAGGCAAATCTCTAATTTCCAAGAAGAACCTCTAGAAAATTCTTGGAGATATCCCCATCCATGCAATTGGGTTGAGTAGACCAGAAATTGCATCTGGATCACCGATTCCGTAGATTATGTATGCTCAGCATTAATAATAAATATATAATAATAAAGAGTTATATTTATTTAATTAGGTCATGGAATTCCTGGAAACATATAAAATAAAAATAGAACTGTAATATATGATTGCTCGCTGATCATATGGACTGAATTTTTGTAGGCCGACCGAAGTATGATCCAAAATTTTACCCTGAAGAATGGAAAATCTGTTGCGGAATGATTACGTAGTTGAGAGTTTTATATGAACCTTCTTATCCGTGGATGTAGCGAAAATACAATACCTTGCGGGAACTATGTATACCGTGTGTACTTTATCTATATTTTCTTGTTCACGGATGGACTCCAGATGTCATAATTAGGATGGTTCCACGAAAATGTTCTCCTTAAATGTTGAATGACTCATGTTTGATACGATTGCATATATAATACCATTTTCTCAAATTATATCTGACCAAAAAAATATTAAACATAAAAAATAGGGTATAGCGTAATGGCGCATGCCATAACCTGTTCGATACCTAGTGAGACTAGTAGTGCACCTTTACTAATTATTTCTTCCAAGATTGCGACAACAATGTCTCCCCTTAAAAAAGGTTTCAGATTCAAGTCTTATATAGAGAAAATTCATGATTGAGAGAGTCTTATCTTTTAATGGGCTGACTCGGCTTCAATTGGATTAGTCGGGATATTAGTTTACACACGACATTTGAAAAATAACACAGAAAGACACGACTTTCGAATTTAGTTGCGAATCTAGTATGCTGTTAAATTTTCGACTAAATATAACGGTAACGGCTGACGTGGACTTAACGGTGCCACGTGGCACAATATTATTGGACAAGTGAACTCCACACTATTTCATTTAATAAAAAAATAATTCAAAAAAAAAAAAGAAAAATGGTGGAAAAGGGGACGGGGTCTGCTGTGGTGGCGAACCCAGTGGTCACCACCCTCCAATCGGGGTCGCCGACCACCCCTGCTATGGCCAACGACCTCGATTGGGTGGATAGTGGCCGCAGTCGAGGCCCCTACAACCGGAATAAAAAAAGCCCCAATTTCGAGCCTCTTTCTATTTCGACAGTGAGGGCCTCGATTGCGGCGACCACCACTTCAATCGGGGTCGCCAACCACAACAGAAGTGGTCGGCGACAGCAGAGGATTTGGGGGGAAGGGAGGGTGGCGGCCGCCAGCGTGACTACCACTGCCGACCCCTCCCCTTTCTTCCGTTTTTTTCTTTTTAATTTAGTTTAAATTATTAGAATTATTTGTATTGAATAAAAAGATGTGGAGTCCACTCCTCCAATAATATTGTGTCATGTGACACCATTAAGTCAATGTCAGCCGTTATCATTACATTTAGGATAAATTGCACTTGTAGTCCAAAAAGTTTTACAAATATTTCAATATGGTACAAAAAGTTTTTTTGCTACTTGATGGTACAAAATGTTTCAAAGTTGTTTCAATATAGTACAAACCGTCAAGCTGTCCTTTACAAGACTGTAAATTTTGCACCATCATGTAACTTACGTAAAACATTTTGTACTATTAAGTTATAATTTCAAAACATTTTGCACCATCATGTAACGTCCCACAAAAATCGGTTTTGCACCAACAGCGTCGGCTTGACGGCGTCAATGGTGAGATGACGGTTTGTACTATACTAAAACAACTTTGAAACATTTTGTACAGTCAAGTAGCAAAAAAAACTTTTTGTACCATATTGAAATATTTGTAAAATTTTTTGGACCACCAGTGCAATTTACCCTTATATTTAATGGAAAATTTAACTGCATGCTATATTCATAACAAATATTATGTATTTCTATGCTATTACTCAAAGTTTGTGATAGAATCAGAAAAAAGAAAAAAGAAAAAAAAAAGAAGAGAGAGAGAGAAGACGGTAAAAGTCGTGCTTTTTTTTTTTGGATGATATACTCATAAAACAACGTACGAAAAAGGTCATTAGGTTTCAGGGATGAACCCGACAGGAAGCTTCTTGTGAACTTCGTTCGAAACCCCGCGAGCCGCATTATTGTACGTAACCGTACAACATGTTCAAATTGTCAAACTACACACGCATATATATATATATATATATATATATATCCTTGTGTGCGTTCGTGTGTTTAACTAACCTCATTCAGTCATTCTCCTCAAAAAATATATTCTAGCTAGCTCCACGATTCATCCCCTTTCCTTCAAACGCTTAGAGAGAATGTCCTCCCCCCTCGGTCTTAAGGACTTGCGTCGGGTTTTTGACAACCTTGATAAGAATGGCGACGGGCTCTTGAGTACTGAGGAGCTGAACTGGCTCCTCAACATGATCGGCCACATACACAGCCTCGAAGAGCTTGAGTCTTCCATCGGGAAATCGAGTGTCGACTTTCACGAGTTCTTGATCTTCTACAACTCCATCTCGGACAAAAGCAACGGGAGCATCGCCATTGGAGAGGAGGCTGACTCCAGGGAAAACATCGAACTGGAGACCGATCAAGAGGATGACCTTTTCCAGGCTTTCAAAGTGTTCGATCTCAATGGTGACGGATTCATTTCTACCGAGGAGCTCCAGAGTGTGCTCTCGAGGTTGGGAATGTGGGACGAGAGGAGCGGCAGAGACTGCGGGAGAATGATCAATGCATACGATACCAATAGGGACGGGCTGCTCGATTTTCTGGAGTTTAAGCATATGATGTTGTTTACAGTTTCTTGATTCATAATGATATACACTTAATTGATATTATTCCCTCTTTACTCATCACATCCATATATTGATTATCAAAATTTTAATGGGGAAAGATATGCAATTTTGGATTGAATTTTCTTAAAGGAACTGGTTTTAATAATTAAACGTATTTGTTCTCATCAATACCATTATAAGGTTAATTTTCTTTCTCTTTTTGCCTATCATACGTTACTTCCAAGCTCACGACGCTATTGTAACCCTAAAAAGAGATTGGTAAAGCACTTAATTTTAAAGGTTTAACTACTCATCATTTTAAATGTACGTGAAAATCTTAAATAATTGAACCTTATAATATTACTAGTATTCTATTCCGTGCGTTGCATAGGTTTATTATTGCATACCTAATATCATTTTTATGGGAATTACTCACACTTTTAACAAAATATTTCTTATTGATAAAAACAATAATTAATTTGAATTTAAAACAGTAATTTTCAATAAAATTATACTAAATATAAATAAACTGATAATAATGTTACAACTAATTGTCTTATATATCCAATATGAATTAAATTCACGTTGAGAGAGTTTTACCTCTTAATAAACTGACTCGGCTCAATTGGATTAGTTGGGAACCAATTGGGCTTACGGATACTAGGATTCACACAGAAAATATTATATTAGTTCGAAAGAGCTTGCACTTGGATATATTAAATTGTGTATTATACCATAGATATCATGTGGATATGTGCATACGATAATTAATAATATAAAATTGTAATTATATAAGTAATTTAAAAATATATATCGTATTTTAGATGTCTATCATATCAAATATAGTGCTTAAAGTAATAGAAAAATATAAACTATTTTTGAATTATTCGATAATTTTATAACATAAGAAAGTTTAATAAAAATTATTTATCAATAAAGCAAATTTATGAATCTAGCCTTATTAAATATAACCCTATTAATTATTTTTAGGAGTCAATTTTACTTGTGCTGGTATACACATAATAAGATTCTTATGATTAGCAAAAATAATTGTAATGTACTCATACGATTAATAATGACCGATTATATATATTATGGATGTATGTGTGCCATATATGATGCATATGTTGTTGAATTATGAGAAAAAATATGAAAAAGTAATGAATAATTGAGATAATGTAATGATTCTGTTGTTGAATTGTGAAAAAAGTAATGAATAGTTTGGATAGTTTAGTATTAAAAATTGAATTGAATGGTTAAAAAAATTAAAGAAAAAGGGAAAAGTAATAACTATTTTGTTGAATTGAAAATAAGTGGAGTTAAGTGGAGTATAATTAAAAAAATTTAAAAAACTAAAGGGGCCTACACAATTATATTTTCTCTCACAATTATTACTTTCTCCTATATTATCAACAATTCATTACTTTCTCTCATATTCACGACTCACACTGACTTGAGCGTTGGATAAGAAAATCGGGCACCACCTCGGATCTCCCCTTGTGCAGGTGTTTGAGGTTGAACATGGGCTGTGGATCCATTTTCTTCATCAACGAGATGCACGTGAATTACTCGTAGCTTGGACCCGAATTTCGTGGTCCTAACACATGCTTAGACGGAGACTCAACATGGGAAACATATGATTAATGGTCCAAACAAATTCAATAAACATTTTGCCTGTGCGCAATTATTATATTGAATAATATTCGTCCAAAAATAATAAGGAAAAAAATTGAGGCAGGCTAGTATTACTTTTTTTTCTATTACAATAGGAGGCTCATGCCTTAGTACAAGGAAATAAAAATGAAATCTAAATAAAGGGGTACGGGTAGTCCCACTGATAAGAATTGAACCTGGAACCTCTAGGTTACCAAGTGAGGGTGTTAGCCACTGCACTACACTCCATTTCTCGATATTCAGGCTAGTATTACTTTGAGTGGGGGAAAGATAGGAGAGAGTATATATGTATATATATCTAGCAAAAAAAATACATATCTATACAAATCATTTAAGGAGGCTCGTGAGTCTATTAAGATATAATGGGGGCACTAGCACGAGATATATTCACCGTGACTCATCGGGATTGGACAGTGATGGTCGAGCGCGTCTTTCGTGAAAGAAGTCACTATGCGAATTGGCTTTTATGCTCACTCTACCGGTCGTCCATAGACATGGTATTTGTCCACTTGGGCTCCATTTCTTGTTATTTGGTGGTGTTATAAGGCCATCATACCTTGTTATAGTATTGTTTGACCTATTTTTCTATTGAACTGGGGTCTCGGACCCAAATTCACCACCATGCCTCATTATTGCATTATTTGAGTTATTTTTTATTGAACTCGGGCCTCGGCCTCAAATTCACCAAAAAAAAGGGAAAAAAAAGAGAAGAAAAACTATAAAAAAAAATGGGACACAAAAGGGGATAAATAGTCTCATTGACAAACGAGTATTAAACATGGAACCACTTGATTTCAGGTAATTGAGTGTCACGGGACTGGACTATACCTATTTATCAATTTTCATGTTTAAGTCTAGCCTTATAAGGGGAGAAGCCAATTCGACTTTTCTTTGGTTCTTTGATTGAAATGGTTGAGACTTTTCTGGTGATGATTGAGATGTGAGTTGAAGAATCGTAAAACTCTATCGCAATCTATTTAAAGTCATCCTTATTCAAAGATTGCATCATTGCTCATGTGAGATTCGATATATTTTCGAGAAAAGAATTTAGAACTCGACCTGAAGCAGGGAAAATGTTGATGATTTTTATCATAATAGAAATACTTTCCTTTATTCTTATTATCTACTATTACATCCACGACCGTTATTTGTAATACCGAAATTCGATATATCTTTATTTTTATTGTGGAGATATTTTCTTATGTGATTTTTTATGTAGAGGATACAGATTTGATGTTAAACTGACCTACATCTTGATTGTTGTTAGTGAATGCAGCCAGGGATATTTTTGGCTTAAAAGCCAAATAAGTCCAACCTATTTGGTTATTCTTTAAGCCAAAAAAATAAGAAAAATCGAATAATCTAATTTAGAGAAAGTGGCCAGGCTCTTGCTTAAAAATCTAGAGGTTCTATGTTCTATTCTCACATCAATAAGATTACACATGCCTCTTTGTTTGCTCTTCCTCTAAAACGGACAAAAAACCGACCTAATATTACTCAAGTATGAATAGCGCAAATTTGACTATGTTTTGACCATTTAGGTACACACCTACATATATTAAAACGTAAATGAAAAGAAGCATGTTAGAAGAGAAGTTTGGTGCAGTGGCATTGCCTTTGACTTGAATTGGTTTTAGTTGGACTTTTGCTAGTGAGACTTTCCGTACCTCTTGATTTCCCCTTCTCCTTAGTTCGTGTGTAATCATAATAACCAAAAAAACAAGAAGGGACGCTTTTGCAAACATATAAAAAGAGGGAGGCCCAAGAGAAAATGGGCTGAAAGAAGTTACAACAGTTGACCTCCGAAAGTTTAGGGTTTCGATGGCCCCCGGAAACGACGGGGCTCCGGCTGAGGAGGGAACCAGTCAATGCGGTGTCGCCGGTTCGTCTCCGAAGCCCGATGAGCCGAACCCTTGCTGCCCAACAGTGCCGGCCGAGAGCGACCCTTGCGAAGGCAGTTCCGGCGCCGCCGTGGGTTTCCGGACTTACAAGCGGCGCAAGCTACTGGAGAAGTCGAGTTCCGCCACCAGGAGCGGGCAGGAGGGGACGCCGAACACCGACGGGACGGTTCAGCTGGAAACTCAGGTTTGCATTGTGCTTTTGAGGCCTAATTGTGCGGGGAATTCTTTTTTGCGTTGACGAGGATGCGGCTGTTGAGTCGCCATTTCAAGAATTTGCCAGCATGAGTCGTCAGTTCGAGGAGTTAATCTTGTCGAATTTCGCTAGTAGTTGGACATTTGGCCGAGGAACGAGTCTTGAACTGTGGAATTCAAGTCAGTTGTAAGTACGAATCATTCGGCGATGGTGTTGCCGTGTCAAATTCTGCAAATTATTCGGGAAGTAAGGCTGAAGGATGAGTCAGTAATTGCAAGACCAAATCTGTTCATGCCTAGAGTCTTGAAGGTCTGTCTGACTCGTAAGGTCAAGGTTGGCCAAGTCCATATTTGCTTATGCTTTAAATGAAGCAGCCATATGAGGCAGGAAATTAGAGAATTGAGAAATTGAAGTAAGGACTGTTGTTTTATGTTCGATGTGGTTGAAGAATGTAGCACATGTCATTTAATGTCATAAAAAAATTCGGGTCCTTCACCTAATGGATATTAAGAGGCTGGCTCATTTCTCGTTGATAATATCTATTTGAAAGATTATCTTTCTGTGAGATTCTCCATTGCCCTGCTGCAGTTTCTCATAGTTTATGCTCAGGGTCTATGTTTGGTTCCTTGCAGACTTCTAAGGAACTGCAAGATAGAGCTTCAGAAGGCACTGTATTTGAAGAAGTTCATGCCTCCACATTAGCTTCTCACGGAGCTGCTGATGATCTTAGCGATTCTACACACGGGCAATGGTGCAAAGTTGTGTTGGAGCAGATAAACCATTCATTGAGTGAGGGCGGGGGTCTAGCAGGATGCATTAAGAAAGCAATCCAACATTCGCTTGACATTAATAGTACAAAAATTAAGGTTTGGGGAACAACATATTCTCATTGATCTTGGTCTTGCCTTTCACCTCTTTCTCATCCTCCTATTTAACGCATGGTATATTATAAATTGTTTAGGAACCTGTATTCATGTCTGATGGAAGGCCTGGACATGCTGCTCAGGCAGGGTGGATGTGTAATGGTTTTGCAGCTAAGGGTGCTGGATGTACATTGAACGGCTCCTCCGATGAATTCAATCAAGACTCAATGAATGAGACGTGTCTACGCGCTTTCTACAATGTTATAATATCTGGAAAGTTTAATCTGTTGTGTAAGCTTCTGTCTGAAAATTTTCAAGGAAGCAAGATTGATCGTTTATTGGACTTCGGACTCATTGACTCAAGGATGAAGGAAGGGATTTATAAACACTCACCTGCACGTTTCTCTTCAGACTTTGAGCAGGTGATGTACTTGCTTAGTGAATTTCCAAGTTTTGTCTATGATTTGCTTCACACTTTCTTTAAATGGCCAAGTTAATGATCTTCAAAGGATAGACAATAGCCTCCTTTTGCTGTCAAGGAAATGTTGTTAGCTGACATATTGTTATTGTGCTACATGGATTTGGCTTTTCCTGACGTCTTCTCGTGCCTCTGGCTGTCCCAGGAAAACCTTTTGCTTGCACTGGCTACTCTTTGTATTAATCACATATGGACTTTATTCTGCTTCTGCATTAGTGCATTTGTTTGAATACGAGTCTACATATATAGCTTCAGGATATTGATTTCTTAGTAGCACATTTGTTTTATAAACCAGAATTGAAAAGAGGTAATCTTATCTTGAGCATATTTTGCAGGTTTGGCGAAAGCTTGAAGGGATTGGTATTCAGTTGCTTTCTCTTGCAAAGGGTCTTGCAGACCTATCTAGAATTCCTTGTCATGAACATGTGAGACAAGTTATGGTACTGTTTTCTTCTTTATGCTCCACCGTTTTCCATCAGAAATAGCTGGTCATGTATGTGTGTGTGTGTGCGTGCCATTTGCAGAAGTTGTCTTAAAATATGTTGTCGCACTATTGTGGCAGTGTCATCCGTAGACCTCAGTCTCTCCCTCTCTTTTTCTTTGTTATGATCCTCTTGTCCTTATGTGAAAAAAGCAACGGAGTGCACATCTGGTAGAGAACATAATGAGGTTGAGATACTATAGCAAATTCATATTCTACAGAAATAATGTTTATGCTTAGGACTATAGTTTCTTAGCTAGTATTACTCAGAAAGCAGATATTCCAACATTTTCGGCCATTTAGTCTCTTGTGTGGACAGAAGCCTGCTGGCAGTGTCTAGAGCAGACCAAGAAAAGATTACTTCATTTCTGTTTGTAGGTCCTTTAATTAATTGGCTGATAACATGATATGGTTATAGGTTGATATTTATATATGGAGTAATAGGATTTACAGATATTTCTTTGCCCTGATTGCCTTATTCTTTAGATTTTGTGCATTTTCATCGGACTTCACCGGTGCAAAAAGGAAAAATATAAAATAAAATAAAATAAAAGGCCATCAGGATTGGATGTTGCTCAGGCTTTCCTCATGTACTGCAGACTTGGTTTTGTTGACTGTTTGAATGAAAAGTAATTTGCTTGCTGCATGCTAGGTACATGCCCAAGATCCTCAGCGTGATACCAAATTGGAACAAGCAGGGGATTGGAGTGTGTTCAAGGACTGCACTTGTAGACGTTGTGGTGAGAGAGCACATGGGAGGGAATGCTTAATATGCGACTCATGTGAAGACATGTACCATGTTTCTTGTATTGAGCCTGCAGTAGAAGAGATTCCCCCACGGAACTGGTATTGCACCCAATGCATTTCATATGGAAAAAGACCGACTCACGAGAACTGTGTTGTGTGCGAGAGGTTATGCAGTTTGAAAACTGACTTCACTAGTGTCGGCGAGAAAATAGCTTTGAGTAACAGGGAGAAGGATTTGGCATGTAGCAATGATGATGATAGTAGCAAGCCATTGCAGAATTCTTTGGGTCTCTGCAACACATGTGGGAGTGACATGTTTGAAGATGAAATTATCAGAGAATGTGGTCACTCTCTTTGTCCTCATGGGAATTACCATGAGAGATGCTTGACTGCAAAGCAATTGAAGTCTTATGCCTCCTACTGGTACTGCCCTTCTTGCCTCTGCCAAGCGTGTCTCTCAGATCAGGATGACGATAAGATCGTCTTGTGTGATGCGTGTGATCAGGCATATCACATCTACTGCGTGAAACCCCCCCTAAGTAAGATTCCGGTGGGGAAGTGGTTTTGCAGCAAATGTGAGGCTGGGATCCAAGCAATTCTCCGGGTTAAGAGGGCCTGCGAGGGTGTAAAAGTAAAGGGTAAACGCGGGAGGAAGAAAATCAAAGACAGAGTGGTACATCGAGGCAAGGGAAAGAGAATAAAGGAAGAAGCTGGTGAGGGATCAAGCAAAGGAGGAGGAATGGACATGCTCCTTAATGCAGCAAAGACTCTGAACTTCGAAGAGAACCTTGCTGCTGTCAGGATAAAGGGTTGAGATGGACTGAAAGAAAACAACTGCAAAGGTAATACCAACCTTGTACTATTGATTTTGTAATCTTTGGTGTGCTTGACGATAACCAGCTTCTGCTGAGAGTGTTTGGGGGAAGAACCAGATGCGATAGGTTAGTAAACTGTTTAGGTTTTTGGCTGACTTGTAGCTGCTTGGGGAAAAATGTAGATTGGTTTGACGAAGGGGAACTGACATCCATTCATTACCTTAGAATTGTATGTGGTGGATAGGCTCGATAGCGAGCTAACTTTGTATTCAATTGTATGACTGGAAGCTAATGTGGTAACGGACCAGCATACATTCTTTGGTTCAAATCAATTCAAATGATCAGTCTTTCATGTGAACATCTTGTGGACGTCTAGCCATCTTTCATGTAAATTGACTTGAGCAACTGCAGACCGTTGGTGAGTCTAGCTATCGTTGTCGATGTCTGGTTCTGTTTCTGTTGCTACCGTGTTTCATTTTGCATTCTCTTAGGTCGATCAAAAGATCATTGTGTAAATCGTATCCATGAGGAAGTGGCTTGCTGCGCATGGATCAGAACTTCATGGATTAATGTATAGATCTTGTTATAATCCGGCCTTGCCCATCATTTTTCTTCAATCCAAACATTGTGTCCGGTGACCTGAACAAATTAAGCGCTGTCAAACAAGCGACCTGAAACAAAATCTTCTCCGTGGAAATTAAATGATGTACCCATTACACGTACTCAAGATATATCCCAGATATTGAAGCATTAGATTGGAATTTAGAATGCTCGATGATATTTGGAGTAATCGGGGATACTTCGAGTGGGTAAAATGCCAATCTATCATTTATTTAAAAGAAATAATTGAGTTTGGTAAATTACCAACAAATAAAGGTTATGTTTGATTGGAATTGAAATAATAATTAATGAAATAAGTTCTTAACTTTGAATGAAGCGAGAACCGTCAAATGCTCCTATAAAACATTGCTTGATATACCGGAAAACTATTAAGTGCTAATAAAGAACATTACTCAATAAGGCTGATGTTCGTCATTTCTAGCATGAAAATTTTTATATATTATTTATTTTTTATAATTTAAACAAATAAATATGATTTTGAGAATCAAAAAACAGGAAAGAGAATGACAAAGGGAGGGGTGTGTTGGCTTCCATGC
This sequence comes from Punica granatum, assembly GCF_007655135.1. Classification (NCBI taxonomy): domain Eukaryota; kingdom Viridiplantae; phylum Streptophyta; class Magnoliopsida; order Myrtales; family Lythraceae; genus Punica; species Punica granatum. Next base: position 12,815,941 of record NC_045134.1, on the reverse strand, counting down.
CCTCCCTATGCCGCCCAAAAAATGGTGGTCAGTTGACAAGCCACCACTGCTTGTATCTCGCACCTAATAGGGAGGTGAGGAAATGAAAGATGGTGCTAGCTGATTGATGAGCCACCACACCAAGGTCCTCTCCTTTTAGCCGTTCCTACCTCGTCTCTTCTGAAAGGCCCTCTCCTTTCACCAAAGGTGATCGTTTAGTAATTTCAACTTTCAAGTATACTCCCATGTGATTTGATAATTTCAAAGCTAGGTTCAAATCTCATCTATGCATTTGTCTCAAAATATTTGCTAGAAGTGTGATTTTTGGTTTGGTGTTGGTTGTTCAGTTCGTTTCACTTCGTACACAGTTTAACATGAGAGTTCGAGTTCGGTATTTGTTCCATTTGAGTAAAGTTTCAGGTTCGAGTATTATGAATGAAAAAAAATGCACGTTGTGAAGGCTGTATCTTTGAGTAGGCAAACCCATCTCGAGCTAAATTAGTCATGGTCATGATTATTAAATTTGCGAATTAATTTGTAGATTCGTACCAATTTAAGTATTTAAAGGGTGCATTTGAATTGAGATTTGCGAGTCCATCGATTCTACATTCAGGCTTTTCAAAGAAAAATTTCAGATATCTTGGGTTAGCCCAATCTAATAAATTGTAGGTCAGCCCAAAACATTCTTCCAGTTCAATTAGATAATTAGATCAGATTCAAAATTGTTTCCCTTTACTTTCTCTTTTATTCAAAACTGTTGGGAATTATAATCCCACATATAAAAAATGAAAGAATAACCATGAGTTTATATGAGACTTGAATATCAACACTTATCAGTTTAAGCTTTTAAGTGAATATGGGTTCAGGTCCGTATAAGTCAAATGAAATTCAATATGGTATCAAAGCCTAGGTTACGCGTATGCGCATCCACGTGCATGTACAAACCCACACCACGCCAGACCTAATATATGTCCAAGTGCAACCTAGAGTGCGCCTCGTGTTAGTGTCCCCCCTTGCCCGAGCAGGGAAGATGATCTCGGCTCGAGGTCAATTGTTGAGGGCGGGTGTTTAATAGAACGTTACGATGTGCAGGCAGAAATAGACTACACATTGCACGTGAGAGCCGGTATTGAGAATTATAATCCCACATTGAAAAAATGAAAGAATAACCATGAGTTTATATGAGGTTTAGGCACCAACACTTATCAGCTTGAACTTTTAAGTTGATATGGACCTAGATCTATATAACCCCAATGTAAATTTAATATCGTATCAGATTGGGTTACGCTTCCGCGTACCCACGTGGGCTCACACTACGCCGACCCATTATCGAGAGCAGCCAAAAGAGCATCTCGTGTTAGTTCTCTCTCGCTCGAGCATGGAAGGTGAGCTTGGCTCGAGTTAGTTGTTGAGTCGGGTGTTTAATGGCATGTGACAACATGTAGACAGAAATAGACCACACATTGCACGTGAGGGTGAGTGTTAGGAATTATAATCTCACATAGAAAAAAATTAAAGAATAACTATGAGTTTATATGAGACTTGAGTACCAACACTTATCAACTTAAGCTTTTAAGTGGATATAGGTCTAGATCCGTATAAATCCAGTAAAAATTTAATAAAAACCCAATTCGTCGTACATAGAGGTTTCAAAACCCCAAATAAAAAAGTCTCCTAGCCTTCCCTTGTTCTTTCTTGCCGTAACGCGATCGCAGTAGCCAATCGCTAGTGGCTGCCCATGAGTTCCCGTCTATCATCACCCAATTCTCGTCTCGAGTAGCTCGTGACCATGAGTTCACCTATCGTGCAGAATCTGCTTGGACTATTTTGGATTTATATGGGCTTATATTTATATTTACAATATGTTTAAGTATTCATATTTAATTTATTTTATGAGTAAGAAATATATATTCAATGCCCATGCCTAAAATTACATGGTTTGTAAATTCACGAATTTACGAATCGAATGTAGTAAATTCGATTCTATATGCGTCCCACCGAATCTGCACGAATTCTCGAATTTGATAACCTTGGTCATGGTCCGGTGAACTTCTAGATACTAGGGCAAACATTGAAACCCTCCCAACTTATCATCGTAAGCACGAAAATTCTAGTGACGCAATGAGTAAATGCTAACTTAGACTTTAATTCTTAAAAAAAAAAAAAAATTTAGACTTTAAGCGGAAGTGACTTTATTTTTCCAAAAGAAGGTGACTTTATTTATTATTCAGATGAGTTTAATTTGACCATAAGTCTAATTCAATTAAGCGTTAGAAAGTTGTTCCTCTTTCGGTGCTGTACTTATATTCGAGAGAAGTGGGTTCAGATTTAAGCTAATATTGTTTGAAGTTTGAACGGATAAAAGCTGATTCCTCCCCTCAATCCTTTCCGACAAATTTATTCTCCTGACATGAAAAGGGTGTCGCTAAAGAGGTAGCTTGGAGTCCAAACAAACTGGGGGTATTGCACAATATGACGTCATTAATATAAATAAAATTCGCTATATATTGCGTCAAAAAGTGATGGCCCGCCAACCTACAAATATTCCACGTCGAAGCAACCCAACCTTCTAGGCAAAAATGTTTTTTTTTTTTTTGCTTTTTTTGGTATACACAAGGCAAACATGTTTTGGTAGGGAAGGGTATGGGCGTAATCACTTTCAAATATTTGTATCATACGATTAAAATAAATTATATTTATTTGTAATAAATTATTAGGAATTTTAGTAAATTACAAAAATTTCGAAATATATACCCTTCTTTTTTTTTCCGGTGATAATATATACCCTTCTTTCGAAGTAAAGTACAAGTATTTCTAAAAGTTAAATGTTTGATAAATTAATAATCGAAAAAAATTTGATAAATTACTCAATTTTGTATGCAAATGTTCAGTTAGGTATTAGATTTTTATCGTGCAATAACCAATTTTGTGAATTGTACCATAGTATTTCCTACTTAACATCAAATGTGGAGGTTTTTACAAAAGAACCGGCCATTCAACAAATTTTCCGTCCCCATCATCGTATTTAAATTTTTAGGAACGATCATGACTTCAGCACTTTGAATTTATGCCAATTTCGCGGCAGCTCAGTAATAAGGGCAGCAATCGACAAAACAATAATTAGACTGCCAAGATTGGGTTGGTTTTAACATAACTATATGACTTCCTAGTTTTATCGACACGCTTGCCGGATTATGAAAGAAGGTTACGTAATTATATATCTCGGATAGCCTATCACGTATCCTCATTCGGCTATTCTCGGTCCACCCTTTGCCAAACGTGGCCAGTGGTTATTTTATTTTATTTTTTGGATTATTCGATAAGCGATTATCTTATTAAGCACCTAAAATATATCAAGTACTCTTTGTAAGGCTCCGCAGAGCAGAAAAGAAAACAATAAGAAAACTAACTCTACATCAAAATTGTAAGGCAACGAGACATTAGTTTAGGTGTTCGAGTTTGAACAACTTGAATAGAAATGGGACATATTTGCTCATGTCATTGATGTCCAGTACTTGGTGTACTCTCTCCATTAGCGTCAACAAGGTAATTTTTTTTTTAAAAAAAATACTGTGTGGAGCATCCGCAGTGGGGCCCAATTTCTGGGTCAATTGGTCCAAGTGGCAATTGGCCCGGCCACGAAATGGCCTCCCTCTGCGGAAGCCTTCGGCGCGTGGCAGGCATGGGGACCACGCCGGTCAGCCCTTTTGTCCATTTTAGTTTTTTTTTTATAATGGCAATTTTTTAAATAATTGCAATTTAAATTGAGAAATAAAAATAAATATTAAATAATTGAAGTTTTAATTAAAATTGGCAAATTAAAATCAAATGGGGACCACAAGAGTGCCACAAAATGGGACTTACATTACAATAGGAGTGCAGTTTTTTTTCTTGAGTCCCACTTTGCTTATTTAGCCGCATGTAGGGCCCCCAAAAGGGGAATTGGCCCTTGCACCGCGGATGCTCTATTATATATCTAGAAGCTCAATGACTAGGGTTAATAAAGTTCGAACTGAGTCAACTCACTAAAGAATATAATTCTCTTAACATGGATTTTCTCAATATATTAGGCATTTTCATGGATCTTAATTCATAACAATCACCCATGCATATGCTTATGTCTTTTTCATTATTGTTGGGAATTATAATCCGACATTGAAAAGATAAAAGAACAATCATTGATTTATATGAGACTTGGGTACCACTACTTATAAGCTTGAACTTTTAAGTAGAAATGGATCCAAACCCTGTATGAGTCCAAGGAAATTCAATAATTATGAAGGAATTCATGTTGTAATATCATGTACACATGGGGATTCCTGTAACGGGCTTAGGCCCCGTTATATCATCGAAAAAGAGGATTCCGTAATGATATGCGTTCAGAGCCTACTTTTATGCATTTTCGATTCCTCTACATCTTCACTTTCTACGTTTAATTTTTTTTCATTCTCAAAAGAGAGGACTCCTCGTGCCACTGCCAAAAGAATATTCCAAGCAAGTTTGATCCTTCAACTCCGAATCCTGCGATTCCTTTTCGCCAAGTGAGGAACGATATTGCTTCACATGCACACGCGCCCCTCTCTCTCTCTCTCTCTCTCTTTCTCTCTCTCTCTCTCTCTCTCTCTCTCTCTCTCTCTCTTTCTCGTGAAATCGATGGTGTAAGAAAGGAATGCTGAGCCCTGAGAGGGTTCCATCTTCGTTCACTAAGTCCCTTACTTCAATCCTCTATATATACCTGGTATGCTCATATTAGAAGCTGTAAACCACTTAGCTGCTGCAGTAAGGTATATTTGTTATAAAGAGTAAGGCAAGTAGGGGGATGGAGAAGCAGAGCATTCACGGGGACAACAACAAGCTTCGGGATAAGTTGGCAGAGGAAGTAAGAGGAGTCGGCTTCAGTAAATACAAGAAGGAAGGAGGTCTGACTCCACCGACGAGGAAGTCTGTGAAGTGGATGGTGATCAAGAAAATTGCCGATGTCGTTGTCTCCTCCTACAATAATGTAGACAGTGCCAATGACGCAGAGATGGAGACCGGAAGGGAGAGGATATAAATGAAGTATGGCCCAAACAATTAACTAGAAGTTTGTGTTTGATGTCCGTATTTTATAGGCCTAGGTCCGTATAAACCCAGTAAAAATTTAATAAAAACCCTACTCGTCGTGCATAGAGGTTTCAAAACCCCAAATAAAAATGTCTCCTAGCCTTCTCTTGTTCTTTCTTGCCGTAACGCGATCGCAGTAGCCAATCGCTAGTGGCTGCTCATGAGTTCCCATCTATCATCACCCAATTCTCGTCTCGAGTAGCTCGTGACCATGAGTTCAACTATCGTGCATAATCTGCTTGGACTATTTTGGATTTATATGGGCTTATATTTATATTTACAATATGTTTAAGTATTCATATTTACATGGTTTGTAAATTCACGAATTTACGAATCGAATGTAGTAAATTCGATTCTACAGGCGTCCCACCGAATCTGCACGAATTCTCGAATTTGATAACCTTGGTCATGATCCAGTGAACTTCTAGATAATAGGGCAAACATTGAAACCCTCCCAACTTATCATCGTAAGCACGAAAATTCTAGTGACGCAATGAGTAAATGCTAACTTAGACTTTAATTCTTAAAAAAAAAAAAGAATTAGACTTTAAGCAAAAGTGACATTATTTTTCCAAAAGAAGGTGACTTTATTTATTATTCAGATGAGTTTAATTTGACTATAAGTCTAATTCAATTAAGCGTTAGAAAGCTGTTCCTCTTTCGGTGCTGTACTTATATTCGAGAGAAGTGGGTTCAGATTTAAGCTAATATTGTTTGAAGTTTGAACGGATAAAAGCTGATTCCTCCCCTCAATCCTTTCCGACAAATTTATTCTCCTGACATGAAAAGGGTGTCGCTAAAGAGGTAGCTTGGAGTCCAAACAAACTGTGGGTATTGCACAATATGACGTCATTAATATAAATAAAATTAGCTATATATTGCGTCAAAAAGTGATGGCCCGCCAACCTACAAATATTCCACGTCGAAGCAACCCAACCTTCTAGGCAAAAATATTTTTTTTTTTGCTTTTTTTTGGTATACACAAGGCAAACATGTTTTGGTAGGGCAGGGTATGGGCGTAATCATTTTCAAATATTTGTATCATACGATTAAAATAAATTATATTTATTTGTAATAAATTATTAGGAATTTTAATAAATTACTAATAAAAGTAGTAAATTACAAAAATTTTGAAATATATACCCTTCTTTCGATGTAAAGTACAAGTATTTCTAAAAGTTAAATATTTGATAAATTAATAATGGAAAAAAATTTGATAGATTACTCAATTTTGTATGCAAATGTTTAGTTAGGTATTAGATTTTTATCGTGCAATAACAAATTTGTGAATTGTACCATAGTATTTCCTACTTAACTTCAAATGTGGAGGTTTTTACAAAAGAACCGGCCACTTCAACAAACTTTCCGCCCCCATCGTATTTAAATTTTTAGGAATCGATCATGATTTCAGCACTTTGAATTTATGCCAATTTCGCGGCAGCTCAGTAATACGGGCAGCAATCGACAAAACAATAATTAGACTGCCAAGATTGGATTGGTTTTAGCATAACTATATGACTTCCTAGTTTTATCAACGCGCTTGCCGGATTATGAAAGAGGGTTACGTAATTATATATCTCGGATAGCCTATCACGTATCCTCATTCGGCTATTCTTGGTCCGCCCTTTGCCAAATGTGGCCAGTGGTTATTTTATTTTATTTTTTGGATTATTCGATAAGCGATTATCTTATTAAGCACCTAAAATATATCAAGTACTCTTTGTAAGGCTCCGCAGAGCAGAAAAGAAAACAATAAGAAAACTAACTCTACATCAAAATTGTAAGGCAACGAGACATTAGTTTAGGTGTTCGAGTTTGAACAACTTGAATAGAAATGGGACATATTTGCTCATGTCATTGATGTCCAGTACTTGGTGTACTCTATCCATTAGCGTCAACAAGGTAATTTTTTTTTTAAAAAAAATACTGTGTGGAGCATCCGCAGTGGGGCCCAATTTCTGGGTCAATTGGTCCAAGTGGCAATTGGCCCGGCCACGAAATGGCCCTCCCTCTGCGGAAGCCTTCGGCGCGTGGCAGGCATGGGGACCACGCCGGTCAGCCCTTTTGTCCATTTTAGTTTTTTTTATAATGGCAATTTTTTAAAATAATTGCAATTTAAATTGAGAAATAAAAATAAATATTAAATAATTGAAGTTTTAATTAAAATTGGCAAATTAAAATCAAATGGGGACCACAAGAGTGCCACAAAATTGGACTTACATTACAATAGGAGTGCAGTTTTTTTTCTTGAGTCCCACTTTGCTTATTTAGCCGCCTGTAGGGCCCCCAAAAGGGGAATTGGCCCTTGCACCGCGGATGCTCTATTATATATCTAGAAGCTCAATGACTAGGGTTAATAAAGTTCGAACTGAGTCAACTGACTAGGGAATATAATTCTCTTAACATGGATTTTCTCAATATATTAGGCATTTTCATGGATCTTAATTCGTAACAATCACCCATGCATATGCTTATGTCTTTTTCATTATTGTTGGGAATTATAATCCGACATTGAAAAGATAAAATAACAACCATTGATTTATATGAGACTTGGGTACCACTACTTATAAGCTTGAACTTTTAAGTAGAAATTGATCCAAGTCCCGCATGAGTCCAAGGAAATGTTGGGTATCCCTCTAATTTGGAGGAAGTTTGGCTCAAATTGTATTGGGCTTTTATCGGGCTTTAATAGGCCTAATGACCCACTTTTGTTAGGGTTTATTTTTCAGCAAACCAGTTGAGGAATAGGAACAGCAGATCCGCACAGAATAACAGAAAGGAACAAAGCAGAATTCGGATCAACAGGGGCAGCGCGCAGCTGGAGATCAAACCTCGAGCGGGACGTCAAACGAACTCCGATTGGAACGAAATTTTGACAGCAGCTTCAGAACACGTGGGGCGAAGTTCTGAACGGTCAGAATTTCTATTAGAGCTCTGTAGGTGCTGTTTCAGCTGACTTTGTAAACCACCCGGTGTGGGTGACGAATTTAGTGTTTGGGTGATCCAAGAGAGTGTTTCTCTTGAGTTTGGTGATCCAAGGGTTTACCCTTGATGAAAGACATTGTATAACCTTCATTCATAGTGGATCGTTAATTCGGAGTTGGTCCCGTGGTTTTTCCCCACATCGGGGTTTTCCACGTAAAATTCTTGGTGTTCTTTTACTTTACTACTTGTTTGTTCATTTGATTAGTTCTTATCTCGATTACACTAGTAGGGGAGGAAGATTAATCGCTGCGTTATTGTTTGGTTGAGTACATTCCTTCCCAACAAGTGGTATCAAAGCCTCGGGTTAGAGAAGTTTGAGTTTTTTCGGTGTTTTCGAGATGGAGGAGTCTACAGGATCTATGTTCAAGTTGAATGCAACCAGCTACTCTATATGGAAGTCTCGGATGGAGGATCTTCTATTTTGCGGGAATTTGTACGATCCCATTGAAGGGGATTCCGCGAAACCCAAAGATAAGGATTACAAGGCTTGGGAACGCACAAATCGGAAGACTATTGGTTTGATTCGGCAGTGGATAGACAATAGTATTTATCATCATGTTGCTCAGGAGACAAATGCGAAAGCTTTGTGGGATAAATTGACAAATCTCTACGCGAGGAAGCCTCCGCAAAATAAGGCCTTTCTCGTGAAGAAGTTGGTTTATCTTCGTTACCAGGATGGAGGTGATATGGCTGTACACATGAGTAATTTTCATGATATTGTTAACTAGTTGACGAACTTGGAGATAATACTACCCGATGAGCTGCAGGCTTGTCTACTTTTAGGGACTCTACCGGATAATTGGGATACACTTGTGGTTGCATTGAGCAATTCTGCTCCAAATGGGAAACTATCGTTGGTCACGGTAACAGATAGTTTATTTAATGAGGAGACTAGAAAGAAAAGTTATGGGATTTCCATTCGGTCTGAAGCTTTGGTTATTGAACAACGGGGGAGAAGTCAAAACAAAAATTCCTCTTCCAAGCATGGTAACTCACGTGACAAATTGAGGGGTAGATCAAAGTCAAAGACGAGGAAAGTGGTCACTTGCTATCACTGTAAAAAAGAGGGACATTACAAAAGGGAGTGTAGAGCTTTGAAGAAAAATCAGAATGGCAACGGTGAGAGCAAGAAGGAAGAAGGCACTATAGCAGTGGCATCTGATGGAGAGACTTACATCGTTTGTGATGAAGCCTATGTGAATTTCACGTGTCAGGACTCTACTTGGGTTGCAGATACTGGTGCCTCATTTCATGTCACTCCTCAGCGGGATTTCTTCTCATCTTACACTACCGGGGACTATGGTTATGTGAGAATGGTGAATGGACAATCATGCAAGATTGTCGATATTGGTGATGTCTGTCTAGAGACCGAGCTTGGCTGCAAGTTGCTTCTGAAGAAGGTGAGGCATGTTCCAGAAATTCGCCTTAACCTAATCTCGACGGGTCAGCTTGATGATGAAGGCTACAGTAACGAATTTAGCAATGGGAGATGGACGCTCTCCAAGGGTTCGTTGATTGTGGCACGGGGTCAAAAGACCGACACTCTCTACAGGTTGCGTGCCAGACACAACTCCGGTCAAATTAATGTTGTTGAGGATTATCCTATCGAGCTATGGCACAGGAGACTTGGGCATATCAGCGAGAAAGGCATTCAAATTCTTGCTAGAAAGCAGTCTTTGCCCGTTAAAGGTATGCACTTGAGCAATTGTGATCATTGTTTAGCAGGTAAGCAGAGGAGAGTTTCTTTTGTTAGAAGTCGTCCCTCTAGATGCGATCATATACTTGATCTTGTACATACTGATGTTTGTTTCATGTCGGATAGATCTCTTGGTGGTGCTCTCTATTTTGTGACATTTATAGATGATCATTCTAGGAAAGTTTGGGCTTACCCTATGAGAACTAAAGTTCAAGTGACTGAGATTTTCAAGAACTTCCATATAGCAGTGGAAAGAGAAACGGGCATGAAGTTGAAATGTGTCAGAGCTGATAATGGTGGTGAGTATAGGGGTCCTTTCGAGAACTATTGCAGGACTCGCAGTATCAAACTTGAGAAGACGGTACCGAAGACACCATAGCAGAACGGGCTTGCAGAGAGGATAAACCGCACAATTGTTGAGAGAGTTCGTTGTATGCTTTCTCAGGCGAAACTGTTTAAGTCTTTCTGGGGTGAGGCAATGAGGACAGTGGTTGATCTTATTAATCTTACACCGTCAGTTGCACTTGATAGAGATGTACCCCAGCAGGTGTGGACCAGCAAGAAAGTATCGTACAAGCATCTCAGAGTCTTCGGGTGCAGGGCATCTGTTCACATTCCTCGAGATGAAAGATCAAAACTCAATGCCAAGGCAAAACAGTGCATCTTCTTGGGTTATGCACATGAAGAGTTCGGGTACAGGTTTTGGGACCCTAATAGCAAGAAGATCATCAGGAGCAGGGATGTTGTCTTCTTTGAGGACCAGACAATCGAGAATTCGCAAAAGTTAGAGAAGGCCAGAGTAGGCAATCCTCACGAGATCTCTATTCCTGTATCGGTTGATGTAGAGCATCCAGTGGAAGAGGTACCTGGTGAGTATGAAGAAACCACGATTGGGGGTGAGATTCCTCAGGTAGATGATGATGTGACTACGGATGATACAAGCTCGCAGTTACAGTTAGAGCCTGCAGATAATCTACCTAGACGATCTGATAGAGTAAGACGACCTTCTACAAGATATTCGCCTCATGAATATGTGCTACTGACTGACGGGGGAGAACCTGAGTGCTATGATGAAGCTGTGGCACATGAGCACAAGCAGCACTGGTTGAAGGCGATGAATGAGGAGATGAACTCCTTGTCTGAAAATCACGTGTATGACCTAGTGAAGCTACCGCAAGGTAAGAGAGCATTGAAGAACAAATGGGTCTATAGGTTGAAGACAGAGAACTCGCGACCTCGATACAAAGCTCGACTGGTACTGAAAGGTTTCAACCATAAGAAAGGAGTTGACTTCGAGGAGATCTTCTCGCTCGTTGTCAAGATATCATCGATCCGAGTTGTTCTTGCATTGGCAGCTAGTCTGAATTTGGAGATCGAGCAGCTTGATGTAAAAACAGCTTTCCTGCATGGTGACTTGGAGGAAGAAATATATATGGAGCAGCCTGAAGGATTCCAAGTTAAAGGTAAGGAGCATTTGGTGTGCAAGCTGAGGAAGAGCTTGTATGGGCTTAAGCAAGCACCTCGGCAGTGGTACAAAAAGTTTGACCCTTTCATGTTGAGCCATGGCTACACACGGACAACTTCAGATCATTGTGTGTTCGTGAAACAATTCTCGGATGGTGATTTTATCATTTTACTGTTATATGTGGATGATATGTTGCTTGTCGGTCATGATATGAGTAAGATTGCAGAGTTGAAGAAAGAGCTCAGCAATCCCTTTGCCATGAAGGATTTGGGATCGGTGAAGCAGATTCTTGGGATACATATTTCTCGTGACAGATCGAGTGGAAAACTTTGGCTTTCTCAAGAGAAGTACATTGAGAAGATTTTGGATCGGTTCAACATGGGTAATGCTAAACTAGTTTCATCACCACTTGCTTCTCATTTCAATCTTAGCTCGAAGCAATGTCCTACAAGTGAGAAGGAGAAAGAAGAGATGAAAAAAGTTCCTTACTCATCAGCTGTAGGAAGTTTAATGTATGCCATGGTTTGTACAAGGCCAGATATCGCTCATTCTATTGGTATGGTTAGTCGTTTTCTCTCCAATCCGGGGAAAGAGCATTGGAATGCAGTTAAGTGGATCTTGAGGTATCTCAGAGGAACATCCAAGGTGTGTTTACACTTTGGCACTAGTAAACCGGAGTTAGTGGGCTATACGGATGCGGATATGGCAGGAGATATCGATTCCCGGAAATCCACTTCGGGATACTTGATGACTTTTGCAGGGGGAGCTATCTCATGGCAATCGAGGCTTCAAAAGTGCATCGCTTTGTCTACAACGGAAGCCGAATACATTGCGGTGACCGAAGGTTGCAAGGAGATGTTATGGTTGCAAAAGTTTTTGCAGGAGTTGAGCTTGAAGCAAGAAAGGTATGTTCTACACTGTGATAGTCAAAGTGCCATTCATCTTTGCAAGAATCCCACTTTCCATTCGAGGTCGAAGCATATCGATATCAAGTTTCATTGGATTAGAGATGTGTTGGAGTCCAAGCTGGTGAAGCTAGACAAAGTGCACACTGATGAGAATGGAGCTGATATGATGACAAAACCTCTCGCTAGGGAGAAACTTCATGTTTGCCGAAATATAGCTGGTATGCTTGAAGCCTCCAAATAGTTGAGAGGGGGAGTTTGTTGGGTATCCCTCCAATTTGGAGGAAGTTGGGCTCAAATTGTATTGGGCTTTTATCGGGCTTTAATAGGCCCAAGGACCCACTTTTGTTAGGGTTTATTTTTCAGCAAACCAGCTGAGGAATAGGAACAGCAGATCAGCACAGAATAACAGAGAGGAACAGAGCAGAATTCGAATCAACAGGGGCAGCGCGCAGCTGGAGATCAAACATCGATCGGGACGTCAAACGAACTCCGATTGGGACGAAATTTTGACAGCAGCTTCAAAACACGTGGGGCTAAGTTCTGAACGGTCAGAATTTCTATTTGAGCTCTGTAGGTGCTGTTTCAGCTGACTTTGTGAACCACCCGGTGTGGGTGACGAATTTAGTGTTTGGGTGATCCAAGAGAGTGTTTCTCTTGAGTTTGGTGATCCAAGGGTTTACCCTTGATGAAAGACATTGTATAACCTTCATTCATAGTGGATCGTTGATTCGAAGTTGGTCCCGTGATTTTTCCCCACATCGGGGTTTTCCACGTAAAATTCTTGGTGTTCTTTTACTTTACTGCTTGTTGGTTGATTTGATTAGTTCTTACCTCGATTACACTAGTAGGGGAGGAAGATTAATCGCTGCGTTATTGTTTGGTTGAGTACATTCCTTCCCAACAGGAAATTCAATAATTATGAAGGAATTCATGTTGTAATATCATGTACACATGGGGATTCCTGTAACGGGCTTAGGCCCCGTTATATCATCGAAAAAGAGGATTTCGTAATGATATGCGTTCATAGCCTACTTTTATGCATTTTCGATTCCTCTACATCTTCACTTTCTACGTTTTTTTTTTCATTCTCAGAAGAAAGGACTCCTCATGACACTGCCAAAAGAATATTCCAAGCAAGTTTGATCCTTCAACTCCGAATCCTGCAATTCCTTTTCGCCACGTGAGGAACGATATTGCTTGACATGCACACGCGCCCCCCTTTCTCTCTCTCTCTCTCTCTCTCTCTCTCTCTCTCTTTCTCGTGAAATCGATGGTGTAAGAAAGGAATGCTGAACCCTAATAGGGTTCCATCTTCATTCACTAAGTCCCTTACTTCAATCCTCTATATATACCTGGTATGCTCCGATCAGAAGCTGTAAACCACTTAGCTGCTGCAGTAAGGTATATTAGTTATAAAGAGTAAGGCAGGCAGAGGGATGAAGAAGCAGAGCATTCACGGGGACAACAACAAGCTTCGGGATAAGTTGGCAGAGGAAGTAAGAGGAGTCGGCTTCGGTAAATAAAAGAAGGAAGGAGGTCTGACTCCACCGACGAGGAAGTCTGTGAAGTGGATGGTGATCAAGAAAATTGCCGATGTCGTTGTCTCCTCCTGAAATAATGCAGACAGTGCCAATGACGCAGAGATGGAGACCGGAAGGGAGAGGATATAAATGAAGTATGGCCCAAACAATTAACTGGAAGTTCGTGTTTGATGTCCGTATTTTATGCTATGAGAATAAGGAATAATTTATGTACTGTAATTCGGAAAGTCACCATGGATATCTATACCTATCTTCATATTTGTTTTGGTGTCCTTGAATGATTCTAAACCTGTACTCGAAAGATAGCTGTCCATACAATAATAAGGGATGTATGGATTCTTGAGAAGAGAGGAGCCTGGATCTTGCAAATGAATAGAAAGTTGGATTTATATTGGATCTTACGTGAACCGCTCCATCTATCGTTAAGGAGAGGTTTCACTTCAAACCCAGTTCTAAAAGGAGAATTACGCTAAATGACTGTATTATTAAAAATGATAATCTTAACCGATATGAGTTGGTTGAAGTGTTTCAGCGCTTGTTTTCCTAGAAAAAGTCTCATGTTCAAATCTTGTGAATGGAGAATATCCACGCTGAGAGAGTTACTTTACCATTTAATAAGTTGATCCGGCTCAATCCTAGATTAGTCGGCCCAAATAACAAAATAATAATTTTATATTATGGTTTAATATATATATAAAATGAAAATGTATTGGGTGTGCACATTAATTAGAATTTAGTGAAGTAGAAAGTAGGAGAGGAGGTTAATAATATGTAAATCAAATAGATAATGCAATTGGAGGAAGGGTTCTTAATGCAGCAGGACAAGATATTGACTCAAAATCAAACGATTCATATTTCGATCCTAATTGGTGTGAGTTATGTGTACCTTTATTTTGGTTTATTTCATATCTTTATATTAGGTTCATGGACTTCCCTTTTGATTAGAAATAAGTTAGACACTAAAACTATCGGATTGACTTAAAGGAAGCTCCGGTGGAATGGTCGTGCCCGAGGGAGACGGAGGTTGATCCTCCTTCATCATCAGATAAAATGGGATGGAAATACATGAAGAATACTAAGGAGAAAAAGGACTATTGTCCGACGAATCGAAGAGTTGGTTAACCGCAGGACAATCGGTTTGATACCATCTTGACGATCGGAAAGACGCTCAAAGCTTAGCTTTCTTCGTTGGACGTGTCATCAATTTGTATAGAGTATTGCCAACCTAAAAATGGAAGAATTCTACCTATGAAGGAAAGACAATATACAAGCCTAATCTATCATGATACGTATTGTACAATTAATAGCAACTTTGGGAAGAACAAGATCTTCCCATAATAATTTCGCCCAGAAAAAAAGGGGAAATGCACATTTGCTTGAACCAGTTTCCTGGTAATGGTTTTACACCTTTGAGCACGCATGGATCATTTGATTCTTCTGATGGTCGAGCGAACAAGCGAAAATAGCACTGTACGTGTTGTATTCTGAAAAAATCGGTTTGGAAGTTGTTTGGGCTCTTTGTTTGCTCTGTATGTCGCTAGATGATTCTAGAAGTTCTTATGTCATGTGCTTGAATCATCTGCTTGTCTCTGTTAAATTGAGGATGAATAGATATTTATTGCTCTGTCGAGCATTCTTCTGTATCAATGTTCAAGTCATGGCCTGAATCGCTGTGGATGGATATTGTATGAACTGGTGAGCCAAAATGGGGTGCTGACAGCCCCTACGAATGAAGCGGTGGAGGTTCTTCGTGACGCCATAGCGGAGGCTTCTGCTAAAGTCGAAGCTGCCCAAGAAGCTCCTCAGCCTGAAACTGAGACTACTCTAGAATAGGAATTCTCCTCCCGTTCAGTGTATCCGGGGCCTCGCATACTTGTAAAATGTTTCTCATCAATGAAGATGTCTTTTCCTTTCTATTTGCAAATGTTAAGATTCTGACAAGTGCAATGCTACAAAGGACTTAAAAATTTAACAAAATATTAATTATCCTTCATTGAATTAACAATTAAGATCTCGAAGGTCTAGAAATAGTTATTAGCATTACTCCCCCCTTTAAGATACCTTACGTGGTGATCGATACCACTAAGGTTCTTCGACCAGTGACGCATCCATTAAGCATGCAAAAGCAAGGGTGTGCGGTTACTGATACCGCTCTCGAGTGATAATTGAAATCACTAGCGCACCTTGTTCAGTGAAGCGAGCGAGGGTGTGCGATTTTTGATACCACTATCGAGTGATAGCTGACATCACTCGAGCACCCTTTTAAGCGAAGTGAGCGAAGGTGTGTGGTTACTAATACCACTCTCGAGTGGTAACTGACATCACTCGAGCAACCTCTTGAGCGAAGCGAATGTCCCCTTACGTGTCAGCGGAAGGACTTATCAATTGCCTCGCCATGACATATCCTAACACAAGCTCAAAGTACAAAAAATCATTCATGAGGAATTCGTCAGAAATTTTTATTAGTGATAGAATCCTTCGTATAACAAGCATAGTTCGCAAGAATTGACTCTTATAATGTGAACAGTCAAACGTAAATCACTTAAAAGAAGTACTTTTGGAGGTGGGCCGCATTGAACCTGCGAGGAAGTTTCTTTCCCTCCAAATCCTATAGGACATAGGCATTTGGGCGTGGAACTGCAATAATTTGATACGGACCTTCCAATTTTGGAGTGTGCTTGTTACGTCGAGACAACCCCTCAAATTCATTCTTCCTAAGACCCAATCTCTAATCGTGAACTGCCTGGCCTTTACTTTTCTGTTGAAGTACTTCATGACCGAGTCTCTTGCGTAGGCCATAAAGTCAGTTGCCTCAAGTCATAAGTCCTCCAAATTATCCAACTCCTCAGCTTGCATCCATCTTGAGTAACTCCACGTGGATCCCCTTCGCTTCTAAGCTCTCAGTGGCCACTTTACTTAGAGAATCTGCTATTGCGTTTTCTTCGTGGGGCACTTGCTCCACGACTAGTTTAGGGAATTTAGAGAGGTCCTTCGCCTTATGCGCGTACCTACTCATCCTATCCTCATTGGCTTCACACTGACCCAAGACTTGTTGTACCACGAGCTGATAGTCACATTTGATGTGGATGTTTGTGATTTCGACCCCGTTCGCTACCAGGAGTCCTGTGATTAGGACTTCATATTCTGCCTTGTTATTAATGGTTCGAAAAGTCATCACTAGAGCGTACTTCAAGGGTTCCCTTTTTGGGAGAATGAGGACACATCCGGCGCCCGAGGCAATCACTGTGGAGGACCCATTAGTCATGAGGATCTAGGGTTTGTCCTTCACGCATGCAGGCCATCCTCCATCTCTGGCTCTGTAGATCCTATCATCTCACTGATGAAATCTGCTAGGGCTTGTGCCTTGATTGTTGTTCTTGGGGCCTAGTCTAGGTCGAATTGCCTAAGCTCGACTGCTTACTTGATCATCCGCCCAAAAGCATCGGGACGTTTAAAGACCTGCTTCAGTGGTTGATCGGTCCTAACATTTATAGTGTGGGCCATAAAGTATAGCTTGAGTTTTCTGGAGGCCAATATTTAAGCGAAGCCCTACTTCTCGATAGCAAATTAATTCTTCTCCCTAGTAGCGTGACCTTGCTCACGAAGTAGACCGGCTACTATAGCATACCTTCTTCGCGAACCGGGACCGAGCTCACTGCCGTCTCATAGACCCCAGGTAAACGTACAAAGTTTTCCCCACGCGAGGATTACCTAGCGCAGGTAGTGAATGGAGGTGCTCTTTGATGGCTTGGAAGGGTGCTTCACACTCGTCCATCCATTCAAAATTCCTTGCCCCTTTCAAGGCCTTGAAAAATACATGCCACTTGTCTCTAGATCGGGCTAGAGAGTGACTAAGTGTTGCAAGCCCCCTAGTCAGTCTCTAGACATCATGGGAGTACTTCGGTGAGGCCATGTCTAAGCAAGCCCAAACCATTTCTAGATTAGCTGCTACGTGATCATAAACCCCAAAATCTTTCCATGTTGGACCCAAAAGGCACACTTCTCAGGGTTCAACTTCATCTAGCACTTCTGAAGTGTCACGAACATCTCCTCTAGTTCCATGCGGTGCTGAGCAGTGAGGGGGGATTCAACATTTCTACTTGCTGCTTCGCGAATATTCTATTGACTAGGCTCGAATAAGTTGCCCTAACATTCTTCAGCCTGACGGGCATTACCTTGTAGCAGAGACCTCGCTGTCTGTGTAAAACGCTATGAACTCCTAGTCCAGAGTGTGCATCCTGATCTGGTTGTACCCAAAGTAAGCGTCCATGAATGTTAACAGCTCATTGCTTGCAGGAGAGCCTACCAACTGGTTAATGCATGGTAGTGGGTAAGTGTCTTTTGGGGAGGACCTGTTCATATCAATGTAGTCCAAGCACATACTCCATTTACTATTACTCTTCTTGACGAGCACGGTATTCGTGACCTAGGTTTGGAACCTGACTTCGAGAATGAACCTTGCTTTTTTTAGTTTCCACACCTCGGCCTTAACTGCTTCGAGCCTTTCCCTCGCGAGGGGTTTGACTTTTTGTACCACGGGCCTTACTCTTTCCTTGATGCCCAAGCGATGGATTATGATGCTTGGGTCTATTCTCGGCATATCTGAGGCTTGCCAGGTGAAGCAGTCTAGATTAGAGGGTAAGAAGTCCAACGACGACTCTCAGTTTCAGCTTCTTTCCATCAGGGCCTACTTCAACTTCTTCAAGTTCCTCCATCGGGACAGGCCTAAAGGTGCCTCGTGTGGATCTGATTCCACTATCAGTGTTTGCTCTACCTGCTTCATTTTCAGCGACGTTATGTAACGCCTTCGCATCGTTGACTAGTCCTCGCAGATCTCTCCAACTCTATTGCTAGTGGGGAACTTCAACTTCAAGTGGAAAGTCAAGGCCACGACCTTGATGGCATTGAGTGTTGGTCTGCCTATAATGGCATTATATTATGAAAGGAGGTCCACCACCAAAAAGTTGACCATCCTGTTAGCTCTATGGGGTTCTTTGCCGAACACTACAAGCAAACTGATAGATCTACACGAACAACTCCTGTAGTCGGTCGAAGCTGGAGATGGAACCTGCGGGGAGTGAATAGAACCAGTCAGCTGCTAACCGAGTCAAAGTCCTCGGGAAGAGCAAACACTTCACCCTATCATTTGAAGTCCTTCCCAACAGCGAGGTGACGTGTCTGCTAATGTGGCCATTCAAATCGGACTTTCCTTCATAGGGGTGATCTGGGGAAAAACGAACCTTCGTGGTACAGTGGTAGAGGATGGGAGTCGTTTGCCAGTTGCTGGCGAGCCGAACCTTCGTTGCCCGAGGCTTGATGATCGACGGGAGATTGTTGATCGTCATTGCTAGGGGGTAGCTGCGCATATGGATTACGGACAGAGCCCCCAGCACCGGGGCTATTGTGTACGGAATTTGCCTAACTCCGAGTGAAAGCCATCTTGCTAAGCTCTTGGATGTTAAACCGGGAAAAGCATTAGCCTTACGTGTCGTTTCCCACAGATGGTGCCAATGTTAAGACCACAAAATTTGGGTCAAAACCACGAGTGATTGAAGTGCGTCTTCCCGATGAACAAGCTAGATCCACAGCCCACGTTCAGCTTCGAACACTTGCACAAGGAGAGATCGAGGGTGGTGTCTGATTTCCCTCTATGACGCTCAAGTCAGTGTGAGCCGTAAATATGAGGAAAAGTAATGAATTGTTGATCAACCCTAAAAATATGTAAAATGCATGTATTTATAGAGGGTTTAAAGAGAGATTACGTTACCACTATGACGAGATATTCTATAGATTCCTATATCTCATACCTCGATATATTACGAAGTGTATCTTGTCGTTATGAGAAATTCCTTATAATAACTTTTATTGACAGGCATTCGCTCGCGGGCCTCGCTTATGGATTGGACCTGTTTCGTGAATGATCGGATTGGACCTCATTGGGCCTCGCTCGGGTCGCTGGGCCTTACCGGCTGCATCGAGTGGGAGCCTAAAATCCTGTCCCAACAATTCGAATAGATTTTTTTTTCCTCATTCTTTTTGCCTTAGATCTGTTACAACTGGATTGAATAAAAATTTGCCCTTGAGTTCTTGTAGGTTGCTCCATTTCCTTGGTCAGTATGGGGTTCATGCCAACTTCTCGGAGGGCCTTCTCTCTATGACTGCATCTTTAGCTTTTGAAAAACCCTCACTTCAATTTCTTTCGGTCTGACACGTGCCAAAAATTAAAAAAAGAAAAAGAAAAAAAAGTCTGTTATACTGAACCAGTGTTTTATTCCTCAAAGGTGCTGCTTAGGGCTCTCTCCACAGATAAATGAATAAATAAGAAATTTCATTACAAGTAAATTAATAAAAGCAAATTTCTTTAAAACAATCTAAATAGCACAAATTTGTTTTAGCATGCATAACTGAAGATTAAATCTTGTAATATTGTAACCTGCTTGCTACACACTTCAGAAACAACATTGTTTCGATGCCTCTCGTGAATCGTGCTTCCATGAGAATCCACTTTGTTCTTTAATATCATAAAGTGCATGATCCAACTTCATATTCTTTATTTTTAACTCAATATGTGGGTTAGCTTTTAATTCATTTTGTGGGGACTAAAGTGGCTTCTCTCGATAAAAGATATATTTCAATTTTGATGTCTTCAATTGGCATTATCAATTCTCATACCTTTAACTACTATATCCTCAAGATTCCAGGAGTGCATTCTATCCTTTGGTTGACCAAGCACGCCTATCCCTCCTATTCAACCTTCCATTTGGATGACTAGAATTTCCAAATCAAAGAATCTTTTCGTTAAATTTGTTTCAATTAGAGAATCTAACGCGTTATAATACATCTAAAAATGATATCTTAACCAATAAGGGTTGATTCAAATAGTTTGCCGCTTGTTCCCCTTAAACAATGTTGAACTCTTTCAAAAACTAAGAGGTCTGACTTCTACGAGGTGTTTAGCCAAGTTGGAAAATGAAAACTGGGCCTCTCTTATAATCGGAAAAAAATGTAATGCTCAAAAGAGTAGAAAACAAAATAATAAGAAAACTATAACGGTAAATCAAAATTGTAAAGCAACTAGCCATTAGTTTAGGTTTTCGAGTTTTAACTTCATTGTACTAGACCTATATGTCTCCCTTATTAAAAAAAAAACTTAAAAAGAAATGGGACTTATTTGCTCAAATCATCGAATGTCCAATACTTGGTGCACTCTATCCATTAGCGTCAACTAGGTAATTTTTAATTAAATCTCTTGTTATATATAGCTAAAGCAGAGGATGGTCTATATATTAGTTTTTTTTTGCCTGCACCCTGATATATATCCAAAGTTAAGTGACTCTTCACTATTTCAGTTCGACCTGAGTTACCTAACCGAGCAGTACGTTAAGTTCTGCTAATATGAACTTTCTCAAGATTTTAGGTGTTTTCATGGATCGTAATTTGTAACAGCCACTCACACATATTATAGGTAGTAAACTCGCAATTCTAGCACGTAAAATCACACGATTTTACGTTTCTATAGGCCATAACGAGTCAGATCGGATCAAAATTGGAGAGTTGCATGGAATCGAGTGGAAGCGCGATTTAAAATGACAGAAACGGTGGAATCGTTAGAGTCGCTCCGAGTTTACATTTCTATGTTGGCTTGCGTTTTTTCTCTTTTCTCATACTTGTTTCGTCGTTATCTTATGGGAAAGGTAAGAAAATCGCAGATTGAATGTTTTGATGCATAGAAATAATGGAGGCAGGGGCATACAACCCTAATTTGCGAAGAAGAAGATGATCTAGGACAAGATGGGCCCATCTATTAGGGACTTAACTGGCCCAACCCTAACTGATATATAGAAAAATAAAATAAAAAAGCAAGGAAACAAGTTATATGGAAAGAAGTGGGGCCCAGATCTATTTGACTCAATCCTGCCTTGGGAAATAAAAGGTATTATATAAAATTCTTATAAATGGAGTCAGGTCTATGCTCGTGAGAGGACGTAACTTAAATTTTACTTTTTAAAAATGATAATTAAAATAAATTATACCTGATAGTAATTTTAATAAAAAATTCATGTTGATGACCTTACTAAAGTTGAGATTACATTATTTGAATTTAATTCAAATAAATCTTGTGTTTGAATCTTATTTAAATGTATTTCTTTATGTATATAAATATATATGTATATCACAAAAGAACAATTTTTCTAATATTATAGAATTTTACAATTTTACGATTCGATTTTACGATTTCATTCAGTGACCCCTCTTCTGTTTCGACGTAGAAATTCGATTTTGACAACCTTGCATATGATCATTTTGTTTTTTCATTACGAAGGAATATATGATATTGTAATATCTATTACACTAAGGATTCCGTTATGATAGTGCGTTCATCTCCTACTTTTATGCGTTGTCCTCTACATCTTCACTTTCTACTTTTTTTCATTTTCAGTAAAAAGAACTCCCCGCGCGCACTACTGCCTCAAGCATATTCCAAGCAAGTTTCGTCCTACTCCGAATCCTGCGACTCCTTTTCACCACGTGAGGAACGGCATAGCTTCACAAGCTCTCTCTCTCTCTCTCAATCCACAGAGTAGGAAAGGAATGCTGAGCCTTGAGAAGGTTCCATCTTCATTCACGAAGTCCTCGGCTTAAATCCTCTATATAAACTGGGTATGCTCGGACCAGAAGCTGAAAACGACTTAGCTGCTGTAGTGAGGTATATTTATAGAGTAAGGCAGACAGAGATGGAGAAGCGGAGCATTCACGGGGACAAGAACGGGCTTTGGGATAAGCCGGAAGAGGAAGTAAGAGGAGTCGACTTCGGTAAATGCAAGAAGAAAGGAGGGCTGACTCCACCACCGAGGAAGCTTGTGAAGCGGATGGCGCTGGAGAAAATTGCCAATGCTGTTGCCTCCGCCTTCATCACTACCATCACCCCCATCACCCCAATCAATAATGCGGACAGTGCCGTCGAGGCAGACATGCAGAACGGGGGGGGGGGGGGGGGGGGGGGGGGGGGGGGGGGGGGGGGGGGGGGGGGGGGGGACATACATGAAGCATGGCCCAAACAATTAACTGGAAGTTCAAGTTTGACATCCCTTTGTTGTGCAATAAGTGTAAGGATATAAGGATAATAGAGAATTCAGGAATAATTTATGTACTGTGATTCGGAAAGTCACTATATAAGTACTATGGATTTCTAATATGTATCTTTATAATTGTTTTGGTGTCCTTGAACAATTCTAAACTTGTACCCGAGAGATAGCTATCCGTACACTAATAAGGAATGCGTGGATTCTTGATAAGAGAGGAGCCTGGATCCGACAATTAGTGAATAGAAAGTTAGATACATTGGATCTTACCTGAACCACTCCATCTATCCCCTTGAGGAAAGGTTTCATTTCAAATCCGGAGAGAATCATGTTAAATTATCGTATTATTGAAAAGAAAAAATTACATCGTACAGCAGAGTTTTTAAAACTTTTTCACGATGCAGACACAAATGAAAATAATTTGACTGTATAGCACAAAATTTCAAATTTTTATGCCACATAGCAGGTCCTTAGAATTCTGTCAAAAACTCAATGGGGTGCTGACATTTACACGTGGTACATGTGGGACCCACTCCCTCCTCACCCAGTTCTGATAAAAATGGTCTAATGGTCTATAACCGGAAAAAAAATGGTCTAAGGGTCTTTTTTGTTCTTTTACGTTTCGGAGAGAACAGGGGACTCAAGAGCATGAGTGTTTCTTCCTCTTCTTGCGTTTGGCTTGCTTTTTCCCTATATAGCCCAGTAGGCTGTCTTCTCCTAAACTTTCTCATTTTCTTGTCCATGAACGTGAGAGGCATGAGATCTTATGCTTGCCTGAGGTATGGACTGTGAGGTTTTCTAATCTTTGGTCATTATTTTGCCCCTGCTTTCCTTTCAGTAGGCTTTGCCTTGTGTGGCAGTAAACAACGGTGGGTGTGCTAATTGAATCCTTCTTGGCTTACATCTTTTTCTTTGTTTTTTTCTATCTACTGTTCTTTTGGTTGCTCAATTGTTGGGATCAAACCAGGATTCTAAAACAAGGAGTGACTAAATGTAGAATAAATTTGGTGGTTGAACGTCCCCTTCATGGCCACCTTAGCTGCAAACATCAGCTATAGATTTTTCCTCTAACATTTTTAATTTTGTATTTGACCTCTCCGCTTTCCGGGTTCCCAAATGTGACCTTCCCTTTGATCTCTCTAGCGTTACAAGGAGGAAGGAGCAGGCAAACTTCTTACAGAGCTTCTTGAACGAGACTGTTTATGTACCCCTTGAATGCTGCTTGGTCAGTCCCTCTTATGATGATGGTTTGATTTTTCTCCTTTGTCCTTCTTTCACTATTTTTTTTTTTACATGAGAGGTCGTTCGGCCTATTATAATGAAATATAAGCCCTAATAGTTAATAAAGGAGCACGGATAGTCTCACTGGCTATCGAATCTGAAACATTTTGGTTACTGCGAGGGCCTAAGCTACACCCTCTTTTTGATTTCTTTCACTATGTTGTTTTAAAATAAAACTGTTTGTTGTTTTGAGATCCCTATTGCTTTCAAGGTGCTTTTTCCGCGTAAACTCTGCCTGGTTCATTCTTTTAAGAAGTTTTCACTTCTCCTGAATTGTAATACCGAGGGATTGGAAAGAACTGACAGATGTGAAGAACTGACAGATGTGGAGATTGACAAGTCACATGAAACCTAATGGTGCAAACTCTCGCTTCTTTGATAAAATCCATGCTGCTCCGACAGTTGCAGATGATCATCTTGACAAGGAGTACGAAGTGAAGTAACGCACCGAGGAGAATAGTTCATATCTTGAGGAGTGTCCTGAGAAGCAAGAAGTTGTTGGAGTTAAAAGCACCAACTTCAATGGAGGGAACAATGAGAAAATGGAAGACCAAAAGTCTGGTAATGATCCCAAAAATTTTTCCCCTGGAAATTTCACCGTTCCTCAGCCCAGTTGAGGAAGAAGATGATGAAACTCACATTCTCTTGAGCCTCCTGTTCTCTCTGCAACGAGAGAAGGAAAAAAAGAAAAGAAAAAAAGAGACCGTTTATATCAGAAGAAATAGGGTACGAGGGAGGGGGGAGGAGGGAGTGAGTCCCGCACTCGTCCACTTCGCCCAAAACAACACCATGTCAGTAGGCAGTTGGGTCTATGATGGAATTTTAACAGTGTGCTCTATGGTGTAAAAAAGTTTAAAATTTGGTTCTATATGGTTAAATTATTTTCATTTACGCTGTAGCATGAAAATTTTTTTTTAAAATTTTGTGCTATACGGTGTATTTTTCGTTATTAAAAATGATAATTTTATTCAACTCCAATTGATTCAAGTGATTAGGCGCTTGTTTTCGTTGAATAAAGTCAGATGTTCGATTCTTGTGAATGGATAACATCCATGCCAAAAGAGCTACTTTACCACTCAGTGAGCCGATCCGGTTCAATTTTGGATTCGTCTGGCCAACAAAAAAATGATAATTTTACATTATGGTTTAATATGAATAAAATGAAAATGTATTTGGTGTGCACATTAATTAGAATTTAGTAAAATAGAAAGTATAAGATGAGATTAATAATATGTAAATCAAATAAATAATGCAAATGGAAAGGTTCTTAGTGCAGTTACACAAGATGCTAATTTAGAACCAAAAGGTTCATACTTCAATTTTCACCAAGGGAAATTACGTGTTCTTTTATTTCATATCCTTATATTAGGTCTATGGTTCTCTTTTATGATTAGAAAAAATAATGCAAAAGAAGAAAAGATAAATCTTATAAGTAAAAAAAAAATTGAATTTACCCAACTAGACATTTCACTCGTGCATTGCACGAAAGTGTTATTTGTGGTAGGAATTTTTATAATTCATTATACAAAGTCTTTAAAAATATTGATTAGTTTATAATTGTAAAATTAACTCTTTGATAATATTCAAAATAATAATGAGCAAAGAATGTTAAATTAATCATATTAAATTTGCTCTATTAAATACTTTATTTACATAAAAAAACTATACTATTCACTTAAAAATATTAACTTATATATTTTATAAATAATATTAGTAAAATCACATGAATAAATTATTTTAATTAAAGTAACTAATTAATGCCTTTTTAATTTTATTAAAATCTCTTAATTTTCAGAATCAAATTGTAGAAATATTTGCATTTATATTCTTTTGTACAAGAGTTACTCATAGAACTTAAATGTTTCAACTTTAAGTAAAATTAATAAAAAGAGAGACTACATTTATTTATTTAAATTAATGAACTTTTAAATATATATATTCTTTTAGCATCATTTTTAATTTCTAAGTATATTTAATATTAACATGGAACTTGTAATAGTTTATAATATTTCAAATCATATAATAGTTTTAATATTGGTACAGAAATTTTTAAAAATTCATGGATACTCTAGTAAATATAAGTTTACTTGTCAAATCGAGAATTGGAAAATAGAAATAATTTTAATATATTAAATCAATATAAATATATTATCCCTATAAATCAATTTATTTACTTGTGCATTAGTTACTAATGTATTAAAGAGGGTTGAGAAAATTAGTAAAATTTGGGTAAATAAAAAGTTGAGGGCTTGATAGATGACACCACCTTATGTAATCCTGGAATGACACATGGCGCAATCTCGTTAAATTTGCTTTTGTGTTTGATTATTTATTATAAATAGATAGCATTGGCTTGATTTTTAAGAGGTAAGACTTTATTGGACCCCAAGAACATGTAGGAAAATATTTCCTATTGGACCATTTGCATGGCATGTGTGGTCAAACTGACCGATCCCGTGGGCTTATAGGATACTCACATGGACTGTGAAATGAGCAAAGTTTAGACACTCGTCGTTGTCAGAAAAAAAATAGAATTAAAACCCTAAACTCACTTGCTAAGTGCAAAGATAATAGTAGACATCTTGCTCTCCTTATATTACTTATTCCAAGAAAAAGAGAAAATAGCCCTTATTTAATTATGGTAAATCTACCGAAGTCAAATCATCTTTAAAGGAAAACCCACATTCATTCTAAGGAAGGGGATTTAGTACATGCAATAGCACAAGTCGCCGTCTAATACCATGAAGTCTCGGATTTGATCCTCGTCAGTTGGACTTCTGTGCCCCTTTATTTAACTTTGATATTTCTATTCTTGTACTAGGCCATAGGCCTCCATCATAACCTAAAAAAACCCACATTCATTCTTCATATCTTGAATTAAAGAACTCAATTATAACCAACATAGATTTGTTCAAGCGGTTCGAGGATTATTTCGCTTAAACAATGTCTCGGGTTTGAGTACTTATGAATGTAGAAAATTCACGTGGGAGAGCTTTACCTTTTACTGGGCCGACCTGGTTCGACTAGATTAGTCGGAACTTAATTAGGTTTCCGGATACAAGGGTTCACAAAAAAAAATCAATTATAAGGAAAATATGTGGGTTTAGTCCAATGAAATAAAAATCTTAATAATTAATGAATGGGTATGAATACTCTCACTGAGTATTAAACATGGAATTTCTTGGTCACAAATTCTTATTATCTTCATTCTTAAATAAAAAAGAAAATATGAACATATTCAAGATTTTCATAATTTTTTTGCATAAAATAATTCTATGTTGAATGTCTATACCCATTTCGAGAAGGTCGCCATTCACTTTTCTCTTCTCTTCATCCAAGTCTTTTGCATGGCAGATATAAATAGCGATCTTAACCAATTAATCACAGCTTGCTTTATCAACGAAGGATCTAAACGGGTTAGTAATCTATATATTACATATAATGGCTAAGACACTTAACCAGATTCCACTATGTGGCATTAAGACTTCTCATATACTTGACACATCGTTTTACCCAAAGTTGTCATGTGTCATCTTCACATGGATTTCGCTTATGTGCCATATTTATCACATGACTTCTCGTATGGCTTGCAACAATATTAAAAATAATTTTTTTCTTTAAAAATATATGAACTTATTATATGAAAGAATTTATTTTAATTGAATTTAACATTCGAATCTATATATAATATATAATGGCTGAAATACTTAATGAGATTCCATCACGTGCCATTAAGTCTTCTCATTTACTTGACACAATGCTTTACCCAAAGCTGTCATGTATCAACTTCACATGGATTTCGATTATGGGTCATAATTGTCGCATGACTTCTCATATGGCTTCCCATATTAATAAAAATAATATTTTTATTTTTTTTGAAAAATATATAAACTTAATTAAACAAAAAAATTATGTTTAATCGAATTTAACGTTTTAATCAATGTATAATATATAATGGTTGAAACATTTAATCAAATTCCGTCATGTGACATCAAGGCTTCTCATATACTTGACACATCGATTTAACCAAAGTTGCCATGTGTCGTCTTCACATGGATTTTGCTTATGTGTCATATTTGTCGCATGGGTTCTCATATGGCTTACCATATTAATAAAAATAATCTTTCATTATCTTTAAAAATATATACAAATAATTCAACGAAAAGATTTATTTTAATCAAACTTAACATTTGAATCTATATAAATATATAATCTATATAAAATATATATTGGTTGAAATAATTAACTAGGTTATCAGGAGGATAGATGGGGCCATTTAAGTAAGATCTAATATAGATTTAACTTTCTATTCACTCGTGGGATCCGAGCGGTACGGGGGACCACTGTGGCTCCTCTCTTCTCGAGAATCCATACATCCCTTATCAGTGTATGAACATCTATCTCTTGAGATTGTCAACTTTCTGGCAAATGATATAAAGAAAAATGTCTTTTTTCCCAAGACACCCGAGACTCAAAATCTCATGCTAAAGAGCGTGGAGGTTTGAGTCCTCTTCAAGGCATAATATTGAGAATACTCATTGAATGAGCAATTCAATAAGAGATCTCGGATCGAATCGCTATTGATATACCGATTCGATCCCGCCATGTGGCATCAAGGCTTCTCATATCCTTGACACATCGCTGTACCCAAAGCTGCCATGTTTCATCTTCATATGGATTTTGCTTATGTGTGATATTTGTGACATGGCTTCTCATATGGCTTTCCATATTAGTAAAAGTAATATTTTCTCTTTAAAATATTTAAAATTAATTACAAGAAAAAATTATTTTAATCAAATTTCAACATTCGAATCTATATATAATATATAATTACTTTAATAGCTATTTCTATAATTACTTTCTTTTCTATTTACTACAGCGATGAAGAATTAGATTATCCCTATATTTATTCCTTTTTCAATTACAATTATTTAGTATTTATTTTATTTACTATTATTTCTGAAATTATTTTACTTGAGTTACTTTAAAATTACTTTATTTCTAAATTTGTAATTTACAATTATTTTTCATCTTTATCAAAAGTACAATTCTTATTTTGAAAATTTTCTATTTACAATTATTTTATTTTTACAATATAAAAATATGACTTTCTAGATGAAATATCTTACACACAAGACTGAGGAATTACCGTACTAATTTATACTACATATATTAGTTAGAACGATAGTTACAGCTGACCTGCACTGATATATAAAGGACGCATTATTTTTCATAATAACGTGTTAGTTTAAGCAAATACAGTTTTAAGTGGAATTAGCGTTGAAACGAAAGATTTATCTTATATTGGTTGTAACAATATAAATTAAGTTAACATATTCTATGTATTATTTTTAATCCGAACATGTTTGAGCAAATAATAGTTTTAGGTGAAATTAATGTTTAAAGTAAAAGATTTATCTTGTAATGATAATACTATGAATTGACTTAACATATAGTTTGAACTATGAGTTATAGTAAAATCTTATAATTTACAATAAGTATACATATTTAAAGGAAAAAAACATTTTTGGTCCTATCAGTTTGGCCTTCAGTCAGTGTTGGCATTGTGAGTTCTAACAGAGCCTAATTAGTCTTATACATTTGCTCCATGAGGCACTTTTGGTCCATTCCGCGACCGGAAGGTAAAGAGTTCTAACATGGACAATAACGCTGTTAAATAAGGCCATGTGGCAATTTCATATTGGCCGAAAATTTAAACTTTAAAAGAAAAATAAACAATAAGGAAAAATTATTAAAATATTTTTTTAAAAAGAAATTTTAAATTAAAAAAGAAACATAGACCCAGCCCTGCCCTTGTTGGGGCTAGAGCCTCGCTGGCGACCTCTACCCCCTAGATGAGATCGCTAGTGTACTCTGAAGTTGCCGGCGAGGCCCCCACCTCGCAGACTCGTGTCGAAGATTGAGAAGGTGGGGGTCGCCAGAGGGGCCCCACCCCGATGACGCCTACTGCAGCCCCGAAAAGAGTAGAAGCTGGGTATGTGTGTGTGTGTGTGTTTTTTTTTTTAAATTTTGCTTTCAAATATTTTCTTATTTTCTTTTAAATTTTAATTTTCAGACAATAAGTAATTGCCACGTGGCCTTATTTAACGGTGTTAGTGTCCACGTCATCACCCATTAGTGCCCAGCCACATAATGAATTAAAGTACCTTACGGATAAAAGTGTTTTCAAACCCGGGCAAGCTAACCGGTTTAGCCATGACTCGTTACCTTGGCCGGGTTGGTTTTGCCGTTGACTCATTTTGCCTTAAGACTTTGCCCAAAAACCAGCAAACACGATTGGGATATGAATTGTCACCATGTTGTCTTTTCAAATCTTTTGCTGAAAGTTCAAATAAAATATATATAGTAAAGTTTAGATTTATGTTTGGGATATGAATTGTTATATATGAAGCTTAACACTGGGTATCTGTATATTTATTGTATGAAGCTCGTCATAGGATATTTATATGTGCATTGGCTTCCTGCGAAGCACTTATGCGGTTAGGCCACATCAACCTCTCCCTTTTAACTTTCAATTTTTTTTATTTATATTTTCATCCTTTTAAAAAAAAATTTAAGAGACCTCAATGGTGCACACCACTCCCCTAATTGGGGTCATTGGTGGTATTAGATTTTAGGAAAAAAAACCAAAACTCCCATTGTGATTTGAGGTTGGGACAAATCGCACCCTATTCTTTTATTTGAGACAATTAACCCTTTGTGGTTTTCTCCGTTAGACATAGGGAATTACGGCGTTAATTTTTTTTTTCAATTTTCAGTCCTTAATCTTTAGCCTTTTTTAATCAATTTGATCCTAAATCTTTTTTTTATCATTTCTATTCTCAATTTTTTATTTTATTTCATTTTAGTCCTATAAAGAAAAATCGAAAGGAGAGGGGGTCAGGGCCGCCAATCGGCGACCCCGAACCCTCCACCGAGGGCGTCGGCACCTACAGAGGACGCCGACGCCCTAGGTGGAGGGGTGGAGGTCGCCGATTGGCGGCCCCGACTCCCTCCCCCTTCGATTTTTCTTTATAGGATTAAAATGAAACAAAATAAAAAGTTGAGGATAGGAATGATAAAAGAAAAAGATTTATGACCAAAATGATTAAAAGACTAAAGATTAAGAACTGAAAATTGAAAAAAAAAATTAACGCCGTAACCCTCTATGTCTAACGGAGTGAATGACATGGGACTAATTGTCCCAAATAAAAGAACATGATGCGATTTGTCCCGACTTAAATCACAATGGGATTTTTGTCTTTTTTTTTCCTAGATCTTAATGACAACCTCAATTGATGGTTTTTTGGTTTTTCTTCTGGAAGCGGGCCCGCTGATGAGGGCCCACCGCCGATCCCCTACTTTCTTATCCTTCAGCTTTATTTAAAAAAAAAATTAAATTTGGAGATTTGGGGGCTTCCTTATAAGTAGCTACTGCTCGTGTTGTGTCACCTATAACTGCAAAGGGCACCAACTATTTGGATAGGGTGGTGGTGACTACCGAAGAGGCCCCTACTATCCTCCTTCCTCAAACACTTGTGGTTTTAAATTTTTTTACCATTTTTATTTTGGGTAAAGTACATATTACAACACGATATTTGAAAATTTTTACCAATACCACATATAGTAACATTTTCACCACGTGACTTTATTTTTTGGGTTACCCTTACACATGTGAATAATTGTGGACCCCATTTTAGTTTTTTAATCAACAAATTATTAAAAAACTGAAAAAGTGCAATCCATAGGAGGACGGGCCCCAGCAACGAGGGCCTCGATTATGATGAGCATCCCCCAATTGGAGCAATCAAGCCCCCACGGCCAGAATAAAAAGAGCACACCACCTCCCCCCTTCCTCCTCCCCCAGATCGGGGTTGTTGGTGGCAATAGTGGTTGTTGCGGCCTCGATTGGAGGATTGTGGCCTCAATCGAGGCCCCTGCTGTCAGCTGCCCCCCGAGGCCACGTTAGATTTTCGTTTCGTATTTGACAAAAAATTAACTTCATGCTATGTCAATAGAAAATTTCAAAATATCATGAGATCAGGTAAAAATGTCACTCTATCATGTTGTATAGCATAATTTATCCTTTTTATTTTACTTTTTGTAATAATGTTATTAGAAAATTCAATTGGGACCTTCTTGGTCAACGTCCATGTGCAATTATTTAATCCTGCACAAAAAGATTTCAAGAGCTAGAAGGGAAAAATAATAGAGGATAATCGATATAAAAGCATCGATTATTTGGTAAAATGTTCAAGAGGACATTTTTTTATTGAGGCAAAAATTTTCAATATAGAAACCCTTTCATAAGGGTTAATAAAAAAAAACATAATTTTTTTCATATTTTAATAATTTTAGCACGAACTTTTTTCTTTAACCTAAAATTACATAAACTTTCAATTTGATAACAATTATAGCGCGGTGTCAAATTTTTCGTTAATTTGGATGGAATTGAGGCCACAGATACTGCCGGCAACCCCAATCAACAAGGAGGGCACCGGCAACCCCCCCAACAGAGAAGGCCGGGGTCGTGGTTCCACTCGTCGGAATCGAGATAATCCCCAACATGAGAGTTCTCTCTATTTAGGAGGTAGGGACCTCGATTCTGGCCACCAACCCCAATTGGGATGGCCCGCACTCTTTCCCCGATTGGGGTTATCGGCACCTTTATGGTCTCGATTCCGTCCAATTTAACGAAAAATTTGACATCATACTAAAATTATTATCAAATGGAAAGTTTATGCATTTTTAGGTTAAGAAAAAATTTTATGCTTTTTTTGGTTATTAACCTTATGGAAAATCCTTAGTTTATTCTTATAGGTTGATATAGATAGGCTTATCTGTCTATTTATATGCTAAATATAAAAGTCTGAAGCTTGTTTCTCTACATTTTCATTCCATAATTGCCCTTCAGAAAACCCCTGAATTCCTTATATGCCCTTTCCCCCCCCCCCCCCCCCCCCCCCCCCCCCCCCCCCCCGTGCGGTTTAATGTAGAGATTTTCTTTTCCAAACGGTACCAACTTACTACCCCCGTCTCTGGAGTCTGAAGCGTCCCAACCTTCTGCTTTTACTTGGGAAAAAATAATTAATAAATAAATAAAATTCTGTGTTTCCAAAAAGGCAGCGAAAATTCCATGCTTCACTCTCGTGGAATCAACAGTCGCCTCCCAGTTTCCTGCCAAGAACGCTTATTGTCAAGGTCTTTCCCTCTCGTTCGTCCTTCACAGAGCGACCTCCATCACAGTGATGCACCTTTCTCTCCTCCTGTCCATGTTCGCAAGACTGGTTTGAGACTCGCCGTAGATGCTTGCCCCCAACTGTCCGTTCCAGCACCTCTCGGGGACGCTGGGGAGGACGGTTACAAGCGCACCATCTGATTGACCCAACCGTGCGCGCCACTGTGAACTCTTTCCCGCTATCTGTCGTTGGCTCCTCACACATTCTTGTAAATTGCGCTCCAACACAAACTGTTCACCTCTCTTTTCTGTGGCCTTCATGTTAAGTTGGTGTTCCTAAATTTTGCCTGCATTTTGATTTGTTACTGTTTGTGGCCAACATTAATTCAGCTGACATATCATCTTTCCTTTATTCTTTTGAATTTATCTACACTATTATATTTGTTTTCCAAGTTTCATTGGCCTTTTGCATTTTGGAAAAATTGTCTTCTGGTCCCTTGATGTCTCTACGCGCCATGCGTTTGGCATAATGCTCCTTTGATTGTTGCGTTTACCTTTTGTAAGGGTTATTCGTTGGATGGCGTGGTGAGACAAAAGGAAAAAAAAAAAAACCAAGAGGCAGGCAACAGAGCAACGATTTTCAAAGAGTTTGGCTTAGGATCTATTCTCTCGATATCCTGTTTTTCAATCATTTAATTTGATGGTTCAAATGTAAGTTCTTAAG
The DNA here is from genome assembly GCF_007655135.1 of Punica granatum. Taxonomy (NCBI): domain Eukaryota; kingdom Viridiplantae; phylum Streptophyta; class Magnoliopsida; order Myrtales; family Lythraceae; genus Punica; species Punica granatum. The sequence continues at coordinate 12,781,998 of NC_045134.1, read as the reverse complement.
TTTATTATATGTTCTCGATGATGAATTTCGTAATAAGCATTGCTGAAAACTGGACGCAACGCAAGGCACTTTTGAGATTTGCCTCGGACCTATTAGAATGCCCATGACAAGAGGCGGTAACCTCTCTGAGCCCATGTTTCTTTTTCCATTTTTGCTTGTACTATTATCCTTTTACTGAAAGGATAGATATAGATGTTTCTATCATAAAGATTCTGAACCATAAAAATTTTTAGCTTCTTGTCTCTGCCCTGGAATTCTTGTTTGCAGGTGTGCCTCTCTTCTAGTGAGTGTGTAAATTCGACATTATTGTTAGTTTTCTTCCTCTTTAGACGAACGGAGGGAGAGAGAAACAATTAGTTCATATATGTCTGCCCTTGATTGATTAATGTCCTTTTGATGAGCTGCTATTGCCCATCTTGATTGGAGACTTCAGAATTGATCAATGATTTCATCTTTTTCCCTAAATTGCTCTATAGATGATTACTGAGTATTCAAGATCTGGTGATCTTGTGTTGTGTAGGAGGGCACTGCATTTTGTTTTAGCCATAAAAGCTTGTAGACAACTATACAACATGTTGGTATTCCCTCATGAAGTTACCTATGGTTTACTAAATAATTTTTCCCTTGTGAAAAATTTCTACTACAGTCTTGTCCATGACACTCCAAACGTTGAGCATAAGAATCCTTTTTGAACTTGGCAATTGTAGGATTTTGCAATTAAAATGTTCTCCAACTGACTCAACTCCTCCAGAAGCTGAAGCTATGTGCGTTACATCGAGCCTCTCGGAGGAGGGCAAGTTTAATATTTACCCTTCAGTCTCCATTCATTGCATCACCTTCTTCATGACATGATTTTTCAATTAATTGTTTTGGTATTTATGTTGCAGTTTCTATTAATTTCTCTAATGTCCCGGTTTTCTTTAGTATTCCTGTTTCACTGTTTACCTTGTTTAATTATGTCTTTATCTGCAGAGCATATGAAAGATAACATTGGACTTGGACTGTCTTGTGAGTCGATATTCGATGACGTATATGCATATGCATTATGTGAAAGACATTCACTAACGTTTTTCCTGCTCGAATGCAACTTATAGGACACACACACTCTCTCTTGAATCACAGTAATTGCCGTCATGATTGAAGTTTGAATAAGATGTGTGCTTCCCAATGATTCTTGAAAAAGATGTGTGCTTCCCATGATTCTTTGGTAATATGTGAGTTTGCTCATGTCCAATGTTGTGATTCTATTTGCTTATGTTTGTGTTTTTTTGAAACACTCCGAGAGTTTTATATCTTGAGAAAGCTTTTAGTTGTTTGAGAGATCAAGTTCCATTATTTGGATGAAATTTCTCCAGTCGACTTTCTGGTGACCTGGTCAATATTTCTTCAAACACGTAGGTTATTTGACCATGTGATCAATGCGAGTAATATTCAAGTGGTACTTGATGCCCTTTCTCAAAAAAATGTCAGATGGGTCACTTTAATGCTTGAAAGAGAAGTATTTCTCGAAGAGCGAATAATGACAACAGCTTATGTTCTGTTTTTTTCCAATTTTCTGAGCTTGCATCAAGCGTGAAACATGACGGTTTACTAAGAATTTTCTCAGTAATCTTTTGTTGTTAAATGTTCTCCCAAAGTATGCATCTTTTCTGCCTCTTTTTTTTTTTTTTTGGTTCCACCCCTTTAGAGTAGTTTCATTGCCCTGTGGAGCATGATTTATATTTTTTCAGCATCCTTTTTAAGGTAAAGCTCTTTTATCTGATAGGAACTTTTGGGAATTTTTGAAATATCAACTAATATGGCTGAACTGCGGTATGGAACTGCATGTTGTGACGAGAGAATCCCTGCTCCAATTCCGGTACATTTTGATATCTCTATGGTCCCGTTTGGTACACATGAATGGAAAAGAATGGATTCTATATAGGGAAATATAATAATATTGAGTCAAAAAATGTGATTTTCTTTAATGACCATCACAAAATGAAAGAATATAATTATAATATTAGACTTATTTATCAAGATATCATGTTATATACATTCTTAAATATATAAATTAAAAGAACATAAATGACCGTTCACATTATATCATATAAAATGAGGGAATGACCATTCCCTTTCTTAATTGAGGGAAATGCTCATTCATCAAAATGAATGAAAAGATGATAATGATGGAATGTCCTTTCCAACTTATATAAGAGACACTAATAAGAAAATGAGGTGCAATGAAGAAATGAGCATTCCATTCTCGCGTACCAAACGGGACCTATCTGTGATAAACATGTGCTTATATTTCGAAAGTTGATACCGTGTTATAAGGTTGTTTTTCTTGCTTACTATTATTGAAGTGATCAAAAGATGTAATAAACTTAATGGCCCTTTCTGGTTTCCTGATTGATTGAAGAGATAAAGTTGAATTAGAACTTGCATTTACCTATACCTAATGCAGAAGAAAGGCACATTGATTCCACGATTTTCTGTTTAAGTTTGATTGATCTTTTCTTGTGCAATCTTAATGTTTTCTTAAAGCAGGTCAAACTCAAAGGTCTATTGTGACAAATACCCTTCTCCACAACATTCTCAACACCAAGGCATGGATATCAGTTGTCCCCTGCCAGCAACTCCCTTAAGCCGAAGTCTTCACTAATGTATTCACTGGACTGCTGATGGATTACTTGAATGAATATGATAAGATGTTCTAAAGAGAGAATAGAAGCATCCCAGCAAACAGAAAGCCTCCATCCTTTTATTTTCTTGTATGTTTGTAAAGTTACAGCAGTTCAAGCTCCATCCTTTAAATTTGCTTAGAACTATAAGCTCCACCTTATAATTATGTGTTGGTTATTGGCTTATATTACCATGGGAGCATCTCAAGAACTTGATTTAAAGAATTCTTCTAATCTTATATTGAAAGGAGTCCTCAAACCGATTTGGAGCTTACTTTTCATAAAACAAAATAGCCTCATTGAAAAAATAAATAAATTTCGGTGTGAACCCTAGTATCTGGACGTCCAATTGGACCCCGACTAATCCAGTCGAACTGGGTCGGTTCACTAAGGGGTAAAGCTATCATAGCGTGGATTTTTTATATTCACAAGGACTCGAACAAAAAAAAAATATTATTATGTCCTTTGTGAGTATAGAGGATGCTCCATATTGTTCATGTATATCTCTATAGGTAACCTATTTGCATTGATATTTTTATGGGAATTGACAAGAAACACAACTCAAGCACATGTGTGTTGCTGTTAAGTTTGTGTAAACTCTATTTTACATTCTATAACGGTAATGAAGTTGCAAAGTTTATTGAATCTTAAATGTACAGGTTATATTTTAGTAGGTATAAAGTAATGGGTAGTATAACGAGGGAAAATCCACGAAGGAATGGCAGCTATTCAAAGATAATATTGGAGTGGAACCAATTTTTGCTTTTTTTTCTTCGGTGAAATATTTATGACTGTAAATCTATAAGTTACAATTTTCTGCTAACATTGGAATTTATCAAAATGATGTTAGATATCAATTCAATTAGTGAAATATAAGGAAATGCAACTAAACTAATTTTATAACTAAAATAAAAAACAAAGAAATGCAACTAGATTAATTTTCAACAAATATTTTTATGATAATTTGATTAATACCCTCAATTCGTTTGGAATTTCAAAATATTCTATCTGTATCATAGTAATAGAGAGCACGTAATTACTAAGGGAACTAAAAATTGTTCAAAAATTGCATTATCAGTGCTTTCTTTTTTTCTTTTTTTTTTGGATGAATACATTATTAGTGTTTTGTTCACAGGTAAAGGCACAAATAGCGATAGATGGACTTTAACCAAGTGCCACCAGCGATGTTAGAAATATTCTTACAGTAATAGTAATTGCAATATTACGCTATACAAATTTCATGGCATCATGGAAGTGTAACAATATTGTACAGTCATTATGTCTTACGAAATAATATAGTCCGCAAAACTATTTAAGTTACATGGTTATTGTGCTCTAGGATGAATTAGTTTTAAACACAAATACATAACAAATCTTATATATTTCAATCAATTGTTCTCTCTATATACATAAAATACACTTATCGTCTCATATTTCAAATAATTAAATTTAGGAAAGATAAATATAAAATTTTGTTACTATAATTATAATCAATATTTAGTAGTATGCGTCTAGTAGTACGCGTGTAACGCACGAACCTATTTACTAGTTATTTTAAAAGGAACTAGAAACAACTGTTGACACCGTTACGTTATTACAATGTTCTTATTCTTCCATCAAGCTAATACTTGCTGGGCCTGAGCTAGAAACACCTATTGACACTGTTATTGCAATCTTTCTACTCTTCCGTGAAGCTAATACTTGCTAGGCCTCATGTCTTATCCCTTCGCCCTTCTATTGGAGAACGCAGAGGACATAACTATCCTGAAAAAATTCAAACCAATTCATTTGTCATAAGATGTAAAATAATATACTGAGGTTAAGAAAATTTCTTTTCCGTAGAAAGCTGTTACCTGTTGGACATCTCCACTTAGCTCATCATCATTTAGTTCGTATTCTTGCATACACCAGGAGGAGGTCTGAGTTCTATGAGGTGCTCGACCAAATTGGAAAATGAGGGGCCTAACTGTCCCAATGCGTCTACCATTGTGGATAACTTATTGAAGTCTCCCAATAGTCCTCCAAATGCCTGAATGAGTGCAACAGTCGACCCGGTCATTCCTTCTATCTCTCATTGAGAAGAAGTACGATCTATCTTGTCGTAACCTACACTATGTGGATAGAGGAGAAAACATGGAGTCGGTAAGATTTCAGATTCAAGTATAAGCCCAATAAGTTTAGAAACCTTTTGATTACCTAGAAGCATGGATGGCTCGTACTCATTTATTTTAATTTCTTAATTGATCTCACACTGCACCGGGTAGTTTAAGAATTTTTCTTCTTAAATAAATGTCGACCGATTGAACATCAGTGGGTTGAAAAGGTGCCCCCAAGGGAAGTGTTTCAGCTGCCATACTAGTGCAGTAATATCTCAGTTTAATAGTGAACCGAAGGACCCGCTGATCTCCTGAAATAGAAAATATTCCATCATATGGCAACACAAAATATGATAAATAATGGATTAACGTATGCTAATTGCGTGAAAGTCTCGTGCTCATAAATTTTCATAGAGTTCCATTCTTTGCCATGATAAACCAAAAGGTGAATCTCGGAGCAAATAACGTCAAGACTTTTATTGAGTTAAACAATAATCATTCACCAAAATATTTACAAACGGAAAACAAATAGAATAAGAAAACCTAATTTGAGAGTAGGCAGAAAGAACCAGAGAGACAAGAAGAACTAGAAGAGTCTAGAGTAGATTTTCTCACTGCACGTTTGTGGTGTTGATGAGTTGAAACTTTGTATGCTGAGAGAGTTAGGTCAAAAGGATTGAGGATTAATATACTAGGATTGGCAGCTTTCAAATGTAGCAAGTAATCGGCCGACTTGAATGCATGTACTTTGGCTCTTTTAAAACCTTCCTTTGGCGAATATATGGATTTTTATTTACCACATTAATATATTGTTGTAATGTTGAATCCTTCCATGAGTTTCCAATTGATATGTGCAATTTGAGGCTCAAGTTGCGCAGCCAAAGGATTCAATGGATAAGAACGGAACTTTCTGCTTACAATAGAGAGGGTCGTCTTTGGCAATGTTATTCTGCCATATTTGGTATGAAAATGTATGTAACTGCGCAACACAATGGTAGGTTCCATTGTTTTGCATACCAAACAACTATGAAAATGTATGTTCGCTTGTACAGTATTGTATGAGAATTGCTTTAGTCTTGCAATATGGTAATACTGCATTGCTTTTTTAGTATACTACTCATTATGTCTTCATGTTGTCAGCGCAATCATTAAATACAATTAAAACTGTTGTTTATACTGGACAAGCGTCGCTCCATTAAATTTTGCATTTTCTATCTTTGCCTAATAGCGTTTTAAAAGTATGAAGGGAGCTAAGAGGCTTGTATACCTAATTTGGAGTAGTGGTAAAGTATGCCTTCCTTAGTGTTGGCCTTGGCAGTTCGATTCCTTGCCCAACCTTATTGAAGGCAACATTTGACTTTTTCTTTTTATATACACCCAATTTTTCCTCAAAAACCGTATTTGTAATTTTTCTTTTTTTATATGAAACATAAATTAATCACTTTGATATAAAAATGATTAATTTTTTTTATAAATATGTATTTTTTCTTTTTTCTTTTTATATGAAACATAACTTAATCACTTTGATATAAAAAATGATTAAATTTTTATAAATATAACCATAAATTATCTTAAAATAACTTAATCACTTCATCATACAAACAATTAAATTTTTGGTAAATATAACTGTAAATAAAGTATTATCTACTAAATATAAATGATAATATAAAATCTAAACAATAGATTTGTTAGTTTTGTGTAATGACTAAATAAAATTACTTCCCCAATATTGATACAAAAATCTTGTTACATGCCATTTTACATCCTTATATTAAATTAAAATGAATTAAATATTGGGTAAATACAACCATAAGTCAAATATTGTATACCAAATATAAATTAATGATGATGTAACACGTAATACCATAGATTTCTAGCTTTGCTTAATCACTAAATAGAATCACTTACATAATATTAACATGCAAAAGTTACATCTACCATCCATATTAGTTTTATTTTTAAAATGATATGTATACATTAATATTTTTTCTAAATTGACACTTCAATCATCAAATTTTTTTTTTGTTCACATCATAAAACGAAAACCATAAAATTATGAATTGTTATACATCTATTAGGTATGCTATTCAAATAATACTAGGCGGAGCATCCACACTTTCTAACATAAAATTTTAAATTTATTACTTTCATTAAAATACATTTATATATGCACATTTTGTTTATGAAGTATCTAAATGGTAAGTTATCTAAAGGTAAAGATAATAAAAATTTGATGACATGTAGAAACCAGGGCAAAGCCAATAAGTTAGCAGGGGGGCAATTACATCCCCTGAGATTCTCCCAAATCCCAAATGCCCCCCCAAAATATAACTTTGTCAAATATTTCCCCCCCTAAAAATATTAAAATATGCCTTGTTGCCCCCTGTAGATCCCAAGCCCATTATATAAGCATACCACATACTAAAAATTCCCCTTATTAAAATAATCAATTTTAAGTGACTTAACTTGAGCGGGAAGATAACTGAGACAAGGCTTAGACAAGAACCAAACCCCAACCACAGAAGTTTTGTGTCACTCACTGATAGAACGCTAGAACTAGAAGCTTGGAACTGAGAATGGGGAGTTGGTGAAGAAGAACAAGAGGAAGTTCTGCGACTGTTGAAGCTTTGAAGGCACGACCTTGATAAAGAGACCATAGCCGTCTCGCTAGTCCCGTCTCCATTGATCTCAACGACCGTGTAAGTCTAATTCTTGGCCGCTTCCCTCCATGTTTCAGAAATCCTCCTTGTTTGGTGCCGCTATGGAGTTTCAAAAAAATCATTACGATTAGCTTCTCGAGTGAAGTGAACATAGCTTGATGCTACTACGGCTCCATTCAGAACCCTTTTCTTCTTCCCAGCTCTAGACCAAGTTCTCTTAGCAAGCTGTGATTTTCATTTTTCCCCTTTCAGTCTTGTTAGCTAGTCAATTCCTGGTTAGTAGCTGTTGCCGCCTTGTTGTTCGTTGGTCTCCTTCCGCTGCTCGCAAAATCTACGGTGCTTGGTCGAATGGTGTTACTCGATGTTGATTCTTATTCTATTGGGTGCTTCTACAGGACTTTAGGTCCTCCAAATCCCCTTCGAGTTTCCAGTTCAAGAACTCTTGGCCTCTTCAAGGTCGAACTTCCCTTGGTTATTGAGTGCTCTATCTAGCCCACTAAGTCAGGTTTATCTGCAAAATTTCTTCTGATCAGTAACTATGCTGCTGATTTTGCTGTTCTGTCTTGTTTCTTTGAATTTTTTTGGGTGCTATTTTTAGATTGAATTTTTTTCTTGTGTAGAAATGGATAAGTATCGTATAAAGAAGAAATCAACCATAGAAGAAACATAATGACCAGAGCGAATAATGACTGCTAAAAAAGAAGACATGTGGAAATCAATTTGGAAAATCTCCCTTCCGATCTCGGGCTCAAGAAAAAATTTTTCGATTATCATCATAATGACCGTGATAGAATTAGAAGGTATTATTTGTAACAACGTCCATGTCAACCGAAAGGACACGATTTTCCTCAAAAGAAATTCAGAAATATATTCCGGCGCTTTAATCCAAAATGGTTTGAAGAGCATAAAAATGGGCTAGAATATAGTATTGCGAAAGATGCCTCCTTCTGTTTGTGTTGCTATCTTTATAGGCCGGACATTGGAGCGCAAGCAAGTGGTGAAGTATTTATGTCGGAAGGATATACAAATTGGAAGAAAAAAGAAAAATTCAATGAGCATGTTGGAGGTCCAGATAGTACCCATAACAAAGCTTGGAGAAGAAGCGAAGATTTGATGAATCAACAACAACATATCCAATTTGCTTTTGAGAATAATCAGAACAAGCACGTAAAGATTATCGGCTTCGTCTGACTTCTTCACTTGACTGCATTTGTTTTCTTCTATCTCAAGGCTTGGCATTTCATGGTCACAATGAATTAGAAGAATCGCATAATCAAGGCAACTTTCTTCAGCTCCTCTATTTTCTTGCTAGTCATAATGACGCTATAAAAAATATTATCTTGAAATGCTCCGAGAAATATGAAAATGATATCCCCTAATACTCAGAAGGATCTTATCCGTGCTTGCACTATGGAGACCACTAATGCTATTCTCCATGAGCTAGGGGATGAATTCTTAGCTATTTTACTTGATGAATCTCATGATGTTTCGGTTAAGGAACAAATGGCAGTTGCTCTAAGATTTGTTAATTCGGAAGGGTGTGTTGTTGAGCATTTTCTTGGCATTGTTCATGTTAGTGACACTAGCGCTTCTTCACTAAAAACAGCTATTCAGTTTCTTTTTTTGAAGCATAATTTGAGCTTGTCTAAAGGGCGGGTGCAAGGCTATGATGGTGCAAGTAACATGCGAGGGGAATTTAATGGACTCAAAACTTTGATCATGCAAGAGAATTCTTCTGCTTATTATGTTCATTGTTTTGCTCATCAACTTCAACTAGCTCTTGTTGCCGTGGCAAAAAAGAAACCGCAACTTGCTGCATTTTTCAACTCAGTGACTATTATAGCTACTCTTGTTGGAGTTTCATGCAAGCGTAGAGATCTTCTTCGAGAGAAGCAACAAAACAGAGTCTTGGAAGCATTTGAAATTGGTGAATTCTCAATGGGTAAGGGTTCAAATCAAGAGATAAGTCTTCAAAGAGGAGGTGATACATGTTGGGGATCTCATTATAGGTTATTGATAAGTTTGGTTGTCATGTTCTCATCGGTTATGGAAGTTTTCCAAATCATTGAGAAAGATTGCTCAACTGTAGAACAGAGAGGTGAAGCATTTTCCTTATTGAATGTTATGCCAACTTTTGAATTTGTGTTCATCTTGCACTTGATGAAAACTATTTTGCGAATCATGAATGAGTTGTCTCTAGCATTGCAAATGAAAGATCAAGATATTGTGAATGCTATGGTTTTGATTGAAGTGGCAAAGCAACGTTTGCAAGAGATGCGGGATGAAGGATGAGACTCTTTGATGAGTGAAGTATCTATATTTTCTAACGGAAATGACATTGATATCATAAATATGAATGAAATGTATGTGGCTCCAAGACGATCGCAGCGGAAAGGTGAAGCCTTGACAAACTTGAGTTATTTCCGGTTTGAGCTTTTTAACAGAGTGATCGATTGGCAACTTCAAGAACTCAACAGCCGCTTCAATGAGGTGAACACAAATTTGCTTCTTTGTGTGGCTTTGCTTAAGTCCAAATGATTCTTTTGCCTCTTTTGATAAATCCAAATTGATTCAACTTGCTCGCTTTTATCCTTTGGAGTTCTCTGAGGTTGATATTCAGTTGCTTGACAATCAACTTGAGACTTACATTTTTGATATGAGATCTCATGAAGAGTTTTTAAACCTAAAAAGTATCGGAGATCTTTCTCAGAAGTTGGTTGCCACAAGAAGGCATATTGTCTATCCACTGGTTTACTTACTTATGAAGTTGGCGTTGATATTACCAGTTGCTACTGCATCGGTGGAGAGGATTTTTTCAACGATGAATATTGTGAAGAACCGCCTCCGTAATAAGATGGGAGACTCTTGGATGAACGATTGTTTGATTACTTATATTGAGAAAGATATTTTTTGTAACATTGACAATGAAAGAATCTTAAATAGCTTTCAGGTTATGAGACATCGAAAGGGACATTTGTAATTATTTAGTTTTTAATGCAATGCACTTCATATATCTCTATCGTTAATATACATTTGATATAGTTTCATAAATACGTCTATTTTTGTTTTATATTTTGCTGCGCCCCCCTCCCCCCAAGATAATTTCCTAGCTTCGCCCCAATAGAAACAATTATATTTTTCTCAAAGATAATGGGACTATCATTAGAATTTCAAATACAAAATGGCGCATGAAATTTTAAAGAAATGATGATATGATTAACTTAAAAATCTAATTTTGTTTAATAAAATGATCTTTCTTACGTATTAATTCTTTATTACAATTTATGATTTAATAGATTCCAAAATTTTTATAGATTATTTATAAATTGTTAACATGATTAAGTTTTACAATATGATCTATTCCTCGAACAATTGTGTAAAATTTCTAAATAATTAGTAGTTTTGGATTAAATCAAGTATTATAAAAATCAAATGGCCCACTGGACCCGCAACAGAGCGCGAGAGTTCAGCCTAGTTCATATTATTTCTTTTTTGTATATACTAAATAATGAGAACGTAGAATTTTGTATATATGTATATATATTTAAATTAAATTTGTGGCGATAAATAAGTCTTTTAGGCCAAAAAAATTAAGTAAAAAACTATTACAGGCCCAAGTAAATGTTAGAGAGGCCACTTGTACATTTTTTTATTTATATTTTATATTTTATATAAAAATTAAAATGCATGCCAAAGACAAAAGTAAAGGGAATGGCTTGGTGGCAAGACACCTCATCATTTGTACTGTGGTCCTCAATTCTACTCCTTTTATTCATGTCTTGCCCCGTTTTTCTTTTTAATTTTTTCTTCTGTATTTATTTTTCTAACAATTAATACAATTTCAGAGGGCAAAAACTTTTAATGGACAATTCACAAACTATTCTGGTCCACGTACTGTTTCTTTACTTTCACAACAAGCTCAAACTTCCGCCCATTCCTTTTGCCCATTTTTTCAATGCGACCAATTAAAGAAGGAAATATTTATTTCACTATAAAACGGAAGTCTAGGTACTTAGGTAATTGAAAGATATATATAGTTTACTTTGTTAAGACATTTGAGTTCCTATATTTTTTTTAAACAAATAAATATAAATGCTCAAATAAATATGTTACGGTGTTTTGCCAATTAGTTTCCTTCTTTAGTGTAAAAAAATTGTTCATTTTCACATTTATAGTGCTCCTTTTCTTTTTTCTAAAATTTGACATTATAATGACTATTTTGTTCTTTATTTTGAAATTATTGTCAAGATTTTTCATTCACTCCTTCTCAATTGCCATTCACATCTGAAAAAGAAATGAAGAAGCTCAAATAGTATGAGTAAAATGATGAATTAAACTTAAGAACGTATATTGTTTCAATAAAATATTTTGCATGCTCCTGATATAATGATATATTTAAGATGTATTGTTGTAAATGAAATTACATATATTCAAATATTTCGAATTCATGTACAAATTATATCACATAAAAAATTGTTGTAACTTTGTTATTTGTTTTATTTTTAAAAAATGAACTTGGTCAGATATTTCTCTGTATAGCACAATACTATTTGCAAAAGATATCATACTATTTAATATAAACATTTAATTAATATAGTCTTATTGCACAATATATATATAAATTCTGAACCATATATTAAATAGTGATATGAAAACAAAAATCTAACTAAAGTAAAATAAGTATATAATTTTCATAAATATGGATAAATGCTAGGTATAAGTATGATATATAATTGATTTGGTGCATGAAAACTCATATTTTCTTTCTATTGCTCAAATTTTTAAACTTTTATGATAGTTTGATCCTAATGTACATTGAAGGTATATCATTTCATTCTTGAAAAATATTGTAGTCTTTCAATTAAATAAACTTATAAAATCATGGTTCCTTTTTGTGGCTATAAGAGTGAAAAAGATGGACCCAAAAAGAAAAAAAGGAATATGATCAATATAAACATTTTAGGAAATAAAAATTTCCATAATATTTAATTAAGGAAAAAATACTTATAAAAGAATTAGGAAAAATTATCAAAAATAGACAAAAGAAAGGGCCCTATTAAGAGTTATGAAACAAAGTGAAAGTTTTCGCTATCAAATTTTGAAAAAATCAAACCGCATGGGGTGCTTGTGTAATTACTGAAATAGTAGAGAGTAAACAGACAACGGAAATATGAAAATATGTCCCAAAAAAAAACCTAAAGGAAGAAAGAGTGGCTTTTAGAATAGTCATAAGCAAAGTCCGTGCGTCGCTGTATATTAAATTCAGAAAAGAATTGAACTTGAGTTGTCAGTTAAATTACAATGAACTCGTATTCTTAAAATTTTTCAATTTGTTAACTTCTTAGATTTAATTGCATAACCTTCTTCTATTTTTTTTTAATATCACATATTTCTGGTCTATGAATTATAAAATAAAAATAAAATACTGAAAAAAGATTACATATTCAAGAATCATATCAAAATTGATAATTGATTAAAAATAGTGCAATGGAATTCAACAAAAGTAACTAAAATATTATCTATGAAAATTTATATCTGTGTGGCTCTCTCTTGGATAAAATTAGTATGTTCATTACAAAGTATCTATTAATGTTTCTTTCAACTTACAAGTTTATTAAAATGCTTTAGTTTAAACTTTAAATCATTAGGATACGTATATATTCATATGCGAATATATATATATGCATTATTTTTCCCTTTTAATTAGGTTTTCATAAAAATTGGAGCCTCCGTTAATAATAATAATTAACCATGTTGAAAATGTGCTAATTTTTTTAAGCCCGTAAATTTTTTTCGCTCTAAACAAATCCAATTAACTCCTTTACGTACTTTCAATAACTCTTTTGCGTTTTCGGGGTTATCCTACTTAATCTGACATTGCAATTGCCATCTACTCGAACCATGTTTTGAATGGATTATAGGTTTGTGAATGGCATTCATCAAACTTATCATCGTAAAAACAGTGAGATATAATTTAAATAAACATGATTATCATGCAATTTCATTCTAGAATACTGAAATTATGCCGAAAATTCTATCGCAAACGACGAAACTAGACAATATCTGAGTTGTGATTAATAATAAAATAGAGACTGCTAATATTAAGAAGCTGACTATACCGAAGAGCTTTGATGCCCCATGCATATAAAACAAACTTTCTCTGTTACCCAGTAAGAAAATGCCAAATTTTTATTATGTTTTTCTAAAGTAATCAGATGGGCCATATTTTAGCTCAATGGTACACACACATATATATTTATATGTTTTTCTGTCATTGTCATTTGCATCGATATCTGTCTAACAGATGACTGAACATGGGAAATTATTGAACATGGATAAAAGAGGTCTGACGCGTTAAATTCTCATTTGACACACAAGGTTAGACTTATATTCTCATTTGACACACAAGGGGTTGAGACCAATGCTCTTCTATAGTTCCAAAGATTTCTCATCAATTTTGCAACGTAGGATTATCAACCTTAAAACACCTTCTCTCACGCACCAATTTGAGATACTTTACACTCACCCTCACATGCCATGAGCCATTAAAGTCTACTCTAGAAAAATTGACCATGAGCCAAACGTGCTTGGCCATTGGGAAACAAACTAACCACGAGTCGAGCTAAGAGAGGACCAACATGAGGTACAACTCGGTTGTGCTCAGCACTAGCCTTTGTGGTTGTGATCATTTCAAAATCACACATGATATTAGAGAACATGTTTGAGAAGCCACGCTCATGTTTGCCCCATTTAATGAATTTCATGCTATTGGCTTTCTAAACAATTTTAGCCATGTACCAGAAAAGCATTAAGTAATAAATATATAAACCATGCACGTCGTATGTATAATAAGGTTTCATTTTTTATGATGTGCACCACCTGATATTTATAAGATCAATGGGCATTGATTAATCTAAAAGCGAGAGCTAGATCGGCCCGCTAAATGGTAAAACTATGCCAGCATATATTTTTTCTAACAAAACTCGAATTCGAGATTTTTTTAAGAGTACAAATGGCGAATCACTTATATCATTTTTTTAAGGTTAACTTCGTAGAAGAATTGTAATCATCTTAAAATCTCACAAAATGGCAATAAGGAAAAAATGGGTTCTAATCACTTATTGAGCACGCTTAAAAGTGGTCCTTAATTGGAATTTGTTCTCAAGAGAGACCAATCAGACGAAGCAAGACGGAGAAAAAAGGGGGGAGAGAGAAGGTCACCAATATGAGTTGGTAATTAAGGACCAACCAGCAGGGATTTCCTTAAAAAAAAATCTCCGAGAAAATAATGTCCGTTCGAGCCTTCAACGTTGGAAAATCAAAATCTGAGCTGAAGATCATGAAAGATTTATTCCTAGATCATAAAGATCCATTGGAAGATCATGCAAATCTTATGAACAGTTAAGAACGCAGTGACTTTGACCCGGTGGTCCTGATCTGATTTTGCATTTGGCTGGTCAATTCACTTCTCCTTCGATGCAACTTTGGAGAAATGATTAATCACATTAGACCTGGTCTGTCTGAATGAAGTGCACTATGTTTCGAAATTTAAGCATCAATGGCCAACAATCAAACCGCGACAATAATCAGTAGGAGGTTCGGGGTTTCAGTTCTATCTTCTTTCTTTTTTTCCCCTTATGAATTAAGTTAATAGTGTTTGCAGGTCATGTTAATGTATCATATTATCTGAATCCTGAAAGATCTAATCTATCACATTCGAGTCTTGTGAATAAAATTCACGTTGAGAGAGTTTTATTCCTTAGTGTCTGATCGGGCTTGAACTAGATTAGGTGGGTCCAATTGAACTTTTAGATACTATGGTGCACAATAAAAAATGAAATTAAAAACATGAGTTCCCAAAAAAATGACGAAAATGAATTTTTGATTTTTTTATGGGCGAATCAAAAAAAAAAAAAATATTTTATTTTATCAGATTTATTGAACGTATAATTTTAAATAAGTTTTCTTTTTATCATATATGGATCAAGAGATCCCACAATCTTTAGACTCATCACTTAGATCACTTGATTGATTGAATTAAGAGACTGTTATTAACTCTTAAAGGAATTGCAATAGTCAAGCCACTTGTAAGTTTTATTCTTCTAAACTCAAAAAATTCCAGTCTATTTCTAGAGAATTTTATCAAGTTTAGATTATTTTCACTTTTTTCAGTAAATTTGTTAGTTTTACAAAACAACTTTTAGCCAATTAACACTGATTGGACACATAAAAAAAAAAACACTGATTGGACTCATATCCGGACTTACCTATAAAATGTCTAATCCAATGTATGACTCAGTCCTGAAAACTATGTAAATTATGCAATCCGCGGATCACCATGACTATAATTTTGTAAATACAAGGAATAAATGGTTCAGTTTTATTTGGCAAAAGACTAGGCTTAATTCAAGAACAGAACACTCTGACCAATATGATGGTACTTTAACTGTAAGATTTACAATAGACTGAGAGTGCCTGTGGTCTTGTAAGCATGGTGTCAGCGACTAGTATCTATGTTTACTCCGCCCATTTATTTTCTATTCCCAGTTTTTTTGTGTCCCATTCACACAACAGCTTTTTCAGTGTGTTCATAGTATCCGAAGTACTAATGTTCCCGTTTAATTCAATTTGAGTCGGATCGATTTACTATGCTATATATCTCTTGCGACTTATACAACCTTACCTTTGTTAGGATCAAATCATTTGGAAATAGGAGACATGACGTACAATCTTTTCAGCTAGATTTTTTTGGGGGCCTGGGAAGGTTTCCATATGGATTTTATATACTTTGTTTATTTTAAACATTAATAAATAAGAATATAACAAATCTGGGAAGATTGGAATGGATCTTTGTACTTTCCAGTATTTATTTTAGACATTAATAAACAAGAAGATAACAAATCTGGAATGGATCTTTGTACTTTCCAGTTCTCAAACGAGTATAATTGGTTATTATAATTGAAGTTCACTTTCTCATTGAAGACACGAATCCCTTTGCAAAACTGAATAATATTTTTTGTGATGTGACATAAAGTTGAGAAAATTTGGAAGTTTCACTTCCCAGCTAGTTGAAATTTCAAGAATTGATGTTTAAATTTTTCTAAATCATGTGTGAATCGTCAGGTGAACGTAATTAATCACATGGTTCACTAGCTATCATGATTCATTATTTACGGTAAGCAAATGCTTATAATTTGTAGAGCAAGTCATCACTTTTCCGGTTTTGTGGTTAAGACCGATATATGTTGTAATGTGTATCAACCATTAATGCTTTCAAATCTACTCTTTTTTTTCCCCCGCTCTCCTTCTGATCATTGTTTTGCATTTCACATCAAGAAATTCCAAATGCACAACGTTCACACCAAAGATCAGGCTACGCTCATTTGTTGATTATTTATTATTAACTCACTTGAAGACAAAAATAAAAATACATTAGGGCAAATTAAGTTACCAAGTCGTCCTCTCGCAAAAAGATATCAATCTCCAGCTTCGTAAAAGTACCATAAACCGAAAGATCAACATCGACATACTTAGGTTTTCTTGGGAGTGGAGGTTGGTGGAGCGCAAAAGTATGATCGCTAAACGTGAAACGGAGGGAAAAGGGGCATCTTCCCTCAACCTATTGTAATCGAAAAAAACTAAATCAAATTGAAATTAATATACAACTATTCTACGAAAGCCACTTGAAAATGATCAGAGCTTCGATGATTATATATGTAAGAGGGAGCTCTGATGGAGGGACGTGGAACTGACCCTAGTGAACGGGCTCATACGACATACAAATTTCTAACCTTAGAACAATCAAAGCAGCTACGTGCATGTGATCAAGGTTCAGGTTGATTTTGCTGAGTCAGTTTCGATTGGCTCCATCTTCTCTATGCACGGGAAGACTTCCTTGCTCTTCATGGCATCAGCTGTTCCCTGAGTTTCGCTGGAAGAATGAGAAGCGTGAATGGATCCCACAACCGAGGCAATGGAATCGACAATGGAGTTGAAGACCATCGTCTTTACGAGCTTCCGCTTGGGTGGGATTACACTACCTTTCTTAGGCCTGAACTGCAGCCCAGGGTCGGCCGTGCCACTGGCCATCTTTTCTTGTGATTTGCCACCACCATTAAGCTTATCAGCCATTATTTGTGCTCGAACTCAAAATTATTACTCTCTTCCTGCAGCCCGCTCTATATATATAGCCAACCTCATGGGAACCTTTTGACAGTATTTCCATATCTGCCCTTGTATTATGAGCCCAACTGAAAATGCACCTTACAGTTTGAATTGTCTTAAAATAGCCCGTGATGTTTGCACAACCGTCATATACATACGCAAATTGTTGGCAACCCTAGCTTAATTTACGCAATCTTGTCACACGCTGCTTATGCAACTTTGTAGGAGTGAGGGTGGATACCGAGAAATTCACCAAATATGTTTAAGAATGAGGAGAATTGCACTAGCATTTAAACTAGTCTAAAAGTTTTTGTTATCTGTGTTTTTGAGAAGGTTCGTAAAAATCTACCCACTTCATTTTTTGAAGTGCCCACCATTTCTATAAGTACAAGTGAGACCGATCCGCCATCACAAATTCATAAGAATATATAGCATCAATTTAGAAAAACTCAATTCCTTAGTTCGCCTTTTGTGATGAGGTGAGACACTTTCAGAAATTGTGAAAGCCGCTCTTTAATTTTACCAAATAATTCTTTGTTTCGAGTTGAAAACAAGTGTCATCGTATTACTCATTTATAATTCATTGCAAAAAAATAAAAAAGAAGTGTCACTATATTGAGAACCTCTTGACCAATAAGTATACATAATATATCCATTAAATCCGATAGGAAGAGCCACCAAAATAGAAAGAAAATAACCTAAAAATAGACTGCTGCGATCGTCATTGATGTCAGCAAACCAAGCACATTAGTTTCAAATAACATGCATGACTTTCTTTTTCTAATATAAAAATTACACTAGATTTATAAGCGATTAGGCCATCTCCAATTTAAAAACTCGAGCTGGTAGAATATAGTATCAAATCTTTTATAAACCCATTTAATTCCTCTTAACTTTTTCATATGAGAACTCTAACTCTCAACATTTAATAACTCCTAAAGATGGATGATAAAGGTCCTATAAAGGGGACGGACTCTACTTATATTGCACCCGTTTGAATAAACAAAATTTTTATATAAGCTAAAACTCTTGTTCCACAGTAGGACAAGAAGGCGAGTGCGGAATATCTTTATAAAAAAACTACTCTTGTTTGAGTTGGACAAATGTCAAGCTCTTACATTTTGGCTTTTTTTATTTTTATTTTCTTATGGTGTGAAAGAATAAATCATCACACCGAAGTTCTTTTTTCATTTTTAAAGTTCTGGCGTTCTCTTATCTAATTTTTCTGATTTCTCTCGCAAACTTTAATTTTTCTTCTGTTATTGTCCCTTCTTTTTTTTTATGGTTCATAAAAGGCACACGAGCTTAATAAAAGAAAATAAAAAGTTAAATAAAAAGATATGGGAAATTTCACTAGGAGAACTAATCTCATAACCTCTTGGTTTCAGGCGATAAATTGCACTACTGCATTATGTCTCCTTTCTCTTTTGTATTCTTTTGATTTCTTGTTGCACCCTTGAAGAGAATTTCAAATATGCATGTCATAACCATCTATACAATTAACAAAAGTATTTCTGGCCTTCTCTTTTTGCTAATTTTTATGATATCAACCACAAACTATGATTATGTTTTTGTTTGTCTCTTATTTCTTTTTTCGGTTACAAAGAAGACACATGACGGGGCATTTCAAAATATTATTTAACAATAAGATTAACATATCATTGAACAAAATATTGTAGATCCGCAGTATCACGCGGGATTCCGACCTCGTATAAGCTAAAACTCTTATATTATATTAAAAAAGAAGGCGCGCGGGGCACTTTTCCCCACTCGCCAAATTTTTTTAAATAAATTTCAATTTTTTTAATTTTTCTTAAAATTCTCCATTTTTCTTAATTATTTTAAATCCATCCAAATAAGGTAATAGATAATTTTTTAAACTGTCGAGGCAAATAATTTGGTCATTATTGTTGTACCACTATTTTTAGAAAAATATTTTTTTCCCCAATTCTCATCTAGAGAAAAAGATTTCGTATTCGAAAATGCTACATATACAAATTAGGATATTTTCAACGTTCTTTTGCCCCAAATTTTAGGTTACAAGTGAGGAACCTTTTCTCGCTCTAGAGTGTTTAATTTCCTTTTTTTTCTAATTTTCACATTTTATAAAATTCTTCGACCCTCGATTTTGGAGTATCCAACTTTCACGCAATTCATAGAATTCCAAAATCAATTAATATTTCATGACAAACAGGTTAGTTATTTCAAAAAATATATTTTTTTTTTCAAATTCTATCTAGATTTGTCCCTATGTGCACAAGTTTTTCCCCCCTTTTTTCTTGCAAATATTTTAAGTATTTATATAATGACATTTATGGAAGCAAATTTTTAACATTTCCAAGTAAATATAATGTCACGTTTTTCATCCGTATTGTCAGCACCTCATTTTGGTCCACCGGCTCCAGAGGGATAAAATCGTCATTTATGACATCTGTATGAGGGAAGTATTTTCAACTGATCACTCAAGCATACACGATTTCAAAAATTTGGACATTTTCCTAGCTCGGCGCCAATTTTGCAATTTTTTAGGAAAATAATTTACGGGGCGTCTTCGAATTTCACATGCATCAATTTCAATTTTTAGAACCCAGGACAAAACTCGAGGCCGAAAAAATATTTTTATGCACAATATTGATCCCTGAATCTTTCTGAATGCAATGGTGGTCTCAAGCCATTTTTCAGATATCCAACTACAAAGACGAGAATTTAAGTCTCTACGCGCGTTAAATTTGAAAAAAAAAAAGAAAAGAAGTCTGAGGCAACTGTCAGAATCTGACCGTTGCCCGTCCTTCCCGCCCCCCATTTTCTTCTTCTTCTTCTTCCCTTCTTCTCCCCTTCGGCTGAGCTTTCCTCTTTTCTTTTTGTTTTTGGGGACCACACATCCTGACTCTCCCAGCTAGATCTCCTCACGCTCCCTCACCTTCAGCTCACAGCTCGTCCTAACCGCTCACTCCCTCAGCTCATTCTGCCCGAAACCCTAGCCGATCACTCCCTCAGCTGCTCGAAACCCCGGCTTCCTTTCCTCTTCTTTTCCTTCTTCCTCTTGAGCAGAAGAAGAAAAAGAAAAACCCTAATTAACACGCCCACGGCTCCTCTAAAAAAAACCCTAGTATTCCCACCTCCTCCAGCTCACTCTCTCGGCCTCCTTCGACCTCACAAAAACCCTAACAAAAAAAACCCTAAGTTCTCTCTCTTTCTCTTAGCTCAGGAACTCTCCCGAAAATCCAAAAAAAAACCCTGGTTGACCTCCCCACACTTTCGAAAAAAACCACAGCTCCCTCTCAACCGCAACCCTCAGTGCACGTTTCCTTCCCGCAACCCGCAGCTCCTTTGGACAAAAGCCTACAGCTCACGCCGGGAGCTCGCTTTTTTTCCTTTTCTTCGAAAGAAACCCTCAATTCCCAGAGGCCCCGAGCTCCTCATAGCCTCCCTCACCTCACAACCCTCAGCCAAACCCTCTCTCGGCTCACGTTCTCCCCAGCACTCCCCAGCAAGACCCCAATCCCCCTGTTCGACTCTGGACGGAACTTCCCACGACCCGACTCTCTTGTTTCCTCCTTCACATGAGCAAACCATCGCCACTTCGACGCGCGAGCCACCTCCCGCCGACTGTTAGGAGTCCCTGAAAGCCCAGAGCTGTCACGCCCAGTCGCCACAGCCTGGCCTTTTCCCTTTTTGTTCCATCATATGTTCTAACCGGGTCGGTTTCTGCTCTTCTAACCAGCACAGGCTCGAGCCACCCCGAGGTCGTCCCAGAGGCAGTTCGGAGTTCCTCGGCGTCCCAGGATCTAGGGCACGAAGGCCATGACCCTCCTGAAGCACCCGCGCTAGCCACCTCCTTTTCCCGGGCATTCTCCATCCATTCGGGCCTGTTCAGACCCGATCGGGTTGCCCGACCCGAAGGCTCCGACCCGATTTCCAGTGTTACCCTTTCACTCTCGAAACAGGTAAAATTCTCGACTTAGTGGCATGTATAGGACCTCATCTATGTAAATTATGCTTGCTTAGATGATGATAATCTGAAATGGATGCTCGTGGATCGTGTGGATGAGCGAAATTACCTCAAACCCGTTTTGTTATAAACTTTCTGATCTGTTTCATTTTAGTCCTGGGTACGTTTCTTCGTTTTTTTATATCAGTCCTGAAATTTATGATGTTTCAGTCGAGTCCCGGGTTTTCCCGGTATTTTCCATGCAGTCCTTAACTTTTCGGATGACTTAAAACAGTCCAGCAAACTTTTAAATTTGTTTCATTTCAGTCCTTGTGATATTTTCCACTTTTTCCGGATCAGTCCCGAACTTTAAAATTCATTTCAGACAAGTCCCAGCCATTTTAAACAATTTCAGTTCTGTCACAGCATTTTCAGGACATTCAAATCTGTCCAGGGAACTTTTTAATTCGTTTCAGTTAAGTCCCTATGACATTTTCCACTTTTTCCAGATCAGTCCCGAACTTTAAAATCTGTTTCAATCAGGTCCCAGGCCAGTTTTAATTCCCATTCAGCCACAGAACTTTTCAGACATAACAAATTAGTCCAAGAAACTTTTCAATTTATCTCAAATCAGTCCCCGGGACATTCAGCCGAATTTCCAAATCAGTCCCTTTTCTTTCAAAATTATTTTAATTCGATCCTTGAGCAATTTATAAGATGTGTATTATGATCGTTATTGACATGTGATTGCATGCAATCGTATTCCATGTTTGGTTTTGATTAGATGATGAATCGTAAGTTAAGTGCATTAGATTTAAATATGTTGCATCGTGAATCCATAATTTCTAAGGTAAATGATACATTAAAATGGTTTACTACTTGTTTGGTTTGTTAGTCTGATTTTAAAATCACACTTTAACTTAATTCTACCAACAATAAAACAAAATAATTCATACAAAGTCAGAGGGTGGGTCTCATTTATACAATTTTTTTTCCACAACAAATAAAATAACTCACATAAAGTCAAATAGTGGGTCTCATACATAACCATTTATACAACTCTTTTTCAAAATCAAAATCCGATTTTAAAATGTTACTAACAAACTAAACACAGCATTAATTATTTACTTGGACTTAAAGCCAACGAATTAATTTTATTATGATCATTTTGCCCATATTTGTGTGCTTGAAGTGTTTGAATGTATTTTTTATTAAAACCTCACATGAATCAGCCTAACCACGTAAAGTTGATCAAAAATTCGATTTAACCCCAAGATGGTCGGTGATTAGAGCTTTCTACCGGCGGTCCACCAATGACCGTTCCGACGGCTCGAAATCCATAAACTAAAGCATTCGGCAAGTTTTAATTAAATTTAAAATTCCACACACTTAGGGAAATCATGAGGTTAAACTCGATTAAAATAAATCATTCAACTATTTTAAATTAATTGCACGAACCGGTTAATAATTTGTAATCGCGTCGATAATTCAAAAATTGTTGGCCCATGCCCTTTTTTAAAATTCACAATTTCAAAAGCACCGAGATACGTGTCACGTAATCTTGATTTTCCATGCACACACATATTTTTTGATTTAAGGGCATGACTACCGGTTCTTGACGCACCAACACCCTAGCGGTATTTCGTGCTCCCATTTCCCTAAGTTAGTGTTTAGAACGTGTTAAAATGCGAAAAGCAAATTAACCTCAAACTCGACTTAACCAAACATGGGCAAATAGTGAAGTAAAGGTTTCGGGTTTTAGGCAAAAACACTCTTGTCTTAATCTACAAAAGCCACATTGTCACGATACATAACAATTTAAAAACAATCCACGCACTTGAGACTTGATTATAGACATTATGTTTGTCGGGTCCATAAAAATAAGGCCGAATGCTACATTCCCTCTCCATCATGGCGCTTGTTTGTTTTAAGGTAGGATTTGCATGCCAAGATACCACAGTTAATAATCGGCTAACTCATGTAAATTCGGCAATAACAAAACCTCATTGTTTGTATATTTATGCTTACTTGTTACATTATTACACTTGTTTGTTATGCGGATTGAGTATGATCCTTAGGATACGATTTACATGGGTCCAACGCCTCTAACCGTCGATCATGGGGTCCAATGCCCCCATACACCGAGTGGACATCTTAATTTAATTTTTAGTCTTTTCTGAACCACACGGTGAGCACAAGTGGAATAATAACCGAACGCGAACCGACTGGGATTCAGTCGTTGTAATTTGTAGTTTTATTTATTTGAGAGAACAATGTAAAGGTTTATGTTGTACATTTATTCATGTAAGAATTCCGGTTGGAGAGCGGACGGTCGGAGCGTTTCTTCGAATTTACAGTGTCAAAACGAGCGAGTCAAGTGCAACCCTAAATCATGCGGTAAATAAATAAAATGGCAAGCTTAACAAGCTAGAGTACCGAAAGGGCGTGTGGGATATAGGCCCACACGTAATAGAACCCCCGAATTCGGAATTTTCGGTTTCGTACAGACTATTGCCTTAGCATATTAGGTATATCCCATACCCTTAGACCGGGCAACTCACCGGCCCTCAACTTTCGGGTAGTAAACAGGTAGTAGCGACTCATTCTCACGTGCGTCCGTTGCGCGTCCCCGGGAAGGTGGATACTCTCAAGCCGCGTTGCATTAGGCGCGCGCATGTGTGCCCTGACTAGACAAAATTCGGGTGCGCACACGTATCATGTACTAACTTTTTTTTTTCCTGAATAGGATTTTGACACCGTGCGTATATTCTCTATCTATTGTCTTTCTCTAAAAAATCATTCATGTATCCTATACTTTATTTTTCTTTATAAATGTCAATTATATGTTCTTTTCAAATTCATATTATTTATTTTTGTCTAGATACTTTCCTATTCTATATTGTATTTTTTTATGGGTTATTTTACATGCTTACCTTATGCATTAAGTAATACTTTTTCTCCATTTTTTTTCAGTGAAGGCCTTTTTCTTCCTTTCCCCATATAAGAAGACCTATTCGTGAAAATTGATTTCATTGTCAATTTATTTTTTACAAATTTATAAAATGGGAATATTTTTATTTTCTTAAAATACATTATGTTTTTTCAATTATTTAATATTATGTGCAAATGGTCAAATCATTTGATACAGTTCTTGGATTTGCAGCAAAGCGCAAGCAAAATACCTAGTTTATCGAAAGCATATTGTTAGTCGGTCAAGACGATGATCGAATATATTGATTTGTCTTAGCAGTAGGTAGAAGATATCATTGATCTCATAGAAAAAGAAAAAGGTAAGTCTTATTAAAATCAGTTAAGACAACAATAGGAAGATCATCATCTTAGCAAATCACATACCAAAAGAATAAAAGAGCACAAATCAAAACACACCGAAGAGAAGAAGACGAAAAAGAGACAAATTAACCAACTTTTTCTAAACTGAATCTTTAATATTGGATAAGACATGGTAATTATAGAAAACAAGTTAACTTGCATTATAGGTAAGTGGGAAACAACCTAGAAAAGGTGAGCAAATCTATAATGAGTCCAATAAAGATATGTAGATTGGAACAGATCATAATGTGTCAATTGTCAATATAGTAATCTTCTTGTCTCACCCGAATGGACAGCGATGACGAATTCCATGGTTTTTTCACTCCCGAATCTTTAAGGAAAAAAAATGTTTTCTTTCAGAAACAAAAAACCGGAGAATTAATTAGAAATGCACAAAAAAAACAAAAGCAGAAGACTCTTGTGACCTTGTCAACCTATCGAAAAAAAAAGACTCATGGCTTCCAGTGAACTGTGATGGATCAACTCTGACCCGGTAAATCATGCAGTTTGGGAACATTAATAACCTGTTTGGATCACAAGTTAGGGACGACTATGGACGGGTAAGTAATGAAGGGTTATAACACAAGTTTGTATAATAATCCTCCATATTTCATCCTTCCATTATTGGAATTTCTATACATGAAATTCAAACAAGACACGAAAAATAAACACATACACAATCACTCAATAATGAATGGGAAAAAGTAAAAGGAGGTTCAAATATAGAAGCAATTCGAGACATGCTGTGGTAGGCGCTGACTTCAAAGTAGATTTCCGTAGCTACCTCGGAGCAACAACTTAATGACTCACTACTCTGAAGATACAACGAACCATCCGAGATCTTTTAATGTGCATGCAAATACAAAATTCAAAGAACTTAGAAATTTCTTGTCTGCTCTTGAAAGAATTTTGGGAAAAGAAAGGAGGTTCTGGAATCTCGAAGTATTTTGAAGGAATTTTGTGAGATAGGAGAGAAAGAGAATTCCAAAGTGGAAGATAAAGAGAGTTTTTTGAATATATTTCAAAAGGAGAAAGAATTGAGTATTTATATTAGAGATACATTATCGTGTCTTTTCAATAAATAGACGCATTCATTCACAAATGAAGTAT
Source organism: Punica granatum (assembly GCF_007655135.1). NCBI lineage: Eukaryota > Viridiplantae > Streptophyta > Magnoliopsida > Myrtales > Lythraceae > Punica > Punica granatum. The sequence goes on along the minus strand of NC_045134.1, from coordinate 12,756,044 downwards.
GCATCCCTACAACTAAAATAACTTTTCTATAATTAAGGATACTTATCTTGAACAATTTAAGGGTCGTGTCTTTTCACAAAACTTTCCTTGGACACTTGTTGAATCACCAATAATAAAATATATTAAATAAATATCCACATATAACCCTGTATAAATCGCAATCCAAACAAGCGGTAATAGAAATCTATCTTAAACGCCGTATACCACCCTATGGAATGAGGTCGCATTCGTGGGTTAATATTATGAAAATAACCACATATCGGACTCATGTTTAAATTTTGTTTGATTGGAAATTTCTGCAAATTTGTTTTCATTTTTTTTCGGTGGGTAAATTTGTTTTTGTTTTTGTTTCTTTTTTTTTTTTTTGAAACATGAACTTTGTTAAAAATTTCCCTATATAACTCCATGCTTCATATCTGTTCAAATATAGTATCGCACTATTTTAGTACAAAACAATCAATTAAAATGTCTTATTCGACAAAATATATATAAATCGGGAATCAAATACTGAGATATCAATATCAAAGAAAGTTTTTTTAAAAAATAAAATAAGCATAGAGCATTCATAACTATGGACAAATGTTACTTATAAGTATGATAATGAACTTGGTTGCGCAAAAATTCATATTTTCTTTTGATTGCTCAAGTTTTTTACACTTATGTGATAGTCTGATACAAATATACATTGAGGGCATATCATTCATATTTTAAAACGATTTTGGTCTATTAATTAAACTAGTATAGAAGCACGTGCGTTGCATGTGAAAGATGTCAAAAGAATTATCAAGTTAAAATAACATATCGTCACTAATAAAGTTTTTATTGAATAATATTTGATGTCTTATCAAAATAATGGAATGTAAATAATGTACAACTAAGACACCTCATTGTTGCTAGTATCAAATGGAAGAGTCCTATATAATCTACGTAGTACTCATATATATATATAATTGATCTTTGACTTATTTTAAGATGGCCAGCGGCACAACCCATCAACCAGTAAAAAAAGATGTAAATGAAAGAATAAAGTAGAAAATATAAAAATATTGTACACCGAGATATAAATTTTTTTTATATGTATTAGAAACGAACAAAATAATTATAGTTCATCCACGGAGTCAAAATATAACTTTGAAATACCCTAATATATATAGAGAGAGATAAGAGGACATATTTTTGGATAAGGAGAGATAAGGGGACATGATATGCCATAATTTGAAATTTTTATTTTTGGAATTCTAAATCGATATTGTTAACGCAAATTTAATTGCTTAAATAGTACTGCCTGCAAAAAAAATCTTGATAGTTTTCCTGGAAAATATTAATTATCACATATTACCTGAGGGTCAATGATTAATAAGAGATGTCTTAGCCTCTAGTAATGGGAGGATAAAAAGTGGTAGAAAGGGTATTAACAAGATACCATGTGCCTCTCGAAGTGGTTGTATGCAGTAGCTGCGAGATATCGAACTCTTCGCTTGGCCAAATTCAACAAGTTGTTTCTCCATGTACAAACCATTGAATCTTGGAGTCCATTGAAACCTTACAAAAGAACTTTTGTTTCAGAAATTAATAGAATTTCACAATGTGAAGGAATCAAATAAAAATGTAGGTTAAAATTTATTACTTATCATAACCGTAGAAGATTCAAATCGCCGTAACTCTTGAACTGTTCAACTAAAATGAGTTTTGTACATTCCTACATCTTCCTTATGATTATAGGAGTTTAAATATATAAGACTTTCATAAAATGAATATCTTTGCAACAAGTTGTTATTAACGGCCCGCAAACTGAGTCTTCCTTCTAACTCTAGAAATCATGAGTTTAACCATAAAGAGTGCTCGAGTTTCTTACTAAATAAAGAAAGCAGACTCATGTGTGTTGATTTGCACATCTCCAAAGGCTGTATGACTTAGTGCTCGCTCTCACTTTTAGAATCACCTTCACCGCCTCTTTGTTCTCCCCTCTCTCTCGTTCTTCCTCGATGCTTTCTGTCTATGGCTTGTTGATCCATAAAAGAAAAGTCTCCCATTTTCTTTAATCTGTTGATTAATCAGAGAATGATTCACCACAGTATGGAATCATAGTCATGCACCATTCATTGGAGTAATTTGTGCAAACCAGAAGTTTGTCTAGTTGGGGATGAAAAGCAGAGAGAGAGAGAGAGAGAGAGAGAGAGAGAGAGAGAGAGAGAGAGAGAGAGAGAGAGAGAGAGAGAGAGAGAGAGTGCAAGAGAAGGAAGGAGGAAATGTAGGGCTAGGTGGTATGACTATGGGAAGTGATGTATGTATAGATTGAGAGTTGTCACCATTGCCGACCATCAATGGGTTTGGCAAAGAGTAGGGAATTGGCGAAAAGTGGAAACCTTGAAGAGGAATTAGAGAGAAATAAATAAATTAGAGATAAAAAAAAGGAAGTTATGAAATGGCACAATTGACATGTCCAAGTGCAAAAACACTTCAAGCTATTTCACATTTTTTATTAGAGGTGTAAATTTTGAATTTCTCTCTCTTCCTTGTTTTTGTAGATCTCAAATTTCTTTTATGTTCAAACTTTATTTTTGAATTTCCTAACTCTTTTGAAATTTATTTAGAATTATACTAATTTTTATTTTTAGTTTAATTTTCTGATTCTTTATATTATATTTTATTTTTTTCTGAATTTTATGAGTTTTTACTTTTTTATTTTTGTACAATTTATTATTTTACTTTTAATATTTTTTTGGTTTCATATTACTAACTGATTACTATGTCATGTAAAATTGGCCGAACGTCAGATTTAAAACTAAAATGATTATTAGTATATTTTTGTAAAACAAATATCATGCTAGATTTGAAAAACTAATAATTATAATAATGAGAATTATAATAATTTTCTACACAAATTGAAGGGTAAAATATGAATTATAATAATTTCTACATAAATTAAAGGGTAAAATGAGAATTATGAAAAATCGAGAAACACAACATTGAGCTTCACACTTTTATATATGTAATGTAATAAATAAATACGTAATCTCATGGTTCATTTTTTCTTTTGTGATTATTAGAGTGTAAAATAAAAAACAGAGCATGATTGACACGAATTTTTTAGGAAAGATAATTTTGGTTAAGATAAGTTTATAATTAATTAACTAGAAAAATTTTCCATAATCATTAATTAGGAAGAGAATTTATCAGAGTTGGACATTGAAAGTTATATTAACAGAAAAAAAAGGTTTTAGGAATCAAAATTTGAAAAAATATTTTTTCCCCCAACTTTCAATTAAGTTGGGGAAAAATCACAAAAAAATTTGTATCAAAATGCTACAGGTACAAATTAGCCATTTGCCATATTCTTTCCTCCCAAATTTTAGGTTACAAGTGGGGAACATTTTCTCGCTCTTGAGTGTTTAATTTCTTTTTTTATGATTTCTATGTTTTATAACACTCTTCGACCCTTGATTTTGGAGTATCCTACTTTCACGCAATTCATTTAGTTCAACAAGCAATTGACATTTCGCAATCAAACAATCGAATTGGTTATTTCAAAAAGTAGCTTTTTCTCAAATTTCTATCTTGATCTGTCCTTATGTGCACAAGTTTTTCCCACTTTTTTTTCTGGCAAATACTATATGTATTTAAAAAAATTTCACCCGTGAAAGCAAAGCTTTAGTGCACCCAAATAAATATAACGTCACGTTTTTTGTCCTTATCAGATATAGACTTTTCTCCTTTTTTTCGAAATAGGATTTGATACCGTACGTATCCTCTCTATCAATTATCTTTTTCTAAAAAATTATACATGTATCCTATACTTTATTTTTCTTTATCGATGTTTATTATATCTTCCTTTCAATTCATATTATTTATTTTCATTCATAAACTTTTCTCTTCTACATTGTATCTTTATATGAATTATATATATATATATGCTTGCCTTTTGTGTTATGAGTCTTTTTCTTCCTTTTTTTTGTGGGTAAAATACCATTTCTTCCTTTAACCTTATAAGAAGACCTAATCATGAAAATTGATTTTATTGTTGTTTTAGTTTTTTGCAAATTTATAAAATGGAATATTTTTATTTCTTTAAAATACAGTATGTTCTTTCAATTATTTAAATTATTTGCAAATGTTCAAATCATTTGATGCAGTTTTTGGATTCGTGGCGAAACCCAGGCAAAATACCTAGTATACTGAAAGCATCTTGCTGCTAGATCAAGAGGACGATCGGATATAGATTAGTTTCAACCAGTAGGTAAAAGATATCCATGATCTCATAGAAAAAAGAAAAAAAAAAGCCTTATGAAAATAAGTTATGACAGCAATAAGATGATCATCATCTTAAGAAATTACATGCCAAAAAAATAAAAGAGCACAAATCAAAACACACCAAAGAGAAGAAGACGAAAAAGACACAAATTAACCTACTTTTTCTAAACTGAACTTTTAATATTGGATAAGACATGGTTCTTAAACAAGTTTACTTGCATCATGTTACATGCAACACGCGTCAAAGATAAGTGGGAAACAACCTAGAAAAAGTGAGCAAATTTGTAATCATAATCATCCTAATCAAATAGAAGGTGATTGGAACAGATCATGACGTCAATTTTGAAGATGGCACTTTTCTTGTCTCGCCCGAATGGACATCGAGTAGGAATTCTATGTTTCTCTCACTCCCGAATCTTTAAAAAAAAAAACGGAGGGTTTTCTTTCAGAAACAAAAAACCGGAGAATTAATTAGAAATGCATAAGAAAACAAAAGCAGAAGACTCTTGTGACCTTGTCAACCTATCGAAAAAAAAAAAAGACTTGCAAACATGGCAGCCAATGGATCAAGTGTGATGGATTCAACTGTGACCCATTAATCATGAAAATATGGTTTGGGAACATTAATAACTTGTTTGAATCGCAAGTTAGGAAAGGTTATGGACAAGTAGTTCATGGGGATTGTTGTAATACAAATTTGTATAATAATCCTCCATATTCCATCCTTCCATTGTTGGAATCTTCATCCACGAAATTCAAACAAGACACGAAAAACAAACACTCAGTCAATAATTAACATGGAAAAGTAGAAAGAGTTTCAAATGCAGAACCAGTTCAAGACGTATGGCAGTCAATAATTCGAAACTAAAGAATTAATTAATAATGCATAAAAGAAAAAAACAAAAACAGAAACTCTTGTCAACTTATGGGAAAAAAAGAAAAAGCGAAAGACTTGTCAAAAATGGCTTCCAATGGATCAACTTGTGACCCGGTAAATCATGAAATTATAGTTTAGAACCAATGTGGATTCGTTCAAGCGATTCAACATTTGTTTTGTTTAAGTAAGGTCTCGGGTTCGAATTCTTGTAACTGTAGAAAATCCACACTGTGAGAGATTTACCTCTTAGTGGGCTGATTCGGCTCAATTAGATTAGTGGGATCTAATTGAACTTCTGGATACCAGAGTTCATACCGAAAATATTTTTTTATAGTTTAGAAACATTAATAACTTGTTTGGATAGCAAGTTATGGAAGGTTATCGACAAGTAGGTCATGGAGATTAATATGATACAAATTTGTATAACAATTCTTCATATTCCACCATTCCATTGTTAGAATCTCTATACACGAATTTCAAAAAAGACATAAAAAACAAACATACAACAAACCATCCGAGATCTTCTAATTTGCATTCATATAGAAAATTCAAAGAAGTTGGAAATCTCCTGATTGCTCTTGAAAAAATTTTGAGGAAACAAAAGAGGTTTTGGAATCTTGAAGTATTTTGAAGGAACTTTGGGAGATAAGAGGAGAATTTCAATGTGGAAGACAAGAGAGTTTTCTTAATAATCTTCAAAATGAGAGAAAATGGGTACTTATGTTAGTCAAAGATCATCATCTGTCTTTTCAATAAATAAATATATTCATTCATAATATGAACGAACGCATCCCTGCAATTAAAGGACATGACCTTTTTTTCACCCAAAAAATAATCTAAGGTTCATGACTTTTCTTTCCTCGTTATAATTAAGGAGACATATTTCCAATAATCAAAGGTTCATATCATTCTACAAAAGAACTTCCCTTGGACACTTAATGAATCACCAATAATAAAATAAATTAAAAATAAAAATAAATCAACATCCATAACCCTCCATAAGTCGCGATCCGAACAAGCGTCGTATACCATAATTACCTCTATCTTTAGAACCAGAAGAAAAAGACCTCATGCAGTCGTGGGTTAATTATATGAAAATAATTATATATCAAACTCATGTTTAAATTGTATTTGATTGGAAATCGCTGCAAATTTGTTTTTATCTTTGGTTCTTTTTTTATTTCGAAACATGAACATTGTCAAAGTTTTCCCTATATAACTCCATGCTTCAAATTTGCAAATATGATATCATACTATGTTAGTATAAAATATTCAATTAATATGTCTTATTCGACAAAATTAATTATAATATATAAAAGTCAGGACTCAAGATGTGGTTGCGCTGTGCAAGGGTAATCGTAAAACTCGCAGCTCCACGTTAATGGACCTTTTATTTTTAGTTAAATGACTTGTTACTATATTTTATATGTACTATATTCAACGAATTTTTATATTTGTCTATATTATTTATATGTATTTATATTATGAATTTTATTGAAAATCAAAATTTTTTCAATAATTTACATAGACTCCTCGAGAAACAAGGTATCTTTTTAAGTTCAATGCACTAAATATTCTATAAATAGGTGACATATTTCATTTTGATGTATAATTTTTTCAGTGTGAACTATGGTATCTAGAAGTCCAATTAGGCTATGACTAATTTAGTCGAGTAGGGTCGGCCTACTAAGGGGTAAAACTCTCCCAACGTGGATTTTTTACATTCACAATGACTCGAACCCGAGATTTTGCTTAAGCGGAACAAGCGCCGAACCGCTTGAACCACTCCACATTGGTGATGCATAATCTTTTTTATTCGTTTTTTTCCTATCCCTTTAAGTCATAGACGATTTTCTTTCTATATGTATTATACAAGTTTAATATCTCTCTCTCTCTATATATATATATATCATTTGCATTTTTATAGGACTATAGTAAGTATTTGTTGTTGTCGTAATACTCTTTTTTTTTTAAATCTCATTCACTATTTATATTGACATATCTACGCGGCACATGCATTTTTTCTTTATATATTTATTTGTAGAATATGTGTTGAAATATTACTATGCAACCGGTAGATATCAACTTGTATATATAAATATGGAATCAAATACCGAGATATCAATATCAAAATACAATTTTAAAAAAATAAAATAATCATAGAACATTCATAAGTATAAATAAATGTTAGGTAGAAGTATGAAAATTTTTTTGGTTGAGCAAAAATTCATATTATCTTTTAAGTGCTCAAGTTTTTTGTACTTATATGATAGTTTGATACAAAAATACATTCAGGGCATATCATTTCATATTTTTAATAAAATTAATCTTTTAACTATATAAATTTGAAATCTCATGGTTCATTTTTTTCTTTTGTGACTATTATTGGGTAAAATGAAAAAACAAAATATTTCCATACTAATTAATTAGGAAAATAATCTATCAGAATTAGACATAAACAGCTATATTAAGAGAAGAACATACAGGTTTTAGGAATCAAAATTTGAAAAAATAAATAAATAAAGGAAGTCGCATGGGGTGTTTATGTAATTATTGAAACTTTTAAGAGTAAACAAGGAGTTAAAAATATTAAAAAAGAAAAAAAGAAAAAGAGAAGACAAAAGCAATTTGGCATCAAGGTTAATGAGTGAACATTGAGCACACTCGAAAATCCTCTTACGTGCATGTGCATAATTAGAAATTTAAAATTATAAGAAATATTACTATCGCATCTTCAAAAAATCAACTATTAAATATTGCTTCCCTTTCAACAATAAGTGTACATTTTGGATTTCGAATTTGTTCTCCTGCAGACCGGATTAGAACTGTTTAACGCTCAATCAACTCATTGGTAGTATAATATGTAGTTTTTCCTCGAAAGAGACCAATGAGATGAAGCAAGACGTAGAAAAAGGGGAGAGAGAGAAGAAGATGACCAATAATATAAGCTGGTAATTAATGAAGGACCAATCCCAGCAAGCCAGCATCTCCCTTCAATTAGAATCTTTAAGTCGTCAACGTGGTAAAATTTGAAATCTCATCTGAAGATCATGAAAGATCCATTCCTAGATCATGAAGATCCATTGCAAGATCATGCAAATCTTACGAACAATTAAACATGCTGAGACTTTGACCTCTTGTGGACCCAAACAGATCATGCATTTGGCTGGTCAATTCACCCGTATCTTTGACAGATACAACCTTAACATAAGTAATCAGATTTGACACTGTTTGTCTGAGTGGGATCCGATATGTCTGGGTATCAACTGGCATTACGCAGCTATCTAACAGCGACAATAATCATGAGGCGGCTTGCCATTTTCCGTATATTTAACATTATGCATACATTCTTTTCACCCAAAAAAACATTATGCATACATTCTGGCCAAATAAAAACATAACAGCATATATTTCCTTTGAAATTTCAGCACATTCTCAGAGAAGATAATGCTCTAGCTAATTGGTTAGCTAAATCTGCCGTTGATAGAAATCATGGTTTTGTTGCTTGGGTTTAAGTCCTTTGTTATTAGCCCTTTTTTTCCCTCATGTCTCCTATTCATACCTTCTTCTGTATTTCTTTTGGAGATTCTACAACGACTGGCATTCAAAAGCAATCACCATTGTTGTTTTATTCTTAGCCATCGGATTCCTGATATAAGATCATGATTGTACAAGTGTCATGTATTTTTTATCTTTAAGATTGACCCCTCATATTTTGACTATTTATAATTTTGATCACGTATCTTCTCATTAACGTTTGGTCTCACCCATGAATGACCAAATAATATTGGAAAAACTGGAAAGGGGAAGAAGAGCAACGATACCCACCATCATCGTCAATTCAGATCGAATTTAGAGGAAGACGCCACCCCGAACAGCAATTGGGCAGTAGAACCAAATGTGGATCGATCACGATCCCAAGAACAAGACGAAGAAGAAGGAAGCTTGAGATTTGATCAGTTCCCAATTCGTTCAAGAAACTTGAATTCTTAGTCTTCTTTTTTTTTTTTTGTGGAGATGATGTTTATGTAAATGCATCAGAAGAAATTAGAGGTACAGATAGGAAAAGAAAACACGGCGTCTCTTCCGATTTCAACCCCATTCCCTCCTCCTGCCCCACCAAGCAATTCCACCTCCATCACCCCCATGCCACACTGCCGCCTCTTCCGTCCCCTCAGTTATAATTCGGTCCTTCACAAGTGAGACCAAACGTCAAAGAGAAGAGATACGCGGCCGAAATTATAGATAGCGAATATATTAGGGGTGAATCTTAAAGATAAAAAATGTCTGACACTTGCATTTGTACATTCATGATCTTATGTCAAGGAATCCGACAATCAAGAATAAAACAACTGTAGTGATTGTTTTTGGGTGCCAACTGCCGTAGCATCATCCTTATTTCTTTAATTAACTTATGTAATGTCTCTATATGTCTTTTGCAGCCATCTATTATTAACGATAAGCCTCCATTTATCCAAAGAAAATTATTTCCTTTGAAATCTTATACATGCTAATTTACTGCACAAAAGTACTGCCCCATAATTAAAAAAGAAAAAGAAGGTTTTGTGCAGTTGCATAAAATCGTTGATTTGGAACATGTCAGCCCGGATTTGATCCTTACATTAGTAGGATTTATCCGTACTCTTTATTTCATTTTTTTTATTTTTATACTAGATTCGTTGACTTGCTTGACACCAAAAAGAATTATTGCAGCGTGTTACCGAATGTTCTTTTTTTGCATTACGTACATGACGTTGTGCAAACGAGCAAAAGTTGAAAATTGGTATTTCTTTTATTGTCTACTTTTAAGTCTAACACACTACCTACTTAAAAGAAAAAATCTTTGCGGGGTTTGAAAAGTCATAAATGAATATTTACCATGTTTTGTTCGATTACAAAAGAGATTCATAAACTTAATACAAATAATTGAAAAGAGAAGTTAAATAAAGAAATATATATAGCTTCGCTAATGAGAGTCGTACCTAAAATTTCCTAATTGTAAGGCGAGAATATGTACTTACTGCACCCATATTCTCAATGCACATTTATCATGTTTAGATGCTTCTTTTCTTGAAAATAAAATAAGCATCCTGTATAGATGCTTCGTAAACTAAATTTTAGAATTTTACGATGTGTTTGATTTTAGAGTTAAAATAACTTTGATTTTGATTGTGGAAAATGACAAAATGTTGTGTAGTGTGTTAAGTTAAAGTTAAAGTTAAAATTTTTGACTTGGAAAATATGTATTTTTGTTGTGTAGTGCGTTGAGTTAAAGTTAAAGTTAAAATTTTTTTGATTTTAACCCTAAAAACAAACGGGTCATTATCTTTCCGTAGACTCAATGCCGATGGTTGACCTGCAGTTGATTATCAAAGATACCACTAACACTGTCATCATCAAATTTTCCCGGAACCAACACTTCAGTACCTGAAAAAAATTTGCATCGATTTAGTCCCTGAATTTTTAAAAACTGCAATAAAAATTACATTTTAGCCTTTTTCTTTTTTTTTTTGCCCACAGTTGGGTCCCCATAAGGGCCTTTTTGTTATGATTGAAAATTCAGGGACTAAATCGATGCAAAATTTTGAGAATGATGCTATTAGTGGTCTCATGATCCAATCCTAGTCTTGTAGGAAGTGCACATGTTGTTGACGTCAGTTTATAGTAGAGCGTCAAATAAGGGATTTTTACCTAAAATGGCCCATGATTTGTCCGTTTTGTTAAATCTATCCTATACTTTTTTTTGGTCAAATCTATCACATGGTTTACTTTTTACATCAAATCTATCCCGACGTTATCTTTTCCGTCGACATCTAACGGCCGTGCTGACATGGCACATGGAGAGATAGTGGGCCACACTTGCCACATAGGCGCCACGTCAGCACGGCCGTTAGATGTCGACGGGAAAAATAACACGGGGATAGATTTGATGCAAAAAGTAAACCATGGGATAGATTTGACAAAAAAAAGTATAGGATAGATTTGACAAAATGGCCAAACCATGAGTCATTTTAGGTAAATACCCCCGTCAAATAATAAACTTACATTTTGTGTACGCAGTGGAATACATTTGTTCGAATACAATTAGATCATTGAAGTTGAATCTCGTCGATCATTTCACTTTCTTACGTTATAACTAAATTAAAACCAGTCCGCATAATTCATTTATAGCCCTTAAAAAATACTTGAAAGTTAATTTGCACCACGTATTTCTCGATGTCGTTAATTACATCATGATTTCAGTTTGATGACCCATAGAAATTATATCATATCATGTGTACGCTCGACTCAATAAGTTTGATTTGGCGAACCGAATAGCACTTAAAATTGATATGACCAAAGGTTTGATGGTTGACCCTGAAAATGGTCATCCCATTGCGTGTTATGCATGACAAAAGAACTCCAGCTTGGTTTGGGGGACCCTTTCAACCAGAATAATCGGAATAGAAGAATCACACGAAAATAATAAAGCTACCTAATATGCGCAACTAACCAGATTTACATAAGTTACATAATTCCGTAATGCTCCCCTCAAATTAGAGAACAAGGATCCTGAATACCCAATTTGTTGAGGAGAAAGTGGAATCTATCTCGACCAAAAGCCTTTGAGAAAAGGTCTGCTAGATGAAGGCAAGTAGATATTGGGCAGTAGAAATAACTTGTGACTTGATGTGATCCCTAATAAAGTGACGGTTGATATCGATGTGTTTACTGCGCTCGTGGAGGACCTAATATGCAGGGATGTGCAGCACATCCTAATTATCACAATATAGTCTCGTAGGCTGAGACTATTTTTGAGATGATAGAAGACTACATAACCAAATGACCTCGCTGGCTATAGCAACCAACCATAGCACGGTATTTGGCTTCAATGGGGGAGCGAGATACTGCTGTTTGCTTCTTCATCTTCCACAAAGTAGGACTGCCTCCGCGAGTGATAAATATTTAGCAACAGAGTGTCGAGTCATTGGGCAACTTGCCCAATCGAAGTCGTAGCATGAGACCAAGTTCAAAGAGTTGGGTTAGAGGAACATGCCCTTTTTAGGGGATTGCTTGAAATAACAAAGTACACGCATAGCAACATCCCAAGAGGATGTGTACAGAGTAGCTAGCAAGGTTTGGGTCTCGAAATAGTAAAAGAAAATGTAAATAGTGAATGATCAACACCAGATTATTCGAAACCATATCATCGCAATGCATCAGTAAACTCGGCGAACTAGTTCCTAGATGCTTAACGTAGACCCATAGATCGGCCAAATATCCATGTGCCATTTAATTATAGTTCCCAAATCTCTTCTACCATTGTCGCTTGCCATCGAAAGCCTTCCACTGCTTCTCGATAAAACCTAAACTCAGCATCAGAATCTATATTGACCAGAGATAACTTCTTGTTGATGTGGCCCAGGAGTGACAGCTCAAGACTCCTAAATGCGAGCTTTGTCCGATGATTCATAAGAAAATGAAGAGCTCGAATGATTAGAGAATAGAGGAATGTGCTTTCCTAAATTTTGACCAAGAGAATGTATCTACTCAAGAAATTTGACGTCACAGGAAACAAAATCTTGTGAGAATTAAGATCATAAACATGCCATCCTCTCTTTCCATAAGGATACGTGATGGAAATGCACACGCTAGATGTTTTCTTGAATTTAAACTTGATTTGAAAATGATTTTGGACATAAAACAGAAATTCAAACACGTGCAAATGGAGTAAGTGGGTAGCTTATCCGAGAGGATCAAAACGCAGTCACTCCAAAACTATAGGGGAAGTGATGCTTGGAAAAGGATAGTCTAAGCAACATTTAAAATAGTGCATTTTTTCATTCCACACATCCATTTTGCTACATGTATCGGTGCATGATGTCTGGGGATCTATTCCTCATGATGAAAAGAAGTCGTGTAGTTCTCTATAGAAATTATGACCCATTTTCACTCCATATGATTTTGATCGTCAAATTAAATTGATTCTCAACCAAATTAACAAACCCCGTTGAGTGTTGCTGCGCGTCAGATTTCCCACAAAAAAATCATCAATAATTATTATGAAATAATATGCTCCAGAAAATGATTCGGTTTTATATTTCTCGCATGAGTCACAATGCACTATCTAAACAAATATTATGCTTTATTCAAACTAATAGGAAAAAGAGAGCGAGTCTAGTAAGGCCTATTATCGTAACTAGTAACTACTACATCAAAACTAATACCCTTAAACTGAATTTGGTATAAGGAATGCCGGAATTGCTTATGCCAATTGTCATAGCGTTTGATCAGAGCCACTTGATCTGCAAAACTAAAGCTCAAGAAAATTGAATTTGATATTAGGATGCCAGAGTCGTTTATGCCAAATGCCCATCCCACAAAGCAACACCAAAACAAAAAGGCCGCCGGCCTCCTTGAAAAATTAAAAATAAGTAATTTCTGCTGAGGTGTGGTTCTGTCAAAATATTATGGGAGAAAAATGCACTCTACGATTTAAATTTATGGACAATTGAGAGGCGAAGATTAGAATGTATTTGAAATTTAGGACATCCATCTTGGATAGAGTCTCCAATCAGGATGTAGACTAGTGAGGCTCCACTAATGGCAATGGAATCGACAAGATATAAACTCTTCCGATCATTGATATTCTCCATTTACAAGACTCGCACACGAGATTTTATTCAAGTGAATAGGATGTCGAACCACTTAAACCAACTCGTGTCAATTAGTTACAAATCCTTTTATTTTCAGTAAGAAGTTTGTCGAAGGTTGGATTCGACTTCAATTATGTGCTTAGGACCCATAGATTGTCAGAGTCGTCACTATACCGTTTAAGGCCGTTTAGCTGCCTCATTTCACTGAGTGAACATGGTAATAACCACCAAGTTTTATTCGGCCTCGAATCGAAATTCAGGTCTGGGAGTTCTATTAAGAATATAAAGGCCCGCAGGCCAGGTATTTGCCCTAAATTGATGCTCTACCTACTAGTCATTTCTAAACTTGCCATTTCTTAGCTAAAGTCCACCTGTTTTCCCATCGAGTGGTTGAGTTTAGTAGTATTTGTTCGCGAACATTTTAAGGAAAGATAACGGAAACTTTTGGCCGAGAGCGTATTAAAATCCTGGATGGGCCTAAGAACCAAGACAAGTTAACCTAAGGCTTTTGCCCATATCTTATTGATCTAAGTCCATATCTTTTGTTTTTCCAAATATTAATGAAAGTACACCCAAAACTAAGTGGATCATAAGTCTAATTTCTTATTCAAAATTTTAGTGAAATTAATAACAATGTCCGTTTGATATGCATATATATACTTTTTTATTTTTCAAATTTATTAACTAATCCTAGTCTAATTGTCCTTAGCCTAATTTAATTCATTTTCTCAGTTAATCTTAGGACAGAGTTAATAAGATGAGCGATTAGCCTAATTAACTAAAGTGTTGCTTTATAACACCAATTAAGTGTTTAAATTTAATTTATAGCACTTAATTAGTGTCAGCACTCCGTTTTGGTCCACCAACTCCAAGAGAGGACATCGACTGCTTTCCTAGTTACAACCCTGGAACTACAATAGAAAGGGACTAGGCAGACTCCAGGTTACCAAGCACGGTCGGGTCAACCATGTCAACCGGACATTCTTGGGAGCAAGACACATAGGATCGCAGCACGATAAAAATTCAAAACCAACAACCTAGCATGATCACGAGGAGGAGGGGTAAAATTGTCATTTCTGTCATCCATCGGAAAGAAATATTTTTGACTATCCCTCGACAATTCACTAGTTTTAGAAATCGAGACGTTTCTTTAATTTAGCTCTAATTATAGATTTTTAGGGAAAAAAACACTCTACGGGACGTTTTTGGGCTTTACGCGCATCAAGTTTGATTTTTAAAATCCAGTAGCTCCAAGGGATTTCGAATCGGGGATCGGGTGGATACTTGACTTCCTCCTTAACCATTAAACTAAACGTTACAGAAGGCCAATCGTCAACCGCCTAAAAGGATAAAAGTCAAAATAACAATTAAGGTCTTTTTGGAATAAAAGTTAGAGAAGCATAAAAAAGAGTTTCGCACTTTTTACATAGTACAGAATCTACAGATAATTGATATGATATATCTTTGTTTGATGGAAAAATTATGCCATATAGTCCATGATTTACGCATTTTATCAAATTTATATTACATTTTTTTTGTCCGATATATTTCATGATTTACATTTTGCTCTAAATTTATCTCGACGTTATCTTGTCCGTTAATGAAATGTTAATGGGCTCCAAATCAATCCCATGATTTTAAATTTTTTTCTCAAATCTATTCCATGATTTTAATTATTTTTTCAAAACTATCATATGGTTTTAATTTTTTCTCAAATCTATCCCAGATAAAAGGGGTCATAGTGGCAAAACCGTTAAACGTTGACGAAGATATAATGGTGAGATAGATTTGAAACAACATGTAAACCAAGGGATATATCAGACAAAAAAAAAAGTATATGACAAATTTGACAAAATGAATAAATCATGGGCTATATGAGGTAAAAAAAAAAATTTATTAGTGCGTGTAAAAGTGTTTTCAAACCCGGGCAAGCTAACCGGTTCAGCCATGACTCGTTACCTTGCCGGGCTGGTTTTGCCGTTGACTCATTTTGCCTTAA
Source organism: Punica granatum (assembly GCF_007655135.1). Lineage (NCBI taxonomy): Eukaryota > Viridiplantae > Streptophyta > Magnoliopsida > Myrtales > Lythraceae > Punica > Punica granatum. The sequence goes on along the minus strand of NC_045134.1, from coordinate 12,740,281 downwards.
GACATTGCCCCAAAACCAGCAAACACGATTGGCTCATCAATCCAGTTGACCCACCCGGTAATGGTCAAACTGGTTCGTCATTTTGTTGCCTTTTCAAATCTTTTGCTGAAAGTACAAATAAAATAGATATAGTAAAGTTTATTTGATGAAGCTCGTCACAGGATATTTATATGTGCATTGGTCTCCTGCGAGGCACTTATGCGGTTAGGCCCAATCGACCTCTGCCTTTTAGCTTTCAATTTTTTTTTATTTATATTTTCATCCTTAAAAAAAATTAAGAGGCCTAAATGGCACACACCGCTCTCCGAATTGAGGCCATTGGCGGCATCAGATTTTATATGACAACCTCAATTGAGGATTTTTTGGTTTTTCTTCTGGGAGGAGGGCCACTGACGGGGCCCCACCCACGATCCCCTACTTTCTTATCCTTTACCAAAGAGCCCAGCCGCCCGGCCGCCCACCCCCCACCCCCCAAACCACAAACACCAAATACTATCCTCCTTCCACATACACTTTTGGTTTTAAATTTTTTTAGCGTTTTTATTTTGGATAAAGTGCATAGACACGATATTTCAAAAAATTTCACCAGATACTACATATAGTGACATTTTCACCATGGGACCTTATTTTTTGGGATTACCCTCACACAGGTGGATAATTATGAACCAAATTTTAATTTTTTTAATCAACAAATTATTAAAAAACTGAAAAAGCGAAAATAGGAGGACAGGGCCCTAGCTGCAAGGGCCTCGATTACAACGACCACCTCCCAATCAGAGCAATCAGGCCCCCACGACCTGAATAAAAAGATCACACCCCCTCCCCCTCTTCCTCACCCCAATTCAGGGTTGTTGGAGGCAACAGAGGTTGCCGCGGCCTCGATTGGAGGATGGTAGCCTCAATCGAGACCCCTGTTGTTTGCCGCCCCCCAAACCACGTTAGATTTTCGTTTAGTATTTGACAAAAAATTAACAATGTTATGTCGTTAGAAAATCTCAAATATCATGCGTTCCGTTGAAAATGTCACTATATCATGTTGTATGGCATACTTTATCCTTTTACTTTTACTTTTAGTAACAATATTATTAGAAAATTCAATTGGGACCTTCTTGATCAACGTCCATGTGCAATTATTTAATCCTGTACAAAATGATTTCAAGAGCTAAAAGGGAAAAATAATAGAGGATAATCGACATAAAAAGCACAGATTATTTGGTAAGATGTTCCAGAGGACATTTTTTATTGAGGCAAAAATTTTCAATATAGAAACCCTTTCATTGTTTTTTTATTTTTTTGAAAGAAGTCTTCATGTTGAAAAGGATTAATAACAAAAAGGTACAAACTTTTTACATTTTAACAATTCTAGTACAAATTTTTTTCCTTAACTTACAACCACATAAACTTTTGATTTGATAACAATTCTAACACGGCGTCAAATTTTTCGTTAATTTGAACAGAATCGAGATCGCAGAGGACACCAACGACCCCAATCGAGGGGAGGGCGCCAGTGACTCCAATCGGAGGGTGATGGCAAGAGTTGTGGCTCTACCCCAGAATCGGGAGAATCCCCAATTTGAGGGTTATCTCGATTTAGGGGGTGGTGGGTACCTCGATTCCGGCCACTATCTCCCGATTTGGGTTGCCGGCGCCCTGACCCTTGATTGGGGTCGTCGGCGTCCTCCCCTCAATTAGGGTCGTTGGTGCTCTGTGTGACCTCAATTCTGTCCAAATTAATGGTAAATTTGACATCGCGTTAGAATTGTTATCAAATAAAAAGTTTGTGCATTTTTAGGTTAGGAAAAAAAGTTAGTGATAGAATTGTTAAAATATAAAACGTTTGTGCTTCTTCTATTGTTATACCCTATTGAAAATTCTTAGTTTATTCTTATAAGTTGATATAGATAGGCATATATATATATATTCGCAGGGTACATACGAACAACCTGTCACAGACTCGTTGATTCCGCATAATACTAGAACTACGACATTCAATCCCTATTAATTGTTCGAATTCTTAGGAAATTGGCATCCAGCTCGAATTGAATCCGAGAACGAGTAAAGAGCACGGTAGCTCTAAACTCTATTGAATAAAAAAAAATAGTTAAACCCTAGGGTTTTTCATTGCTTAAATAGGATTTAAAACGCCTAAATTACTCGAAAGATATAAATTTTTTCAAAAATTGTAAAAACGCCCAAATAACATAAAAATGCCCGTTTGAGGCCTTAAACGATGGAATTCGGCCTAAATCTCGTCTTTTCATGGCCTTAGGCCGAGAGTTGTGCTCCGGAGGCCGTTTCCCTTGAGACAGACACGTCAGAACTTATTTTTCTCGAGATACTGATTTGCCACTTCTTCTGCCGCATCATTCTCCCTTGGGTGGAGAGAATTCGCCATCGAATAGTCATCGTCCAATCTATCACCTTGATCTTCACGTATAGAGAGATTAATATGCTTATGCTGCTTCCTCACTTGTCACTCGAATGCCTTATTCTCTTTGTGAACTCTTTCTCTTAATTTTTCGTATATAAAATTCCTCACACCTCTTAGCTAACAAACACTTTTACTGCTTCTTTGCTTTCTTGATAGAGTCACGTGCACTTCGACCAACTTTGGCAACTGAATAACCTCCAAAATCGACACCGTAAGCATCCATGCATCTTTCTTTGCATTGGAAATTTCTTCATTGGAATATCCTCAATCTATGAAAAAGTTTATCGCCTTCAATATTCTTTAATATGGATTTGTTGACAACGAACGTTGGTTTTCCTTGATCATCAAATATAAATTTTGTAACTTCTTCTTGATCTTCATCTAGATATATATCGAAAACTAGATTGACTTCATCATATGATATGTCTTCAACGCGATATGCTGGCATAAAATTGAAACTTCTCATTGGTAGATGTTGATTTCGTCAGTTGACTTGACGCGTAAATCAATGCTCCGGCGAATAGGATTCCTAACCTGGCTCTGATACCAACTAACACAACGTACACGCAAACAACCTGTCGTAGACCCGTTGATTCTGCAGAATATCGGAACTACGACCTTCAATCCCTATTGATTCTTCGAATTCCTAGGAAATTGGCATCCAGCTCGAATCAAATCCGAAAATAGGCAAAGAGCATGATAGCTCCAAACATTATTGAATGATAAAAAAAAATTGTTAAACACTATTGCTTAAATATGATTTAAAACACCTAGGGGCCGTTTAGATTCAGAATTAAAGTTACTTTGATTTTGATTTTGATTTTGATTGTGGAAAAAGACAAATGAGATGTGATTATAAATTTGATTTGGGAAACATGTGTTTTTGTTGTGTAGTGTGTTGAGATAAAGTTAAAGTTAAAATTTTTGAATTGAAAAATGTGTATTTTTGTTGTATAGTGTGTTGAATTAAAGTTAAAGTTAAAGTTAAAATCAATTGTCTTTGAATTCAAACGGGCCTAAATTACATAAAAGACATAAATTTTTTTAAAATTACAAAAAACGCCCAAATAATATAAAAATATCCGTTTGAGGCCATAAACAATGAAATTCGGCTTAAATCTCATGTTTTCACGGCCTTTGACCGTGAGTTGTGCTTCAGAGGCCGTTTTTCTTGAGACAGATCCATTAGAACCTATTTTTCTCGAAGTACTGATTTGCCACTTCTTTTGCCGCATCGTATACACTAAAAATAAAAGTATTAAACTCATTCACTTGTTTCTCTACATTTTTATTCCATAACTGCCCTTTAGAAAACCTCTTAATTCCCGCATCCCCACCACACCGCCCCGCCCTCCCTCCCCAAAACCCAACCTTCTTCCTGCGTTCAACAATGGGAACTCTTGTTCGCCGGGCTCTGCTCGCTCGTCTACGCTCCGACCCAGCCTTCTTTCTAAATGGGAGTGCCCGGAGCACCTCATCTAGTCGCGATTTTCTTTTCCGAACGGTACCAACTTATTACCCACATCTCATCGAACAGCCACCTATCCTCAGGAGTCCGAAGCGTCCCAACCTTCTGGTTTTTCTTGGGAAAAATAATTAATAAATAAATAAAATTCTGTGTTTCCAAAAGGCAGCGGAAATTCCTTACTTCTCTCTCGTGGAATCAATAGTCGCCTCCCAGTTTCCTGCCAAGAAAGCTTGCTGTCAAGATCTCTCCCTCTCGTTCGTCCTCCACAGAGCGACCTCCATCGCTGTGATGCACCTGTCTCTCCTCCTGTCCAAGTTCGCAAGATCGGTTTGAGACCCGCCGCAGATGCTTGCCCCCAACTGTCCGTTCCAGCCCCTCCCGAGAACGCTGGGGAGGCCGGTTACAAGCGCACCATCTGATTGACCTCTTTCCCGCTATCTGCCGTTGGCTCGTCACATATTCTTGTAAATTGCACTCCAACACAAGCTGTTCACCTGTCTTTGCTGTGGCCTTCATGTTAAGTTGGTGTTCCTAAATTTTGCCTGCATTTTTATTTGTTACTGTCTGTGGCCAACATTAATTCAGCTGATATATCATCTTTCCTTTATTCTTTTGATTTTATCTACACTATTATATATGTTTTCCAAGTTTCATTGCTTGGAAAAATTGTCTTCTGGTCCCTTGATGTCTCTATGCACCATGTGTTCGGCATAATGCTCCTTTGATTGTTGCGATTACATTTTGTAATGGTTATTCGTTGGATGGCCTGGTGAGACAAAGACCAAAAAATTTTTAAAAAAATAAAAAAATACGAGAGGCAGGTAACAGAGCAACGATTTTCATGGAGTTTGGCATAGGATCTATTCTCCCGGTATCCTGTTTTTCAATCATTTAATTTAATGTAAGTTCTTAAGTTTCTTATATATTCTCGATGATGAATTTTGTAATAAGCATTGCGGAAAAACTGGACACAACCTTTGGACTGATGATCTTTCCCGTTTGTTTGTACAAGGCACTCTTGAAATTTGCCTCGGACATATTAGAATGGCCATGACAAGAGGTGGTGACCTCTCTGAGCCCATGTTTCTTTCTTCATTTTTGCTTGTACTATTATCCTTTTACTGAAAGGATAGATATAGATGTTTCGATCATAAAGATTCTGAACCATGAAATATTTTAGCTTCTTGTCTCTGCCCTGGAATTCTTGTTTGCAGGTGTGCCTCTCTTCTAGAGGGTGTGCAAATTCGGCATTATTGTTAGTTTTCTTCCTCTTTAGACGAATGGAGGGAGAGAGAAACAATTAGTTCACATGTGTCTGCCCTTGATAGATTAATGTCCTTTTGATGAGATGCTATTGCCCATCTTGATTGGAGACTTGAGATTTGATCAATAATTTCATCTTTTTCCCTTAACTGCTCTATAGATGATTACTGAGTATTCAAGATCTGGTGATCTTGTGTTGTGTAGGAGGGCACTGCATTTTGTTTTAGCCATAAAGCTTGAAGAGAACTGTACAACATGTTGGTATTCCCTCATGAAGTTACCTATGTAGAAAGCCTAGTGTTACCTGTTGGACATCTCCAAGACAGTAATTGATCTTAATTGATGGCATCGATGGCTCGTTCTCATTTATTGTAATTTCTTAATTGATCTCGCACTGCACCGGGTAGTTTAAGATTTTTCTTCTTAAATAAATGCCGACCAATTGAACATCGTTTGGTTGAAAAGGAGCCCCCAGGGGAAGTGCTTCAGCTGCCATATCTAGTGCAGTAATATCTTAGTTTAATAGTGAACCCAAGGACCCACTGATCTCCTGAAATAGCAAATATTCCATCATATGGCAACACAAAATATGATAAATAATGGATTAACGTATACTAATTGCGTGAAAGTCTCGTGCTCATAAATTTTCATAGAGTTCCATTCTTTGCCATGATAAACCAAAAGGTGAATCTTGGAGCAAATAACGTCAAGGCTTTTATTGAGTAAACAATAATCACACCAAAATATGTACAAACGGAAAACAAATAGAATAAGAAAATCTAATTTGGGAGTAGGAGGAAAGAACCAGAGAGACAAGAAGAACTAGAAGAGTCTAGAGTAGATTTTCTCACTGCACGTTTGTGGTGTTGATGAGTTGAAACTTTGTATGCTGAGAGAGTTAGGTCAAAAGGATTGAGGCTTTATAAACAAGGATTGGCTGCTTTCAAATGTAGCAAGTAATCGGCCAACTCGAATGCACGTACTTTGGCTCTTTCAAAACCTTCCTTTGGCCAATATATGGATTTTTATTTACTACATTAATATATTGTTGTAATGTTGAATCCTTCCACGAGTTTCCAATTGATATGTGCAATTTGAGGCTCAAGTTGCGCAGCCAAATGATTCAATGGATAAGAACGGAACTTTCTGCTTACAAAAGAGAGGATCGTCTTTGGCAATGCTATTCTGCCCATATTTGGTATGAAAATGTAGGTAACCGCGCAACTCAATGGTAGGTTCCATAGTGTTGCATACAAAACAACTATGAAAATGTATGTTCACTTGTATAGTATTGTATGAGAATTCCTTTAGTCTTGCAATATGGTAATATTGCATTGCTTTTTTTATATACGACTCATTATGACTTCATTTTATCAGCGCAATCATTAAATACAATTAAAACTGTTGTTTATACTGGACAGGTGTCGTTCCATTAAATTTTGCATTTTTTACCTTTGCCTAATAGCGTTTTAAAAGTTTGAAGGGAGCTGAGGAACTAGTATGCCTAATTTGGTGTAGTGGTAAAGTATGACTTAGTGCACGCGTCAACAGTTCGATTCCCTATCCACCCTTATTGAAGGCGACATTTTTGGAGTTTCTTTTTATATAGAATAGATTACCACTATCGCTCTCCACTTATTCATTTGCAACCGTTTTTGTCCTAACATATTTTTGACACTAATTAGTCCCAAACGTTGGCATTCCGTCTGATATTTATACCATTCCATGAATGCCCGTCTAACATTTATACTCTTCCGTGACTCCACTTATTCATTTGCAACCGTTTTGTCAATGACATATTTTTGTCACTAATTAGCCCCAAACGTTAGCATTCCGTCTAATATTTATACCCTTCCGTGAATGCACGTCTAACATTTATACCCTTCTGTGACGGTCACGGAAGGGTATAAATATTAGACGGAATGCTCGCAAAAACAGTTGTAAATGAATAAGTGGAAGGCGACAGTGATAGTTTACTCTTTTATATACCCCTATTTTTCCTCAACCAACCGTATTTGTAATGTTTCTTTTTTATATATGAAACACAAATTAATCACTTTATAAAAAATGGTTAAATTTTTTATAAATGTGTAATTTTTCTTTTTTCTTTTTATATGAAACATAACTTAATCACTTCGATATAAAAAATGATTAGATTTTTTATAAACATAACCATAAATTAAGTATTACCTCAAAATAACTTAATCACTTCATTATACAAACGATCAAATTTTTGGTAGACATAACCGTAAATCATGTATTATCTACTAAATATAAATGATAATATAAAATGTAATACAATAGATTTGTTAGTTTTGTTTAATGACTAAATAAAAGTACTTCCACAATATTGATACAAAAATCTTGATACATGCCATTTTACATACTTATATTAAATTAAAATGAATTAAATATTGGGTAAATACAACCATAAGTCAAATATTATATAACAAATATAAATTAATGATGATATAACACGTCATACAATAGATTTGCTAGCTTTGTTTAATCACTAAATAGAATCGCTTACATAATATTAACATGCAAAAAGCACTTCTACCATCCATATTAGTTTTATTTTTAATATGATATGTTTACCATTAATATTTTCTAAATTGACTCTTCAATCCTCAACTTTTTTTTTTTGTTCAGATCCTAAAACGAAAACCATAAAATTAGGAATTGTTATACATCTATTAGGTATGCTATTCAGATAATACTAGGCGGAACACCCACATTTTCTAACAGAAAATTTTAAATATATTATTTACATTAAAATACACTTCTATACGCACAGTTTGTTTATGAAGTATGACATAAGGTATATAAATAAAATAAATGGTAAGTTATCTTAAGGTAAAGACAATAAAAATTTAATGATATGTAGAAACAATTATATTTTTCTCAAAGATAATGGGACTATCATGATTATCATACAATTTCATTCTAGAATACTGAAATTATATAGAAAATTCTATCAAACGATGACACTAGACAATATCTGAATTGTGCGTGATAACAAAATAGAGACTGCTAATATTAAGAAGCTGACTATACCAAAGAGCGCTGAGGCCTCATGCATATAAAACAAACTTTCTCTGTTTCCCCGTAAGAAAATGTCAAATTTTTATTATGCTTTTCTAAAGTAATCCGATGAGCCATATTCTAGCTCAACAATACACACACACACGCATATATGTTTTCCTGTCATTGTCATTTGCGTCGATATGTCCTAACAGATGAGTGAACATGGGAAATTATTGAACATGGATAAAAGAGGTCTGACGTGTTAAATTCTCATTTGACCTACAAGGAATTAGTCTTATATTGAATCCAAAAATTTAAGAAAAGAGTATGTTCAGCCCAATGCTCTTATATAGTTCCAAAGATTTCTCATCAATTTTGCAACGTGGGATCATCAATCTTAAAACACCCGCTCTTACATGCCAATTTGAGATACTTTACATTCACCCTCACATGTCATGTGCCATTAAAGTCCGTTCTAGAAAAATTGACCATGAGCCGGACGTGCTTGGCCATTGGGAAACAAACTAACCATGAGTCGAGCTAAGGGAGGACTAACATGAGGTACAACCTGGTTGTGCTTAGCACTAGTCTTGTGGTTGTGATCATTTCAAAATCCCACATGATATTAGAGCACATGTTTGAGAGCCACGCTAGTGTTTGCCCCATTTAATGAATTTCATGCTATTGGCTTTCTAAACAATTTTAGCCACTATGAGAAAAGCTAAGTAATAAATATATAAACCATGCACGTCGTATTTATAATAAAATTTAATGTTTTTCTTATGTGTCCCACCCAATATTCGTAAGACCAATGGGCACTGATTAATCTAAAAATGAGAGTAAGATTGGCCCGCAAAATGGTAAAACTATCCCAGCATATATTTTTTCTAATCACAAAACTTGAATTCGAGATTTCTTTAAGAGAACAAATGCCGAATCACTTATATCATTTTTTTTTTGGCTTAAGGTTAACTTCCTAGAAGAGATGGTTGTAATCACCTTAAAACCTCACATAATGGGAATAAGGTAAAAATGGGTTCGGTAATAAGGTAACATAGAGCACGCTTAAAAGTGGTCCTTATGTGCAACTGGATTATATTATTTGGAATTTGTTCTCAAGAGAGACCAATCAGATGAAGCAAGACGGAGAAAAAAGGGGGGAGTATAAGTTGGTAATTAAGGACCAACCAATCCCCGCAGGGATTTCCTTCAAAAAAAATCTCCGAAAAAAGAATCTCCATTCGAGCCTTCAACGTTGGAAAACTAAAATCTCAGCTGAAGATCATGAAAAAGATTTATTCCTAGATCATAAAGATCCATTGGAAGATCATGCAAATCTTATGAACAGTTAAGAATGCAGTGACTTTGACCTCGTGGTCCTGATCTGATTTTGGATTTGGCTGGTCAATTCACTTCTCCTTCGATGCATCTTTGGAGAAAAGTAGTCACATTTGACCTGGTCTGTCTGAATGAAGTGCAATATGTTTCGAGGTTTAAGCATCAATGGCCAACAATCAAACCGAGACAATAATCAGTAGGAGGTTTGGGATTTCAGTTTTATATATATATATATATATAATATATTATGAATTAAGTTAACAGTGTTTGCACGCCATGTTAACGTTATTGTAATTACAAAGATCTTTTGAGAACTAATTAAAGTAAAGACCCATGAATCTTTTGGGAACAAAATTGATAGTTAACTCATCAAATGATCTTAAAAAATAATTTTTCTATCATCATTACTTCCACGGCAGCTTCTAAATAGGATTTTCGTCACTATGTGAATTAGTAGTTGATGGCTGAACTAGTTTAGTAGATAAAATGGACATTAAGGACTAACTTGATGACAAACATCTTTCAAAGACTGAATTATTGGCTGTCGAATATTTCAGTGACTAAAATGACAATGAACCAGGATGGAGAGAATAATACGGGTGTGATGGGAAAGGGAAGGAAAAAAATGAGAGTAGATACCAACAACGGTTAGCTCAAGCAGTTCATTACTTATTTCTCTTAAATAAAGTATCAGGTTCGAGTCTTGTGAATAGAGAAAATTATTCATTATGAGAGATTTACCTCTTAATGGGCCGACTCAGCTCAAATTAGATTAGTCGGAGCCTATTGAACTCCTAAATACTAGGGTACTATGGTACAGATTGAGAAAAAAGAGAGAGAGAGAGAGAGTAGATTCTTGTAAATGATATGTATATTTATCCTAGACTAGTTAAAATTAATTAATTAGTTCATAAATTTGATAATGATAAAATTTTGAACATTATTACATGAATTAAGTGAAATTTTAAGAAGTGAAGACGGAAAAAGGTCTTCTTCTTTTTTTTTTTGTAAGAAATGAATCCCAAGGACATAGAAGGATATAAGGGGCGGGAAATAAAGGGGTACGAAAAGTTCAACTTGTGAGAATAGCACGGGGAATACAACGCCTCCTTTTTCGGATGTCTTTCTTTTTGTTATAGAATAAATAAATATAGATGGATAGATTTTACCTTATTACTCCTCAGAGTTTTCTTATTTAGAGCAATAATTGCTATGACGATTCTAAGGAAATAACCTAATAATACGTAAGTCCGTTACTTTCTTCAATCTTTGCTCTCATAAAAAAAGTTTTCAAGAAAAATATTACAGAGTATAATCAACAGCAAAACATCAATTATCCGACAAAGTGATCAAGAGAATCATTTTTGAGGTGCAAATTTTCAATAGAAGCCTCCTTATTTGAATTCTTATACACCGATAACTATAGGAACTTCATTCTGAAACAAGTTAAAATGACTGTTGACTCCGTTATTAAAATAATGTTCCCATTCTTCCCATGAGGCCAATACTTTCTAGACCTCGTGTCATATCCCTTTTTCCTTCTTCTAGAGAACGTAGAGAACATAACTTTCCTGAAAAGACTCAAACCGATTCGTTCCAATCAGCATGAAAAATACTTAAATAAAGGCAATTTCTTATTCATAGAAAGCCAAGTGTTACATATCTCTAGTTAGCTCATGATCGTTTAGTAGGTATTCTTCATGAATCAAGAGGTCTGACTTCTGCTATGTGCTCGGCCAAGGTGAAAAATGAGGAACCTACTTAATTGTCACAATGCGTCTGCCGTTGTCGATAACTTGTTGATGTCTCCCAATGGTCCTCCAAAAGCCTGTATGTGTGCTTCAGTTGCCATAGCTAGTGCAAAATTATCTCAACCTAGTCATGAACCGAAGGACCAACTCTTATGATGAAATGGCAAATATTCCATTATATGGTTATACAAAATAAGATGAGTAAATGAACTATACATACTGTATACTAATTGCGTCAAAGTCTTTGTACCAATAAACATTTGTAGTGTTCCGTTCTCTGTTGTAATGAACCAGAAGGTGAAACTTCGAGCAAATGACATTAAGGATTTTATTGTGATCAAATAATTCATTATCAACCGCCTCCATTCACCAAAATATATACAAATTAAAAGCAAAAACAAGAAGAAAACCTAATAAGAGAATAAGCGGAAAGAGCAAGAGAGATGGGAAGTACCGGTGGAGTCCACATTGATGTTTATTATCGTACGTTGGTGTTTTTGCTATGTCGGATTTGAGGGCTTAAGTGGATTGGCAAAATGATTGAACGGATAAGAACAAAAGCTTATGACGGGAAGGGCCATCCTCGGCAATGTTATACTGCCTGCATTTGTTATGAAAATTTATGTAGCCACACGACTACCATGATAGGTTTTAAATATCCAATGGGCCTTCAAGGGGTTAGGCCCATTTGCATCCTACAAGCTCAAGTTAATAGTATGCGATGATCAACCATCTTATAAACTCAGAGTTATATTCGTTTATTTTTTATGTGGGATCTGGAATCCTTGACACCTGCGCTCACGAGCAGTGTGGATTTAAAGTCGTCATGTTACTGGATTAGACGTGAAGTCAGCACAACAGAAAGGCAGGGACAATGCCCACGCAATGGCGCATAGCGTGAGCGCAGTGTGAATGTGATGCTAGTTGGATGCGAGCCTCAACCCTTTTATAAATTTGGAATTATTTTTGTATATTTTCGATGCATGATCTAGGATCCTTAACAATAGGTTCTATTATGTAGCATACCAAGCAGTACTAATATTCACTGGTATAGTAATTTATTGAAAAGGGGTAGTCATATTACATTTCTTCTGTAATATTTTTCTCATTAATTATCAATTGTAATTTATAGAAACTGGGAACCAAAAGGGTCGCGGATCCTCTGGCGACAATACATGTGGCGACATGTCTCAAAGTGTCCACCAGGAGCGTCGCCAAACTTTAGGTGATGCATAAAAACGTCGCCGGAAGTCCAAAAAAAGTCGCTAAATACCCGTGCTCTTGTAGTGTCACCCCTTCTCCGATCAAACACGCATAATTTGTTTTTTTAATTACTTAGTTTTCGATTTTTTTTGTTTATATACTATTTTGATGACGCGACAATTGATGATTTGCCTCGTAAGCAAAGTTTGTCTGCCACGTCGGCAAATTGGATGGGAAATGGAACCGATGATAGACATGGGAGGAACATTAAAGCCTGTGATTATATATGTAAAAAAATTATTAAAAAAACGAAAAAAGAGTAAACTTCATATTTTTTGGGTTATTAACTCTATATATAATATTTAGTGTGTTTATTTCTTGAAACTCTTATTTTGATATGTTTAAAATATTAAACATATCATTTTCGAAAAAGAGAAAGACTTTTGGGCAGAAAATATAGCCAGAAACACTTATCGAATTGACGACATGATTTATTATCTCTTCAAAACTAAAATTTTCAAACAAAACAACAAAGAGCGAATTTGTATGGGCACATGAATATATCTTAAAATATGGGACCAACTCCCCGAGCAATTAAATTTACATGTTCTCTGGCTAGTTTAATGTATTATATCATCTGAATTCTGAAAGATCTAATCTATCATAGTCGAGTCTTATAAATAGAGAAAATTCACGTTGAGAGAACTTTATTCATTAGTGTCCGATTGGGCTGAATTGAATTAGGTGGGTCCAATTATACTTCTTGATATTATGATGCACAATAAAAAATGAAAATTAAAACATGAGTTCACAAAAAAAAACTGAAGAAAATTGAATTTTTGAATTTTTCTAGGCTGTGCGCACCCGAATTTCATCTCGTCGGGCACGCGTGCGCGCGCCTATGCAACGCGGCTTGGGAGTGTCCACCTTCCCGGGGACGCGCGACGGACGCACGTGAGAAGGAGTCGCCACTTGCCATTTTACGACCCGAAAGGTCGAGGGCCGGCAAGTTACCCGGGTCTAGGGGTACAGGGTACACCTAATTGCTAAGGCATATGGTCTGCGGAACCCGAGATTCCGAATTCGGGGGTTCTGTTACATGCGAGCCTATATCTCGCATGCCCTATCGGTACTCTAGCTTGTCTAGACTTGCCATTTTTATTTAATTACCGCTTAATTAAGTTCCGCTCATCTTACGCGTTTTGACACCGTAAATTCGAATGAACACTCCGACCGTCCACTCTCCGACCGGGATTCTTACATGAATGAATGCACAATATAAATCCTTACATTGTCCTCTCAAATAAATAAAATACAAGTTACAACAACTGAATCCCGGTCGAATCGCGTTCGGTTATTATTCCACTCGTGCTCACCGTGTGGTTTGAAAGACTGGAATTGAAATTAAGATGCGCGCTCAGTGTTAGGGGGTTAGACCCTGTGATCTACGGTTGGGGCGTTGGACCCCTTATGGATCGTATCCTAAGGGATCGGGCTCGATCCGCATAACAAAACAAGTGCAATAATGTAACAAAACGGGCATAAATAAACAAACAATTGGGTTTTATTATTGCCGAATTTACGTGAATTAACCAATTATTAACCGGGGTATCTTGGCATGCAAATCCTACCCTAAACAGACAAAGTGGGTACAAGGTGTGAAATCGATCTAGGATCGCCTCGGGAAGGTATTTCGCACTTGGGATTATTTTCGAGGACTTAACGTACGTGACGTCTGTTGTCAAATCTTATGTTTGTGGGTTGCTTTTAGAATTGTTCTATGTTGTGACACTACGGTTGTTACAGGTTATTACCAAACATTGATTCCGCATGTACATCCTAAAACCTAGTGCCTATCCCACTATTGCCCATTTTGTCTTAGCCGAGTATACAATTAATTCGGTATTTGTATTTTGAGCTAATCCACCCGAACTAACTACCCGAGACTATGCTAGAATAACAAAAACTCATCGGTCGGATAGGGCGGGCTATGCAGATGAACCTGCGCCTAGATAGGTAGCCCATCCCTACCCTGATACCGCATGTTTCTCTTATTCTAACCCTAGGGGGGTGTCGCTAGGTTGCAAATAGACGATTTTGCCCTTGAGATAAAAATTGTTTTCGGGAAAGAGAGATTACGCGGTGCGGGCCACCTCGGCCTGTGACCGGCGCTAACCGATCTCCTGGACCTTCCAGGGTTGTCAAGAACCCTAAAAGAGCCAAAAGATCGGTTAATCTATCCGGAAGTGATCTAAGAAGAACTTCCACGTCCAGACTTGAGTTTCCTGAAATCAGGTGAGGCCTCGAGTCAAGACGCGCAAGTCCTTCCTAGACATCCATGTCACATCGAACTACGTGTCTCGAGTTTTATAAAATTTGCAAGTTTTGAGAAGGGCACCAACGCATGTTTGCAACCTATCGACGCGTGTTACCGGTTTATTACCAATTCGTACAAAATTATTAGGGCCAAGTGAATTAATTAATCGTGTGAACGTCCAATTACCCCGTTAGTGAAATTATTGATTAAATTAATTAATGTTTTGCCAAATGCTCTAAATATTCGGGTTTCGGATCGTCGAGCCAATCATTGATGGACCGTCCGATGCGAATCCTAATTCCCGATCGCCTTAGGATTTAAAAATTAATTTTAAGTCGAGTTTGCATGATTAACCCGATTCATGAGAGGTTTCGATTTAAACGATAAAGCATTTTAAGCACAGATCAAGAGCATATCACCACATCAAGCACGGCGAACATACAAATTTACATAACCGGTGCCGCCAGGATCATGATAAACACATACAAACATACACGCAAACACGATATCAAAGAAATCGATAAAACGATACCGATTCATGGAAAGCGGAAAATCATGCAAAGCACACACGTTGTCATGCCGTATACATATAATTACAAGAATAAAATATTTAAACATGGCACACGCGCTGTCGGTCGGTGATCCAAGTAGGAAAGGGGCCGGATGTCTTTGGAAAATGTTCAGGACTGATTTGAAAATTCCGAAAAGTTAAGGGACTGATTTGCAAATTCCGAAAAGCTCAGGGACTGATGTGAAAATTCGAAAAGGTTCAGGGACTAATGTGAAAATTCCGAAAAATTCAGTGACTGATTTGAAAATTGCAAAAAGTTTAGGGACTGATTTAAAAATTCCGAAAAGTTCAGGACTGATCTGAAGATATTAAAATAACCGGGACTTGACTGGAAACAATTTTAAAATTCAGGGCAGATGAAAAATAAAAATTGCGTCCTCTGTACTGAAATGAGACAAAACGAAAAGTTCGTAAAATCGAGCTTGAGACAAATCCGATCACCCGCACAGCCCAATAACATTCATTTCGCATCATATTCATCCAAGTAAACATTAATATTCAGAAGCGGAGTCCTAAACATGTCACTAAGTTGGGGATTTACCTAGTTCGGGAGATTGGGGGTGAATCTGTAAAATAAAAAATTTAAAAAATTTAAAAACGCCGGACGGGTTGGGCTGCTAGAGGGGCCGGATTGGGCCGGATTTGGCCAAACTGGGGTATCGGGCCGAACTGGGCCTTTGGCTGCTGAACTGGGCCGATGAGAGCAGACTGGGCCTGACTGGACCGCGGTTAGTGGGCCGGACCGGACCGCGATGACTGGGCTGGGCTGGCGTGCGCGGGCCGAGCTGCTGGATGGCGTGCCTGTTCAACCCGAAAAAGAGAAACCGACCCGGTTAGCAGAACACGGAAACTCAGAGGGAGAGAGGAGGCGGTTCGGCGGCCGAGCCGTGGGCGAGGCAGACTCGAGCTGCGGGTTCGGCGAGGGAGCTGGAGGTTTTTTTTTTTCCGGCCGTGGGCGAGCTGCGGGTCTCGGCGTGAGGTCGAGCTGTGGATCTCGGCGGAAAGTCGGGCCGGGATTTTAGAGAGAGTTCGTGAGCTGAGGGGGTTCGAATCTGGGAGCTGAGGGCGAATCGTCCGAACGAGCTGAGGGAGAGCGTGGGCTGTCGGAATTTTTCCGAGAGAATCGATGAGCTTCCGGGATTTTTTTCGTCTGTCCCCCCCATTTTCCGTGTGAGCTTTCGGTTTTGTTCCGGAATCGAGAGAGAGAGAGAGAAATCGCGTGCACGAAATCCATTCGCGTGTGAAGAGGAAGACGTTGGCGTGTGCAGAGGAGTTGGCGTGTGGCAGGCTCGGTTGCAGCGGCGCGGGAGGCTCGGGTCCGTCCCTGCCAGGAGGGAGAAGAAGAAGGAAAGAAAAGAGAAAGAAAAGAAGAAAAGTGGAAGAAGAAGAACAGGAAAATAAATGATGAAAGAGGAGCAGCGGTCAGAAGTCAGTGACTTCTGACCGTTGCTGACTTCTTCTTTTTTTAATCGACGCGCGTATAAATTTAAAAATCTCGTCTTCTTGATCGGACGTCGGAAAAATAATTCGAGACCGCCATCACGCTTCGAAAAATTTGATGATCGATATTACGCGATAAAATTATTTTCAATCTCGAATTTTGTCCCGAATTTTGAAAATTGACGTCGATGCACGCGAAATTTGAAAACGTCCCAAAATAGTATTATTTTTGAAAAATCATAAAATTGGTGCTAGATTAGGAAAATGTGCTATCTCCGAAAAGTCGTGAATACTCGGGTAATTAATCGGAAATACTTCCCTCACGGGCGGCAAAAAAACGACGATTCTGCCCCTCTGAAGCCGGTGGACCAAAATTGGGTGCTGACAGCTTGCCCCTCTTTGGTTGCGTGCTCGGATAGAGGGTGCAGCCAAAGATAATGAGAAGCACCCGTTCGGTCTTGACGACCACCTGGCCATTCTCTCAGATGCAACGGACTTGTTTGTGGGAGGAAAAAGACAAAGGAGTCATGGCAAGCAAATGCAGGGCTAAAGTTCGTAAAGCAATAAATGTGAACACGAAGTCCTAAAAGCGATAAAGGTTGACACGAAGTCCGGAAAGCAGTAAAAGTGAACAAGAATTTTAAAAAGCAGTAAAGGTGGACACGAAATCCTGGACGCAGAGTCCGAAAAGCAGTAAAGATGGACACGGAGTCCTGGACGCGGAGTCCGAAAAGCAGTAAAGATGGACGCGGAGTCCGAAAAGCAGTAAAGATGGACACGAAGTCCTGGACGCGGAGTCCGAAAAGTAGTAAAGATGGACACGGAATCCTGGACACGGAGTCCGAAAAGCAGTAAAGATGGACGCAGAGTCTGAAAAGTAGTAAAGATGGACACGGAGTCCTGGACACGGAGTCCGAAAAGCAGTAAAGATGGACACGGAGTCCTGGACGCGGAATCCGAAAAGCAGTAAAGATGGACACGAAGTCCGAAAAGCAATAAAGATGGACACGGAGTCCTGGACGCGGAGTCCGAAAGCAGTAAAGATGGACACGGAGTCCTGGACGCGGAGTCCGAAAAGCAGTAAAGATGGACGCGGATTCCGAAAAGCAGTAAAGATGGACGCGGAGTCCGAAAAGCAGTAAAGATGGACGCGGAGTCCGAAAAGAAGTAAAGATGGACACGGAGTCCTAGACGCGGAGTCCGAAAAGCAGTAAAGATGGACACTGAGTCCTGGACGCGGAGTCCGAAAAGCAGTAAAGATGGACACGGAGTCCGAAAAGCTGTAAAGATGGACGCGGAGTCCTGGACACGGAGTCCGAAAAGCGGTAAAGATGGACGCGGAGTCCTGGACATGGAGTCCGAAAAGCTGTAAAGATGGACGCGGAGTCCTAGACACGTAGTCCAAAAAGCTGTAAAGATGGACGCGGAGTCCTGGACACGGAGTCCGAAAAGCTGTAAAGATGGACGCGGGGTCCGAAAAGCAGTAAAGATGGACACGGAGTCCTGGACGCGGAGTCCGAAAAGCAGTAAAGATGGACACGGAGTCCTGGACGCGGAGTCCGAAAAGTTGTAAAGGTGGACACGGAGTCCGAAAAGCAGTAAAGATGGACACGGAGTCCGAAAAGCTGTAAAGGTGGACACGGAGTCCTGGACGCAGAGTCGGAAAAGCAGTAAAGATGGACGCGGAGTCCGAAAAGTAGTAAAGATGGACGCGGAGTCCGAAAAGCAGTAAAGATGGACGCGGAGTCCGAAAAGCAGTAAAGATGGAACGGAGTCCTGGACACGGAGTCCTGTACGCGGAGTCCGAAAAGCAGTATAGATGGACGCGGAGTCCGAAAAGCAGTAAAGATGGACACGGAGTCCTGGACACGGAGTCTTGGACGCGGAGTCCGAAAAGCTGTAAAGATGGACACGGAGTCCGAAATGCAGTAAAGATGGACACGGAGTCTTGGACGCGGAGTCCAAAAAGCAGTAAAGATGGACGCGGAGTCCAAAAAGTTGTAAAGATGGACACGGAGTCCGAAAAGCAGTAAAGATGGACACGGGGTCTTGGACGCGGAGTCGGAAAAGCTGTAAAGATGGACACGGGGTCCTAGACGCGGAGTCCGAAAAGCAATAAAGATGGACACGGAGTCCTGGACACGAAGTCCGGAAAGCAGTAAAGATGGGCATGATGCGAAAATGCAGGGAATGCAGAAGCAACGACTAGTGTCAAGGAATGGCGCGGGACGCCGAAAAGGGGCGCTTGGCATTGGGTCATGGCTTTGTTGGGATGGTGCAGTGGTAGGTGTGGCTTGCAGTTTGTCACGTGATTGGACGCGTGTTGGGTGACTTGTGTCACGTTCTTGGCAGGAATGGTCTGATCATTGTATTCACCGGGGATGCTGTTGCTTGTGAATGTTGCCATAGTGAAGCAGGGCTGTGGGTTGGACTAACTCTCGGGACCAAGACGCATCTTGTCTCGGTGGAGAGTAAGGATTGCACGTGGCTCTCCTGCAGAGATGAGCACCACTTTCTATTAGTCGTGTGAACGGTGGTGTACGCTGAATATGCAGGGCTAATGCTACCCCAAATGTGCTGATCTGCCGGAGGCCGGCCTCGCCGCTAGGGCGGTTGCTCGTTGCTCTGCCGGGTGCCGGCTCTGTCGCAGGGGCGATTGTAATTTGCTGGGGATGCCCCGGTCTTGCGATGAAGGGCTCAAGTTCTAGACGAAGTGCCCACGTACCTCGAGGGATGGGGAATCAGAGTCCGTCGTGGTTTCCGCATTTGTTTTACCTGTGATCCTGTCATCATTAGTACGTCATGGGATTACTAGCGATTTGTAAACACAGGTAAAAAGATGTGCTCGCGACGCATGTTCTTTAGTTTCGGGTCGCCTGGGCGACCCGTAGAGAATTTTTGATTTGGCGATGCGAATGAGATCCCATTTTCGAAGGCATCAATGCGAGGCCTCCAAGGCTCCTGTTGGCCATGCACGAGCATATCGAGACATTCTCAATGATGCCCTAGCGGCTCTGTCTATTATTCGACGCGCCCGTCGGCTTAGGACCCTTCTCGTCAGGGTACCGTAGGGCGGCTGCGTTTGTGACCCGCCTGGGGATTTATGTGCAAATTTGGTTAGACCTCAATCTATTCATTTCCAAAGTGTTTATGACTTGACTCCCGGAGATGAGTGTCTAGGATTTTGGCTTCGTGGTAGCCGGTTGTAGGGTGGCTATGACCCGTTTGGAGTTATGCAATGACAAAGAGAAAAGAGAAAGCTTAGGAAGCACGCTGTCCCAAGCCAAAAGGATACATGGGTTCACGCCCTGCAGCGACATGTACCCCCTTTCTCTTCCGTCCTTCGGTTGGTGTTGGCTGTCTTGAACTGCTTGGATTGCGTGCTTGGTCGCCCGCTGTGCTTGAGGAAGAATCCGCCTTTGACACTTGAGTCGTGCAGGAGAGCCGATCGGGGATCATGTTGGAGTAGATAACTTGGTCATTTTCCTTGGGGATCCCTGGTCTGCGCAGTGTGCGAGAGCCTAGGGTGACTGTTTTGTTTATCTCTCATTTTACTCTCCTTTTGCTACGGTTACCCACCTCGGGGCCGTACCTCTCAACCTAAAGGGGATTCGCTCTCCTTTTGCCACGACTGCCCGCCTCGGGATTTTCAGCCGCGCCTCTCTTTGCCCTAGCTTTTGCCTAGGTCGCCCCGAAGGGTTTTCGACCTAGTGGGCTTGATTATTTATCTCTCGAGTTTGCAAGGACGAAAGGTTCGAAAGATTCGACCTCCGAGTGCATTGTGTTATGTCTTCGTCGAGGAGTTACGTCTGCTGCTCCCCTTTTTGTCGGAGTTTGTTGATTTCTTCTTCGAATTGGCAGTGCCGCAGTTTTATATCTCGGCGGTGCTTTGTTTTGTTCATTGGCGGGTTTTTCCCGCGTCTTTTCTCTCTCTCTTCATTGGCGGGTTTTTCCCGCTTCTTTCCGCTCTGTTTTTTTTCTTGCAGTTGGGGTTTGTTTTGTGCCCCGTGTATTTGTTGGAAACTCCTCGACTTTACATTGCGTGGTCGCTTTGGTGTGCCTTGCCCTATTTCGTGATGTCTGGCCTTTCATAGAGGTTTGGCTCCTGGATATTTGAAAGCCGAACTTCGTGCTGCTCGTCCTTGCAAACTTTACAAATGATTTCCCCTGTCGTCTAAAAGGAAAACAAGATTTGCCCTGGGGTACAGGTGACCAAGGTTGCCCCGGCATGAGTGTTGACCGCGGATGCCCTGGTCTTCGTGGTCTGCGTCGAACGCCGCTCCTGACCGAGTTTTGTCGTTCCTGTGGAGGGTACCCCTAGGAGGATAGGTGCTCTTGAAGTCGGCGTACGTGCTTTGCTTCGAGGGCCATGCTTGCTATCGACTGAGATGGTTGGGTTGATAGCATGTGGCTCACTCAGTCGTTTTTGTCTTCGACTTCGTTAAAAAGGGGGTATTTCCTCATCAAGCCTCTTTCCTGTCGAAGTATAAGGAGAGAGAGACCCGATAGGAGTTCTCGCGGAGGTGTGAACCCGTGTATCGCTCTTCGCTTGTAGCCGTCGTGCCCCTGTAAATGATGACAAAGAAGATGATGTATTAGGTGATTATACGGTGAAATATGTGGTAAGAAATGTAAGGTGGACCCATGAGAAATTCCCTCATCCAGCGCACGACCCATGAGGTGCCGCGCGTGGGGGACACTCAATTTCGGGAGTCTGGTCATCGCCACGCTGGAGCAGTTAGACTGTGACTGGGAACCGCATAGTTGTACTTTCCCTGATTGCGGATTGGTCTGCGCAGCCGTCCTAGGGAAAACTCGAGGAGCCGAGTCCCATTGGGACATGCGAGTCGAACAGGTCCGACAGAACTAATAGGGCGTCTTCGAGATTCTTCAAGTGCCCCTTGAATGGTTCGTTCATGCCGAGAGCTTGTTTGGAAATGCGAATAAATGTAAAAGAGCTTGAAGGAGAATGTGTTGCCCCAGTAGCAAGTCGATGGCCATAGCGGAGGGTGGGTTGGGCCCAATCTTCGATCGGCAATGTGAATGGGTTAGAAGCCCCGTGGCGGGTGGGCTGGGACATGCTATGTTCGTTGGAGCTGTCGCCTGTGGTCTTTCGTGGAGGGATGGTCGTTCTTCAGTGTTTGGAGTTCACGGAAGTAGCAGAGAAGTGCTTCCTGTCTCGATTGTGGTCATTCGGGATTCAGATTGCCTTCTTGTCGGTTATTTCCTGCAATGGGAAAGGGGAACGAGGAAGGAGCAAACTATGTTCGCAATTTTATCGCAAGAGTACAGGGGATCGAACTAGCCTGATAGGCGTCGTGCGAGCATGCTGGGGGTGTGTGCATGGGTAAGGTGGAGGCATGCTCGCACGACGCGAAAGGACGCACTCGATTGTGCTGGTAGATGTGCTTAGTTACGCGAAGAGACGTGTTTGCAATCACGCGATGACGCTTAGTTGCGCGGGGTTAGTGAGAAGCTAGCTTTGCCAAGGAAGGTGGATCGGTCCTCGGGCCACGGCTTGCCTTGCCGTGAAAGTCGTGATTGGTCTACCTGCGAAGAAGGACTTCACTCACTTGCATGGTGAGATGTTAGTTGTTATGCAAAACGGTAAATAAGTAGGGTGCATGCGATGCGTGAATTTTCCAAAACTAATGCCATCATTCACATTGACTCAAAAGGTTCAAAGTACAATGTAAATTTTGTAAAATAAAGCCCTAAGTCGATCTTCCACCACATTCGAAGTTCGAGCGAGCGCGGCATTGAATTTGTGTAGTGGGTCTGAGCGAGCTCCCTCTAAGGTCGTGGTTGGTCGACCAGTTCCTCATCTTTCTCAGCAGCTTATCGGCGAAGGTAATCGATCATGTTGTTGGTGAGGTTGACTATGGTGGTTGTGCCTGAAGTGGGGGATGTCCTGGCAAGTGTGCCGGTCTTGGTTTGCGGAGATTCAGTGGGACCCTCGTGTGTTGACGGACTTTGTCGAGGCACGAACAAGAGGCCGAGCAAGGCGTCTCTTACTAAGACGAAAGGAAGACCGACTTAGGACTCGTCCATATGAATGACACCCTAATTTTGTAAAACGGATGATGCATGTGTGCGAAAAAAGTAAATGCCCACGGCTTAGTACAATTACAAGGTACATCACTCTTGAAATAGAAAAGACTCAAGTGGCACGCAGGCCGACATGGTGGAATGTTTGTCGGAGCCGGGTTGGAGTATGGCATGGAGCTCCTGCAGAATGCATGGTTTTAGTACTACGGGGACCGTGCTACGTAGGGATGGGGGCTCCCGACTCAAGGGTGTCAATTCCTTGAAACCGAGCGAGATTCTTTTCAAGGCCTAAGCGGCAGTCGAACTGCGCGCCGTACCCCTACTTCGAACCCCTATCTAACCTATGCTCCTATTATCGGTCGTGGGACGCGACCCATAGGTACCTAGAAGCTAGTATGATATGCAATGCGTGTGCGGAAAATAAAAGTGTATCAAGTAGATAAGCGGAAAATTGCGGAAAGCGGTAAATAAACAAGCAAACAAAGCAAGCAGGAACAAGCCCGAACCCTCTAAGTATCCCCAGTGAAGTCGCCAAGCTGTGCGCACCCGAATTTCATCTCGTCGGGGCACGCGTGCGCGCGCCTATGCAACGCGGCTTGGGAGTGTCCACCTTCCCGGGGACGCGCGACGGACGCACGTGAGAAGGAGTCGCCACTTGCCATTTTACGACCCGAAAGGTCGAGGGCCGGCAAGTTACCCGGGTCTAAGGGTACAGGGTACACCTAATTGCTAAGGCATATGGTCTGCGGAACCCGAGATTCCGAATTCGGGGGTTCTGTTACATGCGAGCCTATATCTCGCATGCCCTATCGGTACTCTAGCTTGTCTAGGCTTGCCATTTTTATTTAATTACCGCTTAATTAAGTTCCGCTCATCTTACGCGTTTTGACACCGTAAATTCGAAGGAACACTCCGACCGTCCACTCTCCGACTGGGATTCTTACATGAATGAATGCACAATATAAATCCTTACATTGTCCTCTCAAATAAATAAAATACAAGTTACAACAACTGAATCCCGGTCGAATCGCGTTCGGTTATTATTCCACTCGTGCTCACGGTGTGGTTTGAAAGACTGGAATTGAAATTAAGATGCGCGCTCAGTGTTAGGGGGTTAGACCCTGTGATCTACGGTTGGGGCGTTGGACCCCTTATGGATCGTATCCTAAGGGATCGGGCTCGATCCGCATAACAAACAAGTGCAATAATGTAACAAAACGGGCATAAATAAACAAACAATTGGGTTTTATTATTGCCGAATTTACGTGAATTAACCAATTATTAACCGGGGTATCTTGGCATGCAAATCCTACCCTAAACAGACAAAGTGGGTACAAGGTATGAAATCGATCTAGGATCGCCTTGGGAAGGTATTTCGCACTTGGGATTATTTTCGAGGACTTGACGTACGTGACGTCTGTTGTCAAATCTTATGTTTGTGGGTTGCTTTTAGAATTGTTCTATGTTGTGACACTACGGTTGTTACAGGTTATTACCAAACATTGATTCCGCCTGTACATCCTAAAACCTAGTGCCTATCCCACTATTGCCCATTTTGTCTTAGCCGAGTATACAATTAATTCGGTATTTGTATTTTGAGCTAATCCACCCGAACTAACTACCCGAGACTATGCTAGAATAACAAAAACTCATCGGTCGGATAGGGCGGGCTATGCAGATGAACCTACGCCTAGATAGGTAGCCCATCCCTACCCTGATACCGCATGTTTCTCTTATTCTAACCCTAGGGGGGTGTCGCTAGGTTGCAAATAGACGATTTTGCCCTTGAGATAAAAATTGTTTTCGGGAAAGAGAGATTACGCGGTGCGGGCCACCTCGGCCTGTGACCGGCGCTAACCGATCCCCTGGACCTTCCAGGGTTGTCAAGAACCCTAAAAGAGCCAAAAGATCGGTTAATCTATCCGGAAGTGATCTAAGAAGAACTTCCACGTCCAGACCTGAGTTTCCTGAAATCAGGTGAGGCCTCGAGTCAAGACGCGCAAGTCCTTCCTAGACATCCATGTCACATCGAATTACGTGTCTCGAGTTTTATAAAATTTGCAAGTTTTGAGAAGGGCACCAACGCATGTTTGCAACCTATCGACGCGTGTTACCGGTTTATTACCAATTCGTACAAAATTATTAGGGCCAAGTGAATTAATTAATCGTGTGAACGTCCAATTACCCCGTTAGTGAAATTATTGATTAAATTAATTAATGTTTTGCCAAATGCTCTAAATATTCGGGTTTCGGATCGTCGAGCCGATCATTGATGGACCGTCTGATGCGAATCCTAATTCCCGATCGCCTTAGGATTTAAAAATTAATTTTAAGTCGAGTTTGCATGATTAACCCGATTCATGAGAGGTTTCGATTTAAACGATAAAGCATTTTAAGCACAGATCAAGAGCATATCACCACATCAAGCACGGCGAACATACAAATTTACATAACCGGTGCCGCCATGATCATGATAAACACATACAAACATACACGCAAACACGATATCAACGAAATCGATAAAACGACACCGATTCATGGAAAGCGGAAAATCATGCAAAGCACACACGTTGTCATGCCGTATACATATAATTACAAGAATAAAATATTTAAACATGGCACACGCGCTGTCGGTCGGTGATCCAAGTAGGAAAGGGGCCGGATGTCTTTGGAAAATGTTCAGGACTGATTTGAAAATTCCGAAAAGTTAAGGGACTGATTTGCAAATTCCGAAAAGCTCAGGGACTGATGTGAAAATTCGAAAGGTTCAGGGACTAATGTGAAAATTCCGAAAAATTCAGTGACTGATTTGAAAATTGCAAAAAGTTTAGGGACTGATTTAAAAATTCCGAAAAGTTCAGGACTGATCTGAAGATATTAAAATAACCGGGACTTGACTGGAAACAATTTTAAAATTCAGGGCAGATGAAAAATAAAAATTACGTCCTCTGTACTGAAATGAGACAAAACGAAAAGTTCGTAAAATCGAGCTTGAGACAAATCCGATCACCCGCACAGCCAATAACATTCATTTCGCATCATATTCATCCAAGTAAACATTAATATTCAGAAGCGGAGTCCTAAACATGTCACTAAGTTGGGGATTTACCTAGTTCGGGAGATTGGGGGTGAATCTGTAAAATAAAAAATTTAAAAAATTTAAAAACGCCGGACGGGTTGGGCTGCTAGAGGGGCCGGATTGGGCCGGATTTGGCCAAACTGGGGTATCGGGCCGAACTGGGCCTTTGGCTGCTGAACTGGGCCGATGAGAGCAGACTGGGCCTGACTGGACCACGGTTAGTGGGCCGGACCGGACCGCGATGGCTGGGCTGGGCTGGCGTGCGCGGGCCGAGTTGCTGGATGGCGTGCCTGTTCAACCCGAAAAAGAGAAACCGACCCGGTTAGCAGAACACGGAAACTCAGAGGGAGAGAGGAGGCGGTTCGGCGGCCGAGCCGTGGGCGAGGCAGACTCGAGCTGCGGGTTCGGCAAGGGAGCTGGAGGTTTTTTTTTTTTTTTTCCGGCCGTGGGCGAGCTGCGGATCTCGGCGTGAGGTCGAGCTGTGGATCTCGGCGGAAAGTCGGGCCGGGATTTTAGAGAGAGTTCGTGAGCTGAGGGGGTTCGAATCCGGGAGCTGAGGGTGAATCGTCCGAACGAGCTGAGGGAGAGCGTGGGCTGTCGGAATTTTTCCGAGAGAATCGATGAGCTTCCGGGATTTTTTTCGTCTGTCCCCCCCATTTTCCGTGTGAGCTTCCGGTTTTGTTCCGGAATCGAGAGAGAGAGAGAGAGAAATCGCGTGCACGAAATCCATTCGCGTGTGAAGAGGAAGACGTTGGCGTGTGCAGAGGAGTTGGCGTGTGGCAGGCTCGGGTGCAGCGGCGCGGGAGGCTCGGGTCCGTCCCTGCCAGGAGGGAGAAGAAGAAGGAAAGAAAAGAGAAAGAAAAGAAGAAAAGAGGAAGAAGAAGAACAGGAAAATAAATGATGAAAGAGGAGCAGCGGTCAGAAGTCAGTGACTTCTGACCGTTGCTGACTTCTTTTTTTTTTTTTTTTAAATCGACGCGCGTATAAATTTAAAAATCTCGTCTTCTTGATCGGACGTCGGAAAAATAATTCGAGACCGCCATCACGCTTCGAAAAATTTGATGATCGATATTACGCGATAAAATTATTTTCAATCTCGAATTTTGTCCCGAATTTTGAAAATTGACGTCGATGCACGCGAAATTTGAAAACGTCCCAAAATAGTATTATTTTTGAAAAATCATAAAATTGGTGCTAGATTAGGAAAATGTGCTATCTCCGAAAAGTCGTGAATACTCGGGTAATTAATCGGAAATACTTCCCTCATGGGCGGCAAAAAAACGACGATTCTGCCCCTCTGAAGCCGGTGGACCAAAATTGGGTGCTGACATAGGCGAATCAAAAAATTTTAAAAAAATTATTTTATCAGACTTATTGAACTTATAATTTTAAATAAGTCTTTTTTCATCATATATGAATCAAGAGATCCCACAATCTTTAGACTGATCACTTAGACCACTTGATTGATTGAATTAAGAGACTGTCATTAACTCATAAAGGAATTGCAATAATCAAGCCATATGTAAGTTTTATTCTTCTAAACTCAACAAATTCCAGTCTATTTGTAGAGAACTTTATCAAGTTTAGATTATTTTGACTTTTTTCATTAAACACTGTTTGGACTCCTAAAAAAAAAACACACTGATTGGACTCGTATCTAGACTTAACTATAAAATGTCTAATCCAATGCAATGCGCGGATCACGATGACTGGTTTTTGTAAATACAAGGCATAAATGGTTCAGTTTTATTTGGCAAAAGACTAGGCTGAATTCAAGATCAGAAGACTGACCAATATAATGGTACTTAACAGTAAGATATGCAATAGACTGAGTGCCTAAGTCGTCTTGTAAGCATGCACATGGTGTCAGCGACTAGCATCTACGTTTGCTCCGCCCATTTATTTTCTATTCCCAGTTTTTTTTGTGTCCCTTTCACACCACAGCTTTTTCAGTGCGTTCCTAGTATCCAAAGTACTAGCGCTCCCGATTAATCCAATTCAAGTCGGGATTAATCCAATTCAAGTCGGGTCGATTTACTATGTTGTAAATCTCTCATAACGTATATAACCTCACCTTTGTTAGGATCAAATCATTTGGAAATAGGAGATATGAAGTACAATCTTTTCAGCTATATTTTTTTGGGGGGGCTGGGAAGGTTTCCATTTGGTGATTTTTATACACTCTGTTTATTTTAGACATTAATAAACAAGAAGATAACAAATCTGGACTGGATCTTTGTACTTTCCAGTTCTCAAACGAGTATAATTGGTTATTATAATTGGAGCTCACTTTGTCATTGAAGACACGAATCCCTTTCCAAAATTGAATAATATTTTTCGTGGTATGACATAAAGTTGAGAAAATTTGGAAGTTTCACTTCCTAGCTAGTTTTTTCAAGAATTGATGTTAAATTTTTCTAAATCATGTGTGAATCGTCAGGTGAACTTAATTAATCACATTGTTCACTAGCTATTACGATTCATTATTTACGGTAAGCAAATGCTTATAATTTGTAGAGCAAGTCATCACTTTTCCAGGTTTCGCGGTTAAGACCGATATATGTTGTAATGTGTACCCTCCCCCCCCCCCCCCCCCCCCCCCCCCCCCCCCTTCTGATCATTGTTTTGCATTTCACATCAAGATCACACCAATGACCAGCCTACGCTCATTTGTTGTGTATTTATTATTAACTCGAAGACAAAAATAAAAATACATTAGGGCAAATTAAGTTACCAAGTTGTCCTCTCGCAAAAAGATATCGATCTTCAGCTTCGTAAAAGTACCATAAACTGTAAGATCAACATCGACCTATTTAGGTTTTCTTGGGAGTGGAGGTTGGTGGAGCGCAGAAGTATGATTGCTAAACGTGAAACGGAGGGAAGGGGCATCTTCCCTCAACCTATTGTAATCGAAAAAACTAATTCAAATTGAAATTAATATACAACTATTCTACGAAAGCCACATGAAAATGATCACAGCTTCGATGATTATATATGTAAGAGGGAGATCTGATGGAGGGACGTGGAACTGACCCCTACTGAACGAGCTCATACGACATACAAATTCCTAACCTTGGCACAACCAAGCAGCTACATGCATTTGATCAGGGTTCAGGTTGATTTGCTGAGTCAGTTGGCTCCATCTTCTCAATGCATGTGAAGACTTCCTTGCTCTTCATGGCATCCGTTGTTCCCTTCGTCTCGCTGGAAGAATGAGAAGCGCCAGTGGATCCCACAACGGAGGCAATGGAATCGACGATGGAGTTGAAGACCATCGTCTTTACGAGCTTCCGCTTGGGTGGGATTACACTACCTTTCTTAGGCCTGAACTGCAGCCCGGGGTCGGCCATGCCACTGCCCATCTTTTCTTGTGATTTGCCACCCCCATTAAGCTTATCAGCCATTATTTGTGCTCGCACTCAAAATTATTGCTCTATTCTTGCAGCCCGCTCTATACATATAACCACCTTATGGGAACCTTTTTACAGTATTTCCACATCTGCCCTTTTATTATGAGCCCAACTGAAAATGCACCTTATAGTTTGAATTGTCTTAGAATAGTCCGTGATGTTTGCATAACCGTCATATACGTACACAAAGTGCTGGCAACCCTAGCTTAATTTACGCAATCTTGTCACACGCTGCTTATGCAACTTTGTAGGAGTGAGGGTGTATACTGAGAAATTCACCAAATATGTTTAAGAATTAGGAGCATTGCACTAGCATTTAAGATAGTCTAAAATTTTTCTTGATGCAAGGGAGGCTCGTGAGTCTAAATTTTTTCTGTTATATGTGTTTTTGAGAAGGTTCGTAAAAATCTACCCAGTTCATTTTTTTGAAGTGCCTACTATTTCTATACGTACAAGTGAGAGTTACCCTATCCGCCTTCACTGGAAGATTCATTAGAATATATAGCATCAATTTAGAACAACTCAATTCCTTAATTCGCCTTTTGTGATGAGGTGAGACACTTTCAGAAATTGTGGAAGCCGCTCTTTAAGACAACTTCCCACTAACTAGAATTTTACCAAATAATTATTAGTTTCGAGTCGAAAACAAGTGTCATCATATTACTCGTTTATAACTCATTGCAAAAAAATAAAAAAGAAGTGTCATTATATTTAGAACCTCTTAACCAATAGGTATACATAACATATCCAGTAAATCCGACAGGAAGAGCCAACAAAATAGAAAGAAAGTAACCTAAAAATAGACTGCTGCGATCATTAATGACGCCAGCAAACCAATCACATTAGTTTCAAATAAACATGCATGACTTTCTTTTTCTAATATAAAATTTATGCTGGACTTATAAGCGATTGAGTCATCTCCAATTTAAAATCTCGATCTGGTAGGATGTAGGATTCAATATCTTATAAATCCATTTAATTCCTCTTAAGTTTTTCATATGGGATTTCTAAACTCTCAACATTAACTCCTAAATATGGTAGTTATAAAGTGGACGGACTCTACTTATATTGCAACGGTTTGAATAAACTACTTATATTGCACCGGTTTGAATAAACGAAATTTTTATATAAGCTAAAACTCTTGTTCCGCATTAGGAAAAGAAGGGGAGTGCGGAATATCTTTATGAAAACTCTTGTTTGAGTTGGTCAATGTCAAGCTCTTACATTTTGGCTTTTTTTTAAAATTTTATTTTCTTATGGTGTGAAAGAATAAATCATCACACCGAAGTTCTTTTTTCATTTCTAAAGTTCTGGCGTTCTCTTGTCTAATTTTATGATTTCTCTCGCAAACTTTAATTTTTCTTTTGTTATTGTCCCTTCTTTTTTATTTTTATGGTTCGTAAAAGGCACACGAGCTTAATAAAAGAAAATAAAAGTTAAATAAAAAGATACAGAAAATTCTAATATGAGAACTAAACCCATAACCTCTTGGTTCCATGTGATAATTTGCACTACTGCACTATGTCTCCTTTCTCTTTTGTGCTCTTTTGATTTATTGTTGCACCCTCCAAAAGAATTTCAAATATGCATGTCATAACCATCTATACAATTAACAAAAGTATTTGGCCTTTTCTTTTTGCTAATTTTAATGATATCTCCCACAAATTTTGATTATGTTTTTGTTTGTCTCTTCTTTCTTTTTTTTCGATTACAAAGAAGACACATGATATGACATTTCGAAATATTATTCAACAATAAAATTAACGTATCATTGAACGAAATATTGTAGAACCACAGAATCGCACGGAATTCCGACATAGTATAAGCTAAAACTCTTCTTTCATATTAAAAAAGAAGGCGACTGGGACACTTGTCCTCCACTCGCCAATTTTTTAAATAAATTTCAATTTTTTTAATTTTCTTAAAATTCTCCCTTTTTCTTAATTCTTTTAGATCCATCCAAATAAGGTAATAGATAATTTGTTAAATTGTCGAGGCAAATAATTTGGTCATTATGGTCAGACCAGTGTTTATAGAAAAATATTTTTTTTCCCAATTCTCATCTAGAGAAAAAAAAATTGTATCAAAAATGCTACATATACAAATTAGAATATTTTCAATTTTCTTTTTTCCCAAATTTTAGGTTACAAGTGGGGAACCTTTTCTCACTCTAGAGTAATTAATTTCTTTTTTTCTCCTCATTTCCACGTTTTATAAAATTCTTTCACCCTCGATTTTGGAGTATCCTACTTTGATGCAATTCACAGAGTTTAACAATCAATTAATATTTCACGATCAAACAATAGGGTCGGTTATTTTTTAAAAAAAATCCCAAATTCTATCAAGATTTGTCCCTATGTGCACAAGTTTCCCCCCCTTTTTTCTTGCAAATACTATATGTATTTATATAATCTCATTTATGGAAACAAACTTCTAACATTTTCAAGTAAATATATCGTCACGTTTTTCATCTGTATCATGTACATAATTTTCTCTTTCTTCTAATTCGCAAATAGGATTTTGACACCTTGTGTATCCTCTATCTATTGTCTTCCTCTAAAAAAAATCATACATGTATCCTATACTTTATTTTTCTTTATAAATGTCGTTTATATCATCTTTTCAATTCATATTATTTATTTTTTTCTATATACTTTCAAATTCTATATTGTATCTTTTTATGGATTATATTTATATGCTTACCTTTTGTATTATGTAATACTTTTTCTCCATTTTTTTTCGCTGAAATCCTTTTTCTTCCTATCCCCATATAAGAAGACCTAACTGTAAAAATTGA
Source organism: Punica granatum (assembly GCF_007655135.1). Lineage (NCBI taxonomy): Eukaryota > Viridiplantae > Streptophyta > Magnoliopsida > Myrtales > Lythraceae > Punica > Punica granatum. The sequence continues at coordinate 12,708,138 of NC_045134.1, read as the reverse complement.
TTTCATTGTCAATTTATTTTTTACAAATTTATAAAATGGGATTTTTTTATTTTCTTAAAATACATTATGTTTTTTTTCAATTATTTAATATTATTTGCAAATGTTCAAATCATTTGATGCAGTTTTTGGATTCCAGTGAAGCACAGGCAAAATACCTAGTTCATCGAAAGCATATTGTTAGTCAGTCAACACGACCATCGATTTGATTTGTCTTAGCCAGTAAGTAGAAGATATCCGTGATCTCATAGAAAAAGAAAAAAAAAAGGTATTATTAAAATCAGTTAAGACAACAATAGGAAGATCATCATCTTAGAAAAATCACATACCAAAAGAATAAAAGATCACAAATCAAAATACATCAAAGAGAAGAAGAAGAAAAAGACGCAAATGAACCAACTTTTTTAAAACTGAATCTTTAATATTGGATAAGACATGGTTCTTATAGAAAACAAATTAATTTGCATTATAGATAAGTGGGAAACAACCTAGAAAATATGAGCAAATTTATGACGATTCCAATAAAGATCCGTTGATTGGAACAGATCACGATATGTCAATTGTCAATATGGTAATCTCTTGTCTCATCCGAATGGCCAGCGATGACGAATTCCATGTTTTTCTCACTTCCGAATCTTTAAAAAAAAAAAAACAGAATCAGAACTCTATAATATAAATAAAAATATGTCTAGATATATTAAAAGAGTAAAACTGAAATTAAGCAAAATCTAGAAATGCTTTATCAAACTCCGTCCTTTTATATTGGTAATAATAGATTAATCTTAGTTGATGATGTATAAAATATCTTGGCAAATCACGACAGAGTAAAATGACAAACATTCATCATATTTCTAAATTATTATAAAATATAACTGTTTTCCTAATAGACACTATGACAAATGGTCCCATTTTGTGATAATTGAAATATTAATGGACAATATGTCTAAATAAATTGGAAGAATTGATAGAGTTTCCGCGATATCTAGATACATCGAATAGATGAAATATGAATTATAATGATTATCTACATATATTGAAGGATAAAATGAGAATTATGACAAATCGAGAAATACAATATTGAGTTTCACACTTTTATATATGTAATGTAATAAATAAATACGTAATCTCATGGTTCATTTTTTTTTCTTTTGTGACTACTAGAGTGTAAAATAAAAAGCAGAGCATGATCGACACAAATTTAAAAAAAAAGATAATTTTGGTTAAGATAAGTTTATAATTAATTAGCTATAAGAATTTTCCATAATCATTAATTACGAAGAGAATTTATCAGAGTTGGACATTGAAAGCTATATTAAGAGAAAAACATGAAGGTTTTAGGAATCAAATTTTGAAAAAAATATTATTTTCCCAACTTTCAATTGGAAAAATCACAAAAAAAATTCGTATCAAAATGCTACATGTACAAATTAGCTATTTGCAATATTCTTTTCTCCCAAATTTTAGATTACAAGTGGGGAACCTTTTCCCGTTTTCGAGTTTTTTTTTATGATTTCCACGGTTTATAGAACTCTTCGACCCTTGATTTTGGAGTATCCTACTTTCACACAATTTATAGAGTTTAACAAGCAATTGGTATCTCACAATCAAACAATCGGGTTGGTTATTTTCAAAAGTAGCTGTTTCTCCAATTTTTGTCTACATTTGTCCCTATATGCACTATTTTTTCATACTTTTTTCTTGCAAATACTATACGTATTTAAATAATTTCACCTGTGAAAGCAAAGATTTAGCGCACCCAAATAAATATAACGTCACGTTTTTTGTCCCTATCATATACAGACTTTTCTCTCTCTGTTTTTTTTAAATAGGATTTGACACTGTGCACATCCTCTCTATCAATTATCTTTTTCTAAAAAATTATACATGTATCCTATAGTTTATTTTTCTTTATAGATGTTTATTATATCTTCCTTTCAATTCATATTATTTATTTCATTAATAAACTTTTCTCTTCTGCATTATCTTTATATGAATTATATATATATGCTTACCTTGAGTCTTTTTCTTCCTTTTTTTTCGGTTGAAATACCATTTCTTCCTATAACCTTATAAGAAGACCTAATCATGAAATTTGATTTCATTGTTATTTTCGTTTTTGCGAATTTATAAAATGGAAATATTTTCATTTCTTTAAAATACATTATTCTCTTTCAATTATTTTAAATTATTTGTAAATTTTCAAATAATTTGACGCAGTTAATGGATTCACGGTGATGCGCAAGCAAAAGATATCCGTGATCTCATAGAAAAGAAAAAAAAAAGCCTTATGAAAATCAAGTTAAGACAGCTATAGGAATATCATCATCTTAAGAAATTACATCCCAAAAGAATAAAAGAGCACAAATCAAAACACACCAAAGAGAAGAAGACGAATAAGACACAAATTAACCAACTTTTTCTAAACTGAATCTTTAATATTGGATAAGACATGGTTCTTCTAGAAAACAAGTTTACTTGCATCGTGTTACATGTAACACGCGTCAAAGATAAGTGGGAAACAACCTGTAAAGAGCGAGCGAATATATAATCATAATCATTCTAATCTAATAAAAGGTCGTTGGAACAGATCATGACGTCAATTTTCAATAAAGCACTCTTTTTGTCTCCTCCGAAAGGACATCGATGGGGAATTCCATGTTTGTCTCACTCCCGAATCTAAATAAGAAAAAAAAGGGGACGAGGGTGGGGGAGCGGGGTGTTTCTTTCGGAAACAAAAAAACCAGAGAATTAATTAGAAATACACAAGAAAACAAAAATAGAAGACTCTTGTTGACCTTTTCAACCTATCGAAAATTAAAAAATAGAAATGGGTACTTATATTGGTGAAATATCACCATCTGTCTTTTTAATAAATAGGTACATTCGTTCATAAAATGAACGAACGCATCCCTGCAATTAAAGAACATGACTTTTTTTTTCAGCCAAAAAATAATCCAAGGTTCCTGACTTTTCTTTCGTCCTTATAATTAAGGAGACTTATTTCCAATAATTCAAGGTTCATGTCTTTCTACAAAAAGACTTCCCGTGGACACTTAACGAAACGCAAATAATAAAATAAATTAAAAATAAAAATAAATCAACCTCCATAACCCTCCATAAGTCGCGATCCGATCCGAACAAGCGTCGTAAACCATAATTTACTCTATCTTTAGAACCAGAAGAAAAAGACTTCATGCAGTCGTGGGTTAATTATATGAAAGTAATTGGATATCAAACTCACGTGTAAATTGTATTTGATTGGAAATTGCTGCAAATGTGTCTTTGTTGTTGGTTTTTTTTTTCTCGAAACATGAACATTGTCAAAGATTTCCCTATATAACTCCATGCTTCAAGTGTGCAAATATGATATCACACTATGTTAGTATAAAATATTCAATTAATATGTCTTATTCGACAAAATTAATTATAATATATAAAAGTCAGGATGCAAGATGTGATTGCGTTGTGCAAAGGAAATCGTAAAACTCGTAGCTCCACATTAATGGACCTTTTTTTTTTAGTTAAATGAATCGTTACTATATTTTATATGTACTATATTCAACAAATTTTTATCTTTGTCCATATTATTTATATGTAATTAGATTATGAATTTTACTGAAAATCAAAAGTTTTTTCGATAAGTTACATAGACTCCTTGAGAAACAAGATATCTTTTTAAGTTCAATGCGCTAAATATCCTATAAATAGATGACATATTTCATTTCGATGCATAATTTTTTTTGCGAACCTGGCATTCGGAAGCCTAATTGGACCCTTAATAATCTAGTCGAGCCGGGTCGGCCCATTAAGGGATAAAGCTCTCCCGGCGTGGATATTTTGTATTCATAAGGACTCGAATCCGAGACTTTGTTTAAGCGGAACAAGCGTCGAACCGCTTGAACTAATCTACATTGGTGATGCATAATTCTTTTTATTTGTTTTTTCCTGTCCCTTTAAGTCATAGACGATTTTATTATACAAGTTTAATATCTATCTTTCTCTCTCTCTTTTTCTATATATATATGTGTCATTTGCATTTTTATAGGACTATAGTAAGTATTTGTTGTTGTCATAATACTCTTTTTTTTTAATCTCATTCACTATTTATATTGACATATCTATGCGGCACATACATGTTTTCTTTTTATATTTATTTGTAGCATACGTTGTTGAAATATTACTATGTAACACGCGGATATCAACTAGTATATATAAATATGGAATCAAATACTGCATTATATATAAAAGTTTTAAAAGATAATTTAAGCATAGAGATGCTAGGTAGAAGTATGGAAATTAATTTAGTCGAGCAAAAATTAATATTATCTCTTAAATGCTCAAGTTTGTTTATATGATAGTTTGATACAAATATACATTCAGGGCATATCATTTCATATTTTTTAAAAAAATTAATCTTTTAATTAAATAAATTTGGAATCTCATGGTTCATTTTTTTTTCTTTTGTGACTATTAGAGTGTAAAATGAAAAAACAGAACATGAAATATTTCCATAATAATTAATTAGGAAAAGAATCTATCATAATTAAACATAAACAGCTATATTAAGAGAAGAACATAAAGGTTTTAGAAATCAAAATTTGAAAAAAAAAAAAAGAGGAAGTCGCATTGGGTTTTTATATAATTATTGAAACTTTTAAGAGTAAACAAGGAGTTAAAATATTTAAAAAAGAAAAAAGAAAAAGAGAAGACAAAAGGAATTTGGTATCAAGGTTAATGAGTGAACATTGAGCACACTTGAAAATCCTCTTACGTGCAAGTGCATAATCAGAAAGTTAAAATTATAGGAAATATTACTATCGCATCTTCGGAACATCAACTATTAAATATTACTTCCCTTTCAACAATTAATGTACATTTTGGGTTTCGAATTTGTTCTCCTGCATACCGTGTTAGAACTGTTTATAACCAACTCATTCATTGTATAATCTGTAATTTTTCCTCAAAGGAGACGAATGAGATGAAGCAAGATGTAGAAAATGGGGAGAGAGAGAAGAAGATGACCAATTATAAGCTGGTAATTAATGGAGGACCCAACCAGCTAGCCAGGATCTTCCTTCAATCAGAATCTTTAAGTCATCTACGTGGTAAATTTGAAATCTCATCTGAAGATCATGAAAGGTCCATTCCTAGATCATGAAGATCCATTGCAAGATCATGTAAATCTTACGAACAATTAAATATGCCGAGACTTTGACCTCTTGTGGACCCAAACAGATCGTGCATTTGACTGGTCAATTCACCCGTATCTTTGGCAGATACAACCTTAACATAATTATTCAGATTTGACATTGTTTGTCTGAGTGGGATACGATATATTTAGGTATCAACTGGCATTACGTAGCTATCTAACAGCGACAATAATCATGAGGCGGCTTGCGATTTTCCGTATATTTAACATTATGCATACATTCTTTTCCCCCAAAAAGACATTATGCATACATTCTGGCCAAATAATAAACATAACGGCATATATGTCCTTTGAAATTTCAGCACATTGTCAGAGAAGATAATAGCTAATTGGTTAGCTAAATCTTCCGTAGATAGAAATCTCGGTTTTGTTGCTTGGTTTAAGTCCTTTGTTATTAGTCCCTTTTTTTTTTCCTAATGTCTCCTCTTCATGCCTTCTTCTTTATTTCTTTAGGAGATTTTACGGCGGTTGGCATTCAAAAGCAATTACCATGATTGTTTTATTTTTAACCATCAAATTTTTGACATAAGATCATGACTGTACAAGTGTGATGCATTTTTTCTCTTTAAGATTCATCCTTCATATTTTGGCTATTTATAATTTCAACCACGTATCTTCCCATCTACGTTTGGTCTCACCCATAAACGACCGAATAATATTGGAAAAACAGGAAAGGGGAAGAAGAGCAACGATTTTACCATCATCATCAATTCAGATCGAATTTAGAGGAAGGCGCCACCCCGGAACGGCAATTGGGCAGCAGAACCAAATGTTGGTCGACCATGATCCCAAGAACAAGACGAAGAAGAAGGAAGCTTGAGATTTGATCGTTTCCCAATTCGTTCGAGAAACTTCAATTCTTCGTCTTTTTTTTTGTGGAGATTTTGTTTATGTAAATGCATCAGAAGAAATTAGAGGTACAGATCGGAAAAGAAAACACGGCGTCTCTTCCGATTTCAGCCCCATCCCCACCAAGCAATTCCACCTCCACCACCCCCGCGCCACACTGTCGCCCCCTCCGTCCCCTCAATTATAATTCCGCGGTTCACGGGTGGGACCAAATGTCGAAGAGAAGAGATACGTGACCGAAATTATAGATAGTTAATATATCAGAGGTGAATCTTAAATATAAAAAATATAAGACACTTGCATGGTCATGATTTTATGTTATGAAATCTGAGATCAAGAATAAAACAACTGTAGTGGTTATTTTTTGGTATCAATCGCTGTAGCATCACCCTTATTTCTTTAATTAACTGATTCTCTATATGGCTTTTGCAGCCATCTATTATTAACGATAATCCTTGATTTATCCAAAAAAATAAATTATTTCCTTTGAAATCTTGTACATGCTAATTTACTGCAAAAAAGTACCGCCCCATGATTAAAAAAGAAAAAGAAGGTTTAGTGTAGTTACGTGTAAAGTCGTTGATTTGGAATCTAATAGCCCGGATTTGATCCTTACAATAGTGAGACTTATCCGCATTCTTTATTTTATTTTTTACTTTTATACTAGACTCACTTCCTTTATAAAAAAAAACAAAAGAATTATCGTGGCGTGGTACAAAATGTTCTTCTTTACTTGCTTTTCATGCATGACGCAGTGCCAACGAGTAAAAGTTGAAAAATGTATTTCTTTTACTGTTTACTTTTAACTCTAGCACACTACCTATCTAAAAGAACACGCAAAGATCTTTGCAAGTTTTGAAAAGCCATAAATGAATATTTATCATGTTTTGTTCGATTACAAAAGAGACTCGTAAACTCAATATGAATAATTGAAAAGACAAGCCAAATAAAAAAAACACGTGTAGTCTCACTGATGAGGATCATACCTAAAGTTTTTTAATTATAAGATGAGAATATGTACTACTTCACCCACTTTGTCAATGTACATTTATCATGTTTAGATGCTTCTTTTTTCAAAAATAAAATAAGCATCCTATATAGATGCTTCGTAAACTAAAATAAGAAGGGTAAATTACCTAAAAAAACACATACTTTTCAAAAGTTCCCAAATCTAGCACGAATTTTAAAAATTTTATGTAAAAGCACAACGTTTCAAAACTGATCAAAATCTAGCACGCCGTTAACATCTGTCCGTGGAATGTCGTGAAATACTTATGTGGTCATTAATTGTTGTCTAGTTGGCCATTATTTTCCACTTGTATGCACCCCATTAGTGGGCCTATTTTCCTTTTCCCTTCAAGTCATCCCCTGTTCTTTCACTTCCACTCTCGTGTTCTTTCTCATCCCCCATTGCCGTTACCAACACCACCGCCACCACCACTCCGGCATCCTCCGCCAAATCACGGCCACCGTAGGCTCGAGCAATTTCGGGAGAGCAACTACAATGAACTCGAGTTCATGGAGAAGACTTGAGCAACAACTACAATAGTTTAAGGGAAGCTCGCAAGGGGCTGGACAGCAGCAAGCAGAGAAGCTTGAAGCACCACCAGCAACAAAAACAAAGAGTAGGTAGGGGCCTAGAGGATCGACATCAGCTGCAACACGGAACAACAACAACACAATAGCAGTAGGGAGTAGAAAAGAAGCAAACAACAACGACTATGACTCTAGGAGCTCAAGTAGGGGCGACAAAGCAGCAACAACTATGAAAGGCGAGCATTAGTAGCTAAGGAAGGAGGAGAGACAACACATCAGCAGAAACATGGAAGGAAGGAGAGAAGTTGATTTGATGGTAGTTCAAGAAGGGGCCATGGAAGTCAAAGAAGGAGAAGGATGGAAGGACATGATGGATGGAGGTGGTGGTGATGGAAGGAAACATAGGCAGGAGAGGCTTAGGAAGTAGGGAAAGAAGTCCCTTGGAACAAGGGAAGAGCAAGGAAGGAAAACGAAAATGGTAATGGTGGTTATGAGAGGACGAGAGGGAGTTGAAGTGGTGTTGTTTATGGTTTCGAGAGAAAGAAGCAGAGGATGAATGAAGAAGAAGAATCCTTCGAGACAATCTCGACCATCTTAGAGGAGTCCGAGACAGTCGAACCAAAATACGAGGTCCCCGATTCACATTTCTATTTGGGGTCATCGAGTTCACGGAAAATCGGAGAAGAGCAAGTCATGTAAGGAACAAGGGATGGAATTGGATGATGTCGGGGCAAATGGGAGCTGCAGGAGGTGGCATCTCGAAGAAGGGGAAGCATGAGGGAGAAGTCTCTTCGACGTTCCAGGGGATGAGGGAGTAGTTGTGGTAGTGGTATTGGCGGCGACCATAGGGGACGAGAAAGAACAGGATAAGGGAATAGGAAGAATGGGGGTTGGGTTGAAGGGAAAAGGAAAATAGCCCGCCAATGGAGTGCATACACATGGAAGATAACGGCTAACTAGACAGCAATTAATGGCCATGTAAGATTTCGTGGCATTCCATGGACGGATCTTAACGACGTGCTAGATTTTGATTAGTATTGAAACTTTGTGCTTTTACAGAAAATTTTTAAAGTTCGTGCTAAATTTGGTAACTTTTGAAAAGTATGTGTTTTTTTTAAGCTATTTTCCCAAATAAGAATTTTATCTTTCTATCGACTCAATGCTGATCGTTGACTCCGTAGTTGAATATCAAAGAGACTAGTAACACTATCATACTCAAATTTTTTCAAAACCATCACTTCGGGATTTGAAAAAATTTTGGCATCAATTTTGTTCTTGAATTTTTAAAAGCTATAATATAAATGATCTTTTGGCCATTTTTTCTTTGCCAACAGTTGGGTTCCCATAAGGGCCTTTTGTTATGATTGAAAATTTAGGGACTAAATCGATGGCAAATTTTTTTGAGATACTGAAGTGGTGGTTCCGAAAAAATTTGAGGATGACTGTGCGAACTCAAATTTCTTCTCGTCAGGGCTCGTATACGTGAGCGCTGATCGCACGACTTGGGAGTGTCCACATTCCCTGGGGACACGCAATGGACACGCATGAGAAGTAATCGCCACTACCTGTTTACGACCTGGAGATCGAGAGCCAGTGAGTTTCCCGGGTTTAAGGGTAAGGGAACCACGTAGTGTGCTAAGACATATGGTCTTGCAGAATCGAGGGTTTTGAAGTCGAAGGTTATGTAACGTGCGGGCCTATATCCCGCACGCCATGTCGGTACTCTAGTTTATCTAAGCTTTGTCAATTTTAGTTTATTTACTGCGTTGATTAGGTTTCGCTCATCTCGCTCGTTTTAACATCGTTAATTTGTGAAAATAATCGATTTGGTTTAAGAGACCGAAAGAGGAATGGATCCTCGAATTAGGGAATCGGTCCACTGTCTTCGCATCTTCGTTAACCAGACCGTGATGGCCGGATCGTAGTGTGGATCGGACTCGTGACTCATATGGTCTCACTTGTCCCGAGGACCCGTAAACTGACTTGATCGATTCCAACCCTCAGACTCCACGCTTGCTGATTGAGGTCGTTATATGAATAAATATACAAATAAATACCTAACAGTGTACTCTCACCATGATTTTTGAAAAGACCAAAACCAAAATTAATGCGATGCGGGTTCATGAGAGTCAGGGGTCGGGTCCGACCAAACCAGTGGATCCCAAGAGGGCCAAATGGTCCTCAAGATTGCCATGAGACTGGTCGAGCTCGGGTGATTGTCTAATCCCATTTCACACATCCCGACCCGAGTCATCCTCCGCTTGGATACTACTAGGGTCGGGACGGTGACTCGAGGCTAGACCCCATACTGCACTCGGGTCGCTTAGTGTGGGGGGGCGTTGAACCCTATGATCAATAGTTAGGGCATTGGACCTTGTGTGAACCGTATCTTATGGGTTCAGGCTTGAACCGTCACAAAACAGACAAATACTGATAAAAACGGATAAAAACAGATAAAAATATATGAGAACAGATAAAATTAACAATTGGTGCGAATTAAGTGTCATGTTTACGTGATTATCAGATTTTGATTCGGGGTTGCTAAATAGACACTTTTCTATCCTAAACAGACAAAAACAGATAAGACACGTGATGAAAATCGGCCATAGACCGCTTTGGAGGGGCATTAGGCATTCGACTTTGATATAAAGGACTCGATAGACATGATGTTTATTGTCAAGTCCTGAGAGTGTGGGTTCTTTTACATTCTTCTGCTTTGTGATACTGACAGATTAGCATATTACAATAAAAGTGTGTTTTACCATAAACCTAAAACCTAAAACCTAGGATTTTGACCAGCCCGTTTCTCTATGTTTGATTGTATCTAGTGCGTGATTAGTCCAGTTCTGTGTTTTATGGCAGATAAACCCAATCTAATTACAAACTTAGGGAAGTAGGAACGCGAAGCACCACAGAGGTGCCAAGGTTATGCTCTTTCCCTATAAAAGACCGGACAATCTTTCACATGCCGTCCCTGCTCGCATCTCTAGTTTACATTTCTAAGTGCCCCAATCTATGCTAGAATGACAGAAACACTTCGGCCAGATAAAGAGGGCTTTGTAGATAAAACTTGCGCATGCACAGGCTACCCGTCTTTACCCGTGGCTTAGAGTGTTTCGATCACTGTAGCCCTAGGGTTGTCGGTAAATCATAAACTGATAATCTTACCCTTGAGACGGAAAAATTAATTGGCAAAAAAAATGAGACTGCATGATGCGGGCCACCTCGGTCTGTAGCCGGTATCGACTAATCCCCTAGATCCACCAGGGTCGTGTATAAACCTCGAGAGAGCTGGAAGACCAGTCGATCTGCCCGAAAATAGTTTAAGAAGAACTCCCGTGTTCCAACTTGAGCCGCTTCAAATTGAGCCTAGACTTAAGTCAAGACACCTAAGTCTTTCCTAGATATCCATGCTACACGGACCAAACGTCTCAGCATTTATAAAGAAATGTCGATTTAGAAAAGGGCACGATTATCAATTCATGATTTATCGACTCGATTACAAGTTGTTCACTAGATTGTGTAATTTATTTAAAAGTCAAGTGAATTAATTAGCCGAATGGATCGTCCCAATTACTACATGTGTGAGATCAATTAAATTAAATGAATTTGCCAAATGCTTTGGTTTGCGAGTTTCAAGCTGTCGAGCCAGCCATTAATAGACCATTCGATGAGAGCTCTAATTCCCGAACGCCCTGGAATTAAATCCGAATTTAAAACCGACTTTACGTGACTAATCCGGTCCGTGCGAGATTTTAATCAACATGCGTTCAAACATTCCAACACCCAACATGAGCATGTACAATTACATCAAGACTTAATTTACCAATTTTTTAAGTTCAAGTGGATCGATTAAGCCAATTTTATAATGCTTTTAGTCAATTTTTCCCTTTACTCCCCAATATGCATGGAATCTATTTCAAGTTGGTTCATTGCATTTCAGCCAATCAAAATTTTTAAAACCGATTCATTCAAAGGTGAAATTCATGCTCAAGTCGGTTTATTAATGTGCATCCTCATTTTAAAGTGTCGAGCTTGATGGTTAAGCCGGTTCATGCTATTTGGATCAAAACACTATATCATCAATAAAATCACCGAATCGTTTTGATAAGATGAGTCCTAAGCTTCCTACTAAGTTTTGGATTTTTGTACCTCACCCACGCAAGTGTCGAGAGGAGCACGTAAGTCTTCTAGCCGATAACGAACTGAGCCCCGACCGAACCACCCAGAGTCACTGCAGCTGAAAAAAGAGAGAAAAGGGAGCTGCCGCACCTACAAGAAAAAGAGAGATTCGCACCATCATTAATCTCAAGGGAGAGAATTCACGGAACCATTCATGCCACATAGATATGCATGCAGTAATGTTCTTTTTATAAACATCAGGGCCAGTTTTGGAGTTGTCTGCAAAGGTCATTCTTAACACTCTTTTCTAATAGATAATAATATATGTTTGGCAAAATGCTTTTGAACATCGAAATGGTGAGTGGAATCAGGCAGCTGGCATTGGTGGCGAGTGATTGATAGAAGGTAGAGCCAGATATGGTCGTGTGGGAGGCTGTGGCCCAGTAGAAATTACAATTCCGTTTCTGAATGTGTGAAGCATGTGTTTTTCTATAATGCCTTCTTAGTAACACATTGCCATAAGCAGTTATTGCGCACTTCCTTAAGCAAATTAACAACTAGTTTGTTAAATTCTTAAAAGCAGAAAAACTGCTTCAAATGTGCTGCTACTAATAATTTTTGCTTTAGGTGGCAAGCAAAGACGTCGATGTTTGTTCATATCGTTGTATTTATTTTTCCATTCAGCTTCTTTTTTTTTACTTTTTTTTTAAAGCTGACAGTGAAAAAGGGGCAATGATTGAAAGAAAAACATCCGAACAAGAGCAAGGAGACAGGACATAGCTTCGGAGCAAAGAAAGATGGAGCTGTATGGCTGCAAAATGTCGCCGAAAAGCCCAAAGGGTAACTTCTGAGCTGAAGTTCTTGGCCTGGTCGAAGGATGGGTTGGCTGAGGATGATTGCCGGGCTGCCCGAGATGCCAGGAAGCGATAAAGAGTTTTTTTTTTCTTGTGCAGCCGAGAGCCCAGCAGAAAGAGAAGGTGAGGGTGATGTGTCTGTTACTGCTGGATCCAAGGACTGAGAGAGAGGAAGAGAGGTTGCAGGCTTCATCTGAAATGGAAAAAGAAGAAGAGGTCGCAGAGAGGGAGAGAACTGAGAGAGTTCACGAAAGAGGGAGAGGCTGAGGAGAGTAAGAGAGTGAATGGTTGAGCTCGGGGAACTGGGAAGCTGGTGTGTCTAGAAGGAAGAATGGCAGGCGCGAGAGACAGAAAGGGAGTTATCTGACGTGAGGATCATGGACAGAGAGAGTGAAAAGATGGAAATGGTGATTGTTTCAAAAGAAAGAGGCGGAGGCATTCATGTTAATGCCTATGGACAGAGAATGGGCTGCAATGGTGATGGTTGTGGTGTCAACGGGCAGAGGATCTAGAGAATGGAGGGAGAGATCTCAGAGGAGGGACGGTAACTGGAGAGAACGAGCTACGAGTGAAGTCGTGAGCTGAAAGTTTTTTTTTTTTTTTTTTTGAGAGTGATGAAATGAGACTGTGAGCTGAGGGGTCGGGTGAGGATCAACTGAGTGTGTTTTTATGAGGGAAAGGAAAGAACCGAAATGTGAGAGCAGAATGTTTTTCTGTTTGCTTCTGTTCTGTTCCTTTTCTTTTTCCCCACGTAAGTCAGAGATAGAAAGGGAAAAAGAAATCAGATGGACATGGTACGGGAAGAAGAAGGGATCAGAAGGTCAAGACTGCATGTCTGTCTTTCATACAGGTACGAGAGTGATCCAGAGGGGAAGGTGAAGTTGCAGAGCAACTTGCATTATGGGTGGCTATTGGGGGAGAGTGAGAGAGAGACCGAGAGAGGAGGGTGATCAGAGAGTGAGATCATCAACTTGGAGTAAGGATCAGTTCAAAAAGTCGGCGCCGAGATTTGTTGTGGGCGTGGCAGTGCAATTTGTCTCGGTTGTAGAAGGAAGAAAGAAGAAAGAAGAAAAAGAAAGGACAGGAGAAGAACAAGCAGAAGGGGAAGAAGAAAAAAATGGGAAGGTGGCAGTTTCATGGGGGGTTCGGCCACTTTTTTTAATATAAATATAAATATATATATATATATATATATTTACTCGTATGCGATTCTTTGGAAAAATTGGATTTCTCGAAATCCGTCAACATTTTCGCAAAGAAAACTTCGAAATTGAGAAATTTTAAAAATAATCAGCTCCATGAGACCTCCAATTTGAATTGACGAAGAACGAGTCTCGATAAAAATCGACATTGGACCTCTGACACATGTCGATCGTAATTGTTCGATTATTTTCGAAATTCAATCTTTTCAACTGAATATCTGAAAAATAATCCGAGAATACCATTCAGTTCAGAAAAATTCAAGGATCAACATCATGCAAAAAAAAACATTTTTCAGTCTCGAGTGTCATCCCGAATTTGAAAATTAAAATTAAAGCACGTAGCCCTGAAATTCTTGTCTTTTCAATCAAATATCCAAAAACTATTCCATTACCACCACCGTGTTCAGAAAAATTCAGAAATCGATATCATGCAGAAAAGCATTTTTCAGTCCCGAGTATCGTCCTGAAATTGAAAATCGAAATTAAAGCATGTAGGCTTGAAATTCTCGTCTTTTCAATCGGATATCTGAAAAATAATGAGGGATCACCACTGTATTCAGAAAAAAATTCAGAGATCAATATTATGCAGAGAAGTATTTTCTAGCCCCGAATATCGTTCTGAATTTTGAAAATGGAAATTGATGTACGTGAGGCTTGAAATTATGGTATTTTTAATCAGATATCCAAAAAATGATCCGAGACTACCGTTGTGTTCGAAAAAACTCGAGGATCAATAATATGCAGAAAAACTTTTTTCTGGCCTCGAATTTTGTTCCATATTTTGAAAATCAAACTCAATGCACGTAAAGCCCAAAAACGTCCCGTAAAGTATTTTTTTTCTCAATATCTAAAATTAAAGTTAAATTAAAGAAATGCCCTAATTTCAAAAGTAATGAGTGTCGATAAATGAAGAATGTGATCGGGCGCTCCTTGACGGTTCCCGAGCGCCGGTGGATCAAAATGGGGTGCTAACAATGACAGTGTTCGAATACAAGTAGATCATTGAAGTTGAATCTCGTCGATCATTTCACTTTCTTACATTATAACTAAATTAGAACCAGTCCACATAATTCATTTATAGCCCTTAAAAAAAAAACTTGAAAGTTAATTTGCACCACGTATTTCTCGATGTCGTTTAATTACATCATGATTTCAGTTTGATGACATAGAAATTATATCGTATCATCTGTACGCTCGTCTCAATAAGTTTGATTTGGCGAACAGAATAGCACTTAAAATTGA
Organism: Punica granatum; assembly: GCF_007655135.1. NCBI lineage: Eukaryota > Viridiplantae > Streptophyta > Magnoliopsida > Myrtales > Lythraceae > Punica > Punica granatum. The sequence goes on along the minus strand of NC_045134.1, from coordinate 12,693,127 downwards.
TATGACCAAAGCTTTGATGGTTGACCCTGAAAATGGTGATCTTGTGCGTGTTATGCATGACAATGGGGACTAACTTACTAGAACTCCAGCTTGGTTTGGGGGACCTTTTCAACCAGAATAATCGGAATAGAAGAATCACACGAAAATAGTAAAAAGCTATCTAAGCTACCTAATATGTGCAACTACCCCGATTTACATAAATTACATAAACCTTGTAATACTCTCCTCAAACTAGAGAATAAGGATCCTGAATACCCAATTTGTCGAGGAGAGAGTGGAATTTATCTTGACCAAAAGCCTTTTAGAAAAGGTCTGCTAGATGAAGGCGAGTAGATATTGGGCAGTAGAAATAACTTGTGAATTGATGTGATCCCTAATAAAGTGACAGTTGATATCAATGTGTTGTGCTCGTGGAGGACCTAATATGCAGCGATGTGCAGCGCATACTGATTATCACAATGTAGTCTCGTAGGCTGAGACTATTGTTGAGATGATGGAAGACTACACAACCAAATGACCTCGCTGGCTATAGCACGGTATTTGGCTTCAACGGAGGAGCGAGATACTGCTTTTTGCTTCTTCATGCTCCACAAAGTAGGACTGCCTCCACGAGTGATAAATATCTAGCAACAGAGTGTTGAGTCATTGGGAAACTAGCCCAATTGAAGTCGTAGCATGTGACCCAAGTCCAAATAGTTGGGTTAGAGGAATATGCCCTTTTTTGGGGATTGCTTGAAATAACGAAGTAGTCACATAGCAGCAATCCAAGGTGATGTTCATTGAATAGCCAGCAAGGTTTGGGTCTCGAAATAGTAAGAGAAAATGTAAACAGTGAATGATAAACACCTGATAGTTTGAAACCATATCGTCGCAATGCATCAGTAAACTTGGTGAACTAGTTCCTAGGTGCTTAACGTAGACCCATAGATTGGCCAAATATCCATGTGCCATTTAATTCTAGTGCCGAAATCTCTTCTACCATTGTCGCTCGCCATCGAAAGCCTTCCGCTGCTTCTAGATAAAACCTAAACTCAGCATCAGAATCGATATTGGCCAGCAACAACTTCTAGTTGATGTGGCCCAGGAGTGACAGCTCGAGACTACCCTGAATGCGAGCTGTGTCCGATGATTCATTAGACAATGAAGAGCTCGAATGATTAGAGAATAAAGGGATGTGCTCTCCTAAATTTTGACCTGGAGCTATTCCATTCAGTTCAGCAAAAGAAAATGTATCTACTCAAGAAATTTGACGTCACGGGAAACCAAAATCTTGTGAGAATTAAGATCATAAACATGCCATCCTCTCTTGATGAAAATGCACATGCTAGATGTTTTCTTGAATATATACTTGACTAGAAAATGATTTTGGACATAAAACAGAGATTCAAACCCGTGCAAATAAGAGTAAGTGGGTAGCTTATGCGAGAGGATCAAAACGAAGTCACTGCAAAACTATATGGGAAGCGATGCTTGGAAAAGGATAGTCTAAGCAACATTTAAAATATTGCATTTTCTCATTCCACGTGTCCATTTTGCTACGTGTATCGGTGCCTGATGTCTGGGGATCTACTCCTCATTATGAAAAGGAGTCGAGTAGCCTAAAGAAATTAAGACCCATTTTCACTCCATGTGATTTTGATTGTCAAATTAAATTGATTCTTAACCAAATTAACAAACCCCATTAGGTGTTGCTGCGCATCAGATTTCCCGCAACGTGTGCAACCACACACCCCTATAATTATGAGCAATTGTTAAGAAATAATATACTAAAAAAATCATCAATAATTATTGTGCGGACCCGAATTTCGTCTCGTTGGGTCCCGCATGCGCGCGCGCTGATTGCACAGTTTGAAAGTGTCCACCTTCTAGGAGAACGCGTGAAGGACACATGTGAGGAGTCGCCACTACCTATTTACGACCTAGAAGTTGAGGGCCGATGAGTTGCCCGGGTCCTGGTGTAATGGGTACACATAGTTTGCTAAGGCATATGATCCGCAGAGCCGAGGGTTCCGAATTCGGAGTTTCTGTTACGTGTGGGTTATATCCTGCACGCTTTATCAATACTCTAGTTCGTCTAAAGTTACCGTTTTTAATTTATTTACCACTTGATTAGGTTACACTTATCTCGCTCGTTTTGACACCGTAAATTCGTGAAATTGATCAATTCGACTTAAGAGACCGAAAGAGGAGTGGATCCTCATATTAAGGTATCGGCCCACGGTCCTCGCATCTCGACTAACCGGTCCGTGATGACTGGTTTCGACTCTCAGACTCCACGCTTGCCGACCGGGATCGTTACATAAATAAATGTACAAATAAATACCTCACAATGCTCTCTCAAATAATAATAAATAAAAATTACATCAAAATGGATCTCGGTTGGCTCACGTTCGGTTAATATTCTGCTCATACTCACCGTGAGTTTTGGAAAATCTGAAAATTGAAATTATGTGCGTGGGCTTATGAGAGCCGGGGGGTCGGGTCCGACCGAACCAACGAATCCCAAGAGGACCGAATGGTTCTCATGATAGCCGTGAGATTAGTCGAGCTCCCAAGTGATTGTCTGACCTCATTTTGGGCATTCCGACCCGAGTCATCCACCGCTTTGATACTACTAGGGTCGAAATGGTGACACGAGGCTAGACCCCATGCCGCACTCGGGTCGTGCGCACTCAGTGATGTGGGGGCGTTAGACCCCGTGATCAATGGTTGGGGCATTGGACCCCGTGTGAACCGTATCCTGTGAGTTCGGGCTTGAAACGTCACAGAACAGACAAAGACAGATAAATATAGATAAGAACGGATAAAAACAGAAAAAACATATGAAAACAGATAAAAATATAAGAACACAGACAGGTTGTGTGTTGATTGTCGTGTTTGTGATTATCAAATTATGAACCAAGGTAGCTTAACAATCATGTTTCTACCTTAAACAGATAAAAACAGAGCAATTATGTGTGGTGATAATCGGGCATGGGCCGCTTGGGCATGTAGCATTCGGCTTTGCTTAAAAAGAACTTGACAAACATGATGTTTGTTGTCAGGCCATGAGTGTGTGGGTTTCTTTTAAATTTTGTTGTTTTGTGACACTAACAGATTAACAGATTATGACAGAAGTGTGATTTGCCAGAAACCTAAAACCTAGGGTTTTGATCTGCCCGTTCCCTTGTGTTTATTGTGTTGAGTGTGTGATTAATCTGATTTTGTGTTTATGACAGATAAACCCAATCTAAGCACAGACTTAGGAACGTGGGAACGTAAAATACTTCTGGGGTACCAAGGTCTTTGCTCATATCCCCTGAGAGCGGACGACCTTTCATGAGCCATCCTCGCTCGCATCTATAGTTCACATTTTTAAGCGCTTGAATCTATGTCAGGATGACAGAAACACTTTGGTTGGATGAAGAGGGCTAAGCAGATAAGACCTGCGCCCACAAGGCCTGCCTGTCTTTACTCATGGCCTGAAGTGTTTCGATCACTCTAACCCTAGGGTTTTTGGCAAATCATAAACTAGTAATTTTGCCATTGAGACAGAAAAATTGATTCGAAAAAATGAGACTACATGATGCAAGTCACCTCGGCCTGTAGCCAGTGTCAACCGATTCCTTAGATCCACTAGGGTCATGTAAACCCCAAAGGAGCCGAAAAACTGGCCGGTCTGCCTAGAATTGGTCTAGGAAGAACTCTCGCATTCCGACTTGAACCGCCTCAAATCGGGTCCGGCCTTGAGTCAGGACGAGCGAGTCCTTCCTAGATATCCATGCTACACGGATCACGCTTCTCGGTTTTAATATAAAAAAGTGAGTTTGAAAACAAGCACGATTATCAATTCATGATTTATCGACTCGATTATAAATTATTAACCAGTTCATGCAATTTATTTAGAAGTCAAGTGAATGTATTAACCGAGTGAGTCGTCCCAATTCACTACGTGTGTGAAATTTATTAATTTGAGTGAATCCACCGAAAGTTTTGATTTGCGAGTTTCAAGCCATCTAACTGGCCATTGATGGACCATTCGAGGTGAGCTCTAATCCCCGACCATCGGACGATCCTCCAGAATGACCGGTTATTGGTGCCCCCAAAGAAAGAGATCCAACGGGCAGAATGATGGAGAGGTGATAATCATGGTCATGGCAGCTGGAGATCTTCTGATGATGGTCACTGAGGAAGAAAAAAACAGACGGAAAGAAAAGGAAAAGAAAAAGGAAGATGAATGGAAAGGTGATGGTGATGGATTGCAGAGCAACTTGTAGGGACTGGCGGGGAAGGAAGCAGGAGCAAGTGATCAGATTTGCAGGGTGTCGAGAGGCAGTAGAAGGCCTCTGCAGAAGAAGAAAACCCGAAAAGAAAAGGAAAGGAAAAGAAAAGAGGAAGAGGCAGCTGAATTGATCAGTGTTTGCAGGGTAGGCGCTGGTTCTGCGGGCGGTTCAGGCAAGTTGCATGAGCTCAGTTGCAGGAAGAAAAGAAAGAAGAAAACGAAACAGAAGGAGAAGAAAGTTGACCGAGAAGAAATGGGGGGTTCGGCCACTTGGGCAAACTGTGGCTGAACCTCATGCCACCTCTCTTCAACTCCCCCTCCCCCCGCCCCTTCCCTTTTTTTTTTTTTTTTGCTTTACTTGTACATTTTTAGGTGAAATTCGATTTCCCAGGATTCGCCCAAATTGAGAAATTGGAAAAATAATCGGCTTTATGAGAATTTCAATTTGCATCGATAGAGATCTAATCTCGATAAAAATTGATATTGAACCTCTGACACATGTTGATCGTAATTGCTTAATTATTTTCGAATTTCTGGTCTTTTCAAATGGATATCCAAAAAAAATTCGAAAACACCGTTGTTCTAAGAAAAAATTCATGGATCGACATTATGCAGAAAAATATTTTTTAATCCCGAGTATTGTCCTGAATTTTGAAAAAAAATCTTAAATTAATGCACGTAAGGCCTGGAATTTTCATCTTTTCAATCAGATATTCGAAAGATAATCTGGGATAACCATTGCGTTCAGAAAAATTCAGGGATCAGTAATATACAGGAAAATGTTTTTTGGCCTCAAGTTTTGTCCTAGATTTTAAAAATCGAACTTGACACACGTAAAGTCCGAAAACATCCAGAGTATTTTTCTGAAAATGTAAGTTAGAGTTAAATAAGTGCCCCGAGCTCAAAAATAGTGAATGTATCGCGGGATAGTTAGAGGCGACTTCCTCAATAAATAAAAAATGTGATCGGGCCTCCTTGATGATTCCCGAGCACTTGTGGACCAAAACGGAGTGCTAACAATTATTATGAAATAATATGCTCCAGAAAATGATTCGGTTTTATATTTCTCGCATAAGTTAATGTGCATCATCTGATCAAATATTATGCTTTATTGAAGCTGATAGGAAAAAGAGAGTGAGTCTATTCAGGCCTATGATCGTAACTACTACATCAAAACCAATACCCTTTAAACTGAATTTGGAACAAGAATGCCGGAATTGCTTGTGCCAATTGTCATCGTGTTTGACCAGAGCCACTTGATCTGCAAAACTAAAGCTCAAGAGAATTGAATTTGGTTCTAGGAATGGCGGAATCGTTTATGCCAAATGTCATAGTGTCATCACTAAACCGTTTAAGGCCGTTTAGATGCCTAATTTCACTAAGTGAACATAGTAATAACGACCAAGTTTTATTCGGCCTTGAATCGAAATTCAGGTCCGGCAGTTCAATTAAGAATATCAAGGCTCGCAGGCCAAGGATTTGCCCTAAATTGATGCCCTACCTACTAGTCATTTTTAAACTTCCCGATTTTTGGTTAAAGTCCACCTGTTTTCCCATCGAGTGGTTGAATTTAGTTGTATTTGTTCGTGAACATTTTAAGGAAAGGTAACGGAAACTTTTGGCCGAGAGGGTACTAAAATCCTGGATGGGCCTAAGAACCAAGACAAGTTAACTTATGGCGCAAAAACTCGCCCATATCTTATTGATCTAAGTCCATATCTTTTGTTTTTCCAAATATTAATGAAAGTACGCCCAAAACTAAGTGGATAATAAGTCTAATTTCTTATTCAAATTTTTAGTGAAATTAATAACATTGTCTGTTTGATATGCATATATATACTTTTGTGATTTTTCAAATTTAGTAATTAATCCTAGTCTAATTGTCCTTAGCCTAATTTAGTTCATTTTCTCAGTTAATCTTAGGACAGAGTTAATAAGCTGAGTGAATTAACTAGGTGGTGCTTGATAACACCAATTAAGTGTTTAAATTAAATTTTCAGCACTTAATTGGTAGCTTGTTTGACAATTCCCAAAAAAAAAAATGAATTAAGCCATAAAAGCACTTACATATTTTGGAATCAATTCTATATACTCCGTTTGGAATCAATTCCTGCAAGAAATGATTTGAATTCAATTGTAATTGAATTATGCTGCTTGGCGAATCAATGTATTTAACTTAAATGAATTGAATAATCTTGTTGGGAATCCATTAGAATTGAAATTAATTATTTAATAAATTATAGTAAATTCACTTTATATATATCTATATATGTATATTTATATATGTTGAACGTAATCAACTTGAGCTTGATATCCCAATCCATGCCATAATGAAAAAAAATTATGTTATTGTCAAAATAAAAAAGAAATTATTGAAAAATAACCTCCTAACTTATCCTAAGCTTTATAAATAAAAATAAACAGAACACTCCGTGTTCAACCCAACTTCTTGCCCAAGCAGTCCCCTCATAGATGTGGAAGACATTTCAAGAAAAAATCTGCTCGTTTTGGATCATTCAGAAGAAATTCAGCTATTTCCAACAACGTCGATGAATCCAGTCCCATCTCCTGCAGCTCTCTAAAAATTTATTCTTCTTTTGTTCACTTGACGGACATCGCTAACAAGTTCTTTTATTGCACTTGTTGCTTCTCTAATCTCCTCGCTCAAAACATCAGATACTTTTCTTTTTCCCTTGCGAGTAGAAGAGATCGTGATTTGGGTTGACTAGATGATGCCGGTGGTTTGGAGGATGGATGAGAATTGCTTTCAAATGGTGTTGTACAACTCTCAAGATGATGGATGAGAATTGCTTTCAAATGGTGTTGTACAACTCTCAAGATGAACTTCTTCTTGTTCTTCTATTAATTTATCAATCTCGTTGATTTCAGTGAGCCTTTCCTCTTCCTCCTAACGCTTTAGTCTTTCCTTTGCACTTTCAACTTTTTCACCATTAGCTCAATCCTTTTCGGACAAATCCTGAATGAGATCCAAATTATGTAGTTCCCTTCCTGTAATCAACCTCATTTTATTGTTTCCCTGTTCATAAACATAACAAATTTGAGTAATACAATAAATAAATATTAAACTTAACAAATTGGAGCAATAAATTGATATTAAAAACTAGATGTAGAATAAATGAAATATATTAACCTTAATTATATCTTCCCAAACTGCAGGTTCTACTTCAATCTTTTTCGTAATGTCATTCCAGCTAAAACCACTTTTTTATTTGATAAATTTAACGCTAATCCCAATTGCTCTTTCAAAAGTTTTCAAGCGGTTAACAAATTTTTCGAATTGATATTCATATTAAATTGCTTGTTAATCGCCTGAATGGAGACCCGATAAGGCTTCAGCTGTGAAGCCTTTATCATCCTTCCGGGCTTTTGCCTTTTGCTCCTTCAAAATTTCCAAGAGAAATCTGTCTTACCGGAGGTCCATCTAAAGTACTTATCAGGAACTCCATGACTGCCCACAACAAGTTCTTCCGCATCTTCATGGACATGCATCTTCGAATATCAGATACACAAAATTTTAAATATTAGTATGTACTAAAAAAAAGATTCTCTGAATATAACATAACAAATATGTATTATAAATTATAAATAAAAGAAAAGGAAAAACCAATTCATATTTCAAATTAAAGAAGCAAATAAATCTAAAAATAATCAAATGACAATTGAAATTCAACTATGCACTATTAACAAGGTAATCTTGCCACATCATTCGGGCAATGCCATCTCTGATGCGTTCTCCTTCTCTATTATCCGCCTCAACAGTTCTTGATACATCCAATGCATCACTATCAGGATCGTGATTCATAAGTTCTCTATCAACTTCAGCAAGAGTAATTCTAGAGCGGGACACTAAATAATGCCTCATGGTGAGACATTAATCATATCCATTAGATATTTCAACATGAAATCTTGGTAATTCATAATTTACATATTTTTCCCCACCAATTGTAGTCCTTCAACTACTACTTTCGTGGTTTTCGTCCACAATAGTTTGTACTTGCCCCTCCCTCATCCAACAGGCGGCCTAATCAAATCGTCACACGTGTCCACGAGCAGCCAACATGCAATCAGGTAATGGGCACAACCCGACCCTAATTAATTGAATTAAAACCGAATCAGCATATCGGTTTTTTACAACTCCGGTTTGGTATTATTTATTAAACCTGTTTGTTCGAATTTTCATTGGTTCATTATATCATTTTTTAACCAATTTTTCAGGTCTTTCATCCGTTCATTCTATCATTTTCAATTTTGATCACCATGTTCGACCATCATCTAGCAATTGATACAATTGTTCCACATTTTTTATCATCAAATTACTACCACAAACAATCGGTTTTGTCATCTCTTTACATTTAGTTGAAAATTTTGTTCACCATAATTGAATCTTCAACTCCATCATCAATTTCGGGATGCATTCTATATGAAAATAGCCTCCCTGCCGGATGTCCCACCGTTGCGATAGGAAACTAGTTTGGATTATGATGGGCAATTCCTATCGACATGTTTTGCTTCACTTCGTCAAACCGCGCCATGGCCCAAAGCTTTTTGTAGTATTCTCGGAGAGTTCACCCATGAGCGGCCATGTTGACCTTTCTAACTTTTTTTTTCTGACCTCCTATTAGTGTTTCTTTTGGCAATGATGATTTCCTTATTTTATTCTCAAATATTAATGGATACTTTCAACCTTTTTTCCGGTGAGTTGACATTTTTCAATGATATTTCATTCGTTTATTGATTTAATTTTTCTTTTTAAAACTATTTTGTACCATTCGCTCTGACTAATATCCAAATTACATTCGGGCGAACTATGGGTGACTTGTAGAATAATCAAATTTATCGTTATCACAATATTATTTGCCTTGTTGGTTTAACTGATTGGCTCAAGCCAATATTGTATATCAATAATACGATATGACCCTCAGCTTTTTTTGTCCACTTTCCCACGATGTAACTTCCTGATTATATTCCCTAAAATCAAGGGATATCTTCATGAAATACATTCCATGACATATTTGGTTCGTCTCACAGTTTTATACCCTAAAATCAAGGGATATTTTAAGGAAATATCTCACACTGATATATATCTCTACTATGAAGGGAAAACTTAAGGGCAAGACCGGTGCACATCCTACTGGACAAAAGAGAACAGAGTTACTTGGAACAAAAGAATAGGCTGGAGAAATATCTATCCCAATATGATAATCTAGCGCATGTTCTCAAATACCGCATCAACGAGTGCCACTGCTTAATCGAGAACTTGAAGAAGGACGACATATGTAAATCTTTTCTTTGTGTAATGGGAGAATCAGGGGATAAGCTAGTTTTAGGGCTCAAACGTATCTTAGATGACATAAAGTCTTCGAGTTCTATAATTCTCGGTGTTCACTCGAGTGGCAAAGAATAAGAAGTACTCTCGTATTTCGATATTTTTAAAAAATTGGTTCGTATTTAAATGCATGGGCCCGAACTAATCAAACCGTTAGAAATTACGAATAATGATTCATTTCTATTTTGGCGGGAAAAACATGGCTTATAATGTATAATAACTGTTGAATCAGGCACATATTTCAATATGCTCCGGACTACGATTTCTCAATATTGTATAGTTTAACATAATTATTATGACAAATATAAATTTGGACACTACGTGCATGCAATAATTCCTTGTGTGCAAGTTGGTGGCAGGACATGCTTCTCACAAATTGGCTCGGATCTATTATGTAACACGTCATGACCAATACTCTATGTCCAATACTTTTTTCAGTCTTGCTTGGGCTAATTATGATGTTGGCTCGAGCTATCAATCAATCGGTGGGGTTTTTATCACAAAGTATCGCGATGCTTTGTAAGTCCTGAATAGATAAAAATCCCAAGCTCCCGAAAAGACATTGATTAATGACACATCTCTTTAATACATGTTCCATGGCATTCTACCTCTCTCCCTTGTTAATAAATAGGTCATAAACATGTTAATGACTCAAATTTCTCTCATTCTTTCCCTGTTTCAGTCTGCACAAGTTATGGATCTAAATTTCTTTGGTTTGGAAGAGTAAAATTTAATCTTAAAAAGTTCAAGCAAAACTGATTAGTTGATTAAATGACTTGCCAAGACTGACCTTCATATTTAGTTCATGTTTATAGTCTAAGTTATTGATGAATGAAGAAATGATGACAACCATCCGATAGAAATAAATATTTAGAATAAGTCTAACTTTTCTTTTGTTAATTTATATTGGCTCCATCGAATTGTAATGTTATTTGGCCTATAAATAGTCTTAGTAATATAAATTTCTTTAGAACGGAAAACAAAAACATCATTGAAGCGAACCCAGATGAAAAACTGCCAAGTTGGTATATTTACAGATTGATCCTAGCTAATTCTTGAATCTGCTTAAGCCATTCTAAGTACCCTGTTGAAAAACTGCTAAGTTCGTGTATTTATATATTGGCCTTGGCTAATTCTTTAATCCGCTAAGTTTGAGTCATTATATATTGGCTCTGGCAAATTATGTTATTCGCTTGGGTAATTCGTAGGACTCGGATGAAAAATTGACGGCTTCATAAGAGCCTTGACCAATTCTTTAAGCCGCTTGAGCAATTCTAGGGTTTAGGATAACGAGTAATTCTAAAATGGGGATTTACAGAAATCATGTTTTTCAGTTTTTTTAACTTTTTTACCTAAATTTATTTTACTTTTCTAATTTCAAAATTTTAGGGATAAAATGATCCCCATAAAAAAATTAATATTCCATATTTTAAGGAATTTAAATGAGGAAAATTATTTTTTTCCTTTTTTTTTTGCGGACAATTGAGAAAAGAAGGCAGCTATTCGTTCATCGGAAACTGCCATTTACGATGGTGTTCATCATCTTTAAAATATGTCGACAGTTATTGCAACAATCTTGTTTCCTTTTTACAATCTCGTTGCCGTTTAATGAACTTGGGTTCCGCCATGGCTAAATCTTGTTGATTTTGCCCCAATTTGAAATCCAACGTATGGCCAAAAAATATCCAACATATTTTAAAGTAAACTTGTGAGATTTCCAATCCAAACAACACATTTTACTGAATTCTTGTGAAATGAATTGAATTCTCACATTTTGGTCTATTTTATTTAGTTTTTCCCTAGAGCAATTATGATCAAAAAGTCAATCAAGGGCAAATATTCATATCTATTATGATAGAGTCACGAGGCCCTCCAACAGACATTCACCTCTTATTTATATCTTTATTTTGGAATTTAGCCATCTCTTGGGATTAATGATTCAGTAATTCAAAACCCACTTTTTTTTTTGGCTTAAATCGCTCAGCCAACCAACAAGCTTTCAGATTTTGTAGTGGTACCCCTATAGTTTTCAGAAACTTGCAAACCAGTCCCATTCATCAACAAAGAGAAGAGAGAGAGGGGCTGAGGGAGATAGGAGCGACGGTCACTGTCACCCTGATCAAGATAGTCAACGGCCACAGAGGTCGCCAATGACGTCATTTTACGGCAATGGTGGCCACAGAGGTCGCCAATGACGTCAATCTCCATCTCTCTATATATCTTCGATAGAGAAGATAGAGTAAGATATAGTTTGGGGTGGTGGGGCCCCCGATCCTAGCCACCACTACCCAGGCGAGGTTGTTGGCGAACATTGAGGCTGCATATCTCATGCATTCCTAAGCTTATTGCAAAAAAAAAAAATGTAAAACACACATCCATACGACTTACATGAATCCATCATTTTCTTGGGCTCGCTATCCTCTACACGCCCAGTATACATCTCCTTCAATTTACGTCGATTTCCTCAACGACACCTAAGCCAATTACACCCATATAAATCCTATAATCATCATCAATGAATTTGAATCACGGGAAAGAAAAATGGTTTCACTAATGATAATTACAATGCGGTTAACAATAAAATGAAATGAACGACTGATCCTTCACCGAATTTGGCTTCCAAACTCAGTTCAGCTCCGGTGGGAGAACTCCCGAATGAGGGTATTATGACTACCTTGAAGTACGGTGTTATGAGCTCGGGTGAGGTGACGATATGGAAGTGGGAGCGCCGTTCTCTGCAATGGTCCTCTCTGGGATTTTCAACAACAGTGGTTTTCCCCCTAACGACCCCCTCAAGAGAAAAAACCCCATTGAACTCTGAAATGGCAGGGCTATTTATAGAGTTTGAAAAAAGAGGGAAAGTTTCTCGTGTGGGACAAGATGTATTCATTTATGCCAAGAATTGAAATTAATCACCTACTACCACTAAATAGAATTATTAAGAGTTAATGAAGAAGCACTAGTAGTTCCAATACAAGAATTGAATCTGTGATTGCTTAATTGATAGTTCAAAGTGTACGTCACTGTGCTACACAGTTTCTCTTTGAAATTAACTTATAATACTTGTTGCGCGGGTACTTGCATTTTTGGGATACGCATAAGCAAGTTCTACATTTATTGGATAAAATTTTTGGAAAATTGAAAATTCATTAATGATACTACTAAAGAGTGCCTTCTAGAGAAAGGAAGAGATTGGGGTGAAAATTATAAAAGTTAATACACTTATATATATGCTTTAATGCAAGGAACGTGAAGAGGAAAAAAATTTAGATGATCCTGCCTCACAATGATGTGGCGATGAAGAATCAAAAAGATTGTTTCAATTAAGAAAAATTACTACAATTAATCGAGTGATTAATATTTATTATTTAGTTTACTGTAATTTAATTGTTGTTTTCTCGTGTCATGTGACGTGATAAGATCACTGAAAAATCTCTCCGTGAAGAGACTCTTCACCAATTGCTGAGGGCCTCTCAAGAAGTTTATGTAACTCGTCCTCATCGATCCAACAGGAAGCTCTTGTGAGAATACTTTGAATTACATAATTGAGCAATCAATTGCAACAACATTTGGGTTTTTGATTGATTTCGTGAAAAATTTAATCCTCCCCATTTGGAAACTGAGCTCACGGCCCACCTTGGCCGAATGAGGTGAATTGAGATGATTTCGGTACTTATTGCTTTCCTATTTTTCTTTTGTTCTTTCCATTCTCCTTTTCATTCATTGTTTCCTCTCTCTTTTTTTGGATTTTTCCTTTTTTATTAATTCGAAATTTCCTTATGTTTCTCCTTTGAAATATTTTCCTTAAAATAAAAAAAAAATCTTCAAGCGCAAGAACAAGAAATCTGACCTTTGTGCTTGAGAAAGAAATGAGGTCAGATGTGCTTCAATTAAAAATTAGTGGGCTAAAAACCAAGTGGACCTTCTCAATCTTAGAGAGATTAAAATGGGCCTTCGGTCATTCAGGTTATTTGTCCACCAAGTTAATCGAGATTTGTTTGAAATGCCCATTTTGCCTCTATGCTCGTGCATGTACCGATCCTTGGTTTTGAGCTCTTTGTTTTGGAATAGTCAGTCCATCAGTATGTGAATTCTTCGGCCGAAATGAGGTCTACGACCGAAAAAAGTCGCACAAGTGGCAACCACAAAAGTATACCCCAAAGGACAACATATCTACTCAGTCAAAAACATTTCCATCGTCCGATCATACATTTAATTTGATCGAATGGTGGAACCCAAAGGACCAATGTACCAATGAGTGGCGAGGGATCCCCTTCCCAGCCACTCTCTTCCTCTCCCGTTCGCAGCTGCCTTAAACTTTCTGGCCTAAAACTTGAGCTATCGTATTATTTGCAAACTGCATCTGTCAGGGGATGAACTTTACGAGTACTGCAGGCGATCGAAATCTATTAGAAACATTTCACGCCAAACTCCAAATTCGATTCTTATAACTAGACACGGGCGGGCTGTACTTCTTTATTTGCCTTATTTTAGGAATAATATAGTATTTCAACTTCTTTCAACAGATGAGCCTAGTTATATTGTGCTCAAACTCTTCGAGCCTTGTCCAGGCAAGGCTCAGGCGAGCGAGACGAGTCTCGAGCTCAGGATTAAAATCCGAGCCTAGCCCGAGGTCAATAACATTTAGCTCGGCATGGCTTGACTGCAACTACATTTCTCTAGATGGAGGGAATTAACAAAGCAACGGGTGATGTAGACTTGGAGACCAAGTCAACGATTAACAAAGCATTTGTCTGCCTATAAGAATGTGTCCAAGTCAACGATTAACAAGGCATTTGTCTGCCTATAAGAATGTGTTTTATGTACCAAAACATACTCTTGATCAGGTAATGGATGCTGAGAGCTCCGATCTGCAAAAAGAGATCAACCTCCCCGCACATCCGCACGCGGGCCCTCTCACGCTGTTCTACGTCCATGCAGGAGGTCCTGGGCTCGAACTTGGAGATGGAAACTCATGCTGCTCCATCTGTGGAAAACGTACCGTGGAAAAGGACTTTATCTACCGGTGCCCTGACCCTGACTGCGATTTCAAGGTGGACATTCCCTGCAGTTCTATTGAATCAATAATAGAATTCGATGGTCACCATCATCACCCGCTGTGCTTCGTGGAGAAAGCCGCTCCTGGAATTGGCTGCCGCTCCTGCCACGTGGGACCATCCGATCTCGACCTGCCTATGTTTCGGTGCGGAGAGTGTGGTTTCAGCCTGCATCTCTTGTGCGGCCCGCTGCCACGGGTTGTCCAGTACATGGGGTACGAATTGACGCTGACTGACTCTCTTCTAAGTGGAGTCGACGCGGACGACTGCTGGTGCGATATATGTGAGGAGCAGCGTGATCCAGCCCAGTGTGTTTATCATTCCCCCGATATTTTATTCACTGCCTCAATTGATTGTCTCTTGCCCCAGGTAAGTGTTTATTTCGCAAGTTTCTTGTTCATTTAACTGCAAATTATAGAAAGTGTGCATAGTACAAATCGATGGGCAAAATTATAAATGAAGTAAATGTTATTTGATAAATAGAGTGGAGTAATGCTTTCAATTGCAACATCCTGAACAAAATAAACCTGCGTAACGGATAGGGCCCATGGGAATTAGTTACAACCTTTGGCCAGAGGTGTCGGGAACGCCTTCTGGCATACACGGAGAAGACTTTTGCTACAATTCTAGATCTGTGCAGAAGCATCAGCTCCGCCTTTAACAAACAAACTGATAAGATTTCGTGTTCTGGTTCTACAATATTGCTGGAAGGCCCGGTTCTGCCAGAGATTCTGTCCTAAATGGATCAAACTGATTGATTTAGGCGATTTATGTTGCGGCCTTCAAACCTGATTTGAGCTTTTCTATTGATGCCAGATTATACTTGCGCTTAAAGGGGACCTTGGAGGGGTGGAGTTGAGGACCGTCGGAGGGTGTATCACTGGTAGAGTGATTGTGAAAGATCCAGCAGAAGAAGCTGCGCGGCTCATGAAAGCCAAAAGCAAAATACATGGGGGTGGAGCAGTAGAGGAAGCAGCAACCTCAGGAAAGGCAGAAGAAGCTCCCGAACCCGAAAACTCTGTTTTGGGACTTATTGACATGACGACTTATCATGCACTTGCTTCCATATTAACAAAGGTCTCTGAACAGTTCAAGGAAGAAGATGAACATTATGACAGTGCGACGGGCAATATGTACGTGGATTTACTGGCATCCATATTGACAACGCTATCTGGACAGTTTACTGAACTTCTTCACCTTGACGACTCAAAGGAAGTTCTTCCCGACAGAGCTGACAACGAAGTATATGAAGGTGGAGCTGTGGACAAAGCAGTTTTTCCATTGCTCTCTCAACAAGTGCTCTGCTCTCTAACAGATGAGCAAGCTCTGGAATTTGACGATGCTTTTGACAAACTTGCTAGACGTATAAGCAAGGCAAAAGTCGATGCAGATTTCCCGTACTTTGATCTCATTCAGTGGTACAAAGAAAAGGCTGATATTTCTCATTTGGAGGGAGATGGGTGGCCCATGAAGCCCGAACCCAAGAATGGGACTGTCGAAGTTGCTGAAGAACGTGTTTTTACATTTATACAGATGATGCGTAGTCTAACTTCCGAAGACATCAATCGTATAGAAGATGCATTCAGAAAATGCACCAAACATGGAGAAGACAGTGAAGCTCCTTTAGATTTCCTTCGATCTCTTTTTCCTCTACCAGTGAAGAGATGGGATTTCCACTACTCGGATGAATCCTTCAAACAGTTCAAGGAGCAGCTCGACCTGACCGACTCAGTCAATGACTCATATATAATGGCCTGGAAGAGATACGCTTTTAAGACTGTAAAAGTCGGGGAAACCATGATTCCATCCCACTTTGCTCCTATCTACCAAGAATTGGCCGAAAAGTACGGAGATTTCAGCACAGATAGCGAGCTCGGCCCTCTTGCCAAGGCCTTAATTTTTCACCACTTCTTCGCAGTCGTGTACAGTATGCGGGGAACTCAGGTTCTTGAAATCACTGATGATCTTCTCTGCACGTGGCTGTTCTATTTAAGAATTGTGCAGAGCTTGGGTTTCAACATCGAATTTGTGGTGGATAATTTTGAGAATCTTGTTCGAGCCCACTTCGGGCTCAAGGTTGTGAAGTTCAGAGATGAGACCACAGAGAATCTTGAAAAACAGATTGAAGAGCTCTCAAGACAGGTGCATGAGAAAGAGCGCAAATTAGGGGAGCTGAAGGCAATTCGGGAAAGATATAAGAAGCCTAAGGATGCTGAAGAGTCACTGGTGAAAAAGTGTTTGCTCGAAGCTGCAAAGTGGAAGTGGAAGGATGTAGGGGACCTCATTCTGTGATGTCAAGAAGTGTAACTCATTCTGCAATGTGCTTAAAACCGAATCTCGGATATGTAGATCTTTTGATGTATTTGAATATAATTTGATATTTCCTGTGTTTCCGATTTGCCCATGGAACTCCCTTACGATCCTGCAGCTTGTATCTGGATTTAAATTTTTATGCCTACTGGTGCTTCAAGCTTGAAGTGGACAAGGATTAAGCATGTATGGAGAGGAATGCTGTACTTCGCTTCTCAATTGGCATGCAGACGGGCAACATGCGTTTGATTTCCAGGTCTGTTGGGTCTTGTGATAAAAAGAACACATATCGGCATATTGCAGCAAGTATGGACCAAAAGATCGAGCATAGCTACTAGAGCAGCTATGCTGGTCGCCTCCTTTTCCCCCTTGTGTGCACGAAAAGTATGCGTACATTGGTAATATTACTTGCGCCTTTCTGATTTCTGGATGAAAACTGAATCACCGAAACTGTGTTTTGCCACATTGCCATGACAACATTAAATCACGAAACATGATGATAAATTGACTGAAAAGAAGTTCATCATTAGTAACTGAATTGCTGATTGACAAAGCCGATTAATCAACCAATCATGGTATGCATTTGATCAAATGAAAGAAATTCATCGGGAAAAAAAGTGATAGATACATGAAGGGGAGGGTACCTTTTACAAGCAACAATCTGAGGAGAATAATTAAATCGATGCAACTTTCGGGCCCATGGAAATTGAATTTATATAGAATCATCTTTCCTTTCTGCAAAAGTACAATAAAATCTCCACCCTCGGGCTCTTTACCTATTCATCACGTAATGGCTGCTGAGAACTTGCCTTTGCAGAAAGAGTTCAATCACCTCGCCCATGTGCACTCTAGCACTCACACTCTCGTCTATGGCTATGCTGGAGTGCTTGGACTTGGAAACAAAGATTACTCTTGCTCTATTTGCGGGACACATTTGGTGAGCAGAACTCCATCTACCAGTGTTCCGACCAAGACTGCAATTTCAAGGTGGATGTTTCCTGCAGTTCCATTAGGTCGGTGATAGAATTCGAGGGGCATCGTTACCACCCATTGTGCTTCATAGAGAAAGCTTCTCCTAGAGCCAGCTGCCGTTTGTGCCAGGGGGGACACCATCTGATCCCGATCTGCCAATGTTTCATTGTGGGGAGTGCGGTTTCAGCCTGCACCTCTCTTGTGTGCCCCCCTACCACGGGTTGTCCCGTACAAAGGGTACGAACTGGCGCTGACGGACTCTCTTCTTACTGGAGTTGAAGATATTCAGCATTCCGAAACGAATGAAGAAATCTACAGCGTTCCTTCCTTTGTCTTCTGGACTCTCACTCTCCTTCCCCTGTTCAAGTATGCGTTCATAGTCCTTGGAGCTGATGACAATGGAGAGGGTAAGGACTGAGACGTCTTGCAATGGCTATAAATTCTTATCCATCTATGTTATGGATAATTCTTGGTGAAGGATAACTCTTAGAGCAGCTGACATTGATTTTCACATATCCCTTCAAGTTTTACCAGCCTAAGCAATTCGACCATTCTAAGGAGAATAGTATAATCACAATTAGATCAGTTTATTCATATCCATAACATAGATGTATATGCGAATGGTCAATTGCAGAGTTCGATTT
The DNA here is from genome assembly GCF_007655135.1 of Punica granatum. Classification (NCBI taxonomy): domain Eukaryota; kingdom Viridiplantae; phylum Streptophyta; class Magnoliopsida; order Myrtales; family Lythraceae; genus Punica; species Punica granatum. The sequence continues at coordinate 12,674,536 of NC_045134.1, read as the reverse complement.
TGGTTAACCCAGAATGAGTCTTCACGAGAGTATCTCCTTTGAAGAAAGCAAACGACAAATTCAAACTTCCAGAATAATTTTCTCAGAATGTTCTAGTGTAAAATGATGTTCTTTCTTCACTTAAGAAAAAGTCTTTCTTTTTTTATCTTTTTTTTTTGTTTACCCAAAAAAAAGAGTCTTCGTTTTCTTTTCTTTTTGGACTTTTGCTTTTTGGGTGAAATTTTCGTTTTAGACTTTAGAGGCAAAGAAAAAGTCCAGCATACAATTTGTGAACGTCGGACAATTGAGTCAGAAAGAGAAATGGAAGGAAAAAGACTTACTGCAGCAACATTTTATCAAAAATAAGAAAGACGTGTTTTTCATGGTATGAAAAATAAGAAATAAGTTTTGAAAAATAACTTCCTTTCAATTTTCTTGTACCAAATCCATGGACCTCTTTGTAATCTAAAAGAAAAGTTTTGAAGAAGAACCTTATCAATATCAATGTAGAGACTTTGCTAAACCCCTTCATTCATAAATTGGAAGAAGACAATTAGCACACAAGTAACTCTGGTCATGCTGACAATGACAGTGTTAATCAATTGAAGGCTATCTGAATATGATAAATATTTTACAGTTTTTCAGTAAATTAAGAGTCTCATCGCCTAGTACTCATACCAGAATGTAATGTGATCGGTTAAAGTTTATCACATCTCTTTTTTCCTCATATGCTTAAATGAACTTAAATTTTATGTCTCATCTTTTTTTTTTATACCAGACCGGCGCAACGAGCCAGCAAAAAAGATTAGTTAACACACACACGCACATATATATATATATAGACACAGATGGGTAGAGTACCATGTTATGACATATGAAGGGAGGAGAATATAATTAACAGGCTTCTAGAATCGGACGGCAAGAATCTGCACGAATCGGATTTTTTGATAATTTAAAATAGGCATGGAAACGCCTCCAGATATTTTTTTTGGTCCAAATTGCCCCGCTTTTTTTTTTGTCCAAATTGTCCTGAATATATAGGATCACGTTTTTTTTTTGCTTTAAAAGTATTAAAAAGGACCCCCGATGATTGAATCAAAGGGAGTGCAGAGTCAATCCAAGAATAGTAGATCGGCTGGACGAGTTCCCGTCTACCTCTCTATTTCGTGCAGACTAGATCAGCTTTTCTTTCTTGAAAAGTATATCCTTGACTCTTTCCCCTTCATCCATCGCTTTCTTAAGGAAATTTACGTGCTGCAGGAATTGGTCCATATAAGTTACGGAAGAAATTAAAAAAAAAAAAAGGATCAGAATTAAACTAAAGTATTATGGAAAATAAAGAGAAAAAGGAAAAAACAGAACTTATACCGGGGGATGAGGTCGCTGGCCTCTCGGACCGCCCCGGCTTTCAGGTGACCGAGATTCAGCCCTAACGTCTGATCTGGCCCCGCTTTTTCAAGTGGCCAGCTGTGGGTACGGGCTGCCTTCATCGCCTATGCCCGTTCTCGTTTCTTTCTTTTCAAATTTTCCACGGTCAATTTAAAAAAAAAATTATAAATTTGACCTCAACTAGAATAATTGGCCGAAAAGAGCCCATATATATAATTGAGAGGTAGCTAGGTAGCTCCATGATGCTCATCCAGGCTTAAGTAACTCATATCCCGAAGAAGCAATGCTCAATACCAGATTACTTTTGCTTTCTTGGGTCATAATTATGGCGTTATCAGGATCAACTCTGCTGTTGCAGCTTGCAGCGCAAAGTAGGCCTGGTTGCAGGAGTCGCTGTGGCAACCTAAACATCCCTTACCCTTTCGGTATGACCGAGGGCCGAAGGGATTGCTCGTACGGCGGATTATCCAATACGTTTGTCATCGACTGTGATAACTCCACAGACCCACCTTCTGCTTATATTGCCAACAGGTCAACCGGTCTCAATGCAGTTGATATCTCAATGGACAATCACGAGATACGCATCATGATGAATGGAGCTCGCGAGTGTTACAATTCATCAGGAGCTGTGACTCGGCGGACTCGTTCAGGGATCACGCTAGGCATTTTCTCAGTATCCAGTACCAAGAACAGGTTTAGAGTTTTCTACCAAATATTAGCACTTTTTTGAAGATGACTTTTACAATAATTTCAAATTTAATTGCCCATCGCTTCGGTGCAAGCCAACTGAAGGCTGATCCTATTCCTGAGACAAAATTGACGACTTATATGAGGAATTAATTTACGAGCAGGTTCTTCGCCGTGGGTTGTGATACACAAGCCACACTCAATGGAACAGAGAATCGTGGGTTCTCAACAGGGTGCACGTTACAATGCAAAAGCATCACTGACGTAATCAACGGGTCATGTTCTGGAATCGGATGCTGCCAGGCCAGCTTACCTATAAACATGAGGACCTACGAAATCTCCATCAGCAGTTACGACAACCACAGGCTTGTCCATGACTTCAACCCATGCAGCTTCGCATTTGTTGCTGCAAACGACTATGACTTCAACTTCTCCACCACATCTCTTATGGGCATGGCCTGGGAGAGGATGCCTGTGGTTCTGGAGTGGGCGGTCGAGGCCAAAACTTGCGAGGAAGCCCAAAAGAACATGACAAGCTATATGTGCAAGGAGAACACCAACTGTTCAGATGCCGCCCACAGTGGAGGTTACCGTTGCCACTGCAAAGAAGGATACCAAGGGAATCCTTATCTCTCTGGGCCAGACGGCTGCCAAGGTAATCATTTAATTAATATGGACCGCTAAATTAAAATTTTGATGACATATGAGTAACAAATAACCACCCACTAGCTCTAATCTTTTCACTCTCTCCCACCTCCTCTCACCTTATCTCCCTCTCTTCTTTTCACCGTCTATGCCAACATTTTTTTAAATTATTTTTCTCCTTTTCTTGGCAATATATTCCTCAAGTACCTTCTAGGTGTGGAGGCTAAAATTCGACCTAACGGAGAAGTGAAAACTTTTTTTTAAAATTATATATTATTGCATTAATTTGCAAGAACACAGTGATCCCTACCAAATGGCCTCAAAATACTTGGTTGCTACTCGGTTTTTTAAGTTCTTTTCTAAAAATAATTTTTAAACTTTGAAAAGCATATAATATAGATTTGGGGTACATGTCATTATTTTCTTCTTCTTTCTAGCTTTCTTCAAAAATGGCTTTTAAACTTTTATTTTTTAAATTTTTTGAAACTTTTTAATATATAGATTTGCTTGACCGATTGTTGTTTTCTCAAATATTGACCTTTTTAGAAAACAAGATTTTTAATTTTAATTTTTAAAACATATCAAAATTGATTGCTAGCTGCCATTTTCCCAACTATACAGCAAAAATTAATCGACTGGAAAATGCAGATGAAAGAAAAGAAATGGGACAAGCAATTATATGATTTTTTTTCTTTTGTTAATGAATTTTTTATTAATAGATAATACGAATTTTTCTTTTTTTCTGTCTCCAGATATTGATGAGTGCAAAACCGCAAATCGATGTCACAAGACAGCGTTGTGCGAAAATCAGATTGGAACGTACCGTTGCTACTGCCCTCACGGGTTCGAAGGGGAAGGATATACAAACGGATGTGTAGCACGTCAAAAGGAGAATAACTCTTTTGAAATGGCTCTTGGTGAGTAGCTTATGTTCAATTGGATTGAGTTGATCCATCATAAGTTCCGAGTTTTTGTTTCCATAAGTTCATCAAGAAATCGATGTTTGATGTTTTGAGTTTTCATTTCCAGAAGAAAAAAAAATAATAAGGGTTAATAAATCAGAAAAGTACGATATTTACACTTTTTCCTAAATATGGTACGACCTTTAGAAAATAATATCGAAATGTACGACCTTTGCTTTTTTCTTAAATATAACACGACTTTTTGATAGTAGTATAGAAATGTATGACCTTTTCCTAAATATAGTCGTGCCTTTTTGTGTTATTTTTTAAAGATCGTATTATATTTAGGAAAAAGTGCAAAAATCGTGTCTTTCTATTTTACTCTCCAAAGGCCGTGATATATTTAGAAAAAAAAATACAAAATTCGTGTCTTTCTATGCTATTTTTCAAAGGTCGTGCTATATTTAGAAAAAAGTACAAATGTATTTTTCTAGGTGATTAACCTATATAATAATAATGAGAAAAAAGATATAGGACTTCAGGAGTACAACAGACAGCCCATATTATTGGGAGTTTCTAACTATTAATTCAATTTTTATGTATTAGGCGTGGCCATTGGTTGCTTGCTCCTCCTTCTTTGTGCTTCTTTGTTAGCTTTGGGACTCCGACGGAGGAAGGCAACAAAAGAGAGGGAGAAGTTCTTTAAAGACAATGGGGGTCTTAGGTTACAAAATCTACTCTCTCAACACCAAAGCTATGTCGAGATACTGAAAGTGTTCACCACCGGCGAGCTCAAACGGGCGACTGACAACTACAACGAAAGCAGAATCCTCGGCCAAGGTGGTCAGGGAACAGTGTACAAAGGAATCATGATGAACGACAGGGTTGTCGCCATTAAGAAAGCCAGACTGCTAGACCGGAGCCAGGTGAATGAGTTCATCAACGAAGTAGTTGTTCTGTCACAGATCAACCACAAGAACGTAGTTAGGCTGATCGGGTGTTGCCTGGAGACAGAGCTGCCTCTATTAGTTTATGAGTTTGTAAGTAATGGCACCCTCTCCCAACATTTACATGACAATGACGGTCAATGCTCCGCATCATTGTGCTCCTGGAAAGCTCGGCTACGTGTGGCGGCCGAAACAGCTGGAGCACTTTCTTACCTGCACTCAGAGGCTGCTATCGCAATCGTTCACAGGGATGTTAAGAGTACCAATATACTCCTGGATGAGAATTTCACGGCTAAGGTGTCGGATTTTGGAGCCTCCAGGCTGATGCCGTCTGATAAGGCTCAATTAAGTACTCTAGTACAAGGCACGTTCGGGTACCTAGATCCAGAGTACTTCCACTCGAGCCAGTTAACGGAGAAGAGTGATGTTTACAGTTTTGGCGTTGTCCTTGCTGAATTGCTCACTGGAATGAAGGCTATATCTTTTGCCAAACCTGAGAAGGAGAGGACTCTGTCCTTGGTTTTCGTATCGGCTGTGAAGGAGGACCGTTGCTTGGAGATCATCGACAAACGGATTATAAATGAGGGGAATGTTGATCACATCAGAGAAGTTGCCCTGCTAGCTAGCCGGTGTTTAAAAGTAAGAGGGCAGGACAGGCCATCCATGAAGGAAGTCGCACTCAAGTTAGAGGGGCTACTTAGAAAAACCAAACAGCAACCCTGGATACATCAAGATCCAAGTAACTTCGAGGAAAGTGAATACTTGCTCAGAGGCAGCCACGTTAATTACCCTGACACTGGTCTGATCAATACGACAGGTTCTAGGGATACAATGAAAAATCAGTTGATACCTTTTGGCGTTGAGGATGCAAGGTAGTCTTACCAGTTAGAACTTTTCTGCCTGTTTTATTTAGTTTTCATCACCCAAGAGTGTTCTGTTTTGTGTTTCTTAGTTGTTATCGTGTCAAATATGCTCCATTTAACTGCTCGTGTTTGAGTGCCTGTGTCATGTAATTTATGTGCAGAGGATTTGACCCTCAGTTTGTCTTACCAATTCCAGCTGTATATAATTCTTCTTAAGAAAGCGACCAATCGAGTGTAAATATATACTGTATTTTTCAAGATAGCTGAATGAAAAATTGTAACATTTCTCCTCTATGTTTACATGCAATGGACTTTGTTGATGAAGAGTTGTTATCCGAATCAAACTGCGTACCTTGTCTCTGCTATATCTCTCGCACTTATTCGATGAATCTTCATTTTTTATTTTAAGGATAATGTAGACATCCTTTTGTAGTTGGTGAACGGTGGCTTGTGGTATTAAAAGCTTAAAATATATCGAGAATTATGATATTCTGTAAAACCTTTTGGTTTGTAACGCAATGGGTTTATGATTAAGGAGAATTATGTTGATTATTGAAAATTATGGTATTTTATAAAGAATCCTATAAAATTTGTGGTTCTTGATGATGGTCGGAAGTTCTTGTGTATTAGGAATTCATTGGAGGCCCGGAAGGCTCTCATTGAAGAATCATGAAATGGAGGGATGAGACCGTCTGTGAAAGAGGCTATTCCATGGGGTCAAGCCTCTAGCAAAAACAATTAGAAGGGTGGAAGGGGAGGAGAGGGGAGGGGGAGGGTGTTGGGGTTGCTCCCAGGAGGCATTAGGAAATGCCACATTTACTGGGCCCGCGTATTGACCAGTGTGTCAAGTGATTAGTACTTTTACTATTTATGATGAGTTATACTAAACACTAAATATTTTTTAACTAAAATATTAAATACTTGAATTGAAAATAAAAATAATAAATATTTGTACTAATCACAAGTACTAAAAGTATAATATTTTTGAACTGAAATACTAAATACTTGAATTGAAAATACTAATATATATTACCGTGACTTTGAATCATGCTAGAAAGAACCGTGCTATAAGTGCACATTCCAATGTTCTTGTCCAAAGCTCAATTATTTGTGCTAGTTCGTCAAACTTGGGGGAGGACTGCCCCAGAGTACAGCTTCAATATTTGGATGCCCGCGGGCAAGGGCAGTTGAGTATGAGCCCGTGACACTTACCCATACCTTTGTCGATGCGACCTTTATCGATTACGTTTGAGCGTTATATGACCTTGGCCATAATTTTTTGCGACGGTTTTGAGGGATGTTACTAGGGCTCGACACCCTCAGTAAAAGTCTAATCTTTTGTAGTGAGCTCCCTCTTGGTCCCAATTTTAGATATTTGCTTTTTTTTCTTTTTTGTTTAAATTTTATTTTGAGAATGTAAGAAAATTAAAACAAATAAAAGTTAAAAGTTACCTCAAAATAAATTAAAAATCCAAAAAAATTCAAAATATTACATTGAATGAAAAAAAGTCATAAAAAAAGTTATAAAAAAAACTAGGGAAATATATCGCCAAATAAGAATTATAAATTAAATCTACACTAAAAAAACACATGCATTAATTAGTAGTTCGAAAATTAGGGAAATCAAAGTACTAATTGTATCTTTTCTGAAATTTTTTTACTATTTTAAGTACAAGTGCTCGGAACGACATAAATTTTTTTTCAAATATCAATCTCTCTGAAAAAAATTAGTAACGCCTATGAAAAATTTGTATTTTCAGTTATTTTGCTTAGTACAAGCATATATTACAATTGTACCAAAATTTAAACCCAAAGTACTATATGTTTGAACAAAAATATTATCTTTTTGACAGTTTCAGTACTTAATGACCAATGAAGTATGACATTAGAACTATTTAGTATCATTCCATTAACGAAGTGTTTTTACAAACTTGTAAAGTATTATACAATTGTATATTAAAATAATAACTATTTGAAAATTTTAGTTCTTTGAGTATTAATGAAATGCTGAAATTAGAACTACTGTTAGTAACTTTAGTTATGAAAGTTAGTATTTTTATGTAGTTATAGGATACTTAAAGTTTGAATTAAAACAATAAGTTCAAACAAAGTACTGAAATAATGAAACTAGAACTATTTTAGGATTTTTAGTTACGAGGGTTAGTACTTTTATGCACATGCGACGTACTAAAAGTATGAATATTTGAAATTTTCAGTTTCTTGAATATTGATGAACAACTAAAATTATAGAACTATTTTAGTACGTTTTAGTTATGAAGGTTAGTATTTTTATACACTTATAAGATGGTAAAATTGCGAATTAAAATAATAAATATTGAGAAATTTCAATACTTTAAATACACCTGAAGTACTGAAATTAGAACTATTTTAATATTTTTAGTTACGAGGGTAGTACTGTTATGTACTATTAGTGTAAACTAAAATTGCGAACTAAATATTTGAAAATTTCAATCTCTGGGTATTAACAATGTAGTAAAATTAGGACTCTTTTAGCATATTTAATAGTGAAGGTTAGTATTTTCTTGTTCTCATAAGCTACTTTAAGTCCTGTAAGTACTAATGAAGTACTAAAAAAGAATCAGTAACTGTATAACTAGTTTCGCTTCATTTCATTTTCTCGAAAATTGAAATGATTCTCCACGCCGAAGTCAATGAATTGCCACTATCGGAAATAAAGAGAACTATTAATTTGGTTCGCGAGTTATGCAAATTGCATCACCTTAGTCATGTGCATTAAATCTACATCAATTTGATCCATGTAACATCCAATTAGTCCTTTGTAATATCATGTTGGTCCAAAAAATATCAAGTTAGTCTTTCGTAACATCAAGTTGGTCCTCCATAATATCAATTTGGTCCTCAACTTACATCAATCGATCCCTCAGTCAACCGATGTTAGATTTGAGGGCAAATGAAAAAAAAACATCAAAATAATCATCCTACCCCTTTTTCCTCAAATTTTCCTTTTTTCTTTAATTTTCTCTCTCCTTTCCCTGTCTATTTCTCCTTAAATCCAATGCATCACCCGCCTCGTTGAACTTCTGCACCAACTTCGCCTCAGCCATGCCCTTCCCTCCCTCGCCGCTAGCAAACTCAGATATCTCCATCTCGATGGGGATCGAGCTCAATCCAACAAGTCCAGCGGGCAAAATTCCTTGTTTCCCATCTTTTAACGTCATCCAGAATTCTCTTGAGAATGCCCTTCGAGCACACCACGATGATAAGTGGAATTCTCTGGACATCGCCCTTCGGGCACACCCCGATGATAAGTGGGTTCCTGCCGAACTTTCTCGCGAGAACTTCCCCGATTCTGCTGCAATTCTCATCTCCGTCCTCGCTGCATGCAAAGGGAAAGCCAAAGACCCAGTCTGCCTGCTCGCTGCTGTCCGTCGTCAGCTTGCAGAGGAAGACAGGTGGTGGATAGCTCGATTTGAAGTTAAAGAGGTGGGAAGCCTGTGGGGCGGACGGGAGCACAATCGCCAGGTTTATGTCATAGCTCCTGAGGAGAAAGTGCTTGAGCTCGACCTTGACAATAGCCGAAGGTGAAGCCGTTGTTGTCTGCTGCTGCGAGCTGTGGTGAATCTGATAATGCAAGTGGCAGCTATCAGGAGGGCTCCTTTTCACTGTTGATCTTGGCCATGAGGGAGTAGGACACAGGGGGAGGCTCATCCATGTTCTTGGAGCAGGGGAGGCGGTCCGGGGAGGCCTCCACGCTGAGCTTGAGCGCCTTGAACTGAAGGCGGGGGAATAGGCAAGAGAAAAATTGAATTATTATTTAACAAAAGAGTAATTTTAATTAAAAAAAAGGGGACCAAATTAAGAATGCCACTTTCATGCATGGGATCAAAGCGATGCAACTTGCATAACTCAGGAACCAAATTGATAGTTTTCTCGGAAATAAAAAGTGGTACATAGGGGAGGAATTTCTTTATGATTTCTTATTTTGGACATGGTCCATAGGGCTGTTCAAAAGAACCAAATAACCGAATCGAGCCAAGCCATTTGAAATCGACCACTCGAGCCAATTAGTTTCCAATCCGGTTTTTCTTCAAAGAAACGGTTCAGTTAGTCATCTAACCGCTCAAATCCGATGAACTTTGATTAACCGAACCGAACTGGTATTTTTAAAGAAATTAAAATTAGTGAAAACCAAACCATCGATTTCCCTCTTCATCTTCGTCTCCTCTCCTTCCTCCCCCTCACTCACGCACACCACACCCTGAACTGAAGCTCAAAAGCTCCCCGAGAACTCTTCTTCATCTCCCTGACTCTCCGAGAACTCTTCTTTGTCCTTTCCTGCAATGTTAGCTCAAGTTTTGAGCTATATTTCTAGTCTCACGTCAAAGAAATTATGGATCAGTTCTGGTTAGTATAGCTTTGCCGCTTTTGAATCAGGTTCTAAGAGAGGTGCCTTGTGCTACAGCGGTGCATAAGAAAATTAAGTGGGCGTGGGAACTTTCAACTGTAGAGTATGTAGGAAATCTTACGTGCTGGTCAAACTCTGGCTCTTCGTCAGCCTCACTCTTAGTCGTCTCCCTGGACCCCGACTCCCCAAGAACTCCCATCCCCGAGAACTCCCCTGGACAGCTGGACCTCGCTGAAGCTCAGAACCTCAGACCTCCATGAACAAGCTGTGTTGATGAAGGACAATCGAAGGGGAGATGGAGAAGTTGAGGATCGACCGGATCACCGACAAGATCTCCCCGCACGCCAATTTTCAGGTCAAGCGGTGGATCGTTGTCCCGATCTCTAGCTCGCCATCGGATTTGCTCCGGAGCCTCGTCAGGATCAAGAGCAACAGCCGTCGCCGACTCAGCGGCTCTCCCCTTCGAGAAGCAGTCGCGGCACCGTTCGGCTGAGGCAGGAGAGGAAGGGAGCAGGAGGAGGGACGAACTAAAACGGAGGGGCTGGGCCAGTGGGCTTGTGTTTGGGCTGGGCCAGTGAGCTTACGTTTGGGTTGGGCTGAGAGAGTGCGAAATTATAATTTTTGTGAAACGTTAACCGATTAACCGAACCGAAAGAACCGGTTCGGAGGCTTTCAAATGGTTCGATTCGAACTAGTACTTCAATAACTGAACCGAACTACTTTTTCGGTTTGAGGCGGTTCGGTTCAATTTTCGAACTGAACCGCACCATGAACGGCCCCTAATGGTCCGAAGCAAGCATTAATGGGACTTTTCATTGTTGGCACAAGTTCCATACAAATTGTATAGAGAACTGGCTCGAGTTTGATCTACAGGATTTACGGAAATTAGAACTATTTTAATATTTTTAGTTATGAGGGTAGTACTGTTATGTACTGTAAGTGTAAACGAAAATTGAGAACTAAATTTTGGAAATTGTAACTAAATATTTGAAAATTTCAATCTCTGGGTATTAACAATGTACTAAAATTAGAACTATTTTATAATGAAGTGCTTCAAGCACTAATGAAGTACTGAAACGAAAGACTTAGCTCCATTTGATTTTACAATCATATTTTAAAAATTTTAACTCTAACTTTAACTCTACTCACTATATAACAAAAATCAACAACACAATTATTACTTTTCCATTTTTCTTCAATTTTTTAACCATTTAATTCAATTTTTAATATTAAATTCTCTCAACTATCAATTACTTTTTCCACAATTCAACAGTACAATCATTACTTTTTCTCAACTATTCATTACTTTTTTACACTTTTTCTCATAGTTCAACGATACAATTATTACAACCCAATTAAAATCAAAACTCAACTTTACTTAACTTTAAAACCAAACACACCAAATACTTTTGTTTTTCAAGGTTAGTATTCCCATATACTTATAAAAGACCAAAGGTTTGAACTAAAATATTAAATTAAGCATTTAAAAATTGCAGTACTTTAAGGATTAATGAAGTACTTAAAGTAGATCAATTTTAGTACTTTTAGTTATTAAAGTTTATTTATTTATATATACAAACTTGCAAGATACTAAAATACTAAATATTGAAAATTTTTTGTACTTCAAGTATTAACAAATTAATAAATTAAAACTGATTTGGTATTTTTAGTTAAAAATGTCAACATCACTGAATACCTACTAAATACGATCTATTTAAACTGAAATACTGAATATTTTTAAATATATATCGGTACTTCTAGTATTAAATATTTCAGTGGAGATACTAAATATATAAACTTATTGTACATATTTAAAATTTTAAAAGAAGATACTTAATATTTTAAAATTCTTCGTACATTGAGAGCAATGAAATGGTATTTCTTAAAACTAAATCATGAATTTTTCATTTTACTTTTGTATGAGAATAAAAATAAAAAATAAAAAATAAAAAATGTTAATGTCTTTCAAAAGCTAAGTTAATTCAAATTAGTTTAATGTACTTCTAAAGAACCGAAAGTGTGAACTAAGATATTCAATATTTGAAATTTTTCAAACTTTTTTTTCGATAGGTGTAAATTTCAGTACTTTGAGTACTAACAAAGTACTGAAACTAGAACTATTTCAGTACTTCCAGTTATGAGTGTTAGTTATTTTACGTACATGTAAAGTACTAAAAAAGTGAACTAATGTATTGCATATTTAACCGTTTTGGTACTTTATTTAAAATTACAACGAGGCCTATAAGTCTTGTAAATGAAATATAAATCCTAATAGTTAAATAAATGAGCATGGATAGTCCCACAATGAGTAACAAACTTGCAACCTCTAAATTATTAGGCGAAAATATATACCACTGCACTACACCATTTTTCAGTACTTAAATACTAACAAAAACTATAGCTTTGACTTATGAAGGTTAGTATTTTTACGAACTTGTTAAGTACTTAAACGTGTAAACTAAAATACTAATTATTTAAATCTTTCAATATACTTTGAGTATTAACAAGTCACTGAAATTAAAACTATATTAGTACTTTTTTATAGGAAAAATCCAAGTGTATAGAAAACTCTAACACGACACATTTAGTACTTTAATTCAAGTATCGGGTTAATAATAAAAAAGTACAATTTTTTCACATTTTAATAATTCTAGCACGAACTTTTTTCCTTAACCTAAAAATGTGCAAGCTTTCGATGATAACAATTATAGCATGGTATCAAATTTTCAGTTAACTTGGACAAAATCGAGGCCATAGAAGGTGCCGACAACTCTAATCGGGGGAGGGTGCTGGCGGCACCAATCGGGGAGTGGTGGCCGAAATTGAGGCTCCCACCCTTCGGAATAGGGAGAATCCTCAAATTGGGGTTTCTCCCAATTCCAGTGGGTAGAGTCACAACCCTGGCCATCATCCCCGATTGAGGTCGCCAATGCTCTCTGTGGTCTCTATTCCGTCCAAATTAATTAAGATTTGACGTCGTACTAGAATTGTTATCAAATTAAAAGTTTGTGCATTAATAAAAAAAGTTCATGCTAGTTCATGCTAGAATTGTTAAAATGTGAAAAACTTGTACTTTTTTTGTTATTAACTCTCAGGTATTTAGTATTTTATATCAAGTATTTAGAACTTTTACTATTTTTTATGGACTGTACAAAATACTAAATGGTTTGAATTGAAGTACTAAATACTTTACCTGAAATTAAAAGGATTATGGGTTTGTAAGAGTAAATAGGCAATTGAGTCCCTAACTTACGAGTGTTACGTCAATTAGGTCCTAAAAGATTTTTTGCATCAATTTGGTTCTTGAGTTTGTCAATTTGCATCAGATCCATCATTCTTGCATCAGTTAGGTCCCTCGGTGAAAAAAATTGCATCAATGAAGTCCTTGAGGGTAGGTGTTACATCGAATAGGTTTCCAATTACATCAATTGAGTTCCTACACGTTTGTAGTCTGGGCGCTGGGCAAATGGTGTGTAATGACCATTAAGTAGTCTGGGATTTAATACTCCTCATGAAGAAAGACTTATTTGATGTACGTTGGACCAAATTGATGTAACAATGATACCTCATTTAACGGCGTCATCACTTACGTTAACAGAATGCCATGAAAGACCTCAATCATGTGACAAAGGACCAATTTGGTGCAAACAAAGGACCTACATAATGCAATTTTCTTCATTGAGGGACGTAACTGATGTAAGAATGACCTCATTGATGTATTTTCTTCATTGAGGGATCTAACTGATGTAAGAAGGACGAACTTGATGCAAATTGACAAACTCAATGACCAAGTTGATGGAAAAAATCTATTAGGACCCAAATGACTTAACAATCGTAAGTTCGGAACTAAATTGTTTACTCTATTAATAATTATTGTCCAAAATTAAAAATTAACTATTGGAAATTCTTATTCTTCACAACAAATAAATTCATCTTTATAAATTGTGAACTTATTATATGTAAATAAACTCGTCCAACATACGGGATTGAAAACTAGTTTAAGATAATAGTAGTGAAACGAACTCTGAAATGAGCCACTTGTCTAGTCTATATCCATGCCCCCAATTTAATTAATTTAAGACGTGTTTGAATTTATTCATAAGGGGCACTTACTAATCTATATTATAATCTATATTATATATAAAAGTATAAGGGCAATTTTTCTTCTGACGAGTTTCTCTAATTTCTCTAGCCTGCCACACGAAGACGTGAACTTTTGTGGTTGCTTAATCCGGATATATTTGTAGTCATTACTCATCCTCCAAACAGGTAGATACGGAAGCCGTGGAGTTGACATCAACTGTATTGTTATTCTTATTCTAAGGTAATACAGAAACTCTTATTTTTTATGGCGATTGGCTGAAAAACCTACTATTATGTAATTGTTTTCTTTTTGAACCATCATATTTCAATAGGTTGAAAAAGAAAACAAAAAACAAACCCAATTCAATACTATCGCGCAGATTATTATCATCAACATTTAGAAAGAAGCCAGCAAATCATCATCATCATCATTATCATCAAAACTTCGTGTCTCGATCTTATTCTCCTTTCAATTTCAATTGTCACGGCTCGACCTTATTTTCCATTCAATTTCAATTTCCTTTGATGATTCCATGTATGTATGTGTATATATATACATATGTGTGTGTGTGCGTGTATGTAGAATATGTGTATATAGAGATAGAGAGAGTAAATGAAACAGTGAGAGAAAGGGACAAGCCCATGTTCAATTCTGTCTTTACAAATGGAGAGAGTCGGAGAGTGAATGTAATCGTCCATGGACTCCGATAAGACGAAGTTCAATTCTGCCTCGTGGAGCAGCCTGTCCTGACCCGGATGGACCCCGCTCCTCTTCTCTTCTCCGTCATTGCAGTCCGGTCTCTGGCCATCCATGGCTCGCTGGTGATTCACCCCAAGATCATTAACCCGATGAAGGATGTCGATAAAAAATAATTTCGCGGGTAATTTATCCAGGATTCTTGTTCAATTGGGAGTGTACAAACAAAATATGATTTTTAATGTTTACATAGTATTATTTCTTTATGTTTTCAAAGTAATTAAGTTGTTTTTTATTTGAATGAATCAAATATATTTCGGTTCAGTTTAATATAAAAGCAGATTTGGCTCATTCACGGGTGAGGCTGAGCGTGGACAAGAAAATTTGTGGTCGAAAATATCGATTGTCAAACTATGAGGGGTGAATCTTAAGGTACAAAAAAATTGTACATGTGTACGATCATGATCTTACATGAGAGAATCTAATGGTTAGGAATAAAACAATCGTTGTGGTTATTTTTACTATCAACAGTAATAGCATTACCCTTATTTATTAGGGCTTACCTTTAATCTTAGACTTACCTTCTCAAATTACTCTCACTTCATATTATCCGATTAATAAGGACCAATTCCCCATTAAACTACGGTTAGAAGAAGCAATTATAAAAAACTAATTGGCAACTACTCCTTGCAGGCATCCCTGCTTTACCCTATTTAATCTCTCATTCCATTTATTCCTTCTTCCCATTTCTTGGGTGACCTATTCCAAAGTGTCTTCACTATTAGACTATTAACTCCTATAATTTTCACTACTTTAGTACTCTTATAGATGCTGAAGTTCATGTATGCAATTCTTGGGGTGACCTATTCCAAAGTGTCCCTTTCCATTTCTCGCTTTTTATTTCCAAACTCACTAGACTTTACAGTGAACCTTAAAGTTCATTCTACATATGATTTTTCGTGAACTATAGATGTTACATATATTTTGATCAGTGAATAAGACTAAATGGATGCTTGTAATTGCCAATTTTTTATTAATAGCTACCGATTGGGGTGTTTTTTTTTCCCAATCATCCTTTTTGCTTCTTCATGTTTTTTGAATTATTGTGTTATTCACGCATTCAATTTATGAGATTCTAAATCTCAACCCAATGCACTATTATATACTGCATTTTAACTTGACAATCAAACATCTAAGTCAACTGATATTATTCGAACTTGAAGTTCACCCCGAACCGTTACCAACATCAATTTTATCTGCGTTAGAGACCATTGACCTCCAAATGCATAGCTGTTCTTTTGTCATGGTGTTTTGCAAAGAGTGGAAGACTCTAAGGCCTGTTTGGCTTTAAAATTTTTTTTAACTCTACTCTACTTATTTTCAAATTAACAACACAATTATTATTTTTCTTTTTTTCTTTAATTTTTTTAACTATTTAATTCAATTTTTAATATTAAATTCTTTTAACTATTCGTTATTTTTTTCACAATTCAACAATACAATCATTATTTTCTTTCAACTATTAATTATTTTTTTCACAATTCAACAACACAATCATTACTTTCTCTCAACTATTAATTACTTTATCACATTTTTTCTCATAATTCAACAATATAATCATTATAAATTAATTAAAATCTAAAATTTAATTTTAAAATCAAACACATCGTTAGACTATCATTAAACAAGGAGCCCACCCGAAATAAAGGGGCTTGTACGTCTACCTCCAAATGCAAATCTGTTCTTTTGTCATGGTGTTTTGCAAAGAGACGAAGAGACTTCCATTAAACGAGGGGCCCACCCGAAATAAAGGAACTTGTACTACGACGGTTTTGGAATTTTCTGGGGTGACCGGTTCTACAAACCGTCGTAGTCGGTCACCAGTTTCCTTTTTATTTTTTTCTTTGGTAAAATACACTTCTTTTTTATCCACCGAAAAAAAAAATGCTCTTCCTTTTCTTCTTTTGCGATTTCGCTAGATAATACTTCATTCTTCTTCTTCTTCTTTTTACAGTGGAAGTTTATGAGTATGGTATTATAAATAAAAATATTAATAACTCATAAGGAAGTACGGATAATCCAACTACGAGTATCGAGCCTGCAATCTATTGATTAGTAGGTTAGAGAACATTCGTCACTGCGCTATTCCATCCATTTTAATTGAAACAGAATCACCATTCCATGCATTCTCAACAAAAAATTAATACTTTACAATCATATTGATCATATTGACATAATAGAAATAATTTTTTTGGTTCCCAATCTTTAGTTGATTTATCAAATTCGCCATTCATTTTTTTGTTCAATATTGTCTTCAATGTAACATAGTTCGTGTTTAATTTTTTTGTTTAAATTAGTGTCAAATACATTGACATGGAAATTTTTGCAAAGGAAAAATAATTTTTGAAAATTAAGAAAATGAAGAAAAAATAATGCTTCCAGGTTCTCTGTTCGAGATCGTTGGCGATCACTAAGGCCTTCAGTTATTCTTGATGGGGGTATTCGCATTTGGCGAGATCCACCCGTAACATCGATATTTTAATTTAGGATCTCTAAAATCTCAGCATTGCATGTGAAGGCCTTCTTGGCAACTTCACCACCACCCAAGTTATAACTCATCTAAGTGGTCACCTAATTCGTTCATATGTTGGCGGCAGTTGGCTCAGAACAAAATTGCATATATAAATTGCTACAATGCAATTTTTCTAAAATATTACAATGATTTTTAAAATTATATATAACAAATAAAAAAGGAAATGGCAAAAGGATTAAGAGAATGACAATTTCTTGAGTTCACCAACTGAATATTCAGTCGTACAAAATGTTTTCGTACTTGGAAAATAACGTTTCGTACAAGGAAAATAAAATTTTGCACAAAAGCAATAGTCGACTGCATGTACGAATCAGTCGACTGATATTTTATACTAAACATTATTCTCCCTATACAAAACGTTATTGTTCAAGTATAAAAATATTCCGTACGACTGAATATTCAGCCGCTAGATTCAAGAATTCCCCTCGGAGAAGAGATGGTACTGCCACTACCATGGCAATATCCAGGTCATGAACTGAACGGTAAGATTAAAGTGCATAAATTGTGTAACATTGAACATTTATCAGTTGAGGACCAAAAGATATATACTCTTTTTTATTGAGTCAACAATGTCAATTTGGTAGTGTCATTAAGCTAGGACTCATTGAAGGAGAGTGTATTTTACCATTATCATAAAAAGAAAAAAGAAAAAGAAAAAAGTAGACAGAAATCACAGGAGATCGGAGTACGACATGGAATCGGGGTTCCTTTCCCCCCGCCCAAAACGTCTGACCATTCCAACCCTAACAAATAAAAAATAAAAAAGAAAAAAGAAAAAGGGCGGCGGGCAGGTCTTCCATGAGTCCTGAACCCACGGATTCGATCAGCCCCCCATATATTTAGCCATAGGGGCCCACTTTCCCATCTAGCAGTGTCGGAGCAGCCGTGTGCATTGTCTTTCTATTAATTAGTTAATTCAGACGCCACACGTTTCCAAATAAGCAAAACTCGTGGGTTCAATAATTCCACCTTAGACAATGCGAAATGAGGTGAATGAGCATGAGAGAACAAATAGACTGATAGTGATGGTTTTGGCAGAGACTTTGACTTGGAGCAAAGGGAAGACTCACCAGACACCTTGTCGGACATGAAACAGAGAGGAAGGCGTGAATTTATTATGCAAGTAATGCTATTGGTGGACTCTATTACTCAAGGCAATTTGTAGGGAAAAAGAAGAAGAAGAAAAGAATCCAATGGCCCAATTTAAGATTTATTTATTTATTTATTTATTTATTTTGGGTTGAAGCCCAAATCAATCAATTAATTATCAATTTATTATATATAAAAGTTGAAGCGCGGAGTGGGGGAGTCATATTTGAGAACTCTCAGCTCTCTAAATTTTCTCGATTAATTCTAGACTAACCCTTAGCTCTTTTAATTTTCTCGTTCTCTATATTATTTTAATTTTCAAAATTTATGATGCTTATTATTATCTTAAAAAATGTGAGTAATTTCTAATATCACGAAAATAGATATATTGAATTCCGTTCAATGAAAAATAAAGAGGAAGAGATAATAAGTTTTTTTGTCACAAACAGAGGAGCCACATATTTGCATCACAAGAATTAAAATATAAGTTATTAAAAGTCATTTTTAATAAAAATTATAAAAATATTTAAATTAAGTAATTTAAATGAGAACATCACAAAATACAATTAGGAAACATAAATTTAAAAAATTGAGAAATTAGAATTCGCATAATATACAATTAAGTAAAAATGTAATGAACATTAAATAAGATAACTAATTATAAAATCAATATTAAATCTTTTAAAATCAGTCTAACGTATTAGTAAGAGTAAATGGACAATTTGATTCTTGACTTACGAGGGTTACATCAATTGGGTCCCTAACAGATTTTTTGCATCAATTTGATCCTTAAGTTTATCAATTTGCATTAAGGTCATCCTTCTTACATCAGTTAGGTCCCTTAGAGAAGAAAATATTGTAATTGCCAACTTTATGTAGGCTCCATGTGATATCGTCCAATTTTATACTTTATTTTATAAATATTTTATTCGCAAAAGAATATTGTCCCGTTGTAGTCATGATTTCTTGGTGTCAAAAGTAATAGTTTGGGATTATGATCTTGACAGACTCGTGATGAGCTATTCTCTATTCTTTCTTATTTTTGAAATTTTTTTATTCTTAAAAGATTGGACATTAACAAGTCAATTGAGAATTTAAACAGGAAGATGGAAATGCGTAAATTGTGTATCATTGAGATAAAACTAATTTAAAAGTAAAAAGAATATGATAAATGTAAAAAAGCAGTTAAAAGTTAAGGATCAAAAGATGTTTTTTTTCCAATTTAGTCAATAATGTCGATCTAGTGAAGTGTCAATATGTCATTAGATTAAGTGTGTAGTATGCGCCACAACGCTACACTATCTTTAAATTTTTTTGATTTCCACATTTTGACCGGTAAAAGAAAGGCGCGGTACGCTAGTTAAGTTCCCTATTCTATTCTTCTTTCATTTCTAGAGGAGTTGGAAATTAAGGTCATACAATATGTAAGAGAAATGTTCTCATGTTGGAAAGGTCTTATAATATGCAAGAGAAATGTTCTTATATATGAGTGGAGATACAGACATCTCTATCCGTAAACATGACAAGGAAAAAAAAATTCAATTATACTCAAATTCATGGCCCACTGTCTATATATTCATGTTGCATGGTGACATCGGCGTTCATAAAGAACATCTGACGAGAGAGACTGAGAGGCCCTGCATAGAATTGAGAGGGCCTCTATAATCCATATATAATTGTGAGAGAGAGTTCCCCAATGTTCATTTAGGTCAAATAAATTTATCCAAAGAAAAACTGAAAAAAGCGCATATAATCACGATCTAGATCGGATTAGCTTTTGTGTCAAACGATGCTTAATTTAAGAGTAATTTTACACTAATGATTGTTGATTCATGCGATTCGGTACTTGTTTCGCTTAAATAAGTTCTCAAGTTCGAGTTTTTGTGAATGCAGAAAATTCACATTGGGAAAACTTTATTCCTTAGTGGATCAAGCCGGCTCAACTGGATTAGGGTTCAATTGGATTTCTAAATATAGGATTCACATTAAAAAAAAAAAAGTCCTTTTACTGTTCACCCAAAAAAGAGTATTTTCTCGGAATGTTATAGTATAAAATGACGTTCTTTCTACACTTAAGAAAAAGTCTTTCTTTTTTTCTTTTTTTTTTGGTTACCCAAAAAAAGTCTTTTTTTTTTTGGACCTTTTCTTTTTGGGTGGAATTTTCATTTTAGACTTTAGAGGCAAAGAAAAATTCCAGCATACAATTTGTGATTGTCGGACAATTTAGACAGAAAGAGAAAAATGGAAGGAAAAAGACTTACTGCAGCAATATTTTATCAAAAATAAGAAAGACGTGTTTTCCTTGGGATTTTGAGGTGATTCTGCTCATATGCATATACTAGGAACATATCTCGTGTTACCTTTATTCCTTTGTTCTTTCCCTGGTAGTATGTGTCGATATGCATTTATACATCAACATAATGGAAGAGAAGGTAACTTTCGTCTGCCAATCTATTGTCCCTCCTCTCTTAAACTTCAAGTAATAATGTATTTTTCAAGAAAGAAAAGCCGCAAAAAATTTGCCATTCCCTCCTCTATGTTTACATGCAATGGACTTTGCCAATGATCAGCTGGTATCCGAATCAATCTGTGTACACCTCATCTCATCTATGTCGCTCGTACGGTTTTCTGTTTTGCATATTGAAAAAAGCCTCGTATCATTGTAATTATACATTGCTAAGATCTGACCCCGAAACTGGTAGGGGAGGCTCTTGCCATTGGACTAAATTAAATCAACTAGGGGACTCTTCCGCAACTCCCATTAGCGTACATATATCTTAAGTATTTTATTCCACTCAAGCTCCTTAACAAGAAAGAGTGATGTATAAGAAAGAGGGTGTAGCACAATAACATATGCTCTCGCCTGTAAGCAAAAAGTTATAAGTTCGATTCTCGTTGTGAGACTATCCGTGCTTGTTTATTAGACATTTAGAATTTCTATTTCATTGAACTATCCTCTTGGGTCTCCCTTATGACCGAGAGAGGGGAAAAAAAGAGAGTGATAATTATATTTTAGGTATCATCCTTAATGAACTTCCTTATCGGGATGAAAGTCATCTCTTTCGAAAGCCTGAAAAGAGAGGAATCTATCCTTACTTTGACAACTTGTCTGAATCACGCAGGTTGAGATTAAAAATTCCATAATCCTCCGTACCCGCGATCCAAACAAGTTCTTAATGCTTGCAATTAAAGAGGACCGTGGCTTGGAGATCATTGACGACTGACAAGCAGATTCTAAATGAATGGGATGTTGAATTTAGAAGGCACGTGACTGTAAAATTATTTGATATTGATTAGTATGCATCTCAGGGAAGATATAGACAACATATATAAGACAATTACTGGCCGTAAAAGATAGACAACACAGAACATTAGGTCGAAGCATACTGCAATTACTTATTCCGAATGCTATGTGTAGTCAATAGTCCTCCAAATGGAAATTCTACAGAAGTAGTAAACAGTAAAAATGTATTTTTATATATTCATTCAAACACCATTAGATGCTTGAAGTTAAATATCATCCATTGGGTATGTTGAAAGTTAAATTAAGTATATCACGTTTTATCATACAAATCAGTCTCTATCCAAAGTATTTTAATATCCATGACACGCAGAAGAAAAGGTTAGGTTCCCCGAGCAATGTTACAATGAGTATGGAGTCAAATGGCCAACCAAAATATAGTATTAGTTCGAACTAATATAGTATTGGGATCTAACTGTAGTTAAGCATCGCCGGTGCCTCCAAGTTGATGCCGTCGGAAAAGACTCGATTAAGTACTCTATTGCAAGGGAAGGCACATTTGGGTACCTAGATCCAGAAAAAAAAGTGATTTTTACAATTTCGAGGAAATTAGTGAATACTTTCTCGGTGGAATCACCGTTCATTATCCTGACACTGGTCCAATCGGTACAACATGTGTTTCTAGTTAAAACACCCCCCAACCCCAACCCCCAAACAACAAAAATGAAAAGCAAATCCTTCCCACTTTTAACGGCAAGTCTCCTGATCGAAGGAGAAGAGAGGCAGAGAGATTTCAGTAAAGAGAGATCGTAAATCCCACTTAGATCCACGATATTCATACTTAGCAAAATGGTATTTCCGATTCCAAAAAGAGATTTCCGGCAAGTTCTCTTTCCGGCTGTCATATTAACGGTCGTGAGTTTGGTAACCGCTGCCTCATCCAACTGCCAGACAACCTGCGGCAACGTAACTATCCCGTACCCATTCGGCACGGCCCGGGGATGCTACCTGAACCGGTACTTCTACGTCCGCTGCAACGACTCTGCCCCGGGCGGCCCCACGCTGCAACTCTGGGGCGCGCCGTCCGTCAAGGTCCTCTCCATCTCCCTATCTGGGGAACTCCGTGTGAATACGTATATCGGCAGGGACTGCTACACCCAGTCAGGCGCCCGGCGGCGCCCTGTCAAGGCCTACGCAATCCTCCCCGCGTTCCCCTTTTCCACCACCAAGAACAAGTTCACCGCTGTCGGCTGTGACACCTTTGCCATGACAAACGGAGATGAGTAAGTGAACGCAGTCCAATGCGATTCTTCTGCGGTTTCTAATCAGTATTTGTATGTGCTTTTAACGAATTTCCTTTGTAGTTTCTCAAGCGGATGCTTGTCCCGCTGCAGCGCGAACAGTAGCATCACCGAGGGGACGTGCAATGGGATCGGCTGCTGTCAGACAGCTGTCCCAAAGATGCTGTTAAACTACAACGCGAGCGTGTCTAGCTTCCGGAACCACACGCAGGTCTGGAGCTTCAATCCCTGCAGTTACGCATTCATAATAGAAACAGATTCGTTTAACTTTACGAGGGAGGATCTCAGCAGTATGAGGAACTGGACTCGTGTTCCTTCTGTGCTGGATTGGTCCATCTGGAATCAGACTTGCCGAGAGTCTCAGAAGGATCCGTCTACTTTCGCTTGCAAGGCAAACAGTGAGTGTTTCGATCATGAAGATATTCGTGGGTACCGTTGCAACTGCTCTGCAGGTTACCAGGGGAATCCTTACATTTCTGATGGCTGTCAAGGTACGACTTTACGAAAGCTTTACAGTTCTATGAGATCTATTCCACATCAAAAGCAGGTCTAGATATTGCATCCATCGATCATTATTTGGCTCTAATTATCCGTTCTTTCTTCATGTCAAGGTTTTGTTGTTTCATTTATTAATTTTCCGCATCCCTTGTATGTATGTTTGTTAGATATCGATGAATGCGCAAATCCTGAGGATAACCAGTGTGAAAAGGTTTGCCACAACACGCCCGGCAATTACACATGCTCCTGCCCGAGCGGTTACCATGGGGACGGCAGAAGAGATGGAGAAGGATGCATTGTTGACCAGTCCCATGTCATCAAGATTGTGGTTGGTAAGTATATTCATCTAACAATCTTTTGAACTTTCTCGACAACATATCTCAATTTCTCAGCTGATGTAGTAGAAAACATTTGAAAACATCAAATGTTTCAGCTTGACAAACACTTCAGCAAGACAGAAAATAAAAAAATCAGCTTTGGTTTTGGTCATATTCAGCACCCAACGCGCCACATCCACGACTCTGGCTTATGTATGACTAAACACTTGTCCCAATCAATCCATATTGTTCAAAGCAAGTAATGCTTGGTCAATGTTTGCATTTATATGACGGCTACTCAATTGATCAGAGAACGACTACGTTAGCGGTGGATATACCGACTTATCCTGACTAATAAAGGATCTGACATCACATTTTGATTTCTAGTCGGACGTGAGAATAAGATTTTAAATTCCGATCTTCATGAGATGAAGACTATTTCAACATTGGGATCGGGTTGCCATCATTTCAGTGATTTTGCCAACTCTGTTTCATTTGCAGGTGTTGGTGTAGGATTCATAGTTCTACTCTTCATGAGCGGGTTTCTTTACTTCGGAAGCAGGAGAAGGAAGCTGATGAGGTTGAAAGAGAAGTATTTCCAGCAAAATGGCGGATTATTGCTGCAGCAGCAGCTCCATCAACGTGAAGGGCACACAAGTACCATGAGAATTTTCACCACTGAAGAGTTACAGAAAGCCACTGACAACTATGCCGAGAATCGAATTGTAGGTCAGGGAGGATATGGGACGGTCTACAAGGGGATATTACCGAACGACATAATCATTGCCATTAAGAAGTCCAAAGTGTTGGACCAGAACCAGATCGAGCAATTCATCAATGAGGTGATTGTTCTCTCACAGATTAATCACAGGAACGTTGTGAAGCTGTTAGGCTGCTGCCTGGAGACCGAAGTGCCACTACTAGTCTACGAATTTGTAGGCAACAGGACACTTTTCGAGCACATTCATGGTCAGACCGAGGACCCGAAGCTGTCCTGGGAAACCCGTTTAAGAATCGCCGTGGAGACTGCAGGGGTGCTATCGTACCTCCACTCAGCGGCTTCTGTCCCAATAATCCATCGGGATATTAAATCCACTAACATACTCCTCGATGAAAACTGCATTGCTAAAGTGTCCGATTTCGGGGCCTCGAGGTTGGTCCCGCTGGACCATACACAACTGTACACGATGGTCCAGGGGACCCTCGGGTACTTGGACCCTGAGTACCTCCACACGAACACACTGACAGAGAAGAGCGATGTCTACAGCTTTGGAGTAGTTCTGGTTGAGCTTCTGACAGGGAAAAAGGCGCTCTCCTTTGACCGGCCTGAGGAAGAGCGGAGCCTAGCAATGCACTTCCTTCATGCATTGAAGGAGGATCGGTTGTTTCAGATAGTCGAGGATTGTCTTTTGAGTGAGAATAACACAGAACAGCTGAGGGGAGTCGCAGGACTCACAAAGAAGTGCCTGAGGGTAAAAGGAGATGAGAGACCGAGCATGACTGAGGTGGCAATGGAGCTGGAGGGATTGAGGGTAATGGGGAGTCATCCGTGGGTGAGCATCGAGTTGGACATGGAAGAGGAGACCGTGCATCTGCTTGGAAAAGAGAGACCGGAGTCCTTGATGAGTTATACTGAGAGCATGGATATGAGCTCAGTGTGTGATAGTAACAGTATGAGGAATCAGCAGATATCCCCTGTGAATAATGGGAGATAGATATATAGATACTAAGGGGCAATGGAGAAATGCTTATGTGCGGTTGAAATTCATTGCTTTCAGTAAATGAGCAATATGTCATTATCCATAATGTGGTTTCGGGACAGGGCAAATGCAACCATCGTTTACTAAGCATGGTCTCTTCGATTCGCAAGCTGCTGATGCAAGAGTGGTTCCATGGAGGCAATGCATTTGCAGATTACTTACCTCATATTAGTTCGGTGCTCTCTTGGGGCATTCGTTTTTACCATCTTCCTTGGAGGGTATTAATAAGCTCATGTTTGATGATATTATTGGGACCTCCTTACACGTGTAAGTTATCTTCATTTCTGGGTTCCGGCCACGTCACCGGCAAAATAAAATGAAAACATAGAGAAGAACAATAAAAGAAAATATGAATATATTATATTATTTTAGAAAAAGTTCCAGAAAATCTATTAAGATTGTACATACAATAAAATAAATCTCAGGACCTGATGGAAGAGCAAACAGATAAACAAAAAATAATTTTAAATTTGTTGCTAGTTAATATGAATGATTCAATTCGACAAATAGATAAACCTCTATGTTGCCAGTTAATATCAATTTTAAATTTGTTTTTCATTACTTGGACCAAATTCGAGCATTACTATGCTTCAAAAAACGACGAATGATATGTAAAGAGTCTACAACGTACTTTTAGACATGTGAAGTTAACGAATCATGAGGAGTTTTTTTTTTTTCCTTTTGCTGGGTAGGCATATGATAATCGAACCAAAAACATCTTCGTCCCGAATCAAATACACTGTCACTGCACCAAACTCCTACTCTCTTATGATTCGTTAACTTCACAATGCATGGATGAAACCGAGAGGAGGTCAATTAATTGGTTTTTGGGACGAATGATATGTCTACCTAACAAAAGAAAGAAAGAAAAAATCCTCATGTCCAATTAGTTTTCCTTTTTTTTTCCAAATTTACAAGTCTCCTTTGTGATTGAAAAGAAATTAACGAATCATGACATCAATCTATTAGTATATTCACCTATTATGTTTCACCACAAACATTTTCCTCAATTTAATTCACTAGTTGGATATTAATAGTGATTCTTTGATATTATTGCTTTCAACCTTAAATTTATAAGGTTTGTGAAAATTTTTCGTCACTCAATTTCGTCGAGCGGTTTCATAGTAAATTTTTCGGTTTGTGAAAAAAATCTGAATTTCCACCTCTTCTATTTATGTCATTTCTCATTGTTTCAAACTTCTAATTGGTTCTAAATTGTAGTACTCCGCACATGGTTTCCAAAGACACCATGAACACCCCAATTGGATGTCTAACGCAAGAGAGTGATGTTCACGAATTTAGTCATTTGGGTAAAATAAAGAAAAGTCTCTAATTCTGGTGATAGAGGGCTCCATAACTATTTTTCACCTAGGTCGGAGGGCACTTCGTAAAATTTTGAAGATTCGGGGCAAATCTGAAAACAACCCATAATTCAGGGGTCAAACTGCATTTATCCCTCATGCATTCGCTTTCAATTTTTTTTTTCTTCTTTTTGCTTTTCACTAATAATTAAGCAGCCGATTTGGCATCCTGCTAGTTTTGATTGTTGATTTTTTTCTTAGTTTTTTATTTAATGATTCTTTTATTCAACTAGCCAGTCCAGTTTTGAAGATCGACCAATTCTTGGGGGAATATATATATTGATGAAAGTATATAAAAAATAAAAATATGGGTAAGGAATTGTTATCTTGTACAAATATCACCACATGCACGGATGAGACTTTTAAATTGATATCCAAACAACAGAGATATTATTAATTATCATAGTCATTTTTTTAGTCAACTATAGTAAAATTTTTACTTTTTTTTATGAATAAGTAAAATTTTTACTTGATTATAGAATCTATATCAATATATTTGAAAAGTAAAGTCCAATCTAAATTCTCATGTCACGACATCATCAAAAATATAAAATAGAGTTCTCTCACGATATAGCGCCATCATTCATATAGTCAAGAAAATTGCGAACTAAATATTTGAAAATTGCAATCTCTGGGTATTAACATTGTACTAAAATTAGAACTATTTTAGCATATTTAATAGTGAAGGTTAGTATTTTACTGTCCTCATAAGGTACTTAAAGTACTGTAAGTACTAATGAAGTACTAAAATCAGATCGACCTTACTACCTTCAATTATTAAGGTCAGCATTCGTATTTACTTAGAAATACAAACCATGTGAACTACGATATTAAATATTTGGAAATTATAGTGCTTCAAGCACTAATGAAGTATTGAAAAGAAAGACTTTAATACTTTTGTTTTTCAAGGTTAGTATTTCCATATACTTATAAAAGACAACAGGTTTGAACTAAAATATTAAATCAAGTATTTAAAAATTGCAGAACTTTAAGGATTAATGAAGTATTTAAAGTAGATCGATTTTAGTACTTTTAGTTATTAAAGTTTATATATTTATATATACACTTGCAAGATACTAAATCCTAGAACTAAAATATTAAATATTGAAAATTTTTTGTACTTCAAATATTAACAAATTAATAAGTTAAAACTGATTTAGTATTTTTAGTTAAAAATGTCAAATCTCTCAATACCTAGTAAATACTATCTATTGGAACCGAAATACTGAATATTGTTAAATATATATCGATACTTCTAGTACTAAACATGTCAATGAAGATACTAAATATTTAAACTTTTTGTACATATTTAAAATTTTAAAAAGAAGATACTTAATATTTAAAATTCTTCGTAGATTGAAAACAATTACATGGTTTTTTTCATTAAATCGTGAATTTCCCATTTTATTTTTATATGAGTAATAATAATAATAATAAATGTGAATGTCTTTCAAAAGCTAAGTTAATTCAAATTAGTTTAATGTACTTCTAAAGAACCGAAAGTGTGAACTAAGATATTCAATATTTGAAAATTTGAGAACTTTTTTTTTTCGATAGATGAAAATTTCAGTATTTTGAGTACTAACAAAGTACTGAAACTAGAATTATTTTAGTATTTCCAGTTATGAGTGTTAGTATTTTTATGTACATGTAAAGTACTAAAAGTGTGAACTAATATATTGCATATTTAACCGTTTTGGTACTTTGTTTATAGTTACAAAAGGCCTATAAGTCTAATACATGGAATATAAATCCTAATAGCTAAATAAATGGGCATGGATAATCACACCATGAGTATCAAACCTACAATCTCTTGGTTATTAGATGAAGAGATGTACCACTACACTACTTATGAAGGTTAGTATTTTTATGTACTTGTAAAGTAGTTAAAAGTGTAAACTAAAATACTATTTATTTAAATCTTTCAATATGCTTTGAGTGTTAACAAGTCACTGAAATTAAAATTATGTTAGTACTTTTTTATAGGAAAAATCCAAGTGTATAGAAAATTCTGATACGACACATTTAGTACTTTAATTCAAGTATCAAGTTAATAATAAAAAGAACACAAACTTTTCACATTTTAACAATTCTAGCACGAACTTTTTTCCTTAACCTAAAAATGCACAAACTTTCGATTTGATAACAACTCTAGCACGATGCCAAATTTTCAGTTAATTTGGACGGAATCGAGGCCATAAAGGCACCAACGACCCCAATCGGAGGGAGGGGGAAAGGGGTTGTAGTGGCTGGAATAGAGGCCCCTACACTCCGGAATCAGGAGAACCCTTAAATTGGGGATTCTCTCGATTCCGTTCGGTGAAGTCATGACCCCGGTCATCATCCCCATGTTAGAATTGTTAAAATATGAAAAATTTGTGCTTTTTGTTGTTATTAACCCTCAAGTATTTAGTATTTTATATCAAATGTTTAATTTTTCACTATTTTTTATGTACTGTGCAAAATACTAAATGACTTGAATTGAAATACTAAATACTTGATTAAAAGGATTATGCGTTTGTACTAATCACAAGTACTAATAATAGTAAACATTTGGATGGAAATACTAAACACATGAATTAGAACTACTAAACATATTATCATGACTCATTGTCATATTAGAGGGACCTGACACAATGTTTGGATAATGTGTCACAGTCATTGAAAAAAAAAACTATAATTATGAGCAATGGTACTTTCCTTTTTACTAATAAGAGTTAAATGCAGTTAATCCTCGACTTATAAGGTGAGTTTAGATATGTCTTATGACCTTTAAATTTTTGCAAAGTGTCTCCCGACCTTATCGGGAGTAAGCAACATGCCCCCTCAATTAAATTCCGTCTAAAAAATACGTGAAAAAGGAAAAAGAAAAAGAAGGAACAGGAGAACAGGGGAGCGTATCCATCTTCTAGGTCATATCTCCCTGACCGCCGGTGCAGGCCAGTCCCCACGAGCAGCTGCGGCGATTCTCCCCGTGCGACCAGATTACAGTGCAGAGACCAAACCCCTGCCCTCGCGATTCCATTGCCAGTGATTGGCCTCGATCGTGATGACCCCTCCTCGACCAGACTCCGATATACACCAACCAGCCCTACAAGCCCATCTCCCCAAGAAGCCACGGTGACCATCTCCATGCGTGACCAGACTCCGGTTCAGGTGGGTGCCCCATTTCTCCGTTGAATTTGTTCCCTTTTCCCACTTCGTTCTGCAATTCGATGTAATTGTTACGCAATTCAATGTCGAATTGTGGTTATAATTGTCCTGCTTGGTTGGGTGGGTGTTGATTTTGCTTATTAATTCCCCAATGATGGGCATTGGGACTGCGTTCTTACATTGGTGAATTGAAGTTCAAATTGGTCAATTGGAGATTCTGCAGTGGAAATTGGGACTGCCTTGTCGTATTTCAATGCTGTCTCTGTCTTGAGCTACCTTGTACACGCTGAATGATGCAACAAACTACCTTGGACAAGCTGAATAATGCAACAGTTGGAAAAACAACATGATTTGGTTCTTGCTTGTATTTGTGCAGGGGAGGAAGTTATATACAATTGGAGCAAAACTTCTGTGGAACGTTACATTTATCAATCGGCAATAGTTGCAGCCTCAGAGGATCTGATTTTGTTCTGATTTTGTTACTGAGGTTGAGTCGTTCATTTTATACAAAGTAACAGATATGGAGCTTCCATATGTAATTTATCCGAAACTTTAACAGATCATGACATTATGCAAATTCCATCCATAATAGACAATCTTTTAGACTTTAGTTCTCTCTCTCTCTTTTCGTGATGACAAATTGATAGAGAAAAGGCTTACAAGATAGTGCTGAATGTTCTTGGAAATTTTTGTGATTGCAATACA
Source organism: Punica granatum (assembly GCF_007655135.1). Classification (NCBI taxonomy): domain Eukaryota; kingdom Viridiplantae; phylum Streptophyta; class Magnoliopsida; order Myrtales; family Lythraceae; genus Punica; species Punica granatum. Next base: position 12,643,939 of record NC_045134.1, on the reverse strand, counting down.
TTGAATACATGTTTTATGGCCTTTTTGTTGTTGGATGGATGATGCACTTTTTCTCTGCCGGGAAGATTGAATAGTGTAAATGATGGATTCAGGTGTAAATGGTCATGGGAGACATGACTGATTTATCTTGTACATCTGAACTCATTTTGAATGGTTTAAATGGTGATAATAGTTTCGATTATATTGATGGAGCATTCATTGCGTTGATAAGCAAATAGTTCTAGAGCATTCATCATGACTGGCCAAACAAGATTTAGGCTCAAATTCCATTTATATCAAATGTCAAAGTAGATGTTGCATCCCAAAAGGCATATTTCATTAAGTGGATAGAGTTTACATTGTTGACCAAAAAAAATAAATAAAGGTTACATCACGGCAATAGCATCTTTTTTGCGTCCTAAGACTCGAGAATAAACTGATAAGTTGTTTAGCTCCTCCCCTGAAACTGATAACAAAGCCTCAGGTGCAACATTCTAGTTCCTGTAATCTGAACTATATCAGTATCGGGTAGCACGAAACTCCATTGGTCCACACGATAGTAGCTTCACAAATAGTGTCAGTGTTCCCTGTGGACATCCTCTTCTTATAGGTATGATTTTCGTTTCATCCAAGAATTTTCAACAACTTCGTCAGCCTCAGCAGGGTCCTGAGGATTCACACACAGAAGAGCACATACGACTAAAGATCCCATCACCAGTGACCGCAGCAACTCAAGAAATCCAAAAGGATAACAAAGCGAAAATTACCTGGAATTTTGTTAAAAGCTTCATTCAAGCAGGGCCATGACTGAGAATTATCTGCTTGTGCTCATCTCCATGAATCACCAAAATCTCAGAACAAATTAGCATTATTACATGTCAATCCTATTATCCTATTGCCCGGTTTAAAAGCAGTCATTTCAACTGTCCTAAGAGAGCTCAAAATGAACCAAAATCAAAACAAAATGCACAAAGGAACAACCAAAAGCTAAAAGACTAAACAAAATGCACAAATACAAGCAAGAACCAAATATAAGTATTATAAACAACCAACATCATGTTGTTTTTCCAACTGTTGCATTATTCAGCTTGTCCAAGGTAGTTTGTTGCATCATTCAGCTTGTACAAGGTAGCTCAAGACATAGACAGCACTGAAATACGACAAGGCAGTCCCAATTTCCACTGCAGAATCTCCAATTGACCAATTTAAACTTCAATTCACCAATGTAAGAACGCAGTCCCAATGCCCATCATTGGGGAATTAATAAGCAAAATCAACACCCACCCAACCAAACAGGACAATTATAACCACAATTTGGCATTGAATTGCGTAATAATTGCATCAAATTGCAGAACGAAGTGGGAAAAGGGGACAAATACAACAGAGAAATGGGGCACCCACCTGAACCGGAGTCTAGTCGGGCAGGGAGATGGTCACCGTGGCTACTTGGGAAGATGGGCTTGCAAGGCTGTTGGTGTATATTGGAGTCTGGTCGAGGAGGGGTCATCACAGTCGAGGCCAATCGCTGGCAATGGAGTCGCGAGGGCAGGGGTTTGGTCTCTGCACCGTAATCTGGTCGCACAGGGAGAATCGCCGCAGCTGCTCAGGGAGATAGGGTTGTGGGGACTGGCCTGCACCGGAGGTCAGGGAGATATGGTCGCCTAGAAGATGGATACGTTCCACTGTTCTCCTATTCCTTCTTTTTTTTTTCTGTTTTTTTTTTTGCAGGTATTTCTTAGACGGAATTTTGGCCGGAATTTAATTGAGGGGCATGTTGCCTACTTCCGGTAAGGTCGGGAAGCACTCTGCAAAAATTTAAAGGTCGGGGGGCATTCCGAGGGTTAACTGCATTTAACTCTACTAATAAAATGCCACAAGTATGAATTAGAATAGTACATTACGTCAATCTAGTATTTTTATTTCTTAACGTCACGATAAGTATTTAGTATTCATATATATACACACATGAAGCACTAAATCCTTGACCAGAAATTAAAAGAATTATACGTTTGTACTAATCACAAGTACTAATAATACTAAAAATTTAGATGGAACTACTAAACACATGAATTGAAAGAATTAAACATATTATCATGAATAGTGTTATGTTAGATAGACCTGTCATGTGACACGATGTTTGGATAATGTGTCCAATCTGCCACAATGTTTGAAAAAAAATACTAAAAGTAAGAACCATAATACTATAATTATGAGCAATGGTACTTTACTTTTTACTAATAAAATGCTACAAGTATGAATTAGAATAGTACATTACGTCAATCTAGTATTTTTATTTCTTAACATCACGATAAGTATTTAGTATTCATATATACACACACATATATTTGGGTGACATACGGGGCGAAACCAGAATGCATTAGAAAGAAAACGTCAAAAGCGGGGCATGGTGAGTGGACCCCTGTGAATCCCCAAATAACAAGAGATCAAGCCGGCAAAGCGCTAGTTAAGTATATGAACTTTGATTAAGAGCGTAAGCGTATGATTCACTAATCAAAATGCCTATATATTTCACTCATGATAAACGTGTTCTACTACTACCATGCAATCCTGATGAAACAAAGTTCGAACATCCCTAACTAGAGGTTCATTACAACCCACCTGCTCTTGGGAAGAGCGGACATCCTCATTGACCGCAAAAGTTTTCCCGAGTGCTTCACCAAAACATAGCCTTCAAGATGGATAGATTAAATTGTACTTACATAAAATTTTCCCGAGAGTAATCTAGAGGCACTACATGTAAGGGAAAGAGAGATTTTTTTTTTTATTTTTATTTTTCTTTTGGTGGATGTATATTTTTTTATTTATCATCTTGTTTCAGCGTAATGGACATGAAGACAAAATTGGGGGTAAAAGTACTTGAGAGATATTTGTGGGATTTTTTTTTTCAAGGAATTGACCCCATATTTTTACCTCTTTCCCATGTATGAGAGACAATGCAAAAATAAAGCGGGTCAATTGACCTCGTCTACTACACTTTGGACTAATTTTTTCTTCGGTGCAAAATGCACTTGCTTTTGTTAATGGAAAAACTTCTCAGAGGCGTATATATGTGTGTGTGTCCATAGCAGAGAAAGGAAAAACTTGGTCTGTCTAGTCTCATATGATTGAAAAGTGTAAGAAAAGGAACTTTTTCATAACACAAAGCTTCATAACAAGATGTCCTTACCATACTTTAAGAGATTTGACCATTCACTATGCCAGAGCAGAATAATCCAGCCAAGAACAATGCAGAGCAATATCAAAGTTAGGTATGCAATAACCAAATCTGGAATGTCTACCCATAACCAACGCTCAAGTTAACACAATATAATCTTAGTAAAGATTCCATTTAAAAGGATATCATGCCAGAACCATGACAAAGAAAGACAAGTAATCCTTCATTTTAGCAAGCAAATCTTTCCATAAAATATCACAGGAAAATAATAGAGGTAAAATATCCAGAATCCACACCTACAAGACTCCATAATTTCTTTCATGCAATTTCACCAACACTTCAAACCAAACAAAACAATAGCATCTGTGACTTTACCTTCATAGATAGGACTTCCTAAAATTGATCATTCAATTCAACCTCACCATCTACTCAACCCTGCTATTTACTGATTTGCTCTAATTTTCTCTCTTTGAAAAATAGATAGGAGAGAGAACGCGCCATGATAAGGAGAGGCACGCAAACCTGATGAGAAGGCAATCGACCGAACGCAGGATTCCAGCGACATTAATGATGATCGGACTTCGTATACAGAAAGAGATAGAGAGAGAAGAGAGAAGGGGGGACAGAGAGAGAGAGTAATAGACGCCGGCGAGAGCCGAAGGTCGTCACCGTCTGCAACTGATTTCGGGGGATGAGGTCGTCGCCGGCTGCAACCAACCCCCATCCGAGGTCACCAGTGACTTCCCAAGCCGCCGTCGACCAAGGACGTAGGAGGGGTGGGGCCAGCATCGACCACACCCTCTCTCTCCCTTTCTCGACTGCGAGATCTGTTTTTTCAATTTTTTAAATTTTATTCTGTAAATTCGAAAATGTAACCGGGTATAGCCTGTCACCAGAAAAAAGATAAAAGATAAAACCGTGTCATAGTGTCAAGATGACACGATGTCATCTTAGAAAGATCAATAATTGATTGATTGATTTGGGCTTCAACAAAAAAATAATAATAAATAAATTTTAAATTTTAAATTGGTGCCACCGGTCTTCTTCTTCTTTTTTTTCCCCTTACAAATTTCCTTGGGTAATAGAGTCCACCAGTAGCATTAGTTGCATGATAAATTCACGCCTTCCTATCTATTTCATGTCCGACTAGGTCTCCGCTGAGTCTTCCCTTTGCCCCAGTCCAAGTCTTTGCCAAAACCATCACGATCAATCCCTTTGTGTCTCATGCTCATTCATCTCAATTCGGGTTCTCTAAGGTGGAATTATTGAACCTATGGAGCATGAGTTTTGTTTATTCGTGAATGTATCGCATCTGAACTAATAGAAAGACAATTTCACAATCTCGAAAATTCTACGATTCCATAACAATAGCGGTCTTTCTAAGATGGCATTGTGTAATCTTGACATGGTTTTATCTTTTTCACGGTGACAGGCTATAACAGGCTCACCCGGTTATATTTTCGAATTCACCTGATTATTCTTTTTCCTCCTTGATTTTAAAACACTAATTTGAAAATTAAATAAATAAAGGAAGACAATCTGCCTACACAGCCGGTCTCCCTTGTCCAACGTTTGATCTCCTTAAAGGAGATCCAACGAATCTAGCCGGTGTAATCATGACATAGTGGTTATGTTAGAATTTTTCATATACTATATATACAAGCTGAAGTACAGAGTCATGGCAGCTCTATTCGAGAACCTTCAACTCTCTAAATTTCTCGATTTTTTTATTATTTTAATTTTAAAAATTTATGACACTCAATTATTATCTTGAAAAATTTGAGTAATTTTTAATATCAAGAGAAACTATATATGAACTTATGTTCAATGAAAAATAAAAAGGAGGAGATAATATTTTTTTTTCACAAAAAGAGAACTGACATCTTTGCATCACAAAAATTAATATATAAGTTATTAAAGGTGATTTTTAATCAAAAATTATCAAAATATTTAAATTAAGGGCCCGTTTGGCTTTTAAAATTTTTTTTAACTCTACTTAACTAATCTTCAATTCAACAATACAATTATTACTTTTCCCTTTTTCTTTAATTTTTTTAACCATTTAATTCAATTTTTAATACTAAATTCTCTCAACTATTTATTACTTTTTCCACAATTCAACAATACAATTATTGCTTTCTCTCAACTATTCATTACTTTTTCCACAATTCAACGACACAATCATTACTTTCTCTCAACTATTAATTACTTTTCATATTTTTTCTCATAATTCAACAACACAATCATTATAAATCAATTAAAACCAAAACTCAATTCTACTTAACTCTAAAACTAAACACAACCTAAGTAATTTAAATGAGAACGTCACAAAATACAATTAGAAAATGTAAATTAAAAAAATTAAGAAATTAGATGTCACGTAATATACAATTGAATAAATATGTAATGAACATTAAATAAGAGTATCTATATATAATACTAAAAGTCGGGACGATGCATCAGGAAGCACCAAGTTGGACGGAGAGGGCTTCTCCTCACATGACTCTTCATGTGACCACCAATAGCAATGTCATAAGTGGCGCAATATTGCGATGACACCTCGCTTCCGTAATTGAAATAACCTGCAATGGAAGACCAAAAGACTAACTTATAATGAATCTATTTATTTGCTGCATTGAATCTTCCATAAACCATTTCCATGAAAAGGCTATGAAATAATGTGGAGAAATGTTGTTTAGCCTTAAAGGAATTTACCAATTTGTAGGAAACTATTGGGGAACTTCACATAAGAGTTTGCAAGATTTTCGATCTAAACTAAGTAAAAATTTCCTACATCTCATCAAGTACTTCTCCGGTGTGTACCGTGGTATTCAAAAGTTCAGTATACCCTGTCTAATCCAATTCGAGCAAGGTCAACCCAATAAGGGGTAAAACTCTTCCAATCAAAGATTTTCTCCACTCACAAAATCATCGAATACTTTCAATTCGAAGTAATTTACTAAATTTTTTCTGGTTCAAAGCCTTTTTGGTTTGAATCCATACATACATTTGGGACTATTATGATAGTCTAAAACATGCTTTGATGAATCATATGGATAAAACACTTCGAGGATGCCAACAGTTAGATGAATGCAAAATCTTTCTTCTCATTTTACCTAGGACACTTGAAATTGGAATCCCTTGCTTATAGTATTTTGCTCAAGATGCTTCTCAGATGCTAGAGTCACTTGCTTCTCATTTAATTCAGGTTTTTTAAAACAAAGATTTGTCGAGTTGAGAGTAGAAGCCAATCTCTAGATCGAAGTCGCATCGTAATTTAACTTCATAGTGGGAGAAATTCTCCACGATTATGTTGCATTGATGTTTAAATCTTCAAATTAAAGTTGGATCGTATGTAAAAAGAGCTGCTTCTTAATATACCACAAGCTCTTTAGATAAACTTATAATAAATTAAGATAATAAAAAGATTTCTCCTTCACTCTTAATATTTCTTACATAAATCAGCATATACACATATCATTTACAAGTATTCCTCCATTCACGATGTCAGCACCCCATTTTGGTCCACCGGCTCCAGATGGGCAAAATCGTCATTTTGTCATTCGTACGAGGAAAGTATTTTTCAGCCAATTGCTCGAGTATTCACGACTTCTGGAAATAGGGCATTTTCTCAATTTAACTCCAATTTACAATTTTTCAGAAATAATGCTCTACGAGTCGTTTTTGGATTTCACGATCATCAACGTCAATTTTAAAAATCCGAGACAAAAACTCGAGATTGAAGAACATTTTATCATACAATATTGATCGGCAAATTTTTCTAAACACGATGGTTGTCTCGAATTATTTTTCCGATATCCGATTAAGAAGACGGAATTTTTAATTTCTACACGCGTTAATTTAAAAAAAAAATCAAAACGGTCTGAAGTTGGTCAAGACTTCTGACCGTTACTACTTTTCCCTTTCCCTGTTCTTCTTCTTCTTTTATTTGCTTTTTCTTTTCCTTTTCTTTTTCTTCTTCTTCTTCTGCTGCTCTTCTTCCCTGCTGCACGATCCGGACCCGAGCCTGCAAAACCGAACCTCTGCACACGCCACCTCGGCACCGTCCTCTTTTTTCTCTACACACACCAATAGTTCCCGTGCACACCAACTCTCTCTCTCTTTCTCTCTCTCTCGGTTTTGAAGAAAACCGCGGCTCGATCCGGAGTTCGGGGATGAACTCTCCCACAGCTCAGACACTCTCACGACAACTCTCCCGGAGCTCGCTCATTCTCCAAAAAAAAAAAAAAACCTCAGCTGGAAGGCTCAGGAAGAGGAAGAAGGAAAAAAAAAAATCGAGCTCACCCGAGATTCCCCCACAGCTCGACTCCCCCCCACGACATTCTCTCTCAGACTCCACACACTCACTCTCGGAACTCACTTTCTCTCGGACTTCGCTCTCCCTCACTTCACTCTCCCTCAGTTCACCCTCTCGCCCCTCGAACTCACAAACGAACGTGCCCCTCAGCTCCTCCCCAACTCCTTCCGCACGGGGTACAGCGTCACGGGCTCGACTCCACGACGACCCCCAGTCGGTTCCAGGCGCTGGCGAGTCCTTGGAAGTCGGAAGCCACCGCGTCGAGCCATCACGGCCGCTCCGAACCGCCTCCCTTCTTCTTCTCTGTTTCGTTTTTTTGGCTAACCGGGTCAGTTCCTCCTCTCCGGGTCAGCACAGGTAGCAGTCCAGCCCGCTTTCAGCAGCGGCCCAGCCCAGTCCTCCGATGGCCCAGTCCAGCAGCGGCCCATTTGGCCCAGCGACTCGCCCAGTTCGGCCCAATAGCCAGTCCGGCCCAGCCCGGCCCAATCCGGCCCCTCCAGCAGCCCAACCCATCCGGCAATTTTCTTTATTTACAGAACTGCCCCCATTCTTCTCGAACTAGGTAAATTCCCAACTTAGTGGCATGTTTAAAGCTTCCTTTTTGAAGATTAATGTTTGCTTGGATGGATATGATGTGAAATGAGCATTCGTGGGTTGTGTGGGTGATCGAATGTATCCCGAACTCAATTTTTTTTACTTTCCGTTTTGTTTCACTTCAGTCCTAAGGACGCCTTTTCATTTTTTTTAATCAGCCCTTAACTTTCCGACGCGCTTCAGTCTAGTCCCGGTCTTTTTTAGCATTATCCAATCAGTCCTCGAATTTTTCGAAAATTTTCAATCTTGCCAAGAAACTTTTCAAGTTGTCTCAGTTTAGTCCCGGGGCTATTTTCCGCCCTTTTCAGATCTGCCCCGAATTTTAAAATTATTTTCAGTCAAGTCGCAGCCATTTTTACCATTTTCCAATCAGTCCTTGAATTCTTCAGAACTTTTCAATCATCCCAAGGAACTTTTTAAGTTGTTTCAGTTTAGTCCCGGGGCTATTTTTCGCCCTTTTCAGATCTGACCAGAATTTTAAAATTCGTTTCAGTCAAGTCCCGGCCATTTTTAGCATTTTTCAATCAGTCCCTGAGTTTTTCAGAATTTCTAAACCAGTTCCGGGAACGTTTTACTTTGTTTCAGTTCAGTCGCTGGGGCATTTTTCACTTTTCAGATCAGCCCCGAACTTTCAAATTCGTTTCAAAAAGTCCTGGGACATTTTCAGTAATTTTTACACAGTCCTGAATTTTTTCGGAATTTTCAAATCAGTCCCCTGAACTTTACCCAATTTTTCAAATCAGTCCCTGTTCTTTTAAAATTGTTCAATTCAGTCCCTAAACATTTTTCTAAAGATGGCCAACCCTTTCCTACTTAGATTCCCGACCGACAACGTATATGCCCCGTTTAAATATTTTTTTTTAGTAATCGTATATATACAACATGATAATATGTGCTCTTTGTTTGATTTTTCGCTTCCATGAGTCGGTGCCGTTTTATCGATTCCGTTAATATTACGTTTGTGTATGTTTGTATGTGTTTATCGCGATCATGGCGGCACCGATTGTGTAAAATATGTATGTTTGTCATGCTTGTTGTGATAATGTGCTCTTGATCCGTGTTTAAACACTTTGTTTTCTCGTTTTAATCGAAACCTCACACGAATCAGTTTAATCATGCAAACTCGGCTTAAAATCTAATCTTTAATTTCAAGACGGTCGGGAATTATGATTCACATCGGACGGTCCATCAATGATTGCCTCGGCGGTCTGAAACCCGCAGATTTAGAGCATTTGGCAAAACATTAATTAATTTAATCAATAATTCCACTAACGAGGTAAGAGGTAATTGGGACGTTCATGCGATTAATTAACTCACTTGGCCCTAATAATTTTGCACGAATTGGTAATAAACCGGTAACACGCGTCGATAGGTTGCAAACATGCGTTGGTGCCCTTCTCAAAACTTGCAAATTTTATAAAACTCAAGACACGTGGCTCGATGTGACATGGACTTCTAGGAAGGACTTGCGCGCCTTGACTCGAGGCCTCACCTGATTTTAGGAAACTCAGGTCGTGGCGTGGAAGTTTTTTTTAGATCACTTCCGGATAAACTAATCCGTCCTTTGGTTATTTTAGGTTTCTTACACAACCTTGGAAGGTCCAAGGGATTGGTAAGCGCCGGTCACAGGCCGAGGTGGCCCGCACCGCGTAGTCTCCATTTTCTAAAAACAATTTTCACCTCAAGGGCAAAATCGTCTATTTGCAGCTTAGCGACACCCCTAGGGTTAGAATAAGAGAAACACTACGGTATCATGATAGGGATGGGCTACCTGTCTAGGCGCAGGTTCATCTGCATAGCCCGCTCTATCCGACCGATGAGTTCTTGTTATTCTAGCATAGTCTCGGGTAGTTAGTTCGGGTGGATTAGCTCAAAATACAAATACCGGACTAATTGTATACTAGGTTAAGACAAAAATGGGCAATAGTGGATTAGGCACTAGGTTCTAGGGTTTACGGGCGGAATCCATGCTTTATAATAACTTGTAACAGCCATAGTGTCACGATACAGAACAATCCTAAAAGCAACCCACAAACACAAAGACTTGATTACGGACATAACGTCTGCTAAGTCCTCGAAAGTAATGCCAAATGCAAAATACCCTCGTAGGGCGATCCTTGATCGATTTAAATCCATCACCCATTTGTCTGTTTAGGGTAGGACTTGCATGCCAAGATACCCCGGTTAATAATTGGTTAATTCATGTAAATTCGGCAATAACAAACCCTCTTGTCTGCTTATCTATACTCGTTTTGTTATATTTTCGCACTTGTTTGTTATGCGGGTCGAGCCCGAATTCTTATGATACGATTCATACGGGGTCCAACGCCCCAATCGTAGATCATAGGGTCCAATTCCCCAAACACTGAGCGCGCATTTTAATTTCAATTTCAGTCTTTTCAAACCACACGGTGAGCACGAGTGGAATAATGACCGAAGGCGAACCGACCGGGATTCAGTTGTTGTAATTTGTATTTTATTTATTTAAGAGAACAATGTAAGGGTTTGTGTTATACGTTTATTAATGTAAGAATCTCGGTCGGAGAGTGGACGGTCCGAGTGTTTTTTCGAATTTACGGTGTTAAAACGAGCGAGTCGAGTGCAACCTAAATCATGCGGAAAATAAATAAAATGGCAAGCCTAGCAAGCTAGAGTACCGATAGAGTGTGCGAGATATAGGCTTGCACGTAACAGAACCCCTGAATTCGGAACTTTGGGTTCTGCAAGACCATATGCCTTAGCAATTAGGTGTACCCCGTATCCTTAGACTCGAGTAACTTGCCGGCCCTCGACCTTCGGGTGGTAAAATGGCAAGTGGCGACTCATTCTCATGTGCGTCCGTCGCGCGTCCCCGGGAAGGTGGAAACTCCCAAGCTGCGTTGCATAGGCTCGCGCACGCGTGCCCCGCCGAGATAAAATTCGAATGCGCACACACGATATTGATCGATTATGCTTCATATTTGCATATATTTATAATAGTAAAATAAGAAAATAGTTGGACCCAATAATATGCGCGGGCCCGTTATCTAGTTAGTTGTAAAATCCACACTAAGCCGTTTAAAATCAATCTAAATTATAAAGTATTAGTAAGAGTAAATAGGCAATTTAGTCCCTAACTTACGAGTGTTACATCAATTGGGTCCTAATAGATTTTTTGCATCAATTTGGTCCTTGAGTTTGTCAATTTGCATCAGATCCATCATCCTTGCATCAGTTAGGTCCCTCGGTGAAGAAAATTGCATCAATAAAGTCCTCGAGGGTAGGTGTTAGATCGAATAGGTCCCCAGTTACATCAATTGAGTTTCCGCACGTTGTAGTCGATGCGCTGGGCAAATGGTGTGTAACAACCATCAAGTAGTCTGGGATTTAACACCCCTCATGAAGAAAGACTTATTTGATGTAATGTTGGACCAAACTGATGTAACAATGACACCTCATTTAACGGCGTCATCACCTACTGTTAACAAAATGCCATGAAAGACCTCAATCATGTGACAAATGACCAATTTGATGCAACCAAAGGACATACATGATGCAATTTTCTTCACTGAGGTACGTAACTAATGTAAGAATGACCTCATTGATGCATTTTCTTCATTGAGGGACCTAACTGATGTAAGAAGGACGAACTTGATGCAAATTGACAAACTCAAAGACCAAATTGATGGAAAAATTCTATTAGGACCCAAATGACTTAACAATCGTAAGTCAGGAACCAAATTACCTATTTACTCTATTAATAATTATTGTCCAAAATTAGAAATTAACTATCAGAAATTCTTATTGTTCACAACAAATAAATTCATCTTTATAAATTGTTAACTTATTATATATAAATAAACTCGTCCAACACACGAGATTGAAATCTAGTTTAAGATAATAGTAGTAAAACGAACTTTGAAATGAGCCACTTGGCTAATCTATATCCATGCCCCCAATTTAATTAATTTAAAACGTGTTTGAATTTATTCATAAGGGGCACTTACTAATCTATACTATATATAAAAGTACGAGGGTAATTTTCTTCAAAGGAGTTTCTCTAATTTCTCTAGCCTGCCACACGAAGACGTGAACTTTTGCGGTTGCTTAATCCGGATATATTAGTAGTCATTACTCATCCTCCAAACAGGTAGATACGGAGGCCGTGGAGTTGACATCAACTATATTGTTATTCTTATTCTAAGGTAATATAGAAACTCTTTTTTTTTTTTCGGTTACAAGAAAAGCACAAGAGTCTAGTAACAAACTCTTATTTATTTAGTTAGAGATTTTATGGTGATTAGCTGAAAAAACAACTATGATGTAATTGTTTTCTTTTTCAACCGTCATATCTCAATAGGTTAAATTTAAACTGTACACGTGTCTATACTTTTATTACATGAAGATTATCCTTTCATACTACTATTTTTTATATGTTCGGCCACACATCTTTGCGACGACGGTAGGTCGCACCCAAGAATAAATCGATCTCGGTTCGTATCTCTTCATGACCAAATTAAATCGGCATGTTAAATTCAACAAAAAATTTAGGAAAAAAAGATTATGGTTTTCAAAATTGAAAAAAAAAAACAATACATATCAATTAAAAAAAAAGTAAAACAAAAACAAACCCAATTCAATACTATCGTGCAGATCATCATCATCAACATTTAGAAAGAAGCCAGCAAATCATCATCATCATCATCATCATTATCATCAAAACTTCATGACTCGATCTTATTCTCCTTTCAATTTCAATTTTCACGGCTCGACCTTATTTTCCATTCAATTTCAATTTCCTTTGATGATTACATGTATGTACGTGTATATATACATATGCGTGTGTGTGCGTGTATGTAGAATATGTGTATATAGAGATAGAGAGAGTAAATGAAACAGTGAGAGAAAGGGAGAAGCCCATGTTCAATTCTGTCTTTATAAATGGAGAGAGTCGGAGAGTGAATGTATTCGTCCATGGACTCCGGTAAGACGAAGTTCAATTCTGCCTCGTGGAGCAGCCTGCCCTGACCCAGATGGACCCCGCTCCTCTCCTCTTCTCCGTCATTGCAATCCGGTCTCTGGCCATCCATGGCTCGCCGGTGATTCACCCCAAGATCATTAACCCGATGAAGGATGTCGATAAAAAATAGTTTTGCGGGTAATTTATCCAGGATTCTTGTTCAATTGGGAGTGTACAAACAAAATATGATTTTTAATTTTTACATAGTATTATGTCATTATTTTTTCAAAGTAATTAAGTTATTTTTTATTTGAATGAATCACTATATTTCGATTCAATTTAACATAAAAGCGGATTTGGCTCATTCACGGGCGAGGCCGAGTGTGGACAAGAAAATTCGTGGTCGAAAATATCGATTGTCAAACTATGAGGGGTGAATCTTAAGGTAAAAAAAAATTATATATGTGTACGATCAAGATCTTATATAAGGGAATCTAATTATTAGAAATAAAACAATTGTGGTGGTTACTTTTACTATCAATCGTAATAGCATTACCCTTATTTATTAGGGCTTACCTTTAATCTTAGACTTACCTTCTCAAATTACTCTTACTCCATATTATCCGATTAATAAGGACCAATTCCCCATTAAACTACGGTTAGAAGAAGCAATTATAAAAAACTAATTGGCAACTACTCCCTGCAGGCATCCCTGCTTTACCCCATTTATTCCTTCTTCCCTTTTCTTGGGTGACCTATTCCAAAGTGTCTTCACTATTAGACTATTAACTCCTATAATTTTCACTACTTTAGTACTCTTATAGATGCTGAAGCCTTTCTTCTCGCTTTTTATTTCCAAACTCGCTAGACTTTACAGTGAACCTTAAAGTTCATTCTCCATATAGTTTTTCGTGAACTATATATGTTACATATATTTTGATTAGTGAATAAGACTAAATGGATGCTTGTAATTGCCAATTTTTTTTATTAATAACTACCAATTGGGTTTTTTTTTTCCCCAATCATCCTTTTTGCTTCTTCATGCATTTTGAATTATTGTATTATTCACGCATTCAAATAATTTATGAGATTCTAAATCTCAACCCAACGCATTATTATATACTGCATTTTAACTTGACAATCAAACATCTAAGTCAACTGATATTATTCGAACTTGAAGTTCACGCCGAGCCGTTACCAACATCAATTTTATCTGCGTTAGAGACCGTCAACCTCCAAATGCATAGCTGTTCTTTTGTCATGGTGTTTTGCAAAGAGTCGAAGACTTTAGGGCTTGTTTGGTTTATATTTAAAAAAATTTAATTCTACCCCACTTATCTTTAATTTAACAACACAATTATTATTTTTTCTTTTTTCTTCAATTTTTTTAATCATTCAATTCAATTTTTAATACTAAATTCTTTCAACTATTCGTTACTTTTTCCACAATTCATTCAACAATACAATCATTACTTTCTCTCAATTATTAATTACTTTTTTCCACAATTCAATAATACAATCATATAATTACTTTTTTCACAATTTAACAACACAATCATTACTTTTTCTCAATTATTAATTACTTTTTCACATTTTTTTCATAATTCAACAATATAATCATTACAAATTAATTAAAATTAAAATTCAATTCTGCTCAATTTTAAAACCAAATGCATCCTTAGACTTTCATTAAACAAGGGGCCCACCCGAAATAAAGGGCTTGTTCGTTTACCTCCAAATGCAAAGCTGTTCTTTTGTCCTGGTGTTTTGCAAAGAGAGGAAGAGACTTTCATTAAACGAGGGGCCCACCCGAAATAAAGGAACTTGTACTACGACGGTTTTGGAATTTTCTGGGGTGACCGGCTCTACAAGCCGTCGTAGTCGGTCACCAGTTTCCTTTTTTATTTTTTCTTTGGTAAAATAAACTTCCTTTTCATCCACCGAAAAAAAAACCCACTTCCTTTTCTTCTTTTGCGATTTCGCTACATAATACTTTATTCCATTTTTTGGTTACAATGAAAATTTATGGGGCTGACAATATAAATAAAAATATTAATAACTTAAAGGGAATACGGATAGTCCAATCACGAGTATCGAGCCTGTAATCTTTTGATTAGCAGACTAGAGAATATGTGCCAGTGCACTATTCCACCCATTTTAATCAAAATAGAATCACCATTCCATGCATTCTCAACAAAAAAATTGATACTTTACCATCATATTGATCATATTGACTTAATAGAAATAATTTTTTTGGCTCCCAAACTTTAGTTGATTTATTAAATTTGCCATGATTCATTTTTTTATTCAATATTGTCTTCAACGTAACATAGTTCATGTTTAATCTTTTTGTTTAAATTAGTGTCAAATAAATTGACATGTAAATTTTTGCAAAGGAAAAATAATTTTTCAAAATTAAGAAATGAAGGAAAAAGAACGCTTCCAGGTACTCCTTTTGAGATCGCCGGCGATCACTAAGGTCTTCAGTTATTCTTGATGGGGGTATTCGCATTTGGTGAGATCCACCAGTAACATTGATATCTTAATTTAGGATCTCTAAAATCTTAGTATTGCATATGAAGGCCTTCTTGGCAACTTCACCACCACCCAAGTTATAAATCATCAAAGTAGTCACCTACTTCGTTCATATGTTGGCGGCAGTTGGCTCAGAACAACATTGCATATATAAATTGCTACCATGCAATTTTTCTAAAATATTACAATGATTTTTAAAAATATATATAACAAATAAAAAAGGAAATGGCAACGAGGATTAAGAGAAGGGCAAATTCTTGGGTCCAGCAACTGAATATTCAGTCGTACAAAATGTTTTCGTACTTGGATAATAACGTTTCATACAACGAAAATAACGTTTTATACAGAAGCAATAGCCAACTGCATGTACGAATCAGTCGACTGATGTTTTGTACGAAACTTTATTCTCTTTATACAAAACGTTATTTTTCAAGTACGAAAACATTTCGTATCGCTGAATATTCAGTCGCTAGATCCAATAATTTCCTTAAGAGAAGAGATGGTACTACCACTACCATGGCAATATCCAGGTCATTAACTGACATTGATCTGTGGGACGTGTAAGTGCCGAGGGGTAGGGGCTAGGAGCAGGGTTGAACGGTAAGATTAAAGTGCATAAATTGTGTAACATTGAACATTTATTAGTTGAGGACCAAAAGATATATACTCTTTTTTATTGAGTCAACAATGTCAATTTGGTAGTGTCATTAAGCTAAGACTCATTGAAGGAAAGTGTATTTTACCTTTATCATAAAAAGAAAAAAGTAGGAAATCGTAGAATTCTCCGAATAAACAAAACTCGTGCATTCATGGGTTCGATAATTCCACCTTAGAGAACACGAAATGAGGTGAATCAGCATGAGAGAACAAAGAGATTGATAGTGATGGTTTTGGCAAAGACTTGGACCTGGAGCAAAGGGAAGAGTCACCAGAGACCTAGTCAGCCATGAAACGGAGAGAAACGCGTGAACTTATTATGCAAGTAATGCTACTGGGGGATTCTATTACTCAAGGCAATTTATAGGGCAAAAAAAAAAAAAAGAATCCAGTGGCCACAATTTAAGATTTATTTATTATTATTATTATTTTTTGGGTTGAAGCCCAAATGAATCAATCAATTATCAATATATTATAAATAAAAGCTGAAACACGGAGGCATGGGAGCTCTATTTGAGAACTCTCAGCTCTCTAAATTTTCTTGATTAATTCTAGACTAACCTCAGCTCTCTTAATTTTTTTCGATCTTTATATTATTTTAATTTTTTAAATTTATGATGCTTAATTATTATCTTGAAAAATGTGAGTAATTTCTAATATCACGAGAAGATATAAATGGACTTCCCTTCAATGAAAAATAAAGAGGAAGAGATAATAATTTTTTTGTCACAAACAGAGGAGCCACATCTTTGCATCACAAAAATTAAAATATAAGTTATTGACAGTCATTTTTAATAAAAATTATCAAAATATTTAAATTAAGTAATTTAAATGAGAACGTCACAAAATACAATTGGGAAACATAAATTTAAAAAATTGAAAAATTAGAATTCGCATGATATACAATTAAGTAAAAATGTAATGAACATTAAATAAGAGAATTAGTTGTAAAATCAATACTAAGAGTGTGTTTGGATTGAGAGTTGAGTTGAGTTGGGTTTTAGTTTTAATTGGTTTATAATGATTGTATTGTTGATTTATGAGAAAAAGTGTGAAAAAGTAATAAATAATTGAGAGAAAATAATGATTAATTAATGATTGTGTTGTTGAATTGTGAAAAAATAATGAATAATTGAGAGAATTTAATATTAAAAATTGAATTGAATGGTTAAAAATATTTAAAAAATAAAAAAAGTAATGATTGTGATGTTGAATTGAAAATAAGTGGAGTTGAGTTGAGTTGAGTTAAACTTTATTGCGAAAACAAACACACCTAAATCGTTTAAAATCAGTCTAACGTATTAGTAAGAGTAAATAGACAATTTGGTTCTTAACTTACGAGTGTTACGTCAATTAGATCCCTAACATATTTTTTGCATCAATTTGATCCTTGAGTTTATCTATTTGCATTAAGTTCATCCTTCTTACATCAGTTAGGTCCCTTAGAGAAGAAAATATTGTAATTGCCAACTTTACACAAGCTTCATGTGATATCGTCCAATTTTATACTTTATTTTATAAATATTTTAATCGTAAAAAAATATTGTCTCGTTGTAGTCATGATTTCTTGATGTCAAATGTAACAGTTTGGGATAATGATCTTGACAGACTCGTGACGAGCTATTCTCTATTCTTTCTTATTTTTGAAAATTTTTTATTCTTAAAATATTGGACATTAACAAGTCAATCGAGAATTTAAACAGGAGACAGAAGTGGGTAAATTGTGTAACATTGAGGATAAAACTAATTCAAAAGTAAAAAGAATCTGATGAATGAAAAAAAAAAGCAGTTAAAAGTTAAGGACTAAAAGAAATTCTTTTTTTCCAATTTAGTCAATAATGTCGATTTGGTGGAGTGTCAACGTGTCATTAGATTAAGTGTGTAGCATGTGCTACCATGCTATACGCTCTTTAAATTTTTTTGGTTTTCACATTTTGACTGGTAAAAGAAAGGCGTGGTACTCAAGTTAAGTTTCCTAGTCTATTATATACAAATTCATGGCCCACTGTCTATATATTCATGTTGCATGGGGACATAGGCGTTCATGAAGATCTTCTGAGAAGAGAGACTGAGATAGAGCTTCTGCATGTAAATTGATAGAGCCCTTATAATCCATATCATTGTGAGAGAGAGAGCTCCCCGATGTTCATTTAGGTCAAATGAATTAATCCAAAGAAAAACTGAAAAAAGCGCATATAATCACGATCTAGGTCGGATTAGCTTTTGTCTCAAACGTTGCTTAATTTAAGAGTAATTTTACACAAACGAGAGTTGTTTCAAGCAATTCAGTGCTTGTTCCGCTTAAGCAAAGTCTCGAGTTCAAGTCCCTGTGAATGCAGAAAATTTATACTGTGAGAGCTTTATCCATTAGTGGATCAAGTCGACTCAACTGGATTATGGTTCAATTGGATTTCCAGATACTGTGATTCACATTAAAAAAAAGGTCATTTTACTGTTCACCCAAAAAAGAGTATTTCCTCAGAATGTTAATAGTATAAAATGAAGTTCTTTCTACACTTAAGAAAAAGTCTTTCTTTTTTTCGTTTTTTTCCGGTTTACCCAAAAAAAGTCTTTTTTTCTTTTTCTTTTTGGACCTTTTCTTTTTGGGTGGAATTTTCATTTTAGACTTTAGAGGCAAAGAAAAATTCCAGCATACAATTTGTGATTGTCGGACAATTTAGACAGAAAGAGAAAAATGGAAGGTAAAAGACTTACTGCAGCAAAATTTTTATCAAAAATAAGAAAGACGTGTTTTCCTTGGGATTTTGTGGTGATTCTGCTCATATGCATATACTAGGAACATATCCTGTGTTACCTTTATTCCTTTGTTCTTTCCCTGGTAGTATGTGTCGATATGCATTTATACATCAACATAATGGAAGAGAAGGTAACTTTCGTCTGCCAATCTATTGTCCCTCCTCTCTTAAACTTCAAGTAATAATGTAATTTTCAAGAAAGAAAAGCCGCAAAAAATTTGCCATTCCCTCCTCTATGTTTACATGAAATGGACTTTGCCAATGATCAGCTGGTATCCGAATCAATTTGTGTACACCTCATCTCATCTATGTCGCTCGCACGGTTTCCTGTTTTGCAGATTGAAAAAAACCTCATATCATTGTAATTATACATTACTAAGATCTGACCCCGAAACTGGTATGGGATGCTATTGCCATTGGACCAAATTAAATCAACTAGGGGACTCTTCCACAACGTCCATTAGGGTACGTATATCTTAAGTATTTCATTCCGCTCAAGCCCCTTAACAAGAAGGAGTGATGTATAGGACAGAGGGTGTAGCAATAGCGTATGCTTTCGCCTGTCTGCCAAGAGGTTATAAGTTCGATTCTCGTTGTGAGACTACCCGTACTCTTTTATTAGACATTTAGAATTTCTATTTCATTGAATTATCTTGAGTCTCCCTTGTGACCGAGAGAGGGAAAAAAAAGAGAGATTATATTTTGGGTATCATCCTTAATGAACTTCCTTATTGGGATGAAAGTCATCTCTTTCGTAAGCCTGAAAAGAGGGGAATCTATCCTTACTTTGATAGCTTGTCTGAATCATGCAGGCGGAGATTAAAATTCCATAATCCTCCGTACCCGCAATCCAAATAAGTTCTTAATGCTTGCAATTAAAGAGGACCGTAGCTTGGAGATCATTGAAGACTGACAAGCAGATTCTAAATGAATGGGATGTTGAATTTAGAAGGCACGTCGTGACTGTTTAAAATTATTTTATATTGATTAGTATGCATCTCAGGGAAGATATAGACAACATATATAAGACAATTACTGGCCGTAAAAGATAGACAACACCGAACATTAGCTCGAAGCATACTGCAATTACTTATTCCGAATGATATGTGTAGTCATTAGTCACTCCAAATGGAAATTCTACAGAAGTAGTAAACAGTAAAAATGTATTTCTATATATTCATTCATACACCATTAGATGCTTGAAGTTAAATATCATCCATTGAATATGTTGAAAGTTAAATTAAGTATATCACGTTTTATCATACAAATTAGTCTCTATCCAAAGTATTTTAATATCCATAACACGCAGAAGAAAAGGTTAGGTTCCCCGAGCAATGTTACAATGAGTATGGAGTCAAATGGCCAACCAAAATATAGTGTTAGTTCGAACTAATATAGTATTGGGATCTAACTGTAGTTAAGCAGCGCTAGTGCCTCCAGGCTGATGCCGTCTCAATTAAGTACTCTATTGCAAGGGAAGGCACATTTGGGTACCTAGATCCAGAGTACTTCCACTCGAGCCAGTTAACGGAAAAAAGTGATGTTTACAGTTTCGGGGTCGTCTTTGTTGAACTGCTCACCAGAATAAAGGCCATTTCTTTTGACAAGCCTGAAAGGCAGGGGAATCTGGCAGTGAAGGAGGACCGTTGCTTGGAGATCATCGACAAACAGATTACAAATGACGGGAATTTTGAGCACATCAGAGAAGTCGCAACTACTAGCTAGCCGGTTTTTGAAAGTAAGGGGGGAGGACAGGCAGTCCATGAAGGAAGTCGCGCTCGAATTAGAGGGGCTACTTAGAGCGACTGAACAGCACCCTTGGATACATCAAGTTTCAAGTAATTTCGAGGAAATTAGTGAATACTTGTGTGCGCACCCGAATTTCGTCTCGTCGGGGCACGCATGTGCGCGCCTAAATGCAACGCGGCTTGGGAGTATCCACCTTCCCGGGGATGCGTGACGGACGCACGTGAGAAAGAGTCGCCACTACCTATTTACGACCCGAAGGTCGAGGGCCGGTGAGTCGCCCGGGTCTAGGGGTATGGATACACCTAGTATGCTAAGGCAATGGTCTTGTACGAAACCGAAAATTCCGAATTCGGGAGTTCTATTACGTGTGAGCCTATATCCCACATGCCCTTTCGGTACTCTAGCTTGCTAGACTTGCCATTTTATTTATTTACCGCATGATTTAGAGTTGCATTTAACTCGCCCGTTTTGACATCGTAAATTCGAAGAAACACTCGTACCGTCCACTCTCCGACCGGGATTATTACATGAATAAATAAACAACATAAATCTTTACATTGTTCTCTCAAATAAATAAAAGACAAATTACAATGACTGAATCCCGATCGGTTCGCGTTCGGCCATTATTTCACTCATGCTCACCATATGGTTTTGGAAAAGACCGAAAATTAAATTAAATGCGCACTTGGTGTATGGGGTATTGGACCCCGTGATCGACGGTTAGAGGCGTTGGACCCTGTGTGAATCGTGTCCTAAAGGATCGGGCTCGATCCGCATAACGAACAAGTGCAAAAACGTAACAAGCAAGCTCAAATAAACAAACAATTGGGGTTTTTGTTATCGCCGAATTTACGTGAATTAACTGATTATTAACCGAGGTATCTTGGCATACAAATCATACCTTAAAACAAACAAAAGGAGTGATAGATAGGGCATGTAGTATTCAGCATTATTTTAACGGACCTGACAGACATGATGTCTGTAGCCAAGTCTCAAATGTGTGGGTTATTTTTAGATTATTCTGTATCGTGATAATGTGGCTTTTACAGGTTATGACAAGAGTGTTTTTGCCTGAAAACCCAAAACCTAACCCTTTGGTTGACTATTTGCCTATGTTTGATTAAGCCGAATTTGTTATTAATTTGTTTCTCGTGTTTTGACCAATTCTATACACAATCCTACGCTGGGATTACGGCAGAACAAAAACCGGTAGTCATGCCCTTGAATCGGTAAATATGTGTGTGCATAAAAATCAAAATTACATTGCACGTATCTCGGTACTTTTGAAATTGTGAATTTGAAAATGGCATGATTAACAGTTCTTGAACTGTCGACGCGATTACAGATTGTTAATCAGTTCGTACAATTCATTTAAAGGAGTCAAGTGATTTAATTTAGCCAAATTTAACGTCCCGATTATCCCGTATGTAGAATTTTAGGTTAATTAAAAATTTGCCGAATGCTTTAGTCTACGGATTTTGAGTCCTCGGAATAGCCATTAGTTGACCGTCCGATAAACTCTAATTTCCGACCATCTTAAAATTAAAAAAAAAAATAATTTTAGGCCGAGTTTGCATGATTAAACCGATTCATTTGATGTTTCGATTAAAACGAGAAAATAAAGCGTTTAAAACATGGATCAAGAGCACATTATCACGTCAAGCACGATAAGCATACATATTTTTATACAATCGGTGCCGCCATGATCATGATAAACATACAAACATACACAAACATAATATTAACGGAATCGATAAAACGGCACCGACTCATGGAAACGGGAAAACATAAAAGAACACACATTGTCATGTTATATACATATGATTACTGAAATAAAATTATTTGAGTGGGGCACATACGTCGCGAATCCAAATAGGAAAGGATTGGGTATCTTCAGAAAATGTCCAGGGATTGAATTGAATAATTTTAAAAGAACAAGGGCTGATCTGAAAATCAGAATAAAGTTCAGGGGACTAATTTGAAAATTCTGGAAAATCTAAGGACTGTGTGAAAATTACTGAAAAAGTCCCAGGATTTTTTGAAATGAATTTGAAAGTTCAGGCTGATCTGAAAAGCGAAAAAATGCCCCAAGGACTGAACTGAAACAACATGAAAAGTTCCTGGAATAGGTTTAGAAATTCTGAAAAATTCAGGGACTGATTAGAAACTGGTAAAAATGGCAGGGACTTGACTGAAAAGAATTTTAAAATTCGGGGCAGATCTGAAAAGGGCGGAAAATAGCCCCGGGACTAAATTGAAACAATTTAAAAAGTTCCTTAGGAGGATTGAAAAATTATGGAAAATTCAAGGACTGATTGGAAAATATTAAAATGATCGGGACTTGACTGAAAGGAATTTTAAAATTCGGGGCAGATCTGAAAAGGGTAGAAAATGGCCCCGGGATTAAACTGAAACAACTTGAAAAGTTCCTTAGGATGACTGAAAAATTCTGGAAAATTCAAGGATTGATTGAAAAATGGTAAAAATGGCCGGGACTCGACTGAAACGAATTTTAAAATTCGGGGCAAATCTAAAAAAAATAAAATGCATCCTCAGGACTGAAATGAGACAAAATGGAAAGTTCGTAAAATCGAGTTCGGGACAAATCCGATCACCCACGCAACCCAAGAATGCTCATTTCACGTTAGATCCATCCAAGCAAACATTAATATTCAAAATGGAGCCCTAAATATGCCACTAAGTCGGAAATTTACCTTGTTTGAGAAGAATAGGGGGAGATCTGTAAATAAAGAAAAATTTCGCCAGACGAGTTGGGCTGCTGGGGAGTGGGCCGAACTGGGCCGAATGGGCCGCTGGATTTGGGGCTAGGCCGAATGTGTTTGACTGTTGGGCCGCGGAGATCTGGACCGGGCCGCGCTAGGCTGTTGGACCGCGTAAATTTGGACCGGGCCGGGGCGCTGCTGTTGGATCGGGCCGCAAGCTGGACTGTTGGGCGGCGCGCCTATTCAACCCGAAAAAAAACAAAGAAATCGACCCGGTTAGAACGAGAGGGAGAAACAGAGAAGAAAGGAAGCGGTTCGGGGCAGTGGTGACTGGTCACGGCAATTTCCGACTTCGGGGGGTTCCGGTGGTCTGCTGGGGAGGCTCTCGTGACTGGGGGCTTGGGTCCGCCCGCGTGGAAGAGAAGCCGAGGCGAGGAATTGAGTCTGGATTCGAACAGAGGAAGACAAGAACTGCGGCGTCCGAGCTGGGGGCACCGCGAGAGCTGGGGGCCGAGAAACCCGAGCTGAGGGACGAGCACCGAGGGAGAGTGTCGTGAGGGAAAGCGTGAGCTGAGCTATGGGTTTTTTCGAATCCGAGACCACCCAAGAGAGAGAGAGAGAGGGAGCTAAGGTTTTTTTTTTCGGAGTCCCCTCCTTCGCAGCTAGGGTTTCGCGAGGAAGAAGAAGAAGGAAAAAGAATGGAGATCGGGTGAGATTTTCGGCGGAAATTTGTGAAAGAGGGAAAGAAAATCCCGGTTTTTTCGGTTGCAGGGACCAAAATGAAAGAAAGGAAAAAGGAAAGAGGAAAGAAGAAGAAAAGGAAAAGAAGTGGGCGGGAAGGAAAGAAATGGAAAGTCAAACTGGTCGTTTGACCTTTGACTTTTTTTTTTGGCGTGTGGGCAACGGTCGGTCAGATCAGCTCTGACCGACCCTGCCCATCCGTCCTGTCGGTCAAACCGGCTCTGACCGACTTGACCCTTCTTTTTAAAAAAAATAGAGAATTCAAATTTAACGCGCGTAGAGATCAAAATCTCGTTTTTGCAATTGGATGTCCAAAAAATGATCCGAGACCGGTATTGTGTTGAGAAAATTTACAGATCAATGTTATGCAATAAAATATTTTTCCGGCCTTGAGTTTTCTTCTCGGATTTTGAAAATTGATGTCGACGCGCGCTAAATTTAAAGACACCCCATAAAAAATATTTTTATAAAATTGATGTTAAATTAGAAAAATGTCATTTTTTCAAAGGTCATGAATGTTCGAGCAATTTACTAGAAATACTTCCCTCATACGGGATGACAAAGTAACGATTTTGTCCCTTTGGAGCCGGTGGACTAAACTGGGGTGCTGACAATTTGCACAGTGGAATCATAGTTGATTATCTAGACACTGGTCCAATCGGTACAACAGGTTCTTTGGATACCATGAAAAATAAGTTGGTACCTTTTAGCATCAAAGATGTGAGATAGATTTAATGTATGTTCGTTTCAGATATTCTGATTTTTCTTCTTTGTTGTTATCATGTTCATAAAGTAAGCACTTCGTACCTCGTGTTGGAATGCAGCTGTTTTGTAGTGTTATGTGTGTAATGAATTGGTATCAGCATGTGATTCCAAAAAACATTTTGAATTTTTTTCAGGTTACAAGGAAACGAAGGCATAGGATCTAATATATGATGAAGTGGAAATTCTAATAGCGGATTAAGGGATACACGGCAGGTTTATAGACTTTGTAAGGAAAAAATAAATGTAAGGGTATTCAAGTTGAGACTAGGAAAATGCAATAGGATTAACAATCTAAGGCTTGAATAAGCGCAAACCATGTGCTTTACCGAGCTTCAACGCCTTCCCTTCGTAAATGTTCAAGCACGCGCTCCATTTCAGTCCTCCTTGCCCTAAACTGATAATTCTACTGATATACTAGAATTACCTCGAATCGCATCTGAGCGACTTTCTTTTTAATATGTAGGATCCTCTTAAAAGGCATCCACATAGCATACTTAAAATCAGCTCTTGATATCGAAAAACTATAAGGAATCCTAAACTCTTAGTGTAGAATAAGAGAGTTTAGAGGAACATGTTAAAGAATGTATTGGAAAGGTCTTCTGGTGGAGCCATTACAATGGTGGAGCTGCCGTTATATGGCAAATTGATGAGAATTAAATTCGAAACCTCTTTGATTACATACGCTAATTTTATGTTCGGGTAATAACTTCTTGGACCAATTCAAGCCGTAATTTTCCTTAGGAAAGCAACCAATGACGTGAGTCAACAATACGTGTTTCTCCAGAAAGAAAAAAAGCTGAATGAAATTGGACTTTTGACGATAAGGTGGTATCTGAGTCAATCTGTGTGCACCTCGCATCATCCATATCTCTCCCTCGGGTTTCTTTGATCTTAGATTGATTATAGTCTCGTGTCGTTGTAATATATAAGCTGCTAAGATCTGATTAACATCACTCTAAAGACATTTAAATTTAATTTCGTGCATGACCAAACTATAGGATAAACGAGCCTAGCAGAATCAGAAAATGTTCTGTAGTCTAAAGAAAGAATCACGTGAGATTACTATGGATTATCTCTGTATCAAAATCTCATAATATTCAAAACTCAATAAATCTTATATTAATTCAGATCGAAATAATTTTACTTCATAATAGATCAATCTAGTCCGGTTGAATTAATAGAAATTTATTGAGATTTGAAATATTATAATGCAGGTCAGAAAAAATAAAATTTATATTCGCTGACCAGACACATTGACTCAGCAAACAGAAAAAAAATCTATGAAAATGTGAAAGTGAACCATTTCAAAGGGTCTGAGAATTAAAAAGCAAGCGTAACCATTTCCAAGTGACAAGACATAACCTTGTCAATGTCAATGGACTTGCTCTTCAATATGACGTCTTTTTAGTTTTTCATGAGATCAAGGAGCATTCTCAATCAATAGACTCATATTGATATTCGTTTAGCATTCAACTGCTCCTTACCATATGCTCTTAATGAATTTTCAACTTCTTTACTTGTATAAATCCTTGACATGCGTACAATAGCCAAGTGCACGCATCTCATGGTTTGATTAATATAAGATTTTTTCGGTTATAAAAGAGATTTATATTCCGGTACAAGAATAGGAATAACAAAACTAAATAAAGAGGCATGAAAGTTCTATTAATAGGAATCGAATTTAAAACCTCATGGTTCCAAGTGGCGACTCGGGTCACTGCATCATGTACGACATCCTTCTCGAATGGCTCCAATGGCTTCCCGCCAACTCAATCATTTTACTCTTAAAACCCCCACCCCCCAATAAAAAAGCAAATCCTTCCCACTTTTCCGTGTTTAACCGCAAGTCTCCTGATCGAAGGAGAAGAGAGGCAGTGAGATTTCATTAAAGAGAGATCGTAAATCCCCCTTAGATCCACTTAGAGATATTCTTGGTCATCGGCCTTAAGATTTTCGTGATAGCGAGGGACAGACTCCCAGAATTTGGATTTAGAGAGGTGAACTCTTAAAGGGTGTGTTGAGATATATTATTTCACACTGAAAAATTAAAGAGAAATTCACTGATTTATTAGTGATTGAATATCATAACTTATCAGCTCGAGCTTATGAATTGAAGATGATTCCAATCGCTTATGGACCAGTGGTATTTTACATGGTATCAAATCGAATTATGCTTTCGTCTGCACTTGTAGGTTCACACCACATCAAATCTAGTTTTAAGGTAATCAAATTACGTCTCATCTTTGGCTGTCCATCCCTCCTGTCCATCCCATTTGTGATGACGTCCACCGTAGAGAACACGGTGGAGAACACTGTAAAGAACACGGTCGAGGTGAGAGAACAAGAGAACCGGCAGATTGCTCGTGATGGTTAGCAAAGATTTAAAGCGAAGACTTACCAGAGATCATACAGTCTATCACAAATAGTGATAGTGAAGACGTGAAGTCGTACGGTATTCTTCTTGGATGCTAGTGATTGACTCTGCCCTCTGTTTGAGTGATCGGAGGGTCCAGCCTGATATTTTCCAGGGAAATAGATTGGGTCCTGTAAGGGATACAGGATATACCCAGTACCAATCCTCAATATATTCTTATATTAAATGCAGTAACTAGTTTACAAAAAAAATCTAAATTTATATCAACATTTTGTTTTGTGTGATTATTGATTATGAGACATTTTTTATTTTATTTAGCAAGATAAAAAAATTTACAGGTTCTAACAGGATATCCAGAACCTATCACAAGTTCCGGTTTTAGAACTCAACATGGTAGGATCTGATTCCAAAATCTTGAAATATGTCTTTACAGGATAGGGTCTAGATATCGTAAAAAGAACAGGGTATTCGGATCCGGATACCACTAGTCCTATTTAATTGATCGGGACAATTTTATGGCTAAAAAAATGAAAAAGATAAATTCAGGAAAATTTGTACCAATAAAATATCCATGAGGTGATTTTGTTCCTATTATCTTCGGGAAATTCTATCCAATCGATGGAATGGACAATAGCTCGGAGATCATTGACAAGCGGATTTTAAATGAGGGGAGTGCTGATTAGGAAGTCCCGCTGCCATCCACGAAGTAAATTGCACTCGAATTAGAGGAATTACACGGGGGGCCACCCACGAGGCATCGTGGAAACTCCAAGATTTGGATAATTTCCGAGAGACTGAACGCTTGATCGAGGATAGTCAAGTGATCACGAAATTCACGATCATACCATATAAAACCAATTTGGTACGTTTTAACATCGAGGATATTCGAGGGAGATAGATGTATCTCAAAGCACACTTGGGGTCCTTCCCTTTTTCTTATTATAGATTTTACATTATTACAAAGTTCCAAAGACTTGTTGCGGTGGAATTTGTTTTGTGCTATTAATTGATCATTGGTGTGTATTTCAATGAAGAGAATGTTATTTTTCACCAAGGAGAAAATTAGACAACATTAGATAATTATACCAGAAAAAAAAAATAGTTAGTACTAGGGAACATGAGCTCCAAGAATATTGATTCGGATCGTATTCCCAGTCATTAGTCATTCCTTCCGTACGAAATAAAAATCCTCATAGTTAATAAAAGAGTATAAATAGTTTAACTGAGAATCAAATTTGAAAACTCTTAGCATCCCTATTTTACCATATTTAATTTATCTTTCCATTTAACCAATATGGATTGATTCAGGCGGTTCGGCATCTGTTCTGCTTAAGCAAGGTTTCAAGTTCAAGTCCTCGTGACTGCAAAAATTCCATGCAGAAAGAGTTTTACCCCTTAGTGGGCTGATCCGGCTCGATTGAATTAGTCGAGACCCAATTGGATTTTCAGATGCTAGGGTTTACATCGAAATTTTTTTTTCTCACTCCACTTATTCCTTCTTTTTCTTTTCTTGGGGGACCTATTGCAAATGGTCTTCTTTATTAACTCCTATAAATTTCAACATTAGTAGCCGACTAGCTTAGTCGATGCCCAATTGGCCTTCTGGATACCATGGTTCATACCGAAAAAAAATTTCTCATTCCAATTATTCCTTCGTTTTCTTTTCTTGGGGGCTTATTCCAAATGGTCTTCTCTATTTACTCCTATAAATTTCAATGGAGATAGAAATTTGGCATGGATTAATGGACTAGATTGAGGAATTCCCTTCTCGGTTTTAACTGGGGTCCATGAAGAATTGTTGCAGGAAGATAGTCGATTGGGATCATTGGTTTTAGGAAGGCTACTTATAAATGTATTGTTCTTACTCGACGTGATTTTCATGTTTATTTTGCTTTGTTATTTGCCTAGTGGCTCAACCAATGTTTCTCGCTCTTGTAATTTCTATTTTGGTAATTTCTGATGTATCCGCTTTTGTTGTGGATCGATGTATCCACTTGGATATCATGAAAGATTTTCATTAACGTTTCGAGCAAAAAAATACATATATAAATAGTATTCCTATAGAGGTTGAAACCTTTCTTCTCGCTTTTTATTTCCAAATCACTAGACTTTTCAGTGAACCTTGAAACCCTAAGATCCATTCTACTAATGATTTTATGGTGAACCATATATGCTACGTATAATTTGATTAGTGAGCACGACCAAATGGTTGCCTATAATTGCAAATTCTTTATTAATAACTAACGATTGACTGACCTAAGTGTCGTCCAAAGCTCAACATGTGGCGAGCCTAAAGAAGGATCGCCCAAAACTCAAGCTGTATCGACGTTTTGGAAGCGTCTCCATAGACATACCTATGGCGATGCTTTCCAAAATTGTCGCCGACGATACACTTTTTGTGACCCTTGAGAAAGCGACGGAAGAGACCAATTTCCGATGACATTGGTTGGAACGTTATCAAAACCAGCTCAACTAAGACTTTTTAGCGACGCTTTTGGAAATGCCGCAAAAATAGACTCCTTAAAAGTAGCTTTTCCTGCCGTGTCGACAATATAGCAAGCCATTAATTGACATTAATCTGTGAGAGGTGTAAGTGCGGACGGGTTAGGGATGGGAGCAGGGTTGAGGGCCAACCGCATTCCATCCTAGATCACGAAAGACTTGAAAGAGTAGTCATAATTGCCAACTTTAGGCAACTCCAAACAATATTGTCATATTTTATAATTTTAATTTACAAATATTTTATTTAGAAAAATATTTTTCTGCAATACGCTTGATTTCTTGATGTCAAATATAACAGTTTGGGAAAATGATCTTGCAGCTTAAATTGTTGCGACGAGTTATTCTCTTTTATATTCTATTTTTGAAAAATTTTCATTCTCTTTCTCTAATCTTTCTAATTTTATTACTTAATTATATTTAATTTAATTTATTTTAGAATTTTTTTGTCAGAGTCACCCTGCTTTGACAGTTATAGTGACGTCCGTATCAAAATGGCAAAAATGTGAAAATGTTAGGTTAAGAATGATGGGAAAAAAGAAGACTTTAGGAAGAGAATGGCAAAAGCGCAAAACATTGAGATTAAAATTGTACCTTTCGCCTTAAAAAAAATCAAGTCTCGTGTGATGTATGATTCACTAGTACAACAGGATTTCCTGTTGTTTTCTTTCTGGAAGGACTTAATTTTAGATGAGTGGAAAAGTCTCGTAAATGGAAAGTGAGAGGTACCTGATCTCTGCATATAAACTAGATTGCGAGAAAAGAGAGGGCATAAAGCCTCTGTTTATAAATGAGGTAGCTCCGTGTTGTTCATTTAGCTTTAACTAACTCTGGTTCGACATCAGGGATCTAGATCAGACTAAAGATGCTTCATCCTAGAGTACTTGTTGTATTCGGGGTCACGATTGTGTTATTATCAGTATCAGCTCCGCTATTGCAGCTTGCAGCTCAAACGAAGCCTGCTTGCACGAGTCGATGTGGCCACCTAGATATCCCTTACCCTTTTGGCACCGAAGATGGAGGAAGTCACTGCTACTATGACGCTGGACCATCTCGTTCATTTGTCATCATCTGCGATAAATCCACAGACCCTCCTGTGCCTTATTGGAACAACAAGTCGTCCAATATCCCAATAGTTGATATCTCGGTGGACAATCACGAGATGCGTGTCATGATATTTGTGGCTTATGACTGTTACGATTCATCAAGAGATAGAATTAGGTGGAATGCACCCTGGGCCACGCTTGCCATTTTCAAATTATCCAGTACCAAGAACAGGTAATTGAGTTTACTAAATTTCATCAGCAACCGGCACTTCTTTTATGATGGCTTTTGTAACTTTATTAATTTTATTTACCAATGGGTTCGGTTTGACCAAACTGAATGCCGGTCCCGCCCTGAAATTCCAGGTGCGAGATAGATTTATGTATGCTCGTTTCAAATATTCTAATTTTTCTTCTTTGTCGTTATCATGTTCAAAAAGTAAGAACTTTGTGCCTCGTGTTGGAATGCAGCTGTTTTGTAATGTTATGTGGGTAATGAATTGCTATCAGCATGTGATTCCAAAAATCATTGTGAAATTTTTTGAGGTTATAAGAAAAGTTTATGGACGTAATATATAATGAAATACAAATTTTAATAGCTAATTAAGGCATACACGATATGTTCATAGACTTTATAAAGAAAAAATAGATGAAAGGGTACGGAAAATTCTATAGATGAGAATTAAATTCGAAATAGAAAAGAAATAAATTTTATGTTTGGGTACTAACTTCTTGGACCAATTCCAGCCGTAATTAAAAGCGACCAATGACGTGTACAGAGTCAACAATACGTGTTTCTCCAGAAAGAAAAAGGCTGAATGAAATTGTATGAAATGGACTTTTGACGATAGGTGGTATCTGAGTCAATCTGGGGGAACCTCGAGTCATCCATATCTCTCGCTCGGGTTCTCACCCCGTTTGATTTTACAATCTGATTTTAAAATTTTAATTATAATTTTAACTATATTCACTATACAATAAAAATTAACTCTTCCAATTCAAAAAGATGAAATTCATATATAAATCCAAATACAACTTCATTATACTAAATTCAATTATTAATACTAAATTATTTTAACTATTCATTACTTTTTAATAATTTAATTACACAATCATCACTTTCTCTTAACTATTCATTATTTTTTCATATTTTTTTTCATAATTCAACAACACAATCATGACAATTCAATTAAAATTAAAATTTAATTATACTTAACTCTAAAATCAAACTAATCTTGATTTTAGATTGATTATAGTCTCATGTCGTTGTAATATACAAGCTGCTAAGATCTGATTAACATCACTCTAAGACATTTAAATTTAATTTCGTGCATGACCAAACTATAGGATAAACGTGCCTAGCAGGATCACAAAATGTCCTGTAGTCCAAAGAATGAACCCCATGAGATTACTATGGAGTATCTCTGTATTAAAATCTCATAATATTCAAAACTAAATGAATCTTATATTAATCCATCTTGAGAGAGGTTTATTTCATAATGATTGACTTATCATAACTGAATTAGTCGGGATCTATTGAGCCCTTGAATACTATTATGCGTGGAAGATATATTTGCTGACCAGCCACATTGACTCGGCAAAAAGAAAAAATCTATGAAAATGTGAAAGTGAGCCATTTCAAAGGGTCTCAGAATTAAAAAGCAAGCGTAACCATTTCCAAGTGACACGGCATGATCTTGTCATTGTCAATGGACTTGCTCTTCAATATGACGTCTTTTTTTTTTCCATGAGATGAAGAAGCATTCCCAATCAATATGCCTCATATTGATATTCGTTTAGATATTAACTGCCCGTCAAATGTTTTTAATGAATTTTCACCTTCTTTATTTATATAAATCATTGACATGCGTGCAATAGATAAGTGCACGCATCTCATGGTTGATTAACGCGATTTTTTTTATTATAAGAGAGGCCTATAACTCGGTATAAGAATTGAAATAATAAAACTAAATAAAAAGGCACGAAAATCCTATTGAGGGAAATCGAACTTGAAATTTCATACGCCTTTTTGCCTTTGTATAGAAAATTTATTTTTGAAAAGAGAGAGACTATGCAATGCGGGCCACCTCGGCCTGTGACCGGCGCTGACTGATTCCCTAATTCTTCTAGGGTTATGCGAGAACCCCAAAAAAGTCAAAGAAACGGTCAATCTATCCGAAAGTGATCTAAAAAAAACTTCCACACCCCGACTTGAGTTACCTAAAATTAGGAGGCCTCGAGTCAAAACATGCAAGTTCTTCCCAGACGTCCATGCCACATCGGATCACGAGTCTCAGATTTTAGTATGAAATTTGCGAATTTTGAAAAGAAGGCGTCAACACGTATTTGCAATTTATCGACGCGTATTTCCGATTAATTACCAATTCGTGCAAAATTATTAAGGTCGAGTGAATTAATTAGTCAAATGAACGTCCCGTTTACCCGATTGGTGAAATCATTAAGTTTAATTAAAATCTGCTGAATGCTTTATTTTATTTTTTTGGGTTTCAAGCCGTCGAAACGATCAATAATAGATCGCCCGATAAACTCTAATTTCCGACATAGTCACATAATTACAAAAATGAAATATTTAAATGGGGCACATGCATTGTCGGTGGGTGATCTAAGTAGAAAAGGGCCGGATATTTTAGAAAATGTCCAGGGGGCTGAATTGAACGGTTTTAAAAGAGCAGGGACTGATTTGAAAATTCTAAGAAAATTGGGGACTGATCTGAAAATTCTAAAAGATTGGGGACTGATTTGAAAATTCTAAAAAATGGGGAGTGTGTAAAAAATTACTGAAAGTGTCCTAGGGCTTATTTGAAATGAATTTGAAAATCGGGACTGATCTGAAAAATAAAAAAAATGGCCCCAGGACTAAACTGAAAAAACTCGGAAAGTTCTTTGGGATGCTTGAAAAATTCTGGGAATTCCAGGACTGATTGGGAAATAGTAAAATGACTGGGACTTGATTGAAAATAAATTTTAGGGTTCGGGGGCAGATCTGAAAAGGGTGAAAAATGGCCCAGGGACTAAACTGAAACAACCTGGAAAGTCTTTTGGGACGCTTGAGAAATTCTGAAAAATCCAAGGACTGATTGGGAAATAGTAAAATGACCGGGACTTGGTTGAAAATAAATTTTAGGGTTCGGGGCAGATCTGAAAAAAAATAAAATGAGTCCTTTGGACAGAAATGTAACAAAATGGAAAGTTCGTAAAATCGAGTTCGGGACAAATCCGATCACCTACGCGACCCAAGAACACTCAATTCACATTATATCCATCAAGCAAGCAATAATATTCAGGAAATGAGTCCTAATCATGCCACTAAGTCGAGGATTTACCTAATCCGGAAAGTTGAGGGGCTTCTCTGTAAATAAAAAAAAATCGCCGGACAATCGGGTCGGATCGGATCGGATCGGAGCGCCCGCCCGAAGGAGAAACCGCCCGGAAGAGAAGTTGGGCTGAACTGGAGAGCGTTGGGCCTGAATGGGCCGAGCCTGCAAAGAAAGGGGAATGGGCCGTGGCTGACGGGCTGGGCTGGCTGGGCTGGACCTGCGATGGAAACGCAATGGGCCGAAGCCCGTTAATGGCTGATTCGTCGGACGGTAACGCGGGCGGCGCCGAGAGGCTGAGAGCGGCGGTTCCGGCCGTTGGGCGACGCAACGACGGCGCGAAGGGGAGCGGGTGAGTGTTCTGAGCGCCGCCTGAGGGACGCCGGTTCCGATCTGGGCTTCACCGGTGGCTGGAACGGTGGGGATTGCGGAGATTTCACGGTTTTCCGTCACGATTCCAATCGAGCTCCGATTTGCCAAATTCTCCCAATCCGAGAGGAATTTCGCGATTTCTTTCACTGGGTTCTCTTGTGTCCCTGCCAAATTCGATTTCCCCCCATTTAATTGCAATTTTTGGTGGAGATTTCGACCAATTTGGGGAGGAAATCGCGGAAATCCGCGATTTCCTGTTCTGGGCGGCCAGCCAGATCACGGGCAGCCGGTTGCCGCTGCCCGGCCTGCCCGGACTGCCCGGCCTGCCCGGACTGCCCGGAACAGTAATTTTGATTTTTGATTTTTGATTTTTTTTTCAAATTAGGGCCGGCGGGTCACGGGCAGCCAGTCAACGCTGCCCGGCCTTGCCCGGCCCTGCCCGAGATTTTTTCTTTTCTTTCCTTCTTTCTTTTTTTTTTCCCTTTCCTCTTTCTTTATTTATTTATTTTTATTATAATTAATTAATTAATTAATTTTTTTTTTAAAAAAAGGTGATAAATAGAAAAATGACAATTTTGCCCCCCCCTGGAGCCGATGGACCGAAATTGGGTGCTGACAGCTTGCTCCTCTTTGGTTGCGTGCTCGGATAGAGGATGCAGCCAAAAACTATGAGAAGCACCTCGTTTGATCCTAGCGATCGTCTGGCCTGTTGCAAAATAGTACAAACCATAAATTAGTAAATGTAGACGCATACTTGAAGGACATTAAATGCGGACACGAAGTATGAAAAGCAGTATATGCGGACACGAAATCCGGAAAGCAGTAAATGAGGACGCGAAGTCCGAAAAGCAGTAAATGAGGACTCAAAGTCCGGAACAGTGGACACGGACACGAAGTCCGGAATGCAATGAATGTGGATACGAAGTCCAAAATGCAATAGATGCGGACGCGAAGTCCAAAATGCAGTGAATGCGGACACGAAGTCTGGAATGCAGTAGACACGGACACGAAGTCCGGAATGCAATGAATGTGGACACAAAGTCCAAAAAGCAGTAAATGAGGACACGAAGTCCGGATTGCAGTAGACACGGACACGAAGTCCGGAATGCAATGAATGTGGACACGAAGTCCAAAATGCAGTAAGAGGCGGACGCGAAGTCCTAGACGCGAAGTCCGAAAAGCAGTAAAGATGGACACGAAGTCCGAAAAGCGGTAAAGATGGACACGAAGTCCGAAAAGCGGTAAAGATGGACACGAAGTCCTGGACGCGAAGTCCGAAAAGCGGTAAAGATGGACAAGAAGTCCTGGACGCGGAGTCCGAAAAGCCGTAAATGTGGACAAGAAGTCCTGGACGCGAAGTCCGAAAAGCAATAAAGATGGACACGAAGTCCTGGATGCGAAGTCCGAAAAGCGATAAAGATGGACACGAAGTCCTGGACGTGAAGTCCGAAAAGCAGTAAATGTGGACACGAAGTCCTGGACGCGAAGTCCGAAAAGCAGTAAATGTGGACGCGAAGTCCTGGACGCGAAGTCCGAAAAACAGTAAATGTGGACGCGAAGTCCGAAAAGCAGTAAATGTGGACACGAAGTCCTGGACGCGAAGTCCGAAAAGCGGTAAAGATGGACACGATGTCCTGGACGCGAAGTCTGAAAAGCCGTAAAGGTGAACACGAAGTCCTGGACGCGAAGTCCGAAAAGCAGTAAATGTGGACACGAAGTCCTGGACGCGAAGTCCGAAAAGCAGTAAATGTGGACACGAAGTCCTGGACGCGAAGTCCGAAAAGCGATAAAGATGGACACGAAGTCCGAAAAGTGTTAAAGATGGACACGAAGTCCTGGACGCGAAGTCCGAAAAGCAGTAAATGTAGACACGAAGTCCAGAATGCAGTAGATGCGGACACGAAGTCCGGAAAACAGTAAATAAGGACACGAAGTCCAAAGAACGGTGAATGAGAGAGTAAGAATCACTGTTATGAGGTAGCGTAGGGCTATCTGTTCGGTGTTAAGCCGGTATTGTGCTGAAATAATTCAGTGATAACTGCGCCTTGTCGCTGGTCGTGCGCCCATGGGTTTGTCTGGCGGAGTTGACGTGTGCTCCTTTTTGGGTCCTTCACCCGAATAGGGACTGCGGCTTGTCGAACGAGACAGACATACGCCCGCTCGGGGGGACACCTCCCGGGATCTGTACACTCAGACCTGTATGCAGGAAAACGATAACCAACGATCGTTGTCAGTGGGGCAAAACTTGCTGAAATTGCGATATGTAAAGAAATCTATGTAATGATATTCCGGGAATTTAGATTCAGTGGCCGTTTGAGGGGTGACCGCGTCCCCGAGTATGACATGTATTTGACTTGAAGGAATGGCCTTTGCAAGACGGGCATGACCCGTAGAGTTTTTGCATGAAGGTAAAAGGAAGGATCTTTAGGAATCCTCTAAATCAAGGATACGACGATTCGAACTCATCTCGAGGCATGTCTTGAACCCGTAGAATCGAAGAGAGTTTGCTTGAGTTGAAAACCGCTAAACCACTACTTGTCATAGCTCCACACGAGGTGTCGCAGCTCTTTCGTGGTTGAACCGACAATTTCCCCTAATTTTTGCCCAGGCTGCAAAACGCGAGACGACCTGACGGGGTATTTTATTTTGACTTTTCTCTCATGAATGCTCTCCTTTTGCTACGACTACCCAAGATAGGGTCCGATCGCACCTCTCGGTTCCTTTAACTTTTGCCTAGACCGCCTTTTGTGGGTTTTCAGCCTAGCAAGGATATAATTCATGCTCTCCTTTTGCCACGGCTCCCCTTTGCGGGATTTTAAGTCGTGCCCCTCATTCCCTAATTTTTGCCTAGGTCGCCTCGGGGAGGTTTTCAACCTAGCGGGAAAATTATTCTTTTTCTCTCAGAGATGTTCTTATATGGAAGGATTGGATGGAGATGGCATAAATGCTGATAACAGAAGATGCGCTGAAGTAAAACGGGCGCGAAGCCTGAAGAATACGGAAGAAGGCAAGTGTTGGAAGTGTGAGTTGTAGCTGCGGGGACATGCAACGGCTGTAGAACGACGAAGTACCCAATTAGGGATAGTACTTCTTAAGGGCATCGGCGTTGACTAGGAGCGCATTTTCGGTCCCGTCCATGTCGCTTAAAATGATTGCCCCTCCGGAGAAGACTTTCTTGACGACAAAAGGCCAGTCGTACTTGTATGCGAACTTGCCCCGAGAATCAGGTGTAATATGTAAGACTTTCCGCAGGACGAGGTCACCGGGTTTGAACTCGCGGTGGCGGACTCTCGCATTGAACGCTCGGGCCATTCTCTGTTGGTAGCATTGGCCGTGACAGAGTGCCGTTAGCCGCTTCTCGTCAATGAGATTGAGCTGTTCACAACGTTGCTTCGCCCATTCTGCTTCTTCAAGTTCGGTCTCGGCGAGGACCCTCATGGAAGGAATCTCCACTTCGATCGGGAGGACGGCCTCCATGCCGTAGACCAAAGAATACGGGGTTGCCCCGGTTGAAGAGCGGATAGATGTTCGGTACGCCAAGAGCGCGAAAGGAAGCATCTCGTGCCAATCTTTGTAAGTCACCGTCATTTTCTCGATGATCTTCTTGATATTTTTGTTTGCAGCCTCCACTGCACCGTTCATTTGGGGACGGTATGGAGTGGAGTTGCGGTGATGCACTTTGAATCGCTCACAAAGCTCGTCAATGATCCTGTTGTTCAGGTTCTTGGCATTGTCAATGATGATCGTCTCGGGGACTCTGTATCGGGCGATGATGTCACGCTTGAGAAAACGTGCCACAGCATTTGCAGTGACTGCAGCAAGCGTTACGGCCTCGATCCACTTGGTAAAATAGTCTATCGCCACCAAAATGACTTGGTGTCCGTTGGATGCTTTGGGGTTGATAGGACCGATCACGTCGATACCCCACATTGAAAAGGGCCATGGGGCTGCCATCGGGCGCAACTCGTTAGGCGGTGCTTTGATCTGGCCGGCGTACACCTGGCACAAGTGGCAATGCTTGACGTGTTTGACGCAATCGGCTTCCATGGTGGACCAAAAGTAACCCAAACGCATGAGTTTCTTGGCAAGCATAAGCCCGCTCATGTGGGGTCCGCAGCTCCCTTCGTGTATCTCTCCCATGAGACGTTGTGCCTCGACTTCGTCGACACACCGGAGTAGTGTGGCATCGAAAGAACGGCGATAGAGAGTTTCTCCTCTCAGGAAATAATGTGCTGCGAGTCGCCGAAGTGTTTCGATCACGACGGTTAGCGAATGTGGGGTATTGACCGGTTTGCAAGAAATGCTTAATGTCTTCGTACCATGGCTGCTCATCGGTCGCCTCGATTGCATCGCAGTGAGCAGGGCCTTTGGCGATCTCGATCTCGAGTGGTTCAATGAGGTTTTCTTTCGTGATGCTCACCATGGATGCGAGCGTCGCGAGTGCATCTGCAAATTGGTTCTTGATGCGCGGCGTGTATGTGAATGAGACTTTCTCGAAGTCTCCGCTAACTCCTCAAGATACTCGTGATATGGCATTAGCTTCTCGTCCTTCGTCTTCCATTGCCCCAGAGTCTGAAAGATTGTAAGCATAGAATCTCCGAACACTTCCAATTCCTTCACCTTGAAGTCGATTGCCGCTTGCAGGCCAAGGATGCATGCCTCGTATTCGGCCACGTTGTTGGTGCAAGGAAAATCGACTTTTGCTGCAATCGGATAATAACGTCCGTCGGGGGATATCAGCACTGCGCCGATACTAGAACCGGTGGAATTCACTGCGCCGTCGAAATACATCTTCCATGCGAATTTGTTCTCCTCACTATCCACTTGGAGAATCCCTTCGTCCGGAAAATTAGAGTTGATTGGCGTATCGTCTTCGATTGGGAACTCCGCTAAGTGATCTGCAATTGCCTGCCCCTTAACCGATGTACGGGGCACATATTCAATGTCGTATTCTGTCAGCTGACATCGCCACTTTGAAATGTTTTTCATGGAAGATGGACTATCGAGCAAGTACTTCAGGGGATCTGCCTTTGACAATAAGCGGATAGTGTGGTAGAGCGTGTATTGTCGAAGTCTCTGCATAACCCACACTAGCGCGCAACATATCTTCTCAATCTCCGGGTAGTTAGACTCCCCTTCGGTAAACTTCTTGCTCAAATAATAAATGGCGTGTTCTGTACGCGTGGACTCATCTTCCTGCCCTAACATGCATCCTAGGGATTGCCGACGCACTGTCAAGTAAAGGATTAGCGGACGATCTGGTGTCGGCGGAACTAGCACTTGTGGCTGAGCCAAATATGCCTTGATAGTATCGAAGGCCTTCTGACATTCCTCGTCCCACTCAATTGCCGCATTTTTACGAAGCAGACGAATGAGTGGTTGACATTTGTCTGTCAGGTTTGCGATAAATCTTGCAATGTAGTTCAGCCGTCCCAAGAAACCTCGTACTTCGCGGGCCGTCGATGGCGGACGTAACTCCCTGATTGCCTTCACCTTGTCCGGGTCAACCTCAATGCCTCGCTCACTGACCACAAATCCTAACAGTTTCCCTGACTTAGCGCCGAATGTGCACTTCGTCGGGTTGAGTCTGAGCTTGTACTTCTTGAGGCGGTCAAAAAGGCGCTTTAAATTAACCAGGTGGTCCTCTCCTTCTTTGGATTTGGCAATCATGTCGTCAACGTAGACCTCGATCTCTTTGTGCATCATGTCGTGGAATAGCGTGACCATCGCCCTCTGATATGTTGCCCCGGCATTTTTGAGGCCGAAGGGCATGACTCGGTAACAGAAAGCGCCCTACATTGTGATGAACGTCGTCTTGATCTTGTCCTCTTCGGCCATCCGAATCTGGTTATATCCGGAGAAGCCATCCATGAAGGAGAACAACGTGTGGCGTGCTGTGTTGTCGACTAAGACGTCAATGTGAGGTAGGGGGAAGTTATCTTTGGGACTGGCTTTGTTGAGGTCTCTGTAGTCGACGCAGACTCTAACTCTTCCATCCTTCTTCTCTACGGGCACGATATTCGCTACCCATTCAGAATAATTGTAAACCTCCAAGAACCCTACGTTGATCTGTTTAATAATCTCCTCTTTGATGCGGAGGAGAAGGCCGGCACGTTGCCGCCGTAAGTGTTGTCTCTTGGGTGGAAACCTCTCTGTATCAAGCGGTAGGAAGTGCTTGACAATCGATGTATCTAAACCCGGCATGTCAGCGTAGGACCAAGCGAAGACCTCTTGGTAGTCTTTTAGAAATTCGATCATCCTGGCTCGTTGTATAGGGTCAAGACCTGTCCCGATCTTTAGGATGCAAGGTTCTTCTTCGGTACCCACATTGATCTCCTCTGTCGGCTCCACGGAAGTGAGTTGGCGGTTCTCAAGGCGGCGCAAACTCTCTTCTATCTCGGGCACTCGACCATCCTCGTCGAGTCCTTCCCCGAAGTATATGGGTCGGGACTCTTCAAGGAGTTCCTCGGATGGGTTCGAATCGACGCGTCGAAGATTCAGATTCGAGTGGAGCCTGGCGATTTAAATAAATTGTCTTAGAAACTTTAAAGTACTGCGAATAAGTGAGAGAGAAATAGAAAGTAGACACGAGAATTCTGAAAAATGCATGTAGGGATTTTATTAATGATGAGGGCGCAATGCCATAACAAGAATCCCTCTTCCGTCGTGTGGCTTATGGCTATGCCGACACGCGGGGAATATCAAAACATAGATGGCCTTACACATCGGCGATTACAGCTGAGTAACGCGGGACTGAGGTCCAGTTGTTGAGTTCCTCATTTTCCTGCTCGAGGCGGATGTAAGCCCCTGGAGTTGTCTCCTCGGTGACGGCGCATATGTTTGGCAGGTCAACAGGCTCGCTGTCTGAATCCGAGGAGGGACCGTCAAGAGTACCCCCGACGATGTGTGGAGGCCCAGGAAAGAAGTAGGAGAGCGGCTGAACCGGGATGCCCCTGTTGATCTTCCCATAGCGTGCAGCGAGAAGGTGAAGGTGCTTGCCCCTGCGGGCCTCAATAATCTCGTGACAGGAAGGGCGAAAACCGAGTCCCCTCCTGTTCTTGTACTCTTCGACCTCGATGGGGCGGTTGATCCCCTGCCCATGTGCTCCGAGTCCGGTGCCGGGAATGTAATTGTGGCGCAGCAAAACTTTCCCCACCATGCGGTCAGCGTGGGTTGGACCGATCTCTCCGTAGTCTCGAATGACGGAGATTGTTTCAAATGAATGGAAGGGGAGGTTTTGATCGTCCCCGATACTGATGTAGGGGACAGCTGTCTCCTTGTAAATGGCGTAGTCCTCCTCACCCTTGACCGTGATAAGTCGATCTTCTGCGATGAATTTGATCCTTTGGTGTAGGGACGAAGGAACGGCGCCAGCTGCATGGATCCACGGTCTCCCGAGCAACAAGCTGAAAGCATTCGGAATGTCTAGGACTTGGAACGTAACAGCGAATGAGCAGGGACCCACCTCGATCACCAGGTCGATCTCTCCATTTACTTCCCTCCGCGAGCCGTCGAAGGCTCGAACTGCAGTCTTGCTCGGACGGATGCGGTTAAAGTCCACGTTCATCTGCTTCAGCGTGGAAACCGGGCAAACATTGAGTGCCGAGCCGTTGTCGATCATGACCCGACCGATAATAAAGTTATTGCACTTGCAGTCAATGTGTAGTGCCCGCGAGTGTGCCCACCCTTCTGAGGGAAGTTCATCATCTGAGAATGAAATGTTGTTGGAGAAGATCGAACTGATAGTCTCCTCAATCCGCTCCGGAGCCGTCTCTTTGGGGATCTGCGCTGC
Organism: Punica granatum; assembly: GCF_007655135.1. NCBI lineage: Eukaryota > Viridiplantae > Streptophyta > Magnoliopsida > Myrtales > Lythraceae > Punica > Punica granatum. The sequence goes on along the minus strand of NC_045134.1, from coordinate 12,601,593 downwards.
TGTTAGGACCCTCAGAAGCGCTTCACGATGTGGCTCTGAACCCAAGAGGAGGGCGAGTAGTGAAATGTGGGCTGGAGATTTGCCCATTTGTTCAACGACCTTGTACTCGCTTGCCTTGATAATCTTCATGAAGGCCTCAGCTTCTTCTTCAGTCACCTTCTTCTGGGGAATGGACGAGGCTTCCGGGGCGACTTCGGGCATTGCCAGGGCTTTCCCTTTGTTTGCGACCTTCGGATTTTCATAGACTCGACCCGAGCGTGTCACGCCCATGACGCTAAATTGACTCTCGAGGTTCCCAACACTTCCTTCGTAGGTCCACGGGACCTTGCTGTCTTGATATTGCTCTCGTGCGGGGACTTATATCACGAATGGGGCGGGCGTGGCATCGAACCCTGCGTACCCTACACCCGTTTCTGCAAGAACATATTCGATCACAAACGGGGCCGGTGCCTCCTGTCCGGTCTCGTACTCCCTTATAGCGCAAACACCGATCATGTTAATGCTGGGTCCCGAGCTCGACCCGTGATCGGGAAGAGGATTTGATTGCACGGTCGGGGGTTTGACAGCGTTGAACGTGAGTTGCTTGTCATCAATCAACTGTTGGATCCTCTCCCGTAGTTTCCAACAATTGTCAGTGGTGTGCCGGGTGCGCCCTGATGGTACTCGCAGCGCCGACTCTGATCTTGGATGGTTGGGTCGAAATCAGGGTTAGGTGCTATTGATCGGATCTTGTTACCCGCGAGGAGTTGCCGGTATATGTAGGAGAGCGGAGCCGGCAGAGGTGTGAACTATTTACGCTGCCGATTTTGCGTTGCGCCACCTTGCTGACCTTGTGGGGCTGGGGCCTGTTGTGTCGGCTGAGGAGTTCTCGAAGCCGGAGGCCTGTATTGCGGGGTCTCAGGAGGAGCAGAAGCATAATTATGGGCGTATTGCTGCGGGACCGGCAATGGAAAGGAAGCCGGTAGGGCGGAATAGTAAGCTTGCTGCGCTGGGGGTTGTTGTTGATAATGTATCGAAGGTGGAGCATATGCTTGAGTGGCTGGTGGTGCGGGCGTGTAGCTTATGGAATATTGCTGGGGGGCCTGGCGCCCTGAGTTGGCAGCATTGACGGACGTGTCTTTCCCTCTCCTGCTTCCCGCTGTCCCAATGGCGGCCCTCTTCGAGGACTCTCCTTCCTTTTTCTCGGCCGGACCTTCTATCTTGCCGAGCTTATTGCCGATGTCGAGCTTCTTTCCGGCATCAATAAGGTTGGAGAATGACGACGTATGGGCCAACAAGTGCAAGTAGTAGGCACCTTTAAGAGTGGAGTGGAATAATTGGATCTGCTGTGCCTCACTGATCGGAGGGATATGCTTCGCCGCTCTAGCCCGCCACTTCACTGCATAGGCCTCGAAGCCCTGGTCATCGGTCATCTCCATCGTGCTGAGCTCCAGCAGAGTCGGGGGCGTCTCCGCACAGTACCTGTACTGGTCGATGAATTTGCTTGAGAGGTCTGCCCACGTGGGGATATCCGCAGCTTTCAGTGACATGTACCAATCTAGAGCCGCTCCTGCCAAACTATCCTGGAACGTATGGATGACAAACTCTTCGTAGTCCCAGTACTGCAACATTTTTCCCCTGTATTGACGGAGATGGTGACGAGGGTCGGTCGTGCCGTAGTACCTCTTGAATTCAAGCACCTTAATCTTTGGGGGTAGCTGCATGCTTGGGAAAAGACTCCAATCGCCGTCGCCGGCATCGAGGCGGGAGCCGCCTGATTGTAGGGCTTGGATATTCTCTTCCAACTTCTTCAATCTCTGTTCCTGTTCAGTCCCCGTTTCCGGGAGAAAATTTGTGGGTGGAGTTCTAGGGGCCGCGTGGTTCGGCGTGCCCGGTTCAGAGTAGGCTATATTTATGGGAGGTGGAGCTTGGTAAGAAAGGCCGATATGGGGTTGTGGAGCTTGGTATGGGGGAGGTTCAGCAGTGTGAACAGGAGCCTGGGCAGTTGTAGGCAGGAAAATGATCGGCGGTGGGACAGCGGAAGTCAGAGCTGGGACCGACGCAGAGACCGGAACCGGGACTGATGTGGAGATCGGTGGAGGTACGAGCGTAGGTGGTTCCAACATCGTCGCTGAAGCAGGTGGTGCTGGAAGATTGTTAACCGGATGGGCCGCCGGTGCGTTCACTATCGTTGGGGCAGACGTATCTCCATTATTGGGGATCAAGGTCGGCTGGGCCCATGGGCTTGGATCGACCGCTGGCCCGTACCCAGGAGGTGGGGTGAAGCACGAAGAAGCACGATTTGGGCCTTTGAGTAGGGCCATGAGCTCGGCCATATTGGTGGCCATGGTGGCAGCCAGTTGATTGACCGTGCTCTCAAGTACTGCAATACATGCACGATCATCAGCTGTAGAAGATGGCTGCCCTCCAGAATATGCCGGGTTTGGGCCCGAAGATACAGGTGGAGGAAGATGAGTCGGGGAAGCTCCCCGATGTGCTGGTGGCACGCCTACAGGAGACACGTGTGGTGGTGGCGCATGCATAGTCGGTGCTTGAGAATGAATTGGGGTGATAGGCGTATCTTCCTCAAAGACAGCTAATTGATTTTCTTCTGCCATTCTTTGCTGGAAACGAGTGGGATATCGATGAGGTGCCGCCAGTTGTTAACACCTGGATTCCATAAGTGTGTGAGTTTAATGTAAGAAATTATCTCTAAAATAATATGCAAAGCAGTGAATAAAAGAAGAAATGCATGAGATGCATGAATTTTCAAAAACTAATGCTGTCATTCATATTAACTCTGAATGGTTCAAAGTGCAATACAAATTTTGAAAAGATAGTCCTAAGTCGGTCTTCCAATGTGCCCGAGGTGCAAGCGACCGTCACCATGGAAAGCACCGGTGAGGGCCTGGTTGAGGTGTCTATCCTAGGATGTGCGTGGACCTACACGGGCCCTCTTCCTGACCCTTTCCAAGGCAGCGTTCGCTTGCGCCAACTCCTGGTCACGCTTCTGGAGTTGGGCGCGGGTCTGTGCAAGTTCCTTCTGTAGTTGGTGCTGATCGCCCAGCTGCTCATTCTTCTCGGCGATCTCTCGGCGGAGGCGATCCCTTTCAGCCCTGAGATTGGCGAGCTCGGCTTGGATGGTCATGTCCGGTACCGGTGCCCCGGATGATGCGCTACTTTCTACTGGAGGGGAATCTGTGAAATCGTCATTCTCTGATGGACCCCATCGATAAAAGCGGAGGATATATTCCTCCGTGGCTTGAAAGTCCCGTTCATCTTGGGTCGGGTGCTCGGGGAAGTAAAGATGTTCGATGACCGTAGTCCGCCACGCGGTCATAACCCGTTCGATTTCACTTAGGCGATCTATGGACGTCTGGTCCTTCCGCCAAGTATGTTCGAACTTGGTTCGCGCCGTACCTTAGGGAACTGTTTGTAAGCCACCTAACTGCCTCACTACTCGCGCCGGAAAATAGGTGGTGGACCCCGCATGGCTCACGAGTGGTACTCCGTTAAAATCAGGACATTTAATGGTCATGGGTCCGGGTGGCATCCACGCGGCGCGCCACTTAAAGCCCTTTGGTGCTATTTCGCGAAAATTTTGATCCACTCGGAGACCTTGCGTTCTTCCACACGCAATAGAGGTAGTAACCACGAAATGATAGACTCCGGACGTGTGAAAAACATAACCGGACGAACAAGGCCGAAGGGGTTTGCATGGCTTTGGAGCCAAATTTGCAAAAGGAATGGGGACCCTCTCAACCTTCGATCGGTCTTTCTTGTAATGCGATCAAGGGACCGTATGGTCTCGGCCAACAAGGCCACCTCGTATTCGCGGCCTCCCACCACTTGGAGGACAACGCTAGCTAAGGCTGCGTTAATGTGACCGACCGAGCGAGGGAATAATAGAGTCCCGAAAATTAAAAATAAGATTGCATGACAAAAATTCTTTTGTAAAAGATCCCCTTGAACCTCGCGCGTTCGTATTTCAATAAAACGGAGTAGTTTCGAGGTGACTATCTCTGTGCCACCAAAATATGCAAGTTCGGCTTGTAGCTGAGACCTATGCACCCCGAGTAGACGCGATACCAAAACAAGTCGGGTGGTGTGGAAGTTAGGTTCCACAATGCCGCGGGTGGCTGCAACTCTTTCGACGAGAGTGCGATATTCCTCGATGGTAGGTGTGAGCTCGGTACCTTGGATGTTGAAAACGGCGTGGACTGGGTCCTAAAATGTCACCGCTGCTCCCAAGAAGTTCCAATCCACTCGGCACATAGCTAGCATTAGTATATCCCCAACAAAGGTACTGATGTAGTCGCGGTTGACCTGATGTAGATGAGCCCAGATGTGACTGATTTCCTCAAGTGGTGGCGTGAACCTGTCGAGATGTGGAAAGGAAACCGAGCGCGTCATCTCTTACCAAGATGAAAGGAAAACCGATTTAGGACTAGTTAATATAAATGACACCTAATTTTGAAATTAGATGATGCATGGATACAGAAAATAAATGCCCACGGCTTAATGTATACAACGTACATCTCTCTAAAAAACTGAAAAGGACTCAAATGGCGCGCAGGCCGACTCGATGGACTATTACTGAAGTCGGGTTGGAATATGGCGTGGAGCTCCTGCAGTATGCATGGTTTTGGCACTACAAGGACCGTGCTACCTAGGGATGGGGGCCCCCGACTCAAGGGTGTCAATTCCTTGAAATCGAGCGGGATTCTTTTCAAGGCCTAAGCGACAGTCGAACTGCGCGCCGTACCCCTACTTCGAACCCCTATCTAACCTATGCTCCTATTACCGATCGTGGGACGCGACCCATAGGCACCTAGAAGCTAGTATGTTATGCAATGCGTGTGCGGGAAATAAAAATGCATAAAGTAGATAAGCGAAAAATTGCGGAAAGCGATAAATAAACAAGCAAACAAAGCAATCGGAAACGAGCCCGAACCCTCTAAGTGTCTCCAGTGGAGTCGCTAAGCTGTGCGCACCCGAATTTCGTCTCGTCGGGGCCCGCATGCGCGCGCCTAAATGCAACGCGGCTTGGGAGTATCCACCTTCCCGGGGACGCGCGACGGACGCACGTGAGAATGAGTCGCCACTTGCCATTTTATGACCCGAAGGTCGAGGGCCGGCAAGTTACCCAAGTCTAGGGGTACGGAGTACACCTAATTGCTAAGGCATATGGTCTGCGAAACCCAAGGTTCCGAATTCGGGGGTTCTGTTACATGCGAGCCTATATCTCGCATGCCCTATCGGTACTCTAGCTTGTCTAGGCTTGCCATTTTATTTAATTACCGCTTAATTAAGTTCCGCTCATCTTACGCGTTTTGACACCGTAAATTCGAAGAAACACTCCGACCGTCTATTCTCCGACCGGGATTCTTACATGAATAAACATAACATAAATCCTCACATTGTTCTCTCAAATAAATGAAATACAAATTATAACAATTGGATCCCGGTTGGTTCGCATTCGGTTATTATTCCACTCGTGCTCACCGTGTGGTTTGAAAAGACTGAAATTGAAATTAAAGTGCGCACTCGGTGTATAAGGGCATTGGACCCCGTGATCGATGGTTATGGGCGATGGACCCAATGTGAATCGAGTCCTAAAGGATCGGGCTCGATCCGCATAACAATCAAGTGCAAAAGATGTAATAAGCAAGCTCAAATAAACAATCAATGGGGTTTTGTTATCACCAAATTTACGTGGATTAATTGATTATTAACCGAGGTATCTTGGCATACAAATCCTACCCTAAAACAAGCAAAAGGCAAGAGGGGAATGGCATGTAGCATTCAGCATCATTTACCGGACCTGACAGACTGTGTGTGTCCGTGATCAAGTCTCGAATGTTTGGGTTGATTTTAAATTGTTATGTATCGTGACACTTTGATTATGATAGGTTATTATAGAATGTGGATTTTGACACGAGAATCCTACAACCTAATGCCTAGCCCGCTATCCCCATTATGTTTTCTATTAGGCCGAGTATGCGATTAAGTCAAATGTTGGTATCTTAAATCGTTATTCCCGATCTAACTACCCAAGATCATGCATAGATAACAATAAATTGTAAATACTCCTTTTTGCCTTTGTATAGAAAATTTATTTTTGAAAAGAGAGAGACTACGCAATGCGGGCCACCTCGGCCTGTGACCGGCGCTGACTGATTCCCTGATTCTTCTAGGGTTATGCGAGAACCCCAAAAAAGTCAAAGAAACGGTCAATCTATCCGGAAGTGATCTAAAAAAAACTTCCACACCCCGACTTGAGTTACCTAAAATTAGGAGGCCTCGAGTCAAAACATGCAAGTTCTTCCCAGACGTCCATGTCACATCGGATCACGAGTCTCAGATTTTAGTATGAAATTTGCGAATTTTGAAAAGAAGGCGTCAACACGTATTTGCAATTTATCGACGCGTATTTCCGATTAATTACCAATTCGTGCAAAATTATTAAGGTCGAGTGAATTAATTAGCCAAATGAACGTCCCGTTTACCCGATTGGTGAAATCATTAAGTTTAATTAAAATCTGCTGAATGCTTTCTTTTATTTTTTTTTTGGGTTTCAAGCCGTCGAAACGATCAATAATAGATCGCCCGATAAACTCTAATTTCCAGTCATCTCGAAAAATTTGCATAAAAATCGAACAACATAATGTAGAATAATAAGGACTAATAAAGTAACGGAGAAAGGTTTCAAGGACTAAACTGAAACAAATCAAAAAATTTGGAGAATGTTCGGGAAAGTATAAAATGGGCTAGGGTTTATTTGAAATTAATTTTTCGAAATTCAGGGCTGGTTTTAAAATGAATAAATGTTGCAGGGACTAAATTGAAACAAATTGAATAGTTTACTGGAACGATTTTAAATTATTAAAAAATCAGGGAACGTTCTGGAAAGAATGAAATGGCCCAGGACGCGTTTGAAAATAATTTTGAAGCTCTGGACTGATTTTTAAAAGGGATATATGTCACAGGGACTGAATTGAAACAAATGGAACAGTTTCCTGAGATGGTTTAAAATCCTCAAAAGGTTGGAGGATGTGATATAAATAATGAAATAGCCCAGGGTATGTTTGAAATGAATTTTGAAATTTAGGGCTGATTTTAAAAATTAATAAATTCTCTAGGGACTGAATTGAAACAAGTCAAAAAATTTACTGGAGCAGTATAAAATTCTAGAAAATATTAGGGATATGATAACAATGTTAAAAATGTCCTGGGAGTGATTTAAAATGGATTTCAGAATTTGTGATAATTTGAAAAATAAGAAGAGTTGCGGCAGGATTAAAATGAAACAAATCAAAAAGAAAAAATAATCGAATTAGACATAATTTCGATAATCTATGCAAGCAACAAGCAATTATTTCATGTCATCATCATCCAAGCAAGCACGATATTTAATATGAAGCCCTAAACATGCCGCTAAGTTGAGATTTTACCTAGTCCGAAAGTTTGGGAACGTTTCTGTAATATAAGAAAATTGCCGGACGGACGGGTCGGGTCGGATCGGATCGGTCAGCCTATCCGAAGGAGGAAACCGCCCGGAGAGGTCTTGGGCTGGACTGGATTTAGGACCAGATTGGGCTTGGGCCGCGAAAGGCTTCAGGCCGCGGCTGACGGGCTGGGCTGGCTGGGTTGACGGGCTGCACCTGCAATGAAACGCAATGGGCCGAAGCCCGTTAGTGGCAATCGGACGATAACACGGGCGGCGCCGAGCGGCTGAGAGCGGCGGTTCCGGCCATTGGGCGCCGCAACGACGGCGCGAAAGGGAGCGTGTGAGTGTTCTGAGCGCCGCCCTGGAGACGCCGGTTCCGATCTGGGCTTCACCGGTGGCCGGAACGGTCGGGATTGCTGAGATTTCACGGTTTTCCGGCGCGGTTCCAATCGAGCTCCGATTTGCAAAATTCTCCCAATCCGAGAGGAATTTCACGATTTCTTTCACTGGGTTCCCTTGTGTGTCCGCCGAATTAGGTTTTCCCCTCTTTAATTGCAATTTTCGGTCGAGATTTCAGCCAATTTGGGGAGGAAATCGCGGAATCCGCGATTTCCTATTCTGGGCGGCCGGCCAGATCGCGGGCAGCCGGTTGCCGCTGCCCGGCCTGCCCGGACTGCCCGGACTGCCCGGAACAGTAATAATATTTTTTTTTTTAAATTAGGGCCAGCGGTTCACGGGCAGCCGGTCAACGCTGCCCGGCCTTGCCCGGCCCTGCCCGAGATTTTTTTTCTTTTCTTTCCTTCTTTCTTTTTATTTATTTTTTATTTTTATTTATTTTATTATTATAATTAATTAATTAATTAATTTTTTTTTAAAAAAAGTGATAAATAGAAAAATGACAATTTTGCCCCCCTGGAGCCGATGGACCGAAATTGGGTGCTGACAGCTTGCCCCTCTTTGGTTGCGTGCTCGGATAGAGGATGCAGCCAAAGATTATGAGAAGCACCTCGTTTGATCCTGGCGATCGTCTGGTCTGTTGCAAAATAGAACAAACCATAAATTAATAAATGTAGACGCATACTTGAAGGACATTAAATGCGGACACGAAGTCTGAAAAACAGTATATGCGGACACAAAATCCGGAAAGCAATAAATGAGGACACGAAGTCCGAAAAGCAGTAAATGAGGACACAAAGTCCGGTATGCAGTGGACACGGACACGAAGTCCGGATTGCAATGAATGTGGATACGAAGTCCAAAATGCAATATATGCGGACGCGAAGTCCAAAATGCAGTGAATGCGGACACGAAGTCCGGAAAGCAGTAAATGAGGACACGAAGTCCGGAATGCAGTAGACACGGACACGAAGTCCGGAATGCAATGAATGTGGACACAAAGCCCAAAAAGCAGTAAATGAGGACACGAAGTCCGGAATGCAGTAGACACGGACACGAAGTCCGGAATATAATGAATGTGGACACGAAGTCCAAAATGCAGTAAGAGGCGAACGCGAAGTCCTAGACACGAAGTCCAAAATGCAGTAAGAGGCGGACGCGAAGTCCTAAACACGAAGTCCAAAATGCAGTAAGAGGCGGACGCGAAGTCCGAAAAGCAGTAAAGATGGACACGAAGTCCTGGACGCGAAGCCCGAAAAGCGGTAAAGATGGACACGAAGTCCTGGACGCGGAATCCGAAAAGCAGTAAATGTGGACACGAAGTCCTAGACGCGAAGTCTGAAAAGCAATAAAGATGGACACTAAGTCTTGGACGCGAAGTTCGAAAAGCGGTAAAGATGGACACGAAGTCCTGGACACGAAGTCCTGGACGCGAAGTCCGAAAAGAAGTAAATGTGGACACGAAGTCCTGGACGCGAAGTCCGAAAAGCAGTAAATGTGGACACGAAGTCCTGGACGCGAAGTCCGAAAAGCGGTAAATGTGGACACGAAGTCCTGGACGCGAAGTCCGAAAAGCGATAAAGATGGACACGAAGTCCGAAAAGCGTTAAAGATGGACACGAAGTCCTGGACGTGAAGTCCGAAAAGCAGTAAATGTGGACACGAAGTCCAGAATGCAGTAGATGCGGACACGAAGTCCGGAAAACAGTAAATAAGGACACGAAGTCCAAAGAACGGTGAATGCGAGAGTAAGAATCACTGTTATGAGGTCGCGTAGGGCTATCTGTTCGGTGTTAAGCCGGTATTGTGCTGAAATAATGCAGTGATAACTGCACCTTGTCGCTGGTCGTGCGCCCATGGGTTTGTCTGGCGGAGTTGACGTGTGCTCCTTTTTTGGGTCCTTCACCCGAATAGGGACTGCGGCTTGTCGAACGAGACAGACATACGCCTGCTCGGGGGACACCTCCCGGGATCTGTACACTCAGACCTGTATGCAGGAAAACGATAACCAACGATCGTTGTCAGTCGGGCAAAACTTGCTGAAATTGCGATATGTAAAGAAATCTATGTAATGATATTCCGGGAATTTAGATTCAGTGGCCGTTTGAGGGGTGACCGCGTCCCCAAGTATGACATGTATTTGACTTGAAGGAATGGCCTTTGCAAGACGGGCATGACCCGCAGAGTTTTTGCATGAAGGTAAAAGGAAGGATCTTTAGGAATCCTCTAAATCAAGGATACGACGATTCGAACTCATTTCGAGGCATGTCTTGAACCCGTAGAGTCGAAGAGAGTTTGCTTGCGCTGAAAACCGCTAAACCACTACTTGTCATAGCTCCACACGAGGTGTCGCAGCTCTTTCGTGGTTGAACAGACAATTTCCCCTAATTTTTGCCCAGGCCGCAAAACGCGCAACGACCTGACGGGGTATTTTATTTTGACTTTTCTCTCATGAATGCTCTCCTTTTGCTACGACTGCCTAAGATAGGGTCCAATCGCACCTCTCGGTTCCTTTAACTTTTGCCTAGACCGCCCTTTGTGGGTTTTCAGCCTAGCAAGGATATAACTCATGCTCTCCTTTTGCCACGGCTCCCCTTTGCGGGATTTTAAGTCGTGCCCCTCATTCCCTAATTTTTGCCTAGGTCGCCTCGGGGAGGTTTTCAACCTAGCGGGAAAATTATTCTTTTTCTCTCATAGATGTTCTTATATGGAAGGATTGGATGGAGATGGCATAAATGCTGATAACAGAAGATGCGCTGAAGTAAAACGGGCGCGAAGCCTGAAGAATACGGAAGAAGGCAAGTGTTGGAAGTGTGAGTTGTAGCTGCGGGGACATGCAACGACTGTAGAACGACGAAGCACCCAATTAGGGATAGTACTTCTTGAGGGCATCGGCGTTGACTGGGAGCGCATTTTCGGTCCCGTCCATGTCGCTTAAAATGATTGCCCCTCCGGAGAAGACTTCCTTGACGACAAAAGGCCCGTCGTACTTGTATGCAAACTTGCCCCGAAAATCAGGTGTAATATGTAAGACTTTCCGCAGGACGAGGTCACCGGGTTTGAACTCGCGGTGGCGGACTCTCGCATTGAACGCTCGGGCCATTCTCTGTTGGTAGCATTGACCGTGACAGAGTGCCGTTAGCCGCTTCTCGTCAATGAGATTGAGCTGTTCCCAACGTTGCTTCGCCCATTCTGCTTCTTCAAGTTCGGTCTCGGTGAGGACCCTCATGGAAGGAATCTCCACTTCGATCGGGAGGACGGCCTCCATGCCGTAGACCAAAGAATACGGGGTTGCCCCGGTTGAAGAGCGGATAGATGTTCGGTATGCCAAGAGCGCGAAAGGAAGCATCTCGTGCCAATCTTTATAAGTCACCGTCATTTTCTCGATGATCTTCTTGATATTTTTGTTTGCAGCCTCCACTGCACCGTTCATTTGGGGACGGTATGGAGTGGAGTTGCGGTGATGCACTTTGAATCGCTCACAAAGCTCGTCAATGACCCTGTTGTTCAAGTTCTTGGCATTGTCGGTGATGATCGTCTCGAGAACTCCGTATCGGGCGATGATGTCACGCTTGAGAAAACGTGCCACGGCATTTGCTGTGGCTGAAGCAAGCGTTATGGCCTCGATCCACTTGGTAAAATAGTCTATCGCCACCAAAATGAATTGGTGTTCGTTGGAAGCTTTGGGGTTGATAGGACCGATCACGTCGATACCCCACATTGAAAAGGGCCATGGGGCTGCCATCGGGCGCAACTCGTTAGGCGGTGCTTTGATCTGGTCGGCATACACTTGGCACAAGTGGCAGTGCTTGACGTGCTTGACGCAATCGGCTTCCATGATGGACCAAAAGTAACCTAAACGCATGAGTTTCTTGGCAAGCATAAGCCCGCTCATGTGGGGTCCGCAGCTCCCTTCGTGTATCTCTCCCATGAGACGTTGTGCCTCGACTTCGTCAACACACCGGAGTAGTGTGGCGTCGAAAGAACGGCGATAGAGAGTTTCTCCACTCAGGAAATAATGTGCTGCGAGTCGCCGAAGTGTTTTTCGATCACGACGGTTAGCGAATGTAGGGTATTGACCGGTTTGCAAGAAATGCTTAATGTCTTCGTACCATGGCTGCTCATCGGTCGCCTCGATTGCGTCGCAGTGAGCAGGGCCTTTGGCGATCTCGATCTCGAGTGGTTCAATGAGGTTTTCTTTCGTGATGCTCACCATGGATGCGAGCGTCGCGAGTGCATCTGCAAATTGGTTCTTGATGCGCGGCGTGTATGTGAATGAGACTTTCTCGAAGTTCTCCGCTAATTCCTCAAGATACTCGTGATATGGCACTAGCTTTTCATCCTTCGTCTTCCATTGCCCCAGAGTCTGGAAGATTGTAAGCATAGAATCTCCGAACACTTCCAATACCTTCACCTTGAAGTCGATCGCCGCTTGCAGGCCAAGGATGCATGCCTCGTATTCGGCCACGTTGTTGGTGCAAGGAAAATCGACTTTTGCTGCAATCGGATAATAACGTCCGTCGGGGGATATCAGCACTGCGCCGATACCAGAACCGGTGGAATTCATTGCGCCGTCGAAATACATCTTCCATGCGAATTTGTTCTCCTCACTATCCACTTGGAGAATCCCTTCGTCCGGAAAATTAGAGTTGATTGGCGTATCGTCTTCGATTGGGAACTCCGCTAAGTGATCTGCAATTGCCTGCCCCTTAACCGATGTACGGGGCACATATTCAATGTCATATTTTGTCAGCTGACATCGCCACTTTGAAATGTTCTTCATGGAAGATGGACTATCGAGCAAGTACTTCAGGGGATCCGCCTTTGACAATAAGCGGATAGTGTGGTAGAGCGTGTATTGTCGAAGTCTCTGCATAACCCACACTAGCGCGCAACATATCTTCTCAATCTCCGGGTAGTTAGACTCTCCTTCGGTAAACTTCTTGCTCAAATAATAAATGGCGTGTTATGTACGCGTGGACTCGTCTTCCTGCCCTAACATGCATCCTAGGGATTGCCGACGCACTGTCAAGTAAAGGATCAGCAGACGATCTGGTGTCGGCGGAACTAGCACTGGTGGCTGAGCCAAATTTGCCTTGATAGTATCGAAGGCCTTCTGACATTCCTCGTCCCACTCAATTGCCGCATTTTTACGAAGCAGACGAAAGAGTGGTTGACATTTGTCTGTCAGGTTTGCGATAAATCTTGCAATGTAATTCAGCCGTCCCAAGAAACCTCGTACTTCGCGGGCCGTCGATGGCGGACGTAGCTCCCTGATTGCCTTCACCTTGTCTGGGTCAACCTCAATGCCTCGCTCACTGACCACAAATCCTAACAGTTTCCCTGACTTAGCGCCGAATGTGCACTTCGTCGGGTTGAGTCTGAGCTTGTACCTCTTGAGGCGGTCAAAAAGGCGTTTTAAATTAACCAGGTGGTCCTCTCCTTCTTTGGATTTGGCAATCATGTCGTCAACGTAGACCTCGATCTCTTTGTGCATCATGTCGTGGAATAGCGTGACCATCGCCCTCTGATATGTTGCCCCGGCGTTTTTGAGGCCGAAGGGCATGACTCGGTAACAGAAAGTGCCCCACATTGTGATGAACGTCGTCTTGATCTTGTCCTCTTCGGCCATCCGAATCTAGTTATATCCGGAGAAGCCATCCATGAAGGAGAACAACGTGTGGCGTGCTGTGTTGTCGACTAAAATGTCAATGTGAGGTAGGGGGAAGTTATCTTTGGGACTGGCTTTGTTGAGGTCTCTGTAGTCGACGCAGACTCTAACTCTTCCATCCTTCTTCTCTACGGGCACGATATTCACTACCCATTCAGAATAATTGCAAACCTCCAGGAACCCTGCGTTGATCTGTTTAATAATCTCCTCTTTGATGCGGAGGAGAAGGCCGGCACGTTGCCGCCGTAAGTGTTGTCTCTTGGGTGGAAAGCTCTCTGTATCAAGCGGCAGGAAGTGCTTGACAATCGATGGATCTAAGCCCGGCATGTCAGCGTAGGACCAAGCGAAGACCTCTTGGTAGTCTTTTAGAAATTCGATCATCCTGGCTCGTTGTATAGGGTCGAGACCTGTCCCGATCTTTAGGATGCGAGGTTCTTCTTCGGTACCCACATTGATCTCCTCTGTCGGCTCCACGGAAGTGAGTTGGCGGTTCTCAAGGCGGCGCAAACTCTCTTCTATCTCGGGCACTCGACCATCCTCGTCGAGTCCTTCCCCGAAGTATATGGGTCGGGACTCTTCAAGGAGTTCCTCGGATGGGTTCGAATCGACTCGTCGAAGACTCAGATTCGAGTGGAGCCTGGCGATTTAAATAAATTGTCTTAGAAACTTTAAAGTGCTGCGAATAAGTGAGAGAGAAAGAGAAAGTAGACAAGAGAATTCTGAAAAATGCATGTAGGGATTTTATTAATGATGAGGGCGGAATGCCATAACAAGAATCCCTCTTCCGTCGTGTGGCTTATGGCTATGCCGACACGCGGGGAATATCAAAACATAGATGGCCTTACACATCGGCGATTACAGCCGAGTAACGCGGGACTGAGGTCCAGTTGTTGAGTTCTTCATTTTCCTGCGCGAGGCGGATGTAAGCCCCTGGAGTTGTCTCCTCGGTGACGGCGCATATGTTTGGCAGGTCAACAGGCTCGCTGTCTGAATCCGAGGAGAGACCGTCAAGTGTACCTCCGACGATGTGTGGAGGCCCTGGAAAAAAGTAGGAGAGCGGCTGAACCGGGATGCCCCTGTTGATCTTCCCATAGCGTGCAGCGAGACGGTGAAGGTGCTTGCCCCTGCGGGCCTCAATAATCTCGTGACAGGAAGGGCGAAAACCAAGTCCCCTCCTGTTCTTGTATTCTTCAACCTCGATGGGGCGGTTGATCCCTTGCCCATGTGCTCCAAGCCCGAAACCCGGGATGTAATTATAGCGCAGCAAAATCTTCCCCACCATGCGGTCAGCGCGGGTTGGACCGATCTCTCCGTAGTCTCGAATGACGGAGATGGTTTCAAATGAATGGAAGGGAAGATTTTGATCGTCCCCGATACTGATGTAGGGAACAGCTGTCTCCTTGTAAATGGCGTAATCCTCCTCACCCTTGACCGTGATAAGTCGATCTTCTGCGATGAATTTAATCCTTTGGTGTAGGGACGAAGGAACGGCGCCAGCCGCATGGATCCACGGTCTCCCGAGCAACAAGCTGAAAGCATTCGGGATGTCTAGGACTTGGAACGTAATAGCGAATGAGCAGGGACCCACCTCGATCACCAGGTCGATCTCTCCATTTACTTCCCTCCGAGAGCCGTCGAAGGCTCGAACCGCAGTCTTGCTCGAACGGATACGGTTAAAGTCCACGTTCATCTGCTTCAACGTGGAAACCGGGCAAACATTGAGTGCCGAGCCATTGTCGATCATGACCCGACCGATAATAAAGTTATTACACTTGCAGACAATGTGTAGTGCCCGCGAGTGTGCCCACCCTTCTGAGGGAAGTTCGTCATCTGAGCATTTTTCCCCGGTAGTGACGGAGATGGTGACGAGGGTCGGTGGTGCCGTAGTACCTCTGAAATTCAGGTACCTTAATCTTTGGGGGTAGCTGCATACTTGGGAAAAGACTCCAATCGTCGTCGCCGGCATCGAGGCGGGAGCCGCCTGATTGTAGGGCTCGGATATTCTCTTCCAACTTCTTCAATCTCTGTTCCTGTTCAGTCCCCGTTTCCGGGAGAAAATTTGTGGGTGGAGCTCTAGGGGCCGTGTGGTTCGGCGTGCTCGGTTCAGAGTAGGCTATATTTATGGGAGGTGGAGCTTGGTAAGAAAGGCCGATATAGGGTTGTGGAAATTGGTATGGGGGAGGTTCAGCAGTGTGAGCAGGAGCCTGGGCAGTTTTAGGCAGGAATATGATCGGCGGTGGGACAACGGAAGTCGGAGCTGGGATCGACGCAGAGACCGGAACCGGGACTGATGTGGAGATCGGTGGAGGTATGAGCGTAGGTGGTTCCAATATCGTCGCTGAAGCAGGTGGTGCTGGAAGATTGTTAACTGGATGGGCTGCCGGCACATTCACTATCGTTGGGGCAGACGTATCTCCATTATCGGGGATCAAGGTCGGCTGGGCCCATGGGCTTGGATCGACCGCTGGCCCGTACCCAAGAGGTGGGGTGAAGCTCGAAGAAGCACGATTTGGGCCTTTGAGTAGGGCCATGAGCTCGGCCATATTGGTGGCCATGGTGGTAGCCAGTTGATTGACCGTGCTCTCAAGTACTGCAATACGTGCACGATCATCAGCTGCGGAAGATGGCTGTCCTCCTGAATATGCCGGGTGTGGGCCCGAAGATACAGGTGGCGGAATATGAGTCGGGGAAGCTCCCCGATGTGCTGGTGGCACGCCTATAGGAGACACGTGTGGTGGTGGCACATGCATAGTCGGCGCTTGAGAATGAATTGGGGTGATAGGCGTATCTTCCTCAAAGACAGCTAATTGATTTTCTTCTTCCATTCTTTGCTGGAAACGAGTAGGATATCGATGAGGTGC
The DNA here is from genome assembly GCF_007655135.1 of Punica granatum. Taxonomy (NCBI): domain Eukaryota; kingdom Viridiplantae; phylum Streptophyta; class Magnoliopsida; order Myrtales; family Lythraceae; genus Punica; species Punica granatum. Next base: position 12,585,236 of record NC_045134.1, on the reverse strand, counting down.
CGCCAGTTGTTAACACCTGGATTCCATAAGTGTGTGAGTTTAATGTAAGAAATTATCTCTAAAATAACATGCACAGCAGTGAATAAAAGCAGAAATGCATGAGATGCATGAATTTTCAAAAACTAATGCTGTCATTCATATTAACTCTGAATGGTTCAAATTGCAATACAAATTTTGAAAAGATAGTCCTAAGTCGGTCTTCCAACGTGCTCGAGGTGCAAGCGACCGTCACCATGGAAAGCACCGGTGAGGGCCTGGTTGAGGTGTCTATCCTAGGATGTGCGTGGACCTACACAGGCCCTCTTCCTGACCCTTTCCAAGGCAGCGTTCGCTTGCGCCAACTCCTGGTCACGCTTCTGGAGTTGGGCGCGGGTCTGTGCAAGTTCCTTCTGTAGTTGGTGCTGATCGCGCAGCTGCTCATTCTTCTCGGCGATCTCTCGGCGGAGGCGATCCCTTTCAGCCCTGAGATTGGCGAGCTCGGCTTGGATGGTCATGTCTGGTACCGGTGCCCCGGATGATGCGCTACTTTCTACTGGAGGGGAATATGTGAAATCGTCATTCTCTGATGGACCGCATCGATAAAAGCGGAGGATATATTCCTCCGTGGCTTGAAAGTCCCGTTCATCTTGGGTCGGGTGCTCGGGGAAGTAAAGATGTTCGATGACCGTAGTCCGCCACGTGGTCATAACCCGTTCGATTTCACTTAGGCGATCTATGGACGTCTGGTCCTCCCGCCAAGTATGTTCGAATTCGGATCGCGCCGTACCTTTGGGAACTGTCTGTAAGCCACCTAACTGCCTCACTACTCGCGCCGGAAAATAGGTGGTGGACCCCGCATGGCTCAATCAGGACATTTAATGGTCATGGGTCCGGGTGGCATCCACGCGGCGCGCCATTTAAAGCCCTTTGGTGCTATTTCGCGAAAAATTTTGATCCACTCGGAGACCTTGCGTTCTTCCACACGCAACGGAGGTAGTAACCGCGAATTGATAGACTCCGGACGTGTGAAAAACATAACCGGACGAACAAGGCCGAAGGGGTTTGCATGGCTTTGGAGCCAAATTTGCAAAAGGATTGGGGACCCTCTCAACCTTCGATCGGTCTTTCTTGTAACGCGATCAAGGGACCGTATGGTCTCGGCCAACAAGGCCACCTCGTATTCGCGGCCTCCCACCACTTGGAGGACAACTCTAGCTAAGGCTGCGTCAATGTGACCGGCCGAGCGAGGGAATAATAGAGTCCCGAAAATTAAAAATAAGATTGCATGACAAAAATTCTTTTGTAAAAAGATCCCCTTGAACCTCGCGCGTTCGTATTTCAATAAAACGGAGTAGTTTCGCGGTGACTATCTCTGTGCCACCGGAATATGCAAGTTCGGCTTGTTGCTGTGACCTATGCACCCCGAGTAGACGCGATACCAAAACAAGTCGGGTGGTGTGGAAGTTAGGTTCCACAATGTCGCGGGTGGCTGCAACTATTCCGACGAGAGTGCGATATTCCTCGATGGTAGGTGTGAGCTCAGTACCTTGGATGTTGAAAACGGCGTGGACTGGGTCCCAAAATGTCACCGCTGTTCCCAAGAAGTTCCAATCCATTCGGCACATAGCTAGCATTGGTATATCCCCAACAGAGGTACTGATGTAGTCGCGGTTGACCTGATGTAGATGAGCCCAGATGTGACTGATTTCCTCAAGTGGTGGCGTGACTCTGTCGAGGTGTGGAAAGGAGACTGAGCGCGCCATCTCTTACCAAGATGAAAGGAAAACCGATTTAGGACTGGTTAATATAAATGACGCCTAATTTTGAAATTAGATGATGCATGGGTACAGAAAATAAATGCCCACGGCTTAATGTATACAACGTACATCTCTCTCAAAAACAGAAAAGGACTCAAATGGCGCGCAGGCCGACTCGATGGACTGTTACTGAAGTCAGGTTGGAATATGGCGTGGAGCTCCTGCAGTATGCATGGTTTTGGCACTACCAGGACCGTGCTACCTAAGGATGGGGGCCCCCGACTCAAGGGTGTCAATTCCTTGAAATCGAGCGGGATTCTTTTCAAGGCCTAAGCGACAGTCGAACTGCGCGCCGTACCCCTACTTCGAACCCCTATCTAACCTATGCTCCTATTACCGGTCGTGGGACGCGACCCATAGGTACCTAGAAGCTAGTATGATATGCAATGCGTGTGCGGGAAATAAAAATGCATAAAGTAGATAAGCGAAAAATTGCGGAAAGCGATAAATAAACAAGCAAACAAAGCAAGCGGAAACGAGCCCGAACCCTCTAAGTTTCCCCAGTGGAGTCGCCAAGCTGTGCGCACCCGAATTTCGTCTCGTCGGGGCAGGCATGCGCGCGCCTAAATGCAACGCGGCTTGGGAGTATCCACCTTCCCGGGGACGCGCGACGGACGCACGTGAGAAGGAGTCGCCACTTGCCATTTTATGACCTGAAGGTCGAGGGCCGGCAAGTTACCCAGGTCTAGGGGTACGGAGTACACCTAATTGCTAAGGCATATGGTCTGCGAAACCCAAGGTTCCGAATTCGGGGGTTCTGTTACATGCGAGCCTATATCTCGCATGCCCTATCGGTACTCTAGCTTGTCTAGGCTTGCCATTTTATTTAATTACCGCTTAATTAAGTTCCGCTCATCTTACGCGTTTTGACACCGTAAATTCGAAAAAACACTCCGACCGTCTGCTCTCCGACCGGGATTCTTACATGAATAAACATAACATAAATCCTCACATTGTTCTCTCAAATAAATGAAATACAAATTATAACAATTGGATCCCGGTTGGTTCGCATTCGGTTATTATTCCACTCGTGCTCACCGTGTGGTTTGAAAAGACTAAAATTGAAATTAAAGTGCGCACTCGGTGTATAAGGGCATTGGACCCCGTGATTGATGGTTATGGGCGTTGGACCCAATGTGAATCGAGTCCTAAAGGATCGGGCTCGATCCGCATAACAATCAAGTGCAAAAGATGTAATAAGCAAGCTCAAATAAACAATCAATGGGGTTTTGTTATCACCAAATTTACGTGAATTAAGTGATTATTAACCGAGGTATCTTGGCATACAAATCCTACCCTAAAACAAGCAAAAAGCAAGAGGGGAATGGCATGTAGCATTCAGCATCATTTACCGGACCTGACAGACTGTGTGTGTCCGTGATCAAGTCTCGAATGTGTGGGTTGATTTTAAAATGTTATGTATCGTGACACTTTGATTATGATAGGTTATTATAGAATGTGGATTTTGACACGAGAATCCTACAGCCTAGTGCCTAGCCCGCTATCCCCATTCTGTTTTCTATTAGGCCGAGTATGCGATTAAGTCAAATGTTGGTATCTTAAATCGTTATTCCCGATCTAACTACCCAAGATCATGCATAGATAACAATAAATTGTAAATACGCCTTTTTTTCCTTTGTATAGAAAATTTATTTTTGAAAAGAGAGAGACTGCGCAATGCGGGCCACCTCGGCCTGTGACCGGCGTTGACTGATTCCCTGATTCTTCTAGGGTTATGCGAGAACCCCAAAAAGTCAAAGAAACGGTCAATCTATCCGGAAGTGATCTAAAAAGAACTTCCACACCCCGACTTGAGTTACCTAAAATTAGGAGGCCTCGAGTCAAAACATGCAAGTTCTTCCCAGACGTCCATGTCACATCGGATCACGAGTCTCAGATTTTAGTATGAAATTTGCGAATTTTGAAAAGAATGCGTCAACACGTATTTGCAATTTATCGACGCGTATTTCCGATTAATTACCAATTCGTGCAAAATTATTAAGGTCGAGTGAATTAATTAGCCAAATGAACGTCCCGTTTACCCGATTGGTGAAATCATTAAGTTTAATTAAAATCTGCTGAATGCTTTATTTTATTTTTTTTTGGGTTTCAAGCCGTCGAAACGATCAATAATAGATCGCCCGATTAACTCTAATTTCCAGTCATCTCGAAAAATTTGCATAAAGATCGAACAACATAATGTAGAATAATAAGGACTAATAAAGTAACGGAGAAAGGTTTCAAGGACTAAACTGAAACAAATCAAAAAATTTGGAGAATGTTCGGGAAAGTATAAAATGGGCTAGGGTTTATTTGAAATTAATTTTTCGAAATTCAGGGCTGGTTTTAAAATGAATAAATGTTGCAGGGACTAAATTGAAACAAATTGCAAAGTTTACTGGAACGATTTTAAATTATAAAAAAATCAGGGAACGTTCTGGAAAGAATGAAATGGCCCAGGACGCGTTTGAAAATAATTTTGAAGCTCTGGACTGATTTTTAAAAGGGATATATGTCACAGGGACTGCATTGAAACAAATGGAAAAGTTTCCTGAGATGGTTTAAAATCCTCAAAAGTTTGGAGGATGTGATATAAATAATGAAATAGCCCAGGGTATGTTTGAAATGAATTTTTAAATTTAGGGCTGATTTTAAAAATTAATAAATTCTCTAGGGACTGAATTGAAACAAGTCAAAATATTTACTGGAGCAGTATAAAATTCTAGAAAATATTAGGGACATGATAACAATGTTAAAAATGTCCTGGGACTGATTTAAAATGGATTTCAGAATTTGTGATAATTTGAAAAATAAGAAGAGTTGCGGCAGGATTAAAATGAAACAAATCAAAAAGAAAAAATAAATTGAATTAGACATAATTTCGATAATCTATGCAAGCAACAAGCAATTATTTCATGTCATCATCATCCAAGCAAGCACGATATTTAATATGAAGCCCTAAACATGCCGCTAAGTTGAGATTTTACCTAGTCCGAAAGTTTGGGGACGTTTCTGTAATATAAGAAAATTGCCGGAAGGACGGGTCGGGTCGGATCGGATCGGTCAGCCTATCCGAAGGGGGAAACCGCCCGGAGAGGTCTTGGGCTGGACTGGATTTAGGACCGGATTGGGCTTGAGCCGCGAAAGGCTTCAAGCCGCGGCTGACGGGCTGGGCTGGCTGGGCTGACGGGCTGGACTTGCAATGAAACGCAATGGGCCGAAGCCCGTTAGTGGCGATCGGACGATAACACGGGCGGCGCTGAGCGGCTGAGAGCGGCGGTTCCGGCCGTTGGGCGCCGCAACGACGGCGCGAAAGGGAGCGTGTGAGTGTTCTGAGCGCCGCCCTAGGGACACCGGTTCCGATCTAGGCTTCACCGGTGGCCAGAACGGTCGGGATTGCTGAGATTTCACGGTTTTCCGGCGCGGTTCCAATCGGGCTCCGATTTGCAAAATTCTCCCAATCCGAGAGGAATTTCGCGATTTCTTTCACTGGGTTCCCTTGTGTGTCCGCCGAATTAGGTTTTCCCCCCTTTAATTGCAATTTTCGGTCGAGATTTCAGCCGATTTGGGGAGGAAATCGCGGAATCCGCGATTTCCTATTCTGGGCGGCCGGCCAGATCGCGGGCAGCCGGTTGCCGCTGCCCGGCCTGCCCGGACTGCCCGGAACAGTAATAATTTTTTTTTTTTTAAATTAGGGCCGGCCGGGTCACGGGCAGCCGGTCAACGCTGCCCGGCCTTGCCCGGCCCTGCCCGAGATTTTTTTCTTTTCTTTGCTTCTTTTTTTTTTTTATTTATTTTATTATTATAATTAATTAATTAATTAATTAATTTTTTTTTTTAAAAAAGTGGTAAATAGAAAAATGACAATTTTGCCTCCCCTGGAGCCGATGGACCGAAATTGGGTGCTGACAAGAACAATCCTAAAAGCAACCTACAAACACAAAGACTTGATTACGGACATAACGTCTATTAAGTCCTCGAAAGTAATGCCAAATGCAAAATACCCTCGTAGAGCGATCCTTGATCGATTTAAATCCATTACCCATTTGTCTGTTTAGGGTAGAACTTGCATGCCAAGATACCTCGATTAATAATCGATTAATTCATGTAAATTCGGCAATAACAAACCCCCTTGTCTGCTTATCTATACTCGTTTTGTTATATTTTCACACTTGTTTGTTATGCGGGTCGAGCCCGAATTCTTATGATACGATTCATACGGGGTCCAACGCCCCAATCGTAGATCACAGGGTCCAATTCCCTAAACATTGAGCTCGCATTTTAATTTCAATTTCAGTCTTTTCAAACCACACGGTGAGCACGAGTGGAATAATGACCGAAGGCGAACCGACCGGGATTTTGTTATTGTAATTTATATTTTATTTATTTGAAAGAACAATGTAAGGGTTTGTGTTATATGTTTATTAATGTAAGAATCTCGGTCGGAGAGTGGACGGTCCGAGTGTTTTTTTCGAATTTATGGTGTCAAAATGGGCGAGTCGAGTGCAACCTAAATCATGCGAAAAATAAATAAAATGGCAAGCCTAGCAAGCTAGAGTACCGATAGGGCGTGCGGGATATAGGCCCGCACATAACAAAACCCTCGAATTCGGAACTTTGGGTTCCGCAAGATCATATGCCTTAGCAATTAGGTGTACCCCGTATCCTTAGACCCGAGTAACTTGCCGGCCCTCGACCTTCGGGTGGTAAAATGGCAAATGGCGACTTCTTCTCACGTGTGTCCGTCGCGCGTCCCCGGGAAGGTGAACACTCCCAAGCTGCGTTGCATAGGCTCGCGCACGCGTGCCCCGACGAGATAAAATTCGGGTGCGCACACACGATATTGATCGATTATGCTTCATATTTGCATATATTTATAATAGTAAAATAAGAAAATAGTTGGACTCAATAATATGCGGGCCTGTTATCTAGTTAGTTGTAAAATCCACACTAAGCCGTTTAAAATCAATCTAAATTATAAAGTATTAGTAAGAGTAAATAGGCAATTTAGTCCCTAACTTACGAGTATTACATCAATTGGGTCCTAACAGATTTTTTACATCAATTTGGTCCTTGAGTTTGTCAATTTGCATCAAATCCATCATCCTTGCATCAGTTAGGTCCCTTGGTGAAGAAAATTACATCAATAAAGTCCTCGAGGGTAGGTGTTAGATCGAATAGGTCCCCAGTTACATCAATTGAGTTCCCGCACGTTGTAGTCGATGCGCTGGGCAAATGGTGTGTAACGACCATTAAGTAGTCTGGGATTTAACACCCCTCATGAAGAAAGACTTATTTGATGTAATGTTGGACCAAACTGATGTAACAATGACACCTCATTTAACAGCGTCATCACCTACTGTTAACAAAATGCCATGAAAGACCTCAATAATGTGACAAAGGACCAATTTGATGCAACCAACGGACCTACATGATGCAATTTTCTTCACTGAGGTACGTAACTAATGTAAGAATGACCTCATTGATGCATTTTCTTCATTGAGGGACCTAACTGATGTAAGAAGGACGAACTTTATGCAAATTGACAAACTCAAAGACCAAATTGATGGAAAAATTCTATTAGGACCCAAATGATTTAACAATTGTAATTCAGGAACCAAATTGCCTATTTACTCTATTAATAATTATTGTCCAAAATTAGAAATTAACTATCGGAAATTTTTATTATTCACAACAAATAAATTCATCTTTATAAATTGTTAACTTATTATATATAAATAAACTCGTCCAACACACGGGATTGAAAACTAGTTTAAGATAATAGTAGTAAAATGAACTTTGAAATGAGCCACTTGTCTAATCTATATCCATGCCCCCAATTTAATTAATTTAAAACGTGTTTGAATTTATTCATAAGGGGCACTTACTAATCTATACTATATATAAAAGTACGAGGGTAATTTTCTTCAAAGGAGTTTCTCTAATTTCTCTAGCCTGCCACACGAAGACGTGAACTTTTGCGGTTGTTTAATCCGGATATATTAATAGTCATTACTCATCCTCCAAACAGGTAGATACGGAGGCCGTGGAGTTGACATCAACTATATTGTTATTCTTATTCTAAGGTAATACAGAAACTCATTTTTTTTTCGGTTATAAGGAAGGTACAAGAGTCTAGTAACAAATTCTTATTTATTTATTTAGATATTTTATGGTGATTAGCTGAAAAAACAACTATGATGTAATTGTTTTCTTTTTCAACCGTCATATCTCAATAGGTTAAATTTAAACTGTACACGTGTCTATACTTTTATTACGTGAAGATTCTCCTTTCATACTACTATTTTTTATATGTTCGGCCACACATCTTTGCGACGACGCTAGGTCGCACCCAAGAATAAATCGATCTCGGTTCGTATCTCTTCGGGACCAAATTAAATCCGCATGTTAAATTCAACAAAAAAATTTAGGAAAAAAAGATTATGGTTTTCAAAATTGAAAAAAAAAACAATACATATCAATTAAAAAAAAAGTAAAACAAAAACAAACCCAATTCAATACTATCGCGCAGATCATCATCATCAACATTTAGAAAGAAGCCAGCAAATCATCATCATCATCATCATTATCATCATCAAAACTTCATGACTCGATCTTATTCTCCTTTCAATTTCAATTTTCACGGCTCGACCTTATTTTCCATTCAATTTCAATTTCCTTTGATGATTACATGTATGTACGTGTATATATACGTATGTGTGTGTGTGCGTGTATGTAGAATATGTGTATATAGAGATAGAGAGAGTAAATGAAACAGTGAGAGAAAGGGAGAAGCCCGTGTTCAATTCTGTCTTTATAAATGGAGAGAGTCGGAGAGTGAATGTAATCGTCCATGGACTCCGATAAGACGAAGTTCAATTCTGCCTCGTGGAGCAGCCTGCCCTGACCCGGATGGACCCCGCTCCTCTCCTCTTCTCCGTCATTGCAATCCGGTCTCTAGCCATCCATGGCTCGCCGGTGATTCACCCCAAGATCATTAACCCGATGAAGGATGTCGATAAAAAATAATTTCGCGGGTAATTTATCCAGGATTCTTGTTCAATTGGGAGTGTACAAACCAAATATGATTTTTAATTTTTACATAGTATTATGTCATTATTTTTTCAAAGTAATTAAGTTATTTTTTATTTGAATGAATCAGTATATTTCAATTCAGTTTAACATAAAAGCGGATTTGGCTCATTCACGGGCGAGGCCGAGTGTGGACAAGAAAATTCGTGGTCGAAAATATCAATTGTCAAACTATGAGGGGTGAATCTTAAGGTAAAAAAAAAATTATATATGTGTACGATCAAGATCTTATATAAGGGAATCTAATGATTAGAAATAAAACAATTGTGGTGGTTACTTTTACTGTCAATCGTAATAGCATTACCCTTATTTATTAGGGCTTACCTTTAATCTTAGACTTACCTTCTCAAATTACTCTTACTCCATATTATCCAATTAATAAGGACCAATTCCCCATTAAACTACGGTTAGAAGAAGCAATTATAAAAAACTAATTGGCAACTACTCCCTGCAGGCATCCCTGCTTTACCCCATTTATTCCTTCTTCCCTTTTCTTGGGTGACCTATTCCAAAGTGTCTTCACTATTAGACTATTAACTCCTATAATTTTCACTACTTTAGTACTCTTATAGATGCTGAAGCCTTTCTTCTCGCTTTTTATTTCCAAACTCGCTAGACTTTACAGTGAACCTTAAAGTTCATTCTCCATATAGTTTTTCGTGAACTATATATGTTACATATATTTTGATTAGTGAATAAGACTAAATGGATGCTTGTAATTGCCAATTTTTTTTATTAATAACTACCAATTGGGTTTTTTTTTCCCCAATCATCCTTTTTGCTTCTTCATGCATTTTGAATTATTGTATTATTCACGCATTCAACTAATTTATGAGATTCTAAATCTCAACCCAACGCATTATTATATACTGCATTTTAACTTGACAATCAAACATCTAAGTCAACTGATATTATTCGAACTTGAAGTTCACGCCGAGCCGTTACCAACATCAATTTTATCTGCGTTAGAGACCGTCAACCTCCAAATGCATAGCTGTTCTTTTGTCATGGTGTTTTGCAAAGAGTCGAAGACTTTAGGGCTTGTTTGGTTTATATTTAAAAAAATTTAATTCTACTCCACTTATCTTTAATTTAACAACACAATTATTATTTTTTCTTTTTTCTTCAATTTTTTTAATCATTCAATTCAATTTTTAATACTAAATTCTTTCAACTATTCGTTACTTTTTCCACAATTCATTCAACAATACAATCATTACTTTCTCTTAATTATTAATTACTTTTTCCACAATTCAATAATACAATCATATAATTACTTTTTTCACAATTCAAAAACATAATCATTACTTTTTCTCAATTATTAATTACTTTTTCACATTTTTTTCATAATTCAACAATATAATCATTACAAATTAATTAAAATTAAAATTCAATTATGCTCAATTTTAAAACCAAATGCATCCTTAGACTTTCATTAAACAAGGGGCCCACCCGAAATAAAGGGCTTGTTCGTTTACCTCCAAATGCAAAGCTGTTCTTTTGTCCTGGTGTTTTGCAAAGAGAGGAAGAGACTTTCATTAAACGAGGGGCCCACCCGAAATAAAGGAACTTGTACTACGACGGTTTTGGAATTTTCTGGGGTGACCGGCTCTACAAGCCGTCGTAGTCGGTCACCAGTTTCCTTTTTTATTTTTTCTTTGGTAAAATAAACTTCCTTTTCATCCACCGAAAAAAAAAACCCACTTCCTTTTCTTCTTTTGCGATTTCGCTACATAATACTTTATTCCATTTTTTGGTTACAATGAAAATTTATGGGGCTGACAATATAAATAAAAATATTAATAACTTAAAGGGAATACGGATAGTCCAATCACGAGTATCGAGCCTGTAATCTTTTGATTAGCAGACTAGAGAATATGTGCCAGTGCACTATTCCACCCATTTTAATCAAAATAGAATCACCATTCCATGCATTCTCAACAAAAAAATTGATACTTTACCATCATATTGATCATATTGACTTAATAGAAATAATTTTTTTGGCTCCCAAACTTTAGTTGATTTATTAAATTTGCCATGATTCATTTTTTTATTCAATATTGTCTTCAACGTAACATAGTTCATGTTTAATCTTTTTGTTTAAATTAGTGTCAAATAAATTGACAATGTAAATTTTTGCAAAGGAAAAATAATTTTTCAAAATTAAGAAATGAAGGAAAAAGAACGCTTCCAGGTACTCCTTTTGAGATCGCCGGCGATCACTAAGGTCTTCAGTTATTCTTGATGGGGGTATTCGCATTTGGTGAGATCCACCAGTAACATTGATATCTTAATTTAGGATATCTAAAATCTTAGTATTGCATATGAAGGCCTTCTTGGCAACTTCACCACCACCCAAGTTATAAATCATCAAAGTAGTCACCTACTTCGTTCATATGTTGGCGGCAGTTGGCTCAGAACAACATTGCATATATAAATTGCTACCATGCAATTTTTCTAAAATATTACAATGATTTTTAAAAATATATATAACAAATAAAAAAGGAAATGGCAACGAGGATTAAGAGAAAGGGCAAATTCTTGGGTCCAGCAACTGAATATTCAGTAGTACAAAATGTTTTCGTACTTGGATAATAACGTTTCATACAACGAAAATAACGTTTTATACAGAAGCAATAGCCAACTGCATGTACGAATCAGTCGACTGATGTTTTGTACGAAACTTTATTCTCTTTATACAAAACGTTATTATCCAAGTACGAAAACATTTCGTATCGCTGAATATTCAGTTGCTAGACCCAATAATTTCCTTAAGAGAAGAGATGGTACTACCACTACCATGGCAATATCCAGGTCATTAACTGACATTGATCTGTGGGACGTGTAAGTGCCGAGGGGTAGGGGCTAGGAGCAGGGTTGAACGGTAAGATTAAAGTGCATAAATTGTGTAACATTGAACATTTATTAGTTGAGGACCAAAAGATATATACTCTTTTTTATGAGTCAACAATGTCAATTTGGTAGTGTCATTAAGCTAAGACTCATTGAAGGAAAGTGTATTTTACCTTTATCATAAAAAGAAAAAAGTAGACAGAAATCACAGGAGAGTGGATTCATGGGTTCGATAATTCCACCTTAGAGAACACGAAATGAGGTGAATCAGCATGAGAGAACAAAGAGATTGATAGTGATGGTTTTGGCAAAGACTTGAACCTGGTGCAAAGGGAAGAGTCACCAGAGACCTAGTCAGCCATGAAACGGAGAGAAACGCGTGAACTTATTATGCAAGTAATGCTACTGGGGGACTCTATTACTCAAGGCAATTTATAGGGCAAAAAAAAAAAAAAGAATCCAGTGGCCACAATTTAAGATTTATTTATTTATTTATTTATTTATTTATTATTATTTTTTGGGTTGAAGCCCAAATGAATCAATCAATTATCAATATATTATAAATAAAAGCTAAAACACGGAGACATGGGAGCTCTATTTGAGAACTCTCAGCTCTCTAAATTTTCTCGATTAATTCTAGACTAACCTCAGCTCTCTTAATTTTTTTTCGATCTTTATATTATTTTAATTTTTAAAATTTATGATGCTTAATTATTATCTTGAAAAATGTGAGTAATTTCTAATATCACGAGAAGATATAAATGGACTTCCCTTCAATGAAAAATAAAGAGGAAGAGATAATAATTTTTTTGTCACAAACAGAGGAGCCACATCTTTGCATCACAAAAATTAAAATATAAGTTATTGACAGTCATTTTTAATAAAAATTATCAAAATATTTAAATTAAGTAATTTAAATGAGAACGTCACAAAATACAATTGGGAAACATAAATTTAAAAAATTGAAAACTTAGAATTCGCATGATATACAATTAAGTAAAAATGTAATGAACATTAAATAAGAGAATTAGTTGTAAAATCAATGCTAAATCTTTTAAAATCAGTCTAATGTATTAGTAAGAGTAAATAGACAATTTGGTTCTTGACTTACAAGTGTTACGTCAATTTGGTCCGTAACAATTTTTTTGCATCAATTTGATCATTGAGTTTATCAATTTGCATTAAGTTCATCCTTCTTACATTAGTTAGGTCCCTTAGAGAAGAAAATATTGTAATTGCCAACTTTACGCAGGCTCCATATGATATCGTCCTATTTTATACTTTTATTTTATAAATATTTTATTCGCAAAAAAAAAAATATTGTTCCGTTGTAGTCATGATTTCTTGATGTCAAATGTAACAGTTTGGGATAATGATCTTGACAGCCTAAATGGTCATGAAGAGTTATTCTCTATTCTTTCTTATTTTTGAAAATTTTTTATTCTTAAAATATTGGACATTAACAAGTCAATCGATAATTTAAACAGTAAGATGGAAGTGGATAAATTGTGTAACATTGAGGATAAAACTAATTCAAAAGTAAAAAGAATATGATGAATGTAAAAAAAAGCAGTTAAAAGTTAAGGACCAAAATATATTCTTTATTTCCAGTTTAGTCAATAATGTTAATTTGGTGCAATGTCAATGCGTCATTAAGTTAAGTGTGTAGCATGCGCCACGCTACACTCTCTTTAAATTTTTTTGGTTTCTACATTTTGATTGGTAAAAGAAAGGCGCAGTGCGCAAGTTAAGTTTCCTATTCTATTCTTCTTTCATTTCTAGATGAGTTGGAAATTAAGGTCATACAATATGTAAGAGAAATGTTCTTATATTGGAAAGGTCTTATAATATGTAAGAGAAATGGTCTTATATATGAGAGGAGATACAGACATCTCTATATGTAAACATGACAAGGAAAAAATAAAATAAAATAATTCGATTATATACAAATTCATGGCCCACTGTCTATATATTCATGTTGCATGGGGACATAGGCGTTCATAAAGAACTTCTGAGAAGAGAGACTGAGATAGATCCTCTGCATGGAAATTGATAGAGCCTTTATAATCCATATATAATTGTGAGAGAGAGAGCTCCCCGATGTTCATTTAGGTCAAATAAATTGATCCAAGGAAAAACTGAAAAAAGCGCATAAAATCACGATCTAGATTGGATTAGATTTTGTGTCAAACGATGCTTAATTTAAGAGTAATTTTACTGTTCACCCAAAAAAGATTTTTTTTAGTACTTGCGGTCATCACTCCTACGGTGTTATCACTCCTACGGTGTTATCAGGATCAGCTCCAGTATTGCAGGTTGCAGCTCAAACTAAGCCTGGTTGCACGAGCCACTGCGGAGACCTAGACATCCCTTACCCCTTCGGCACCAAAGATTCAGGAAGCGGCTGCTACTACGACAACGGCGGCAACAAACCCGCTGATCAGTTCGTCATCTACTGCAACAGCACTTCAGACCCTCCTATGCCATACTACGACGCGGAACTGACTGTGCCTGCAGTTAATATCTCGGTGGAGAACCACGAGATGCACATCAAGTTGCTCGTGGCTCGTGACTGTTACTTGCCATCAGGAGAAGGAACACATTCGATTTCAACCTCAACCAGATTAGGCACTTTCCAATTATCCAGTAACAAGAACAGGTAATTGAGTTTGTTATCAAGAGGCTTAAGAGTTAAGATTTCGTGATAGCTCGCTCAACAATCAAGAGACCGGTAAGAACTAGCAGGAAATATATTTCCTTTTCTAGATTCTACACTGCTTTGATAATTTTTAGGAAAATTTAACTGCCAATTGTCTCGGTCGAGTCCTGAAACTTTTGAGGCCGTTTTCTGAAGTACTGAGACTTCCAATAATACTGGTAAAATACGGGAACACTGTTATCCGAAGCATATCATTTCATGTTCTTTTTACGTGCCTTCTGTCCTTGGAGAAGGGATGTCATTTATTTTTGAATTTCTCGCAGTTTCACCGTTGTGGGTTGTGATACCTATGCCTACTTCACAAACCAAGAGAACAGCAGGTTGTCGACTGGATGCATGTCTCTTTGCAGCAGCATCGACGATGTGACTAACGGGTCTTGTTTGGGCGTTGGATGCTGCCGAACTAGCAGCTTACCGAAGAAAATGTGGAACTACAACATCTCTCTCAGCAGTCTCAACAGCTACAACTCCGTCCATGAGTTCAACCCATGTGGCTTCGCATTTGTCGTTGAGAATGACTACTTCAGCTTCTCCACAGCATCTCTTAAGAATATAACCGAGAAGAGGATGCCCGTAGTTCTAGACTGGGCAGTCGGGAACCAAACGTGTGAGGAGGCCAAAATAAATACAGCGAGCTATATGTGCAAGGAGAACACCAACTGTACAGATGTTGATCCTGATTATGGGAAAGGTTACCGTTGCCACTGCAACGACGGTTACCAAGGGAATCCCTATCTCTCAGGGCCATACGGCTGCCAAGGTAATGCCATTCTCTTGTCATTCTATTTTTGCTTTTTAGGGAAAACAAAATATCATGAAATTCTCCTACCCAAAGAATATGAAATTTCAACCAACCTAATTTCACGCTTGTTTTCCCTAAGTAAACTCTGGGATTCAGATCTTATGAATGAATAAAATCTATGCAGTAATAGCTTTATTGCCTAAAAGGTTGACTCGGCTCGAATTGAATTAGTTAAGGTTAGAATTCCGGATACTATGGTACATACCGGAAAAAAAAAAACCATGAAATTTCAGTTAGAAGACGGCCAAACTCTTTTTCCCTGTTAAGGAGACTTCCTTAGGCCGCGGGCTCTGGCATCACCTAAAACGAAAATCATGATTCTGCTTGGCCAGACATTTTCTATTATATAGAAATACAATATGGACGCGGGCCGTGGTTGGCCCAATCGTAAGGCCTCCAAATGCTCGAGGCTAAATTAAATTTTCTCGGATTTTTAAATTTTTTGTTTATCACTTAATAAAAATGTTTTTCTTTTGATTTTAAAAGATATTTTGTTTGATAAGATTAGATGTTCTCCCTTTATGATATTATTTTGATACTTTATAATAATTTTCAATTAAAAAAATTTTGCGTAAATCCTAGTAAAAATAATAATTTCCTTATTTTTTGATAATATATTGTTGATTACGTAATATTTGATTTAATAATTCTGGAGCTTTGGAGTTTCAAAATAAATGATTATTTTCAACAAGATATCAATATAACATATATTATTTAAAACTTTTAAAAGAATTTATTATCTATATCATATTGAGGTTTTAACAGTGTTATCAGAACCGAAAGGGGTATGGGTTCATGGGTTCATGGGTTTATGGGTCTAACCGGGGGTTCGATGGGTCGGACCGTACGTTATTAAAAAAATTATGATAATTAATATAGGAGTATGATGATTTCAAAGAAATATAAAAATAGTGTAAAAAAATATCTATATTTAATATTTCTTACTCCAAAATAAATATTGGATTTTAATAAGTACTTAAAAGTAGAGTTTAAAGAATAAGAAAGTAGTGGTGACTTGATTGGTAGAATGCTAGTATGGAAAATAAGAAGTCATGAGTTCAAATCCTTACACAACCAAGCAATTTTTACACTAAATAAAAAACCCATAAAACATAGGTTCGGCGATTCAAATTTGCAATTTTGGTTTTCAGGCGAACTGAACCGGACATGGTGTCGGTTCCTGGTTCGATCGGTCGAACCGGCCGGTCCGATCCGGTTCTGATAACAATGGGTTTTAACACCATTTGTTCTGTGGTTTGACCTTTTTTTTGCAAATCTATCTCATGGTTTAAAAAGTGAGTAAAAATACCCATGGTTTGCATTCTATTTCAAATCTATCCCGACGTTAGATTTTTTGTCAATCATTAATGGAGTTGTTGACGTGGCACGTCAGTAATATTTTCACATAAGCGCTGTTATAAATAAAGCCTAGCCACATCAACAACTCCATTAATGATTGACGGAAAATTTAATTGGGATAGATTTAGAACAAAATGTAAATTATGTGCCTTTTTACATACTTTTTAAACCATATGATAGATTTGCGAAAAACGTCAAACCATGGAATATATGATGTTAAAACCCCCATCGTATTTGATAATCCATAATTTATTACAACAAAAATTTAATACCTAATCGCATAAATATTAGTATTAAGATAGTATATATTAATATATACTTATATACAACTAGTAGATAAACGTATGCGTTGCACGCATATTTGTTCTATGGTTTGACGTTTTTTTGCAAATCTATCTCATGATTTAAAAAGTACGTAAAAATACCCATGGATTGCATTCTATTTCAAATCTATCCCGACGTTAGATTTTTCGTCAATCATTAATGGAGTTGTTGACGTGGCACGTCAGTAATATTTTCACATAAGCGCTGTTATAAATAAAGCCTAGCCACATCAGCAACTCCATTAATGATTGACGGAAAGTTTAATTGGGATAGATTTAGAACAAAATGTAAATTATGTGCCTTTTTACATACTTTTTAAACCATATGATAGATTTGCAAAAAACGTCAAACCATGGAATATATAATGTTAAAACCCCCATCATATTTGATAATCCATAATTTTATTACAACAAAAATTTAATATCTAATCGCATAAATATTAGTATTAAGATAGTATATATTAATATATACTTATATACAACTAGTAGATAGACGCATGCGTTGCACGCATAATACCATATATTAATGAAATAAAAATAAACATTTATTATATTATTATGCATGATTGTAATTAATAAAATATATAAATTCATAAGAAAATATTTGATCTTATTTTAAAGGCCAGTGTAATCTCTTCTTCGTGGATTTTATCTAGTTTATATATATATATATATAGATTTGATTGTTAGTTGTCATTTTCCCAACTATACAACAACAATTAATCGACTGGAAAATGCAGATGAAAGAACAGAAATGGGACAAGCAATTATATGATTGTTTTTCTTTTGTTAATGAATTTTTGATTAATAGATATTAGGAATTTTTCTTTTTTCCTGTCTCCAGATATTGATGAGTGCAAAACCTCAAATCCATGTCACAAGACAGCGTCGTGCGAAAATCAGATTGGAACATACCGTTGCTACTGCCCTGACGGGTTCGTAGGGGAAGGATATACAAACGGATGTGTAGCACGTCAAAAGGAGAATAACTCTTTTGAAATGGCTCTTGGTGAGTAGCTTATGCTCAATTGGATTGAGTTGATCCATCATAAGTTCCGATTTTTCATTTCCATAAGTTCATCATGAAATCGATGTTTGACGCTCCGAGTTTTCATTTCCAGACAAAAATAATAATAATAAGGGTTAATTTCCCCAAAAAGCACGACATTTACATTTTTTTAATATAGCACGATCTTTAGAAAATAACATATAAATGCATGACATTTGCATTTTTTCCTAAATATAACACGACCTTTTGAGAGTAGCACAGAAATGCACGATATTTTCCTAAATATAATTGTACCTTTCTGTGCTATTTTTTAAAGGTTGTGTTATATAGAAAAATGTGCAAAGATCGTGTCTTTCTATGCTACTCTCCAAAGATTATGTTATATTTAGGAAAAAAATGCAAAAATCGTGTCTTTTTATGCTATTTTTCAAATGTCGTGTTATGTTTAGAAAAAAATACAAGTGTCGTGCTTTTCTAGGTGATTAACCCTAGTAGTAATAATAATAATAGTAAGGAAAAAAAAAAGATGTAGGACTTCAGGAGTACTACAGACAGCCCAAATTATTGGGAGTTTCTAACTATTAATTCAATTTTTATGTATTAGGCGTGGCTACTGGTTGCTTGCTCCTCCTCCTTTGTGCTTCTTTGTTAGCCTTGGGACTCCGACAGAGGAAGGCAACAAAAGAGAGGGAGAAGTTCTTTAAAGACAATGGGGGTCTCAGGTTACAAAATCTACTCTCTCAACACCAAAGCTATGTCGAGATACTGAAAGTGTCACCGCCGGGGAGCTCAATCGGGCGACTGAGAACTACAACGAAAGCAGAATCCTCGGCCAAGGTGGTCAGGGAACAGTGTACAAAGGAATCATGATGAACGACAGGATTGTCGCCATTAAGAAAGCCAGACTGCTAGACCGGAGCCAGGTGAATGAGTTCATCAACGAAGTTGTCGTCCTGTCACAGATCAACCACAAGAACGTAGTTAGGCTGATCGGGTGTTGCCTGGAGACAGAGCTGCCTCTATTAGTTTATGAGTTTGTAAGTAATGGCACCCTCTCCCAACATTTACATGACAATGACGGTCAATGCTCCACATCATTGTGCTCCTGGGAAGCTTGGCTACGTGTGGCAGCGGAAACAGCTGGAGCACTTTCTTACCTGCACTCAGAGGCCGCTATCGCAATCATTCACAGGGATGTTAAGAGTACCAATATACTGTTGGATGAGAATTTCACGGCTAAGGTGTCGGATTTCGGAGCCTCCAGGCTGATGCCGTCTGATAAGGCTCAATTAAGTACTCTAGTACAAGGCACATTTGGGTACCTTGATCCAGAGTACTTACACTCGAGCCAGTTAACGGAGAAGAGTGATGTTTACAGTTTTGGCATTGTCCTTGCTGAATTGATCACAGGAAAGAAGGCTATATCTTTTGACAAACCTGAGAAGGAGAGGACTCTGTCCTTGGTTTTCGTATCGGCAGTGAAGGAGGACCGTTGCTTGGAGATCATCGACAAACGGATTTTAAATGAGGGGAATGTTGAACACATCACAGAAGTTGCGCTGCTAGCTAGCCGATGTTTAAAAGTAAGAGGGGAGGACAGGCCATCTATGAAGGAAGTCGCACTCGAGTTAGAGGGGCTACTTAGAGAAACCGAACAGTACCCTTGGATACATCAAGATCCAGGTAATTTCGAGGAAAGTGAATACTTGCTCAGAGGAAGCCACGTCGATTACCCTGACACCGGTCCGATCAGTACAACAGGTTATACAATGAAAAATCAGTTGATATGTTTTAGCGTTGAGGATGCAAGGTAGTCTTACCAGTTAGAATTTTTCTGCCTGTTTTATTTAATTTTCATCACCCAAGAGTGTTCTGTTTTGGGTTTCTTAGCTGTTATCGTGTCAACTATGCATCTCTCCCTTTAAACTGCTGGTGCTTAAATGCCTATGTAAAGTAATTTATGTAGTGAATTGCTGTTAGCATGTAATGCAATTCAAATACAGGATTTGAATCTCAAGTTGTTTTATAACTTGGACCAATTCCAGCTGTACATAATTCTCCTTGAGAAAGCGAACAAATAAGTGTAAAGAGTCGATATATAATGTATTTTTCTAGAAAGCTGAATGACAAATTGCAACATTTCTCCTCTAATGTTATATGCAATGGACTTTGTTGATGAACAGTAGGAATGCGAATCAATCTGCACGCCCCTCGTCTCTTGCACGGGTTTCTTGTCTTGCAGTTTGATTAAAGCCTGTTAAGATCTGATCGACTTTGCTATGAAAAAACATGGAAATACCTCGATCAAGAGCACTTCCACTCAAGCCAAATATCGGGAAAGAGTAATTTTTAAAGTTTCGATGTCGTCCTAGCTGAACTACTCACCGGAAGGAAGGTCCTCTCTTTTGACAAGACTGAAAGGAAGAGCAATCTATCCTTGGTTTCTGCTATCAATTAAAGAAGAGTATTGGTTGGAGATCATCAATAAGCAGATTCTAAATGAGAGGATCATCGAACCGCATCAAAGAGGTCGTGCTGCTCGCTTGAAGGTGTTCCAAGATAAGGGGGGAGGATAGACCGTCTACCATGAAGGAAAGTCATGCACGAACTAAAAGGGGCTACATAAAGCGACTGAACATGAACACACCATTGGATACACCAAAATTTATATATATAATAAAACAATAAAAACGGTCCGTCTGTTGTACAGGGCGGCGAGAATGGCCATTTTCCATACTCAGGCACATCCTTTTTCCTTTCCCTTATCGCTCTCAATTTCTTTAGTTTGTATTAAAGCTTGTTTGATTTCAAAAATTTTTTTAACTCCACTTATCTTCAATTCAATAATACTATCATTACTTTTCTCATTTTTTAAAATTTTTTTAACTATTCAATTCAATTTTTAATATTAAATTATCTCAACTATTCATTTTTTTAATAATTTAACAACACAATCATTATTTAATTATTAATTTTTCTTAACTATTCATTACTTTTTTACACTTTTTTTCATAATTCAATAATACAATCATTACAAATTAATTAAATCAAAATTCAACTCAATTCAATTCAATTCTAAAATCAATAAATATGTCTGGAGAGTACCCTTTCTTTGTCGTATCCCCGGGTCGAATTCCATAGCCGTACCTTCACCTTTTTGGGGGCGTGGTAAGGCTCAACCTTCTTTTGCCCAAAATCCCAAGCCTTTCTTGGCTCAATTCTTTTTTTTTTTTTGTCTCTTCGTCTTTTTCCTAATCTTATATATTTTTTCCTTATCCTTTTCCAAATAGCTTTTACCATTATTCATTTTTTTGATGAATGCCTTTATTATTATTGAATCTCTACTGCCAGTAAAATTCATTCACTTAAAATTAAAGAATCACCGAAAACCTTTATATTTCGATTATCGATTTTTAATTAATCTAAAAGTATCATGAAAAGTCAACCTAATATAAAAAAATTCTATAATTATTAAGTTTAATTCTTATATATATATATATATATAATTTGAGATAGAAAGTATTTTTTTTAAAAAATATTCGTTGACAGATCATCGATGAAGCAGATTCTAAACGAGGGGAATGTTATAATTTCTGGGAAAGTGAATACTTGCTTGGGGACATCCATCACTCGAGGGCTACTCCTTTGATATGGCAGGATATGATGATACCATAAAAATCCAATCCCCACCTCCCAACATAAAGGCCGGAAGATAGGTAGATAATATATTTAGGAACACATCAAGACTCGAGTGTATACTTTAACACAGAGGGGGAAAATATATATATATATATATATAGAAGAGAAGATTTATATTTTTTTTTGGGTAAGTTAAGAAGATAGAATTAAAATGAACTAGATGAGAATGCGCGCGTCGTACGGGAATGATTAATAATTTTTTGATAGAAAGTAATATTTTAAATTAAATATATTATGAATTTTTTAGAAAAATTATGAATTTAGAAATTATTTCACTTGAAAATTAATGAGTTTATTGGAGAACTACTGATCTTTCATCCAAGACTGGGGTTTTGGTATCCTAAGTAGGATTTTCGTGTCCTAAACCAAATCATACAATTTAAGATTAATATCGTAGAAATGTAAAACAGTTGAAATTATACCATTTGAAATGAAAAAAATAAATTTTAAGCCAAAAAAGTAATGTGTCGGTTTTCAAATATAGAAAGACGCATAATCTTAAATAATTATTTTAGGAACGTAAATAACTGAAAAAGAGAATTATCTAAAATAAATAGTCAAGGAAAATTAATTATTTTTTTTTACAGTCATTATTATAACTAAAACTTATTATTGAAATCACTCGTTTTGATTCTATGTTGCGGTAGTAACAAACTAAGTAATTTAAGATAATTGTTTTGTCCACCCAAAAAAATAATTGTTTTAGGAAATCGAAGTAATTAGAGATAGTTATCTAAGATAATTAAATTTGGAGAAATAAATTTATTCATGTTGAGAAAATTGTTGATTTCATTCAATGATATGTATAGGCATAAATTACAAAATATAAAATAATAAGAGGTAAATGAATTACATTCATTAACGTATTTATCAGATCAGATAATGAATAGTGAAAATTTGCATACATATATATATTATCTACATTTTAAATTATGAACATGTTCCTATTTGGTTATCATAACTAAATTTCTAAAAAAAGTTTATAATAGCCATTAAAAAGTATTTTATAATTACTAATTAAGAGAGTTAAATTATAATATATATATGTATTATATAAATGAAATTTTAGGAGGAAAAGTCTTAGAATTATTTTTTGGATAACAATGTTGAAGTAAATATATATAGATATATAATACACTAATAAAAAAAAAGGTAAAATTTTTCTCCAAAAATAGAAAATAATTAATATTGATTTTTAAATAAAATAATTTCTTTAACTCTAAAGATTACATGAATTATCGCCTATCAAGAAAAAATTGATGAATTATGTTCTATTTTGTGAACCTTATCAAGAAAATTTAAAAGTAATAAATAAGTATGCATTTAAATTGAAGTAAAAATAAGTATGCATTTTAAAATGATTATAATAATCACAATAATAATTTTCAAGAATGCACTTTAAAACTATTAGAATAATTACAATAATAATTTTCTACTATAAATTATTTTTATGGCTTATTATCATAAAAAGAAATCTTGAAATAATGAAGTGGTTGTTATACATAAATAGATGATCAAGATTTATATATATTGAAAAATAGGAAAAGGGATTTAAAACGTGAAAAATAATTTTAGATTTTTCTGAACAGAACGGTAATCTCGGATTATTTGTTCGATATCCAGTTGAAAAGATGAGAATTTTAAGCTTTACGTGCATCAATTTTGATTTTTCTTGAAATTCGGGACGATACTCGGGATCGAAAAATAATTTTCTGAACAATATCGATCCCTGAGTTTTTCTGAACACAATGGTGGTCCCAATTGAAAAGATCGAATTTTTGGAAATAATCGAGCAATTAAGAATGACGTGTGTCAAAGATTCAACGTCGATTTTTATTAAGATTCGATCTCCGTCGATGCAAATTGAAATCTTCATAGAGCCGATTATTTTTTAGATTGCTTGATTTCGAAGTTTTCATTCTGAAATTGTCGACTGATCCCGAGAAATCGAAATTTGCTCGAGAAACGCCCCGTACGAGTAATTAATTAAAAAAAAAGCATACAGATGGCAGAGGGGTCGGCCAAATGGCCAACTACCGAACCCACAAGAAAAACAAGAACGAAAATAGGAACCTCCCAACCAAGAAACCGACTTAAGAGTTCTAAACCCAGTAAACGAAAAAATAGATGGTCTTTCCGGAAATGTGAAAGAACACCGAACCCACAAGAAAAACAAGAACGAAAATAGGAACCTCCCAACCAAGAAGCCGACTTAAGAGTGCTAAACCCGGTAAACGAACAAATAGATGGTCTTTCCGGAAATGTGAAAGAATACCGAACCCACAAGAAAAACAAGAACGAAAATAGGAACCTCCCAACCAAGAAGCCGACTTAAGAGTGCTAAACCCGGTAAACGAACAAATAGATGGTCTTTTCGGAAATGTGAAAGAATACCGAACCCCACAAGAAAAACAAGAACGAAAATAGGAACCTCCCAACCAAGAAGCCGACTTAAGAGTGCTAAACCCGGTAAACGAACAAATAGATGGTCTTTTTGGAAATGTGAAAGAAAAGTTTTTCCCTCACATCTCGGTCACTTTTGTACTTTTTCGTTATTTCGTAATCCCCAAGGTATGATACCTTATAGCTTCACAGTGACAAGTCATTTTCTCATCACTTTAGGTCTCTCATTTTCTCTTTTTCTTGGTATTACTATAGTGGGATTTCAAAGAAAAGAGGCGAGGCCTCTCGAAGTGACGTCAGCCCAGGATGCCTAGAGCCGCACAACGAGGGGTTTTCCAACCGTGCAAGGAGGTTGCTGGCAGATAGGAAAGGCCATGATCCGAACATGACGTTCCAAGGACGCATCTCAATGTTACAGAGGCTGAACCTCCAATACATAGTTCCTTGGTTAGACCGTCAGTGATAATGAGAAGAACCTTCTTCAGGTAACCTCCTCGAGGCATCACTGCCTCATGTCAAGCTCACTGAGTATTCACCACATCCCTTTCCAAAGATTCATTCTGATTGGTTTTTGCACCTGAATTGCCCCATCTATCCTCCTAAGGAGAGGTTTGGTTTCAAACCCGGTTGGAACAGGAGAAGTACGCCATGCTAATGTGCCAATAAACTCTTTTAAATTTCATTAATTTTTTCATTACAAAACAACTTTTTTAATTTTAGAAAAATAAAAATATATTATATTTACACTCGGGTTTATTCATCTAGTAATATAGTCTAGTTATAAAACATAACTTAATTGGAAAATTGTAAGTTAAAATTCCCATAAATGGTTATGAAGTTCCCTTTTCATGATAATTATTAAGTGCATGTTTCCATCATCACTTAGAATTTGAAAAAATATACGTTTAAGTTGTCTCACCAGAATATAAGAAAGTATCAATCTCTTAATATATATATATATATATATATATATATATGTGCCATATTTCCTTTACATAGTGTAAGCATGCCGTTTTGGTCCACCGGCACTTGGGGACAGTCGAAAAGCACCCAACCACATTTCTGATTTTACCGAGGAAGTCACCTCTGACTGTCCCTCGATACATTCACCGCTTTGAACTCGGGACATCTCTTTAATTTAATTTTAATTTTAATTTTAGATTTTTCAGTAAAAAAAATACTCTACATGACGTTTTCGGACTTTATGTGCATCAAGTTTGATTTCCAAAATCTGGAGCAAAACTCGAGGTCGAAAAATACTTTACATGACGTTTTCGGGCTTGCATCAAGTTTGATTTCCAAAATCTGGAGCAAAACTCGAATGCATTGTGCTCTGCGGGGCCCACACACATCCAACATGGGGGGATCCGTTTCCCGGTGACTTGGGATCTTTGTAGGTGGACCGTTGACCTATTGCAATATGATCGATGCCTCGATATAATAATTGGATCCGATTGATAATAATTGGATTAGAAGTTCACGCTAAGGTACCTAAGCTTCTTGGTCATGGGCCTTAAAATTTTCATGATTGTGATGATCAGGGACAGACTAGGATTTGGATTTAGGAGGTGAACTAAAGGGTGTGTTGAGATATATTGTCCCACACGAAAAAATTAAAGAAAATTTTACGGGTTTATAAATAATTTGGTATCACAACATATCAGCTCGAGATTTTAGATTGGAGATGGGCTCAATCCCTAATAGGCCCAGTGGTATTTTACATGGTATCAGAGCGCGTTACGCTTTTGCCTGTACGTGTGAGCTCATGCCATGTGAAGTCTAGTTTTGAGGCAGCCAAATTGCACCTCATCTTAGTCCGACTCAAGTATGGTCTCATTATCAATTATTCCCCATTCTCTCACCCTAGGTGTAAGGAAAAGTCCACCTCGTGGTTAAGTCCTGAGCACGGAAGTCCAGTCTCGGCTTGTAGTCAGTTCTTAAGGGTAGATATTCAAGTCCACGTGACACGTATAGGTGAAGCTTCAAAGCCACACGTTGCCACATGAAGACGAGTGTTAAGACATATTGTCCTACATGGAAAACTAAAAAGAAATCCACGGGTTTATAAGTGATTGGGTATCACAATCTATCAGCTCGAACTTTTAAGTGAATATAGACCCAGGTCCGTATAAGCCCATGGAAATTCAATACGGTATTAAAGAGAAATCCACAGGTTTATAAGTGATTGGGTATCACAACCTATTAGCTCGATCTTTTGAGTTGGAAATTGGCTCAATCGCTTATAGATTCAGTAGTAATTTACATGGTATAAATGAGATAGTAATTTTTCCGAGTTAAGGGTCGAACTTAAGAAATTTGATCAAAAATTGAATAATAGAACACAAATTTTCATTGAATGTCGAAAATTTAAGGGCTGCCACCATCCCTCCGGTTCAACCCATTCGTGATGACGTCCACCGTAGAGAACACGGTGGAGAACGCCGTATAGAGAACACGGTTGAGAGAACAACCAAATTGATCATGCTGGCTGGCAAAGATTTAAAGCGAAGACTTACCAGAGATCTAGTCTGCCGCGAAATAGTGATGAAGGCGTGAAGCCGTACAGTCTATCTATTCTTCTAGGATGCTAGTGGTTGACTCAGCCCTCGGCTTGATTGATCTGAGGGTCCTACATAATTTATTCCAAGGAAACAAAATGGGTCCTATCTAGTTGATCAGGACAATTTTATTGCTAAAAAAAGAAAAAAGAAAAATTCTGGAAAATTTGTACCAATAAAATATCCTTGAGCCGATTTTGTTCCTATTATCTTCGGGAAATTCTATCCTATCGATGGAATGGACAATAGCTCGGAGATCATTGACAATCGGATTTTTAATGAGGGGAGTGCTGATTAGGAAGTCCCGCTGGCATCCACGAAGTAAATTGCACTCGAATTAGAGGGATTACATGGGGCCACCCACGACGCATCGTGGAAACACCAAGATTCGGATAATTTCCGAGAGACTGAATGCTTGATCGAGAATAGTCAAGTGATCACGAAATTCACGATCATACCATATAAAACCAATTTGGTGTATTTTAACATTGAGGATATATGAGGGAGATAGATTTATCTCGGGGCGCACTTGAGGTCCTTCCTTTTCTCTTATTATAGATTTTATATTATTACAAAGTTCAAAAGACTTGTTGTGGTCGAATTTGTTTGAGTGCTATTAATTGGTCATTGGTGTGTATTTCAATGAAGAGAATGTTACTTTTCAAAGAGGAGAAAATTAGACAACATTAGATAATTATACCAGAAAAAAATAGATAGCTAGTAGTTAGTACTAAGGAACATGAGCTCCAAGAATATTGATCCGGATCATATTCGTAGTCATCAGTTACTCCTCCGATACGTATGTGCGAAATATAAATCCTAATAATTAATAAAAGAGTATAAATAGTTTAACTGAGAATCAAATCTAGAAACTCTTGGCATCCCTGTTTTACCATATTTGATTTCTCTTTCCATTTAACTAATGTGAATTGGTTCAAGCAGTTCAGCGCTTGATCCGCTCAAGTAAGACCTTGAGTTCGAGTCATTGTAAATGCAAAAAATTACGCTGTAAGTTTTACCCCTTAGTGGGCTGATTCGGCTTAATTGGATTAGTTGCAGCCCAATTGGATTTTCGGATACCAAGGTTTACACCGAATTTTTTTTTGTTCCATTTATTCCTTCTTTTTCTTTTCTTGGGGGACCTATTCCAAATGGTCTTCTCTATTAACTCCTATAAATTTCAACCTTAGTGAGTCGACCCGGTTCGACTAGATTAGATTTTCGGATATCAGGGTTCATACCGAAATTTTTTTTCTCTTTCCATTTATTCCTTCGTTTTCTTTTCTTGGGGGACCTATTCCAAATGGTCTTCTCTATTTACTCCTATAAATTTCAATGGAGATAGAATTCGTTATGGATTAATGGATTAGATTGAGGAATTCCCTTCCCAGTTTTAACTGGGGTCCATGGAGAATTGTTGCAGGAAGGTAGCGATTAAGATTATTGGTTTTAGGAAGGCTACTTATGATTGTATTGTTCTTTGTCGATATGATTTTCATGTTTATTATGCTTTGTAGTTTGCCTGATGGCTCGACCAATGTATCCCGCTCTTGTAATTTATGCTTGGGTAATTTCTGATGTACCCACTTTTGCAGTGGACCGATGTATCCACTTGGACATCATGAAAGATCCTCATTAACATTTCAAACAAAAAAATACATATATAAATTTCACTACTTTAGTATTCTTACAGAGGCTGAAACCTTTCTTCTCACTTTTTATTTCCAAATGTGAACCTTGAAACCCTAAAATCCATTCTACTAATGATTTTATGGTGAGCTATATATGCTACATATAATTTGATCAGTGAGCACGACTAATTGGATGCCTATAATTGCAAATTCTTTATTAGTAACTCCCGACTGACTTAGCTAAGCGTCGTCCAAAGCTCGACATGTGGCGAGCCTAAAGAAGGGTCGGCCAAAGACTTGAAAGAATAGTCGTAATTGCCAACTATAGGCAGCTCCAAACAATATTGTCATATATTTTTGTTTTTAATTTACAAATATTTTATTTAGAAAAATATTGTTATGCAGTAGACATGATTTCTTGATGTCAGATGTAACAGTTTGGGAAAATGATATTGCAGCTTAAATTATTCTCTTTTATGTTCTATTTTTGAAAATTTTTCAAACTCGTTTCTCTGATCTTTCTAATTTTATTATTTTATTATATTTATTTTATTTTATTTTAGAAATTTTTTTGTTAGAGTCACCTTGCTTTGATAATTATGGTGACGTCCAAATCAAAATGGCAAAAAGGTGAAAAAGTTAAGGTTAAGAATGATGAGATTAAAATGGCAAAAGCGCCAAACATTGAGATTAAAAGTGTATCTTTCGCCTTAAAAAAATCAAGTCTCGTATGATGTATGATTCACTAGAAGTTACATGTCCGGTTTCTAGATAAGTAATTTCCTCCTTTTCGGAATGGTAAAAAGAAAGGCACGACCCTGGATTTCCTGTTGTTTTCTTTCTGGAAGTACTTAATTTTAGACGAGTGGAAAAGTCTCATAAATGGAAAGTGAGAAGTACCTGATCTCTGCATATAAACTAGATTGCGAGAAAAGAGAGGGCATAAAGCCTCTGTTTATAAATGAGGTAGCTCCATGATCTTCGTTTAGCTTTAACTAACTCTGGTTTGACATCAGGGATCTAGATCAGACTAAAGATGCTTCATCCTAGAGTACTTAATGTATTCGGGGTCATGATTATGTTATTATCAGTATCAGCTCCACTATTGCAGCTTGCAGCTCAAACGAAGCCTCGTTGCACGAGTCCATGTGGACGCCTAGAGATCCCTTACCCTTTTGGCACCATAGATAGAGGAAGCCATTGCTATTATGACGCTGAACCATCTCTGTCATTTGTCATCTTCTGCGATAACTCCACAGACCCTCCTGTGCCTTATTGGGGCAGCAAATCGTCCAATATCCCAATAGTTGATATCTCAGTGGACAATCACGAGATGCGCGTCATGATGTTTGTGGCTCATGACTGTTACAATTCATCAGGAGATAATATTAGGTCGAATTCACCCTCGGCTGGGCTTGCCAATTTCAAATTATCCAGTACCAAGAACAGGTAATTGAGCTTACTAAATTTTATCAGCAACCGGCACTTCTTTTATGATGGCTTTTGTAACTTTATTAAATTTTATTTACCAATGGGTTCGGTTTGACCCAATTGAATGCCGGTCCCGCCCTGAAATTCCAGGGGCCGCTGTTCTATTGCTGAAACTTGCAGTGACACTAGCAATATGCATTTTAATCCTGTTGTTCAACAGAAAAAGTTATAAGGAATTTTTTGGCAGGTTCACGGTAGTTGGTTGTGATAGCTATGCCTACTTCATGGGGCAGCAGAACAACATCTTCTCGACCGGGTGTATGTCTCTCTGCAACACCATCACTGACGTAAACAGCGGGTCATGTTCGGGCATCGGATGCTGCCAGGCCAGCTTGCCAAGGAACATGAAGGCCTTCGACATCTCCCTCGGCAGTTACTACAACCACACCACCGTCTACGACTTCAACCCATGCAGCTTTGCATTTGTTGCCGAGAATGACTACTTCAACTTCTCCATCGCATCTCTTAAGAACATAACTGAGGAGAAGATGCCTACGGTTCTTGACTGGTCCGTCGGGAAGAATCAAACGTGTGAGGTGGCCCGAAAGAATATGGCAAGCTATATGTGCAAGGAGAACACCAACTGTACAGATGTTGATCCTGATAATGGGGAGGTTACAAGGGGAATCCTTACCTCTCCAGGCCAGAAGGCTGCCATGGTAATTAATTATGTAATTCCTTTTTTCTTTGTTTCTTTTGTTTTCCTCTTCTCCCCTTCGCTTTCTTTTGTTTTTTTTTTTTGGCGAATCACCTTCTCTTTGTTTACAAAATTTTCTCCAAAAAACAAAATTGAGTTTTGTAGTAATTCCATCCACACTACGTACTGTATATATTAAACTTTTAATTTAAATTATGTGGAAAGTTCATTAATTGAAAACGTATTATATAGAAATTTACAAGAGTTCGAGCCTAAAACTTATTTTTATGGAAATACTAGTCGTGGAGCCCGTGCGTTGCACATGATAGTTCCATCAACCTAAAATATATACATAATAAAAAGTTAAAAAGAAAAACTCCTTCGATAGTCATAAATGAAATAAAAGAATAAAATAAACAAACAACCGTCACGTTTAGTGGTAAATGTACTTACTTTCTAAGAGCTTGCAAATAGGGGTGACAATATCTTTTGAGAGTTCAAACTCATAACACCAATTTTGAAAATGAATATAAGGGAAAAAAAGGCAAAACATTAGAGAAAATCAAAAATGAAAATTTACGATACAAATGAGAGAAAAAAATCATAGTATAAATTTAATCAACTAATTTGCATCTAGAGATAAATATACGTTTTGAGATGTCGCATCTAGTTGTAAACATATTCTTTGAAACCTGAATAGACCTGTGTTTATGTGTATGATAATCCCTATTTGTAACTATCGTACACAATCTAAAAAAATATAATCTAATTTATTTTTCTTTTTTCGGATATAAAATCAAATTTAATTTGAAAAGAAAATATAATATATATATATATATATCTATAAAATATTATCTAATCTATTTTTTAAAATAGATATATGCAAAAACATACAATTCAGACATACTTTTTCTTACTATGTACTAAAGGTTGTACACGTAACCACATATTAATATATTTATATTATGTATGAATATATACTAATGAATACTTATTTTACTATTAATATTTATGTGACGAAGTATTACTTTTTATTTTAAAAATTCAAGATTATTAAATAAATATATACATAAATTTAAGATTATTAAATTCAATTAGAGATCACCATAGTATCCAAAAGATTTTATGATATTTTCACTTTTTTAAAATGAAATATTATAACCGAAAATAATTTCGAAAGATTTTGTAGCTAATTTCATAATAAAAGAAAATTTCAAATTTCAAATACCCAAAAAATAAGAAAATTTCATCCATCTATTAATATATTTATATTATGTATGAATATATACTTGTTTTGATGTTAATAATTTTGTGATGAAATATTAATTTTTATTTTAAAAATTCAAGATTATTAAATAATATCTATACATATAATAATTCCTCTCTTTTTTTTCAAATACGTTATGTTATGTAAATTATAAAAACTATAAAAATAAAAAAAACAGATTGTATGATAAGATATCTTTCAAAAATATTTTTTATTAAAATAATTGCAAAAATATAAATAAATAAATAAGAACCTAGAAAATTCCTTTCATAAAATATATACTAATTTGCTTATTAGATTCCATTCAAAAATTGTGCGTTCTGAGGCCATATATTGATAATTTATATTATGTATGAATATATACTGATATATACTCATTTTTTATGCTAATATTTATGTGATGAAATATCAATTTTTAAATAATATCTATATCTATACATATTATAAAATCTTCTCATCTCTTTCAATTACATTATGCTGTACAAATTATAAGAATTAAAGAAATCAAGAAATCATATTTTAAGACGAGATATCTTTAAAAAATATTTTTATTAAAAATAATTTCGAAAATAAAAAATAAAAACATAGAAATTTCTATTTAGAAAATTAATATTCCCTTCAATTGAATATCACCATAGTATCCAAAAGAATTTATGGTATTTTCAATCTTTTTTAAATGAAATATTATAACCGAAAATAATTTCAGAAGATTTTGTTGCTAATTTCATAATAAAATATAATTTAAAATTTTAAAAACTCAAAAAATTAAGCAACTCCATTCGAAAACGGAACGTTCTGAGGCCATCTCTCCGAGTCTACCTTGTATCTTGCTTTTATATATATATATATATATATATATATATACACTCGACCATGTGGCATTGGCCATTGGGTCCTTTTTATTTGGTAGTCCAGCCCTTATATGCGCTTTGTGGATGTCCGGTTGCTTTCGTGTTTGGCTGAATTTGATTTATGGAGATTTGTAGGAGGCAGTTGAAGGGGAGATTCGGCCTGTTACCTGAATATCCATATCCTCTGTCTCACACACAAAATCGCCTCCCACAATCTCCTCTTGGTTACCGGGAGGTCCATGGACATATGATAACGAAAATAGAAATCCTAAATATCTAATAAAATGGTATGGATAATCTCATTAAATATCGAACCTGTAACCTTTTGATTATCTGGCGAGAGCGCACCCTCTATGCTTGCTACACCCTATTTGATTAAAAAAAACCTCTTGAGACGTCCAGTTTGTCTTTTCTCCAAGCTAACAGAAATTACTCAACTGGAAAATGCCGATGAAAGAAAAGAAATGGGACCAAACTATATGATTTTTGTAAGCTCAATTCCTGGACATGACATTACGAATTTTTCATTTTGTTGTTTTCAGATATTGATGAGTGCAACAACTCAAATCCATGTCACGAGACAGCGTTGTGCACAAACCAGATTTGCAACTTTAGTTGTCACTGCCCTGAAGGTTACAAAGGGGACCCAAGTAAAGGCGGCGCAGGTTGTATACATCAAAAGGAGTACAAATTTCTCTTTATTGCACTCGGTGAGTAGCTTATGTTTGATTCAAACTCTCATTCTCGAGGTAAATAGGGACTCATCCCATCATACCCTTGCACATTATATATATTGAGTTCATCTGGGGATGGATGGTTGAAGTTCCGCTACAGGTACTCGTTTCCCAAAAAAAAATAAAAAAAGAAAAGAAGAACAGATAATATGACTTCAGGACTCAGGAGTCACATAGCCCATTTTCGAATTGGGAGTTCAAACTATGAATAATGGTTCCGATTCAATTTATATGGTGTAGGCGTCGGCATGGGTTGCTTGTTGCTCCTCCTTTGCGCTTCCTGGTTAGCTTTGGGACTCCGACAGAGGAAGGCAACACAAGAGAGGGAAAAATTCTTCAAAGACAATGGGGGCCTCAGGTTACAAAGACTCCTCTCCCAGCACCAAAGCTATGTCGAGACGCTGAAGGTTTTCACCGCAGAGGAGCTCAGACGGGCGACCGACAACTACCACGAGAGCAGAATCCTCGGCCAAGGTGGTCAGGGAACAGTCTACAAAGGAACCGTGATGAATGGCAGGGTAGTCGCCATCAAGAAAGCCAGACTGCTAGACCGGAGTCAGGTGACTGAGTTCATCAACGAAGTCATCGTCCTCTCTCAGATCAACCACAAGAACGTGGTTAAGTTGATCGGCTGTTGCCTGGAGACGGAGCTCCCTCTGTTAGTTTACGAGTTCATAACAAATGGCACCCTCTCCAAACATTTGCACGACAATGGTGGACAGCACTCCATGTCATTGTCCTCTTGGGGGGCTCGCCTACGTGTGGCTGCTGAAACAGCGAGAGCACTTTCGTATTTGCACTCAGATGCCGCTATTCCAATCTTCCATAGGGATGTTAAGAGTACCAACATACTGCTGGACGAGAATTTTACAGCTAAGGTATCGGATTTTGGAGCCTCCAGGCTGATGCCATCGGACAAGACTCAAATAAGTACTCTAGTGCGAGGCACATTCGGGTACCTAGATCCAGAGTACTTCCACTCGAGCCAATTAACAGAGAAGAGTGACGTTTATAGTTTCGGGGTTGTCCTTGCTGAACTACTCACTGGAATGAAGGCTATTTCTTTTGACAAGCCTGAAATGGAGAGGAATTTGTCCATGGTTTTTGATTTGGCAGTGATGGAGGACCGTTGCTTGGAGATGATCGACAAACGGATTATAAATGAGGGGAACGCAGAACACATCAGAGAAGTTGCGCTGCTAGCTAGCCGGTGTTTGAATGTAAGAGGGGTGGACAGGCCATCCATGAAGGAAGTCGCACTCGAGTTGGAGGGGATACTTAGACTGACCGAACAACACCCTTGGATACATCAAGATTCAACTAATTTCGAGGAAAGTGAAGACTTGCTCAGGGGAATCCACGTCGATAACTTTGACGCAGGCCCCATCAGCATGACAAGTTCTGAGAATACTATGAAAAATCAGTTGGTACCTTTTAGCGTTGAGGATGAAAGATAGTCTCACCACTGCAAATTTCTGTGCCTCCTTATTTTTAGTGTTTTTTCACCCAAAAGAGTTCTCTTATTTCTCCTTCTTAATTAGTTGTTATCATGTTAAAGGTACGTCATACACTGGTTGAACTGCTCGTGTTTGAATTCCTGTGTCATGTAATTTCATCTGTGTAATGAAGTGCTGTTAAAATGTAATGCAATTCAAATAGTGGATCCAAAAATATTTTATCAAAAGACGTGATTTTATTACGTGGATCTCAATTTGTTGTTACTTGGACCAATTCCAGCAGTACGTATTTTTGCTTAACAAAGGGACCAATGAAGTGTAAAGAGTCAATAATATCGAAGGAACCAATCTTGTCGAGTCTGGTGCTGTGTCTTAAGACTGATATCTTGGGATTTTGTGGTGATCTTGCTCATGTGCATATACTAGGAACATATCTCGTGTTACCTTTATTCCTTTGTTCTTTCCCTGTTAGTATGTGTCTTAATATGTATTTATACATCAACATAATGGAAGAGAAGATAACTTTCGTCTGCCAATCTATTGTCCCTCTCTTAAACTTCAAGTAATGATGTATTTTTCAAGAAAGAAAAGCCGCAAAAAATTTGGCATTCCCTCCTCTATGTTTACATGCAATGGACTTTGTCAATGATCAGGTATCCGAATCCATCTGTGTACACCTCATCTCATCTATATCGCTCGCACGGTTTTCTAGTTTTGTAGATTTAAAAATGCCTCGTATCATTGTAATTATACATTGCTAAGAACTGATCCCGAAACTGGTATAGAAGGATGTTGTCATTGGACCAAATTAAATCAACTAGGGGACTCTTCCGCAAGGCCCATTAGGGTATGTATATCCTAAGTATTTCTTTCCGCTCAAGCCCCTTAACAAGCAAGGGTGATGTATAAGAAAGAGAGTGTAGTACAATAGCGTATGCTCTCGCCTTTCAACCAAGAGATTATAAGTTTGATTCTCGCTGTGGGACTACCCGTGCCCATTTACTAGATAGTTAAGACTTCTATTTTATTGAATTATTCTCTTGGGTCTCCCTTATGACTGAGAGAGAAAAAAAAAGAGTGATGATTATAGTTTGGCGTCATCCTTAATGAACTTCCTTATTGGGATGAAAGTCATCTCTTTTGAAAGCCTAAAAACAGAGGAATCTATCCTTACTTTGGCAGCTTGTCTGAATCGCGCAGGCTCATATTAAAATTTCATAACCCTCCGTACCCGTGACCCAAACAAGTTCTTAATGCTTGCAATTAAAGAGGACCGTGGCTTCGAGATCATTGACGACTGACAAGCAGATTCTAAATGAATGGGATGTTGAATTTAAAAGGCACGTGACTGTTTAAAATTATTTGATAAAATATTGATTAGTATGCATCTCTGGGAAGATATAGTGAACATATATAAGATAATTACCGGCTGTAAAAGATAGACAACGCAGAACATTAGCTCGAAGCATAATGCAATTACTTATCCCGAATGATATGTGTAGTCATTAGTTATGCAAATTCTACAGAAGTAGTAAACAGTAAAAAAGTATTTCAGTAATATATTCATTCATACACCATTGGATGCTTGAAGTTAAATATCATCCGTTAAGTATGTTGAACGTTAAATTAAGTATACCACATTTTATCATACAAATTAGTCTCTATCCAAAGTATTTAAATATCCATGACACACAGAAGAAAAGTTTAGGATCCCCGAGCAATGTTACAATGAGTATGGAGTCAAATAGCCAACCAATATACAGTATTAGTTCGAACTAATATAGTATTGGGATCTAACTGTAGTTAAGCATCGCTAGTGCCTCCAGGCTGATGCCGTCTCAATTAAGTACTCTATTGCAAGGGAAGGCACATTTGGGTACCTTGATCCAGAGTACTTCCACTCGAGCCAGTTAACGGAAAAAAAGTGATTTTTACAGTTTCGGGGTCATCCTTGTTGAACTGCTCACCAGAGTAAAGGACATTTCTTTTGACAAGCCTGAAAAGCAGAGGAATCTGGCAGTGAAGGAGGACCATTGCTTGGAGATCATCGACAAGCAGATTACAAATGACGGGAATTCTGAGCACATCAGAGAAGTCACACTACTAGCTATCCGGTTTTTGAAAGTAAGAGGGGAGGACGGGCCGTCCATGAAGGAAGTCTCACTCGAATTAGGGGGGCTACTTAGAGCGACTGAACAGCACCCTTGGACACATCGAGTTTCAAATAATTTTGAGGAAATTTGTGAATACTTGCTCTGTGGAATCACCGTTGATTATCCTAACACTGATCCAATCGGTACAACAGGTTCTTTGGATACCATGAAAAATAAGTTGGTCCCTTTCAGCATCAAAGATGCGAGATAGATTTAATGTATGCTCATTTCAAATATTCTGATTTTTCTTCTTTGATGTTATCATGTTCAAAAAGTACTTTGTACCACGTGTTGGAATACAGCTGTTTTGTAATGTTATGTGTGTAATGAATTGCTATCAGCATGGGATTCCAAAAAAACATTGTGAATTTTTTTTAGATTACAACAAAGGTTTATGGACCTAATATATAATGAAGTGAAAATTCTATTAGCTAATTAAGGGATACATGGCAGGTATTTAGTAAAAAAAAAAACATGGCAGGATCATAGATTTTGTAAGGAAAAAATAAATGAAAGACTACCGAAAATCCCATTAATAAGAATTAAATTCGAAACCTCTTAATTATATAGGTGAGCAACCAATTTTATGTTTGGGTACTAGCTTCTTGACCAATTCCATCCGTAATTTTCCTTAGGAAAGCGACCAATGACGTGTACAGAGTCAACAATATGTGTTTCTCCAGAAGGAAAAAAGCTGAATGAAATTTTGACAATTCTCAGCTATATGTTTTATATGAAATGGACATTTGACGATAAGGTGGTATCTGAGTCAACCTGTGTGCATCTCGGATCATCCATTTCTCTCCCTCGGGTTTTTTTTTTAATTTTAGATTGATTATAGTCTCGTGTCGCTGTAATACATAAGCTGCTAAGATCTGATTAACATCATTTTAAGACATTTAAATTTAATTTCGTGCATGACCAAACTATAGGATAAACGAGCCTAGCAGAATCATAAAATGTTATGTAGTCCAAAGAATGAACCCCATGAGATTACTATGGGAAATCTCTGTATCGAAATCTCATAATATTCAAAATTAAATAAATATTATATTAATTTATACTGAGAGAGTTTTACTTTATAATGAATCGATTTAGTCTAACTGAATTAGTTAGGATTCACTGCACGCAAAAAAAAAATTTATATATTTGCTGACCAGCCACAGTGCCTCGGCAAAAAGAAAAAAGTCTATGAAAATGTGAAAGTGAACAATTTCAAAGGGTCTGAGAATTAAAAAGCAAGCATAACCATTTCCGAGTGACACGACATGATCTTGTCGTTTTCAATGGACTTGCCCTTCAATATGGCGTCTTTTTTTTTTATGTGATCAAAAAGCATTCTTAATCAATAGGCTCATATTGATATTCGTTTAGGTAT
The DNA here is from genome assembly GCF_007655135.1 of Punica granatum. Lineage (NCBI taxonomy): Eukaryota > Viridiplantae > Streptophyta > Magnoliopsida > Myrtales > Lythraceae > Punica > Punica granatum. The sequence goes on along the minus strand of NC_045134.1, from coordinate 12,547,024 downwards.
TAACTGTCCGTCACGATATACTTTCAATGAATTTTTAATTTCTTTACTTGTATAAATCCTTGACATGCATGCAATTTGCAGTCAAGTGCACATATTTCATTATTGATTAATAAGACTTTTTTTTTTCAGAGAGATCTCCAACTCGGTACAATAATATGAATAACAAAACTAAATGAAAAGACACGAAATTACCATTGACGGAGATCGAACTTGAAATCTCATTGTTTAGAGTGACAACTCGTGCCGCTGCACCAAATATGACGTCCTTTTTGAATGGCTCCAATGGCTTCCCGCCAACTCAATCCTCTTACTCTTAAAACCCCCACCCCCATTGAAAAGCAGATCCTTCCCACTTTTCCGTGTTTAACAGCAAGTCTCCTGATCTAAGGAGAAGAGAGGCAGAGAGATTTCATTAAAGAGAGATCGTAAATCCCACTTAGATCCACGATATTCATACTTAGCAAAATGGTATTTCCGATTCCAAAAAGAGATTTTCGGCAAGTTCTCTTTCTGGCCGTCATATTAACTGTCGTGAGTTTGGTAACCGCTGCCTCATCCAACTGCCAGACAACCTGCGGCAACGTTACCATCCCGTACCCATTCGGCACGGCCCCGGGATGCTACCTGAACCGGTACTTCTACGTTAGCTGCAACGACTCTGCCCCGGGTGGCCCCACGCCTCTACTCTGGAGCACGCCGTCCATCGAGGTCCTCTCCATCTCCCTCTCTGGGGAGCTCCGTGTGAATACGTATATCGGCACGGACTGCTACACCCAGTCAGGCGCCCGGCGGCTCCCTGTCAAGGCCTACGCAATCCTCCCCGCGTTCCCCTTTTCCACCACCAAGAACAAGTTCACCGCTGTTGGCTGTGACACCTTAGCCATGACAAATGGAGATGAGTAAGTGAACGCAGTCCAATGCGATTCTTCTGCGGTTTCTAATCAGTATTTGTATGTGCTCTTAACGAATTTCTTTTGCAGTTTCTCAAGCGGATGCTTGTCCCGCTGCAGCGTGAACAGTAGCATCACCGAGGGGACGTGCAATGGGATCGGCTGCTGTCAGACAGCTGTCCCGAAGATGCTGTTGAACTACAACGCGAGCGTGTCCAGCTTCCGGAACCACACCCAGGTCTGGAGCTTCAATCCCTGCAGTTACGCATTCATAACAGAAACAGATTCGTTTAACTTTACGAGGGAGGATCTTAGCGGTATGAGGAACTGGACTCGTGTTCCTTCTGTGCTTGATTGGTCCATCTGGAATCAGACTTGCCAAGAGTCTCAGAAGGATCCGTCTACTTCCGTTTGCAAGGCAAACAGTGAGTGTTTCGATCATGAAGATATTCGTGGGTACCGTTGCAACTGCTCTGCAGGTTACCGGGGGAATCCTTATATTTCTGATGGCTGTCAAGGTACGACTTTACGAAAGCTTTACAGTTCTATGAGATCCATTCCACATCAAAAGTAGGTCTAGATATTGCATCCATCGATCATTATTTGGTTCTAATTATCCCTTCTTTCTTCATATCAAGGTTTTGATGTTTCATTTATTAATTTTCCGCATCCCTTGTATGTATGTTTGTTAGATATCGATGAATGCGCAAATCCTGAGGATAACCAGTGTGAAAAGGATTGCCACAACACGCCAGGCAATTACACATGCTCCTGCCCGAACGGTTACCATGGGGATGGCAGAAGAGATGGAGAAGGATGCATTGTTGACCAGTCCCATGTCATCAAGATTGTGGTTGGTAAGTATATTCATCAAACTATCTTTTGAACTTTCTCGACGACATATCTCAATTTCTCTGCTGATGTAGTAGAAAACATTTGAAAACATCAGATGTTTCGGCTTGACAAAGACTTCAGCAATACAGAAAATAAAAAAATCAGATTTGGTTTTGGTCATATTCAGCACCCAACCCGCCACATCCACGACTCTGGTTTATGTATGACAAAACACTTGTCCCAATTAATCCATATTGTTCAAAGCAAGTAATGTTTGGTCAATGTTTGTGTTTATATTGTATGGAACGGCCACTCAATTGATCACAGAACGGCTACGTTAGCGGTGGATAGGGTACCGACTAATCCTGACTAATAAAGGATCTGACATCACATTTTGATTTTTAGTCTGACGTGCGAATAAGATTTTAAATCCCGATCTCCTGAGATGAAGACTATTTCAACATTGGGATTGTGTTTCCGTCATTTCAGTGATTTTGCCAACTCTGTTACATTTACAGGTGTTGGTGTCGGATTCACAGTTCTACTCTTCATGAGCGGGTTTCTTTACTTCGGAATCAGGAGAAGGAAGCTGATGAGGTTGAAAGAGAAGTATTTCCAGCAAAATGGCGGATTATTGCTGCAGCAACAGCTCCATCAACGCGATGGGCGTACAAGTACCATGAGAATTTTCACTGCTGAAGAGTTACTGAAAGCCACTGACAACTATGCCGAGAATCGAATTGTAGGTCGGGGAGGATATGGGACGGTCTACAAGGGGATGTTACCGAACGACATAGTCATTGCCATTAAGAAGTCCAAACTGATGGACCAGAACCAGATCGAGCAATTCATCAATGAGGTGATTGTTCTCTCACAGATTAATCACAGGAACGTTGTGAAGCTGTTAGGCTGCTGCCTGGAGACCGAAGTGCCACTACTAGTCTACGAGTTTGTAGGCAACGGGACACTTTTCGAGCACATTCATGGTCAAACCAAGGACCCGAAGCTGTCCTGGGAAACCCGTTTAAGAATCGCCGCGGAGACTGCAGGGGTGCTATCGTACCTCCACGCAGCGGCTTCTGTCCCAATAATCCATCGGGATATTAAATCCACGAACATACTCCTTGATGAAAACTGCATTGCTAAAGTGTCCGATTTCGGGGCCTCGAGGTTGGTCCCGCTGGACCATACACAGCTGTACACGATGGTCCAGGGCACCCTCGGGTATTTGGACCCTGAGTACCTCCACACGAACACACTGACAGAGAAGAGCGATGTCTACAGCTTTGGAGTAGTCCTGGTTGAGCTTCTGACGGGGAAAAAGGCGCTCTCCTTTGACCGGCCTGAGGAAGAGCGGAGCCTAGCGATGCACTTCCTTCATGCATTGAAGGAGGATCGGTTGTTTCAGATAGTCGAGGATTGTATTTTAAGTGAGAATAACACAGAGCAGCTGAGGGGAGTCGCAGGACTCGCAAAGAAGTGCCTGAGGGTAAAAGGAGAGGAGAGACCGAGCATGACTGAGGTGGCAATGGAGCTAGAGGGATTGAGGGCAATGGGGAATCATCCGTGGGTGAGCATCGAGTTGGGCATGGAAGGGGAGACCGCGAATCTGCTTGGAAAAGAGAGACCGGAGTCTTTGATGAGTTATACTGAGAGCAGGGATATGAGCTTAGTGTGTGATAGTAACAGTATGAGGAATCAGCAGATATCCCCTGTGAATAATGGGAGATAGATATATAGATCCTAAGAAGCAATGGGGAAATGCTTATGCGCGGTTGAAATTCATTGCTTTCCGTTTTGGTACTCTGTATAGTTGTGTTCTGGAAGATTGGAAATTAGCAATATGTCATTATTATACTACAGTGTGACAGTAGAATCACTTTGTTGAGAAACTGTTCGATTTGTGTCTGGTGCTTTTGTTTCGACTTCTTCAACGCTACGGCTGTCCTTTATTGGACCATCTCATATCCTTCTCAGCCAAGAGTTTGGATTTCCCAGTAATTGTCTGTGGCCTTCCTTAGCTCTTCGTTTGTAGATGATCATTGTGTTGCTTCTAGTGGACCATCGAGGTCCCTGGATTGTTCTTGTGACAACGAACCACCAATTTTGCTTGAAATACTTTTCTTTGGCAACAACCGAAGCCTTCACTGAACCTTAAGCTCCGTTTAGGACTCTAATAGCAGCGTGAGTGTTGCATTCATTCATGGCAAATCTGTTTGGAGTTGTGAAGAAGGAAAGCGCTGGTTAACTTTTCAAAGTAGTGCTTAGATACGGAGGTCACCTTTGAGGGATCTGTCTATGGAAGGAATTTCTTCTATACCGAACATGCCATAAATATATCATTGGCTGAGATTATCCATAATGTGGTTTCGGGACAGGGCAAATGCAACCGTCGTTTACTAAGCTTGGTCTCTTCGATTCGCAAGCTGCAGATGCAAGAGTGGTTCCATGGAGGCAATGCATGTGCAGATTACTTGTCTCATATTAGTTCGGTGCTCTCTTGGGGCATTCGTTTTTACCATCTTCCTCGGAGGGTATTAATAAGCTCATGTTTGATGATATTATTGGGGCCTCCTTGCACTGCTCTTACGTAAGTTATCTTCATTTCTGGGTTCCGGCCACATCACCGGCAAAATAAAATAAAAACATAGAGAAGAACAATAAAAGAAAATATGAGATATTATATTATATTAGAAAAAGTTCCCGAAAATCTATTAAGATTGTACATACAATAAAATAAATCTCAGGACCTGATGGAAGAGCAAACAGGTAAGCAAAAAATAATTTTAAATTTGCTGCTAGTTAATATGAATGATTCAATTCGACAAATAGATAAACCTCTATGTTGCCAGTTAATAAGAATTTTAAATTTGTCTTCCATTACTTGGACCAAATTCGAGCATTACTATGCTTCAGAAAACGATGAATGATATGTAAAGAGTTTACAACGCACTTTTAAGGAAGAAAAGCTAAACTCAATTAGTTGGCCTCCTCCCCTCGGTTTCGTCCATGCATTGTGAAATTAACGAATCATGAGAGAGTAGGAGTTTGGTGCGGTGACACTGTATTTGATTTGGGATGAAGAGACTTTTGGTTCGATTATCATAAATGGAACTCCTCACGTCTACCTAGCAAAAGAAAAAAAAATTCTCATTTCCAATTAGTTTTCTTTTTATTTTATTTTCAAATTTATAAGTCTCCTTGTAATAAAAAAGAAATTTACGAATCATGACATCAATCTTTTAGTATATTCACCAATTATGTTTCACCATAAACCTTTTCCTCAATTTAATTCACTAGTTGGATATTAATAGTGATTCTTTGATATTATTGCCTTCAACCTTAAATTTCAATATGATAAGACTCTAAAGGCCATACGGAAGCCATAGGTCTTTACATCACTCAATTTCATTGAGCGGTTAAGAGTTATTTCATAGTAAATTTTTTGGTTTTGTGAAGAAATCTGAATTTCCACCTCTTCTGTTGATGTCATTTGTCATTGTTTTAACTTTCAAACGTCTAATTGGTTCTAATTTGTAGTGCTCCGTACATGGTTTCCAAAGACACCCATGAACACCCCAATTGGATCTCTAATGCAAGAGAATGATGTTCACGAAGTTAGTCATTTGGGTAAAATAAAGAAAAGTCTCTAATTCTGGTGATAGAGGGTCCCATAACTATTTTTCACTTAGGTTGGAGGGCACTTTGTAAAATTTTGAAGTTTGGGGAAAAATCTGAAAATAACCCATAATTCAAGGGTCAAACTGCATTTATCTCGCAGTGAAATGGAGGGTAGCAGTGGGAGCTCCGGTTAGACTACTCTTTTGGATTTTGAAGGCGAAGAAGGGGCCCAGTCGGACCCCCAAAACGCCCCTTGGGAATCCAGTAGCTCCTGGGGAAGCAGATATTCTCCCTCCCCGTACCCTACCCCTGTCACGAGGATGAAGTGATCGGAGGTGGTAGTAAAATCCAATTTTAATATGATAAAAAATGATTCAGGATTAAAAAAGAGGATTTGATTTTTTTATATTTATTTCTGGTGATATTTGTATAAAATAACAATTCCTTACCTATACTTTTACCGATTTGACATCCTGCTAGTTTTGATTGTTGATTCATTTTTAGTTTTTTATTTAATCATTCTTTTATTCAACTGGCCAGTCCAATTTTGAAGTAATGTGAATAGGGATCGACCCATTCTCAGGCGAATATATATATTGATGGAAGTATATAAAAAATAAAAGTATGGGTAAGGAATTGTTATTTTATACAAATATCAATATAAATAAATATTAAAAAATCAAATCCTCTTTTTTAATCCTAAACCATTTTTGATCGGATTAAAATAGGATTTTACTATCACCTCCGATCACTTCATCCTCGTGATAGGGTTAGGGCACGGGAAGGAGAATATCTGCTTCCTCGGGAGCTCCTGGATTCTCGGGGGCTTTTTGGGGGTCTGGCTTGGCCCCTTCTTCGCCTTCAAAATCGAAAAGAGTAGTCCAACCGGAGCTCCTACTGCTATCCTCCATTTCACTGCCTGAAGGCACGTTGGAGGGTTGCTCCGCTGCAGGATTGGAAGCAGGTTGACCTCCTGCGGGATCCTGCATGTGCAAGCTGGAACCTACTACCGAACCAACAAGAAAAACAAGAATGAAAATAGGAACCTCCCAACCAAGAAGCCGACTTAAGAGTGCTAAACCTGGTAAACGAACAAAAGTTTTTCCCCCCACATCTCAGTCACTTTTACTTTTTCGTTATTTCGTAATCCCCAGGGTATGATACCTTATAGCTTCACAGTGACAAGTCATTTTCTCATTACTTTAGGTCTCTCATTTTCTCTTTTTCTTGGTATTACTATAGTGGGATTTCAAAGAAAAGAGGCGATGCGTCTCGAAGTGCTGTCAGCCCAAGATGCCTAGAGCCGCACAACGAGGGGTTTTCCAACTGCGCAAGGAGGTTGTTGGCAGATAGGAAAGGCCATGATCCGAACTTAACGTTCCAAGGATTCTCTTCACTCTTCATCTTCGTTCAAGGCAAGACGCATCTCAATGTTACAGTGGCTCTAGTTAAGGTTGCCGCATGCACGGATGAGATTTTTAAATTGAAATCCAAACAGCAGAGATATTATCAATTATCATAGTCGTTTTTTTAGTCAACTACAGTAAAATTTTCACTTGATTATAGAATCTATATCAATATATTTGAAAAACAAAGTCCAATTGAATTCTCATGGAGCTACATCATCAAAAATATAAAATGAAACTCTCTCACGATGTCACGCCATCATTCATATAGTAAGGAAATTTTTATATTCTTTATCAAGAAATATTTATCCACCGTGAAAATATATTCATAATATTTTCTTATTTAATATATATAGTAGAATATGTAGATTACATCCACATATAGCCCAACGGAAAACTTGGCACGTCGAATCACCTCGTCCCTTTAATTATGCAAAATATTATATTACGAAATATTCGATATACAACAAAATATATACTAAAGTATTTGATATACAACTAAATGATAACATACAATTCTTATATTATGGGAATATAAATATTTTTATATATGCTGTTTGATACAAGTGTAATATATATTTACATTATCGTAATATATATTGTGGAAACTATACATGCAATCTTCATTTTAGAAATACATATATATTTGCAGTATACATCATATATTGAGACTTAGAATGCTATTACCGATAATATATGTCGTATATATTGTATAGTGGAACTAAGCCGATTATTTGCTAAGATCAAAATTTCAGTATATCGGACTTTTTATATTCGATAGGAAAGTTCCTTATTAATCTGTATGACCTTTTGCACTATATATATATATATATTGTACACGTTTATTCGATATACTAACACCAATATCTTACATCGATTTGGTCGATTCACAAGACTTTACTAGTATTTCACTGGGCTTCGTCAGGTTTTCTCAAAATCTATAAGCGTCAAATTCATGTATTTATAAAAATAATTTATTTACTTTGTTATCTTTTAATTGAATGTTAATTTGTTTGGTGCGATTATTATTTGCTCAGAACAATTATACTTGTATGAAAATTTTTCTTTATCATTTATTTTTTAATCTATACCTTTATAGATTTTGAGGTGGTTTAACAATTTAACATATATTAAAAGAATTGAGATAGAAAGAAGTAACGAAATGATCAATTTTGATATGATTTTTCTTGATAAAGAAGTGTATATACTTTGCGTGTTTGACTAAATAATTATTCTATTAATCAAAATTAAATTATTACTAATTTATTGTTTCTGATGAAATTAGGAGTGCTACATGTAACTATAAGAAAGTCTCAGACTCATCTATTTCGGTCCTTACTTTGAGAAGAAACTTATACATAATAATTTCAAAATAATTACACTCTCTCATCGAAGTATCATTCAATTGATGTTGAAATAAGGATTATGAATAATTTTTTGTAATTTATTGATATCCTTAACATTATTGATTCCGTTTTAACTAAATTTTATTTACGCATATCGTGTAAAATTATTCAGATTAGTTGCAGCAAAAAATAATTCAAAACTAACCCAATGACTGACCACGTCTTCACAACCCGCACCCTCCTCATTTGCATTGGCCTCTGGCGGAATTCGAAGACATACAAATTATCCACCGAGTTAGATCATAGCCTAAGTAGGGTGTGGTCCCAATGAGGCTTGATCCTCCTTTGTTCGTCCTTAAATGAGTCGGGAAGCAGGAGAAGGAAGGTTGTCGAAGAAAGGTAATCGGAGAAATGGGCGGCGGAGGCGGCAGCAATGTGAAAGGAGATTTAAAATTTAGAATGGCAAGGCGTTGAAAATTTGATTCTTAGGAAGGGGCAAGGAGGTAATTTAGTTTCCCTTTCTGAAACCTTAGCTAAGAAGGAAATTGCCCTTGCTTGTTTTTTATAACATAATTTTATTCGGGGTAATTATTACCAGAACATATTATTTGAGGAGTACGGTGATCCTTGGACAGATTACGATGAATTTCGAAATCCACCTCAACAACCAAGAATCTGAATTAAAGTTGATATGAGTAGAAACGAAATAAATGTCGTATGCGACCGTATCGTAAATTCATTTTGGCGTGCAGAGACAAGACGCTGATGACCTGTACTTTCTATTTGTATTTTAAATTCGTATCAGTATTTTTTTATTTGAAATTGATTTTCAAAATTTATATGCAATTACTGTAGACATATATTTCTCTAAATATCTTCTATTTGGCCGATTTATTAGATAAAATGTGAATAAAAAATAATGGATCATCAGGACGTTGCTCCTACGCATCTCATTGCATGGTGACCTGCGTAAAAATAAGTAAAGGGGAAGTCACGGAGAATTTAAAAAAAAAAAAAAGCCCATCAGAAAGCAACTTTGTCGCCCATAGAAAAGTTTCAAATCCTGAAGCCCACACATTCCCTGTTGGAAAAACAAAAAACGTCCCCCATTTGTCTTGTAGCTAGTAAAAAATAAATGGAGTTGAATATGTCTTCATTGCCAAACAAGGCCTTATGGCAGGGGGTTGAAAATGTGATTCATAGGAAGGGGCAAGGAGGTAATTTGGTTTTCCTTTTTGACACCCTAGCTAGGAAGGAATCATCATGGAGGCAATTCCATGGGACATCATGATTCCTGATGGCTCTTGAATGAAAACTCCATTCAGAATTCCGATTTTCGCTAAGAGTGTGGGCAAAGATAGGAATCCGGATTCCATCCGGAATTCGATTTAGCGTGGGAATTTGGATACCGTGTTAGCAAACATGTTGTAAAAGTCCAAAATACCCTTTATACATGTTATTATTACTTGATCCTGAAATACAGATCCGATGAGTGACTCAATGAACATATAACCTTAAAGATGTAGACCCAAAAAACTGAAAATGGACAAATGGCTTACTATCTCCCACCAGCCAGGGGAGGCATTACATGGGTGGTCATACTGTCATAAGTTGCGGTTATATTACTATACGCTACAGAATCAGTTGCTTCTCCAAGCAAATTCTGTGTCTCTTGAGTATCTAACTCGATCGCGACCCAAGGATGATTAGCCATCACTCTAATCCCCTCGAGTTCCATCGCCACTTCCTTCATGGTCGGCCTATCCTCACCTTTTATCCTCAGACACCTCTTTGCCAGCACTGCCACTTCCTTCACTTGCTCTTCATCGCCATCATTCCTCGCTATGGATTCCTCAATGATCTGAAGCAAGCGATCCTCCTTCAGAGAAGATACGAAATACATCGCTAAACACCTCTCTTCTTCAGGCTTGTCGAAGGAGAGAGCCTTCCGCCCTGTCATGAGCTCGACAAGCACCACCCCAAAGCTGTAGACATCGCTCTTCTCTGTCAATGTGCTCGTGTGCAAGTATTCAGGGTCCAAGTATCCTAAGGTTCCTTGGACCATTGTGGACATCTCCGCCTGGTCTAGTGGAACCAATCTTGAAGCCCCAAAATCTGACACTTTAGCGACACAGTCCTCATCGAGGAGTATGTTTGTAGACTTGATGTCTCGATGAATTATTGGGACAGAAGCAGCAGAGTGGAGATATGAGAGCACTCCTGCAGTCTCTGCAGCGATCCGCAAACGGGTTTCCCATGGCATTTTGGTATCATTACCTTTGTCGTGGATGTGATGGAACAGAGTTCCGTTACTGATGAACTTGTATACTAATAGCGGTACTTCTGTCTCCAGGCAGCAGCCCAGCAGCTTCACAACGTTCCTGTGATTAATCTGCGACAGAACAATCACCTCATTGATGAATTGCTCTATCTGGTTCTGGTCCATCACTTTGGACTTCTTAATGGCTATAACCGTGTTGTCCGGTAACGTCCCCTTGTAGACGGTTCCGTATCCTCCCTGACCCACAATTCGATTCTCGGCATAGCTGTCAGTGGCTTTCTCTAGCTCTTCAGCAGTGAAAATTCTCATGGTATTCGTGCTTCCATCTCGCTGATGGAGCTGTTGCTGCAGTAATAATCCACCATTTAGCTCGAAGTACTTCTCTTTCAACCTCATCAACTTCCTTTTCTTGCCGCCAAAGTAAAGAAATCCGCTTGTGAAGAGCATAACGACGAAGCCTACACCAACGCCTGCAAAGGAAACAGCATAAATAAAATCACTTGTGTCGCCAAGATGATTCCAATACTTAAGAATAAATGTTTGAAACAGTCACATCTTCATGAAATTTCCATGTTAGACTTGAAATCAAAATGTTATCCAGATTCTGAAGGAGCCACAGGACAACTGTCAATCGTTTAGAGCATTAAAGTAACTATCATTCCGTGGATCGTCTGAGTAGCCGTTCAATATAATACAAACATAAACGTTGACCAAATTTCTCTATTTCCAACAATATATAAAGCCAAGGACAAAATCAAAGAGGATGTAGGGTAATAGTGTACACTCTTTTTTGGTAATCAAAAGTTTTAGTTTTGATACGCAGATAGGACTACTCGTGCATCTTTACTAGATATTTAAGATTTATATTTTATTGTACTAAGTTTATAGACCTCCTTTGTAATTAAAAAAAAAAAAGATAACAACAAAAGATAGAGTGGAACAACTGCCTTATCATATGTCATAGAGCCATCGATGAAAATATTGGTGGCGTATCTGAGATTTTTTTTTTTCAAAAAAGAAAAGTAGCAACTTAACATAAATTATTTTCGTGGCATTATCCTTGATTAGAAATAAGAGATTCTAAGTTTAATTATTAAAATGGGAGAGAGTGGGTTGGGGGCATCCCCGCCAGCTAACCACCTCTCTGACCAAGGCTGTGAGTGGGGTCGGACCGCGTTCGTCACATGTGTCAGGTGGTGGGGACGTCCCTTTCGACCACCACTCCTCTCTTCAATTCTATTTTCTATTTGTCTTGTAATATAATCTTACGTGATATCTCCGTTGCATACAAGATGTTCTCTCATCAATTTTATTTTCTTAAAAATAGAAAGTATTCATTTTATTTTATTTTTATTTAAATTTAAAATTTCAAAAATAGATATTTTTATTAAAATTGATAAATCAGCCTATTTTAGCGGAGAATGTGACATCCAAACAAAAGTAATAAAAACACCAAAGATAGATGATAAGAATACAAGAATGACAAAAAAAAATTTATAAGACGAAAATGACAAAATCTAGGGAACCAAAAGTGTCTTTAATTTTCCAAAAATCGAACTTTCGTGGAAGCCAGTCCTAACTAGAAAAGACATCACCTTCTCTCTGAAACTTCAAGAAAGACTGCAAGCATAATAATCAAAGTCTTGCACTAATATTCTACGGTTATTGCTCTTACTCTTCAAAGAGAACTGTGAGAGACTATTATCACCAAATAATTCAAGCGAATAAGACTGACCCACTATTATCGAAATTAAGAAGGATTGTTTCATGCTGCATCCTTCCCCATCTCTTCTGCCATCCCCATGAAAACCAACCGGGCATGAACATCGGTAGCTTCCCAGGATATTGCGGCAATCCTTTGAACATGGATTATTTTCTGGGACCTTGCATTCATCGATATCTGCAGAACAAATTGATTAGTGACCTTAATTTGAGGGCTAGCTACCAATGTATCAATTCATAATGAGCCATGATTGACAGTATATTAAATATGTACCTTAACTCCTATCAAAACGAATGACTAAATAAATAAATATGTACCTTCACAACCATCGGGAAGGTACGGATTTCCTTGAAACCCATCGGAGCAATTACACCGATACCCACTGATGTTCTCAGGATCGTAGCACGTGCTGTTCGCAGCCTTGCAAGCATAAGAACTTGGGTTCCTTTTAGCTGCATCACATGTTTCGTTCCAAATAGCCCAATCGACAACAGCCGGAACTGCTGTTCGGTTCTGCATGTTCGCGAGATCAGCTTTGGAGAAATTTAAGGACTTCTCTTCTACTATAAACGCATAACTGCACTTGCTGAAACTCTCTACAGCTGTGCTGTTGACGTCAGTGACGGCTATAATATAACTGCTGAGCTTCTTTGGTATCACGGTTTGGCAGCAGCCAATGCCATCACATGATCCTTCTATCACACTATCGATGCTGTTGCAAGTAGAGAAACACCCGCTCGATGAAATAGTACCGTTATTATTGATGTTTTCATTTTGGTTGGTAATGAGGGCAAGAGTGGAGCAACCAATCGCTGTGAACTTGTTGCGGGTCGAGGAGAATGAAAAGGCGGATAGAGTCACATTAAGCTCGGTGGAGTTGGAAGTGGCATTCTCGGGACAATAAGAGCCAAATGGCATATCAACCCACAGTTCACCATCGAGGGATATGTTCTTGACTTCCGTTACGGTTGAGGTGGAGAGGAACGGCCTTGGAGGATCGAAGTGGGTGGTGTTGCAGGTGATGCTGAACTCAGAGCTCAAGAAGCAGCCATCACCAACCCCAAATGGGTACCGGATGCTTACGTTCCCGCACATCGATGGGCATTCCGGCGACACGGTCTGGCACGAAACCATTGTTGTCCATTGTACAATCATAAGTACTATGGTTGAACAAAGAGTTCTCGCTAAATCATTCTTTGAAGCCATGACTATAGCGTATGTTCTTTCGCTTAGAACTTCGGGTGATTATCTATGACTTCTTGTGGTGAGAATATATATATATATATATATATATATAGTTTAGGTGAGAATATATGTATGTACACCAATTGGTCTACAATACATAAGATTGAAAAGGCACGTACGGTACATGCAAATAAATTATTTATATATTTTCAAGTAGACTATTTACCCTTAATTATATATATTGCCTTTCTTTTTTTATAATGAGACTGTTTGAATCCCACAGTTCGGATAAACACTCTACGAGCACATTGGCCAGATCAGTCTAGCCACATGGCGTGCAGGTGACCCAATAAGGAGTCTTTTGCTGTATGATTTCCAAAATGATTTGAATTTGGAATTTCCTAATTAGTCTCACCTTTTAACCATTAAACCAACGCTATTGAGTTAATTTACTTATTTTTTTTATATAATTACTTGTATATTATTAAGTAAATTACGTACTCGTTTTTATAATCAAGAGGTGATTATTAAAAATTCTCTTTATTTTAGTAGAATTCTTTTGTATCCTTTTATTGTTGTTTGTCTTTGTTATGCTCATGAATTTTCGTGATAAAAAGAAAATCACAAATTTTCCTTCTAATCGCAAAAGAAGAGGGTTGTGATATTTATGAGCTATATTGGTAATTTCTCTTCTTCTTCTTCTTTTTTCTTGGCGATGTATCTATATTATTGGTGATTAATCATCAATTTTTCCCTTCTACATAATATGTAATGAAATACGATTTTTTTTTAAGAGTATGGATATATTCAACTAATTAGTTAACACTATATATAGCCTCATTTGGAGGTCAGCCTGATATATTAAAATTTTAATTGCTCCTCAGGAAATTTTGACTTTGTCCATGTTTAGAAGCGTGCGTTTTAATTGCACTTGCAGAAGTTTCTACTTTTCTATCCATGACCAAGACTTTTCCTTAGCTTTGACAAGTCTCCGATGTTTTATTGCGTCTCGTGCTACGCGGATATCTGGCCATCAAGTAGGTTGTCTTTTATTAACATCGTTGGACAGAACACTTTTTTTTTTCTTTGGGCTTTTCTTTTTTGGGTAAACCATACTGGCATATTACCGGGGCCAGCTTTGGTATTACGGTTTAGACTTCTACAGACTTTAAGCTGTGGTTCGATATGGACCAATAGCATGATTGTGGCATATCATCTTAGGAATATAACAGATATTCCCCGGAAAATCTTAATGGTCCAATCTCAAATTAAATTACGCGGTGAGAAGAAAACGAATCATGAAATTGCTAAAATTAAGAATTACTCTACTTGTCAACATTCATTATCCTATTTATTACAATTTAATTAGTATTTTCTCACATTACCATAAGGTCTGTTGGAGAAGGATACAGATTTGGACGAATTCTAGAAACTCCAAGAGAATACGTTGTCTTGATAGAACCTCTCCCTTTAAATAAATATGCAATACATTTCCAATATTTCAAAAATATCCTATTATAATCTTAGGATATTTCTTCATCTAAAATGTTATAAAGATATCTAAAATTATCTCTAATATCTCATGTATAATGAAATCCAAAAGGGAAATATTATCTCAGTAGAATCTGATATCTCGTTCCTTCTTTTTCATTCAATCTCGTCACTGCTTTCGACTCTCTGCTAAAATACGAGACACTCAATAGGGTCATCGAAGAATTTCTCACGGTTTTCCTAGATTAGAATTGGTATAATTTGGACGGCCAGTTCTATAGCATGCGGTACCTGAATTGCGGCAACTAACCATACTACATGAATCATGGTTTAATTGGTCAACATTCATTTTCTTATTGTTGCAATTAATTTACATTTTCTTGCGTCACGTGGTGAAATAGGATTATCGAAAAAAAATTGAGTCTTAATTGATTAGAACTGGTATAATTTGGACGGCCAGTTCTATAGCATGCGGTATCTGAACAGCAGCAACTTGCAAGTACTACATTAACCATGCCTTAGTTCACATGGGTTTGCCTTGGATCATATAACCAAAAGATTCCATACATACACCAAGCAAAACAAAAATATATTTATACAAATACATGCATTTTTCACATATAAAATCCATATAAAATATATAATGCTGAGACGACAGAAGAAGAATGAATATCGTTGATCCATTTGAATGAATGTTGCTGCTTGAATTTTGTTAGATAGCCAAACACTTAGCTCATCGTTGAGCGACCATTCACGTGTTGTCAGCACCCCATTTTGGTCCACCGGCCCTCAATTAGGATCCCAAAACTCTAACAAAAAATTGGCAAGGGCAACATATGAAATTTTGCAGCACACACAATTGATCCCGAAGAGTAAGGCATGAATTATCAATATTCGAACTGAAGGCAATGGACAAAGGGGAAATCACGTCTCTGTATCATTTTCTTCAATGAGAACGACTATCTTCATAGATCCTAAAACCAAGTTCGATATTTTTAGATCAAGGTTTGTGAGCCGGGGACATTTCAATGCAAAAATCACTTCGAGAGTCCATTCGAGCAAAAAGATAAAATTCGTGGGACTTGGAGTGCCCAAACAGTGGATACAGCAGCTCGAGTATGGGATTCGACGCATCATATCACGGTCAATCCTGAACCTAAAAAGGTGAATTCCATATGCTTGACCTAGGAAATCGAGTTGGGTTCAATTTGACGGGCCATTCATTCCAAGATTCAATACAGAGAGAGAGTTATGAATTTTTGAGCGCACGATGCCCGAAACTGTTAAACCAGGACAGACTCTGCCAGTCGAGGGAGAAAATCCATAAAAAAAAATTCAATTCTTCGTATTTTCAAGCATGGCCAACGCCATTGGATTCCTAATTCACTGCGATTAAAAAAAAAGGAGATATTTTCGGCTAGATTAGTACAAAATCGAATATATTCTCACAGATCAGAATCAAATCTTCCGATTCAGGCCAGCTATCGAAGAAAAATTGTATTGGGAACATTTCGAGGTCAAACGATCTTCAAATTTTACGAGGATGTGCCTAACTCGTGTAAGGATCAAGGAAAAATATCAAAAAGACCAAAAAGCTCATGAGAAGTGTCAGCACCTAATTTTGGTCCACCGGCTCCAAAGAGGCAAAATCGTCATTTTGCCACCCGTGAGGGAAGTGTTTCTGATTGATTACTTGAGCATTCATGAAGTTCTTGAAAATAACAAATTTTCCTAATTTAACACCAATTTTATGATTTTTTTCAAAAATAATGCTGTTTGGGACGTTTTCGAATTTCGTGTACATCGACGTCATTTTTCAAAATTCGGGACAAAATTCGAGATTGAAAATAATTTTATCACGTAATATCGATCGATAAATTTTTCTAACCACGATGACGGTCTCGAATTATTTTTCCGACGTCCAATCAAGAAGACGAAATTTTTAATTTGTACGCCGTCGAATTCGAAAAAAAAAAATCCGGTCAGGGCTGCTGACAGCTGCCCGAATTGCTGCCCGACGCCACTGTTCTTCTTCTTCCAGGGCAGCAAGGAGCGGGGGAGCCAGGGGAATCCAAAACGGAAAGGAATCGAAGAAAAACGGAAACAAAAAATCACGGAAACCCTAGCCGCAACATTCTTGGATCCATCCGAAAAAAACCGGAGCTCTCTCCCTGTCGGGGTGGGGGGTTCTCTCGACTTTTTCGAAACCAAAAATCCCGCAGCTCAGGATCTTTGGCTCAGGCAGGGGTTCACCAAAAAAAGACTGGAACACACACGGAAGAAAAACCCACAGCTCGATTTCGGCAGACTCCCTCAGCTCGTACGGACGCTCCTCAGCTTTGACTCTCATTCGCCCTCAGCTCCCATAACTCGGAACCGCGAAATCCCGGCCATCTCCTCCTCAACTCCCTCCCGCACACACTTCCCTCGAACTCTCGGGTTTCCTCTGTTCGCCAAGTCGCGCCACTGACCTCCTACCCTCTCTTAATTTTCCTTGCAGGCCCGAGCTCGGACCACCCCGCAAATCGTTGCCCTCGGCGGTCCCCCCCATCCCCGGCGATTCGCGGACGCACGGCGGACCAGTCCAGATCCAGCGGACCAGTCCAGATCCAGTGGCCCAGTCCAGATCTCGGCGGCCCAGCCCAGCGGCTCACCAGCCCAGCACGGTCCAGTTGCAGCAAACCCAGTCCAGCAGTCAGCCCGGCAACGGCCTAATTCGGCCCAGCCCGAATTCCAGCAGCAGCCCGCCAGTGTCGCCCCTGTCGGCCCAGTCCAACCCTTCGGTCCAGTCCAGCCCTTCGACCCAGTTCGGCCCATTCTCCCAACAGCCCATCAGATCCGGCGAATTATTATTTTTTATTTACAGATCTGCCCCTAATCTTCTCAAACAAGGTAAATCCTCTACTTAGTGGCATGTTTAGGGCTCTATTTCTGAATATTTATGTTTGCTTGGATGAAATTGATGTGAAATGAGCGTTCTTGGGTCGCGTGGGTGATCGGATTTGTCATGAATTCGATTTTTCGAACTTTCTATTTTGTTACATTTCAGCCCAGGGGACGTATTTTATTTTTTTATGATCTGCCCCGAATCTAAAAATTATTTTCAATCAAATATCGGTCATTTTATTATTTTTCAATCAGTCCTTGGATTTTTTCAGAATTTTCTAAGCATCCCAAAGAACTTTTCAAGTTGTTTCAGTTTAGTCCCGGGGTCATTTTTCGCCCTTTTAGATCTGCCCCGAATTTCAAAAATTCTTTTCAATAAAGTCCCAGTCATTTTACTATTTTCCAATCAGCCCTGGAATTCCTAGAATTTTTCAAGAATCCCTAGGAACTTTTCGAGTTGTTTCAGTTTAGTCCTGGGGCCATTCTTTTGTTTTTTTCAGATTAGTCTCGATTTTCAAATTCATTTCAAATGAGTCCTAGGACATTTTCAGTAATTTTTACACAGTCCCTATTTTTAGAATTTTCAAATCAATCCCCAATTTTTTTAGAATTTTCAAATAAATCCTTGATCTTTTAACATCGTTCAATTTAGCCCCTGGACATTTTCTAAAAAATATCTTACCCTTTTCTACTTGGATCACCCACCGACAATGTATGTGCCGCCTTTAAATATTTTATTTTTGTAATTATATGTATTATGTGATCATGTTGGAAATTAGAGTTTATCGGGCGATCTATTATTGATCGTTTCGACGGCTCGAAACCCAAAAAATAAAATAAAGCATTCAGCAGATTTTAATTAAACTTAATGATTTCACCAATCGAGTAAACGGGACGTTCATTTGACTAATTAATTCATTCGACTTTAATAATTTTGCACGAATTGGTAATTAATCGGAAATACGCGTCGATAAAGTGTAAATATGTGTTGACGCCTTCTTTTCAAAATTCGCAAATTTCATACTAAAATCTGAGACTCGTGATCCGATGTGGCATGGACATCTGGGAAGAACTTGCATGTTTTGACTCGAGGCCTCCTAATTTTAGGTAACTCGAGTCGGGGTGTGGAAGTTCTTTTTTAGATCACTTCCGGATAGATTGACCGTTTCTTTGACTTTTTTGGGGTTCTCGCATAATCCTAGAAGAATCAGGGAATCAGTCAGCGCCGGTTACAGGCCGAGATGGCCCGCATTGCGTAGTCTCTCTCTTTTCAAAAATAAATTTTCAATACAAAGGCAAAAAGGCGTATTTGCAATTTATTGTTATCTCTGCATGATCTTGGGTAGTTAGATCGGGAATAACGGTTTAAAATACCAACATTCGACTTAATCGCATACTCGGCCTAATAGAAAACAGAATGGGGATAGTGGGTTAGGCACTAGGTTATAGGATTCTCGTGTCAAAATCCACATTCTATAATAACCTATCATAATCGAAGTGCCACGATACATAACAATTTAAAATCAACCCACACATTCGAGACTTGATCACGGACACACATAGTCTGTCAGGTCCGGTAAATGATGCTGAATGCTACATGCCATTCCCCTCTTGCCTTTTGCTTGTTTTAGGGTAGGATTTGTATGCCAAGATACTTCGGTTAATAATCAATTAATCCACGTAAATTCGGTGATAACAAAACCCCATTGATTGTTTATTTGAGCTTACTTTGTTACATCTTTTGCACTTGATTGTTATGCGGATCGAGCCCGATCCTTTAGGACTCGATTCATACTAGGTCCAACGCCCATAACCGTCGATTACGGGGTCCAATGCCCCCATACACCGAGTGCGCATTTAATTTAATTTTTGGTCTTTTCCAAAACTATACGGTGAGCATGAGTGAAATCATGGCCGAATGCGAACCGACCGGGATTCAATTGTTGTATTTTATATTTTTATTTATTTGAGAGAACAATGTAAGGGTTTATGTTGTACATTTATTTATATAAGAATCCCGATCGGAGAGTGGACGGTCGGAGTGTTCTTTCGAATTTACGGTGTCAAAACGCGCGAGATGAGCGAAACTTAATTAAGCGGTAATTAAATAAAAATGGCAAGCCTAGACAAGCTAGAGTACCGATAGGGCATGCGAGATATAGGCTCGCATGTAACAGAACCCCCGAATTCGGAACCTCGGGTTTCGCAGACCATATGCCTTAGTTATTAGGTGTACCCCGTACCCCTAGACCCGGGTAACTTGCCGGCCCTCAACCTTTGGGTCGTAAAATGGCAAGTGGCGACTCCTTCTCACGTGCGTCCGTCGCGCGTCCCCGGGAAGGTGGACACTCCCAAGCCGCGTTGTATTTAGGCGCGCGCATGCGTGCCCCGACGAGGCGAAATTCGGGTGCGCACAGCTTGGCGACTCCACTGGGGACATTTAGAGGGTTCGGGCTCGATTCCGCTTGTCTGTTTGCTCGTTTATTTACCGCTTTCTTTTACTTATGGTTCATTTACTTTTCGCGCATTTATTTCCTACAC
Organism: Punica granatum; assembly: GCF_007655135.1. Taxonomy (NCBI): domain Eukaryota; kingdom Viridiplantae; phylum Streptophyta; class Magnoliopsida; order Myrtales; family Lythraceae; genus Punica; species Punica granatum. The sequence goes on along the minus strand of NC_045134.1, from coordinate 12,526,820 downwards.
ATACACCGCATATCATACTATCTTTAGGTACCGATGGGTCGCGTCCCACGACCGATATTAGGAAACACAGGTTAGATAGGGGTTCCGAGTAAGGGTACGTCGCACGGTTGGACCGTCGATTAGGCCCCCAAAGATCCCCGCCCGAATTCAAGGAATTGATACCCTTGAGACGGGAGCCCCCATCTCTAGGTAATACGGTCCTTGTAGCACTAAAACCATGCATTGTGCTGAGCCTCCATGCCATCCTCCAACCCGGCTTCGACAAATAGTCTATCGAATCGGCCTGCGTGCCACTTGAGTCTTTCCTGTTTCAAGAGCGATGTACCTTGTAATTTGTACTAAGCCGTGGGCATTTACCTTCTTCGCACACATGCATCATCTGTTTTTCAAAATTAGGGTGTCATTCATATGGACGAGTCCTAAGTCAGTCTTCCTTTCGTCTTGGTAAGAGACGCCTTGCTCGGCCTCTTGCTCGTGCCTCGACAAAGTCCATCAACACACGAGGGTCCACCGGGTCTCCACAAACAAAGACTGGCACATCTGCCCGAACATCCCCCACTTCAGGCACAGCTACCATAGTCGACCTCACTAACAACATGATCGATCACTTTCGCCGATAAGCTGCTAAGAAAGATGAGGAACTAGTCAGCCAACCACAACCTCAGAGGGAGCTCGCTCAGACCCACTATAGAAATCCAATGACGCGCTCGCTCAAACTCCGAGTGTGGTGGAAGACTGGCTTAGGGCTTTATTTTACAAAATTTACATTGTACTTTGATCGTTTTGAGTCAATGTGAATGGCGGCATTAGTTTTGAAAAACTCACGCATCGCATGTATCCTACTCATTTACTGTTTTGCATAACAACTAACGTCCCACCATGCAAGTGAGTGAAGATCTTCTTCGCAGGTAGACCGATCACGACTTTCACGGCAAGGCAAGTTGTGACCTGAGGGCCGATCCACCTTCTTTGGCAAAGCTACCTTCTCACTAACCCCGCGCAACCAAACGTCATCGCGTGATCAAGAGCATGCACATCTCTTCGCTCAACTGAGCACATCCACCAGCACAACCGAGTGCGTCCTTCCGCATCGTGCGAGCATGCCTCCACCTCACCCATGCACACATCCTCGGCGCACTCGCATGACGCCTACCAGGCTAGTTCGATCCCCTACGCCCTTGCGTTAAAATTGCGAACATCGTTTGCTCTTTCATCGTTCCCCTTTTCCCATTGCAGGAAATAATCGACAAGAAGGTAACTTGAGTTCTAAACGACCACAATCGAGACAGGAAATGCTTCTCTGCTACCTCCTTGAACTTCAAACACTGAAGACCGACCCTCCCTCTACGAAAGATCACAGGCGATAGCTCCAACGAACATAGCATGTCTCAACCCACCCGCCACGGGGCTTCCAACACGATCACACTGTCAATCGAAGAATGGGCCCAACCCACCCTCCACTATGGCCACCGACCTTCTACCGGGGCAACACACACTCTCCTTTAAAAGCTCTTTTACATTTATTCGCATTTCCAAACGAGCTCTCGGCATGAATAAACCATTCAAGGGGCACTTGAACAGTCTCGAAGACGCCCTATTAGTTCTGTCGGACCTGTCCGATTCGCATGTCCTAATGGGATTTGGCTCCTCGAGCTTTCCCTAGGACGGCTGCGCAGACCAACCCGCAATCGGGGAAAGTACAACTATGCGGTTCCCAGTCACAGTCTAACTGCTCCAGCGTGGCGATGACCGGACTCCCAAAATTGAGTGTCCCCACGCGCGACACCCCATGGGTCGCGCGCTGGATGAGGGAACTTCCCATGGGTCCACATTACATTTCTTACCACATATTTCACCGTATAATCACCTAATACATCATATTCTTTGTCATCCTTCACAGGGGCACGCCGGTTACAGGCGAAGAGCGATACACGGGTTCACACTTCCACGAGAACTCCTATCGGGTCTCTCTCCCTATACTTCGATAGGAAAGAGGCTTGATGCAGAAGTACCCCCTTTTAACGAAGCCGAAGACAAAAACAACTGAGTGAGCCACATGCTGTCAACCCAACCATCTCAGTCGATAGCAAGCATGGCCCCTGAAGCAAAGCATGTACGCCGATTTCAAGAGCACCTATCCTCCTAGGGGCACCTTCCACGGGAGCGACAAAACACGGTCAAGAATCGTGTCCGACGCAGACCACGAAGATCGGGGCATCCGCGTTCAACACTCATGTCGGGGCAACCTTGGTCACCTACACCCCAGGGCAAATCTTATTCTTCTTCTTAGACAATAGAGGAAATCATTTGTAAAGTTTGCAAGGACGAGCAGTGCGAAGTTCGGCTTCCGAATATCCTGAAGCCAAATCTCCATGAAGGGCCGACCCTCACGAAATAGGGCAAGGCACACCAAAGCGGCCACGCAATGCAAAGTCGAGGAGTTTCCAACAAATACACGGGGGACAAAACAAACCCCAGCTGCAAGAAAAAAAACAGAGCGAAAAGAAGCGGGAAAAACCCGCCAATGAAGAGAGAGAGAAAAGACGCGGGAAAAAACCCGCCATTGAACAAAACAAAGCACCGCCGAGATATAAAACTCCGGCACCACCAATTCGAAGAAGAAATCAACAAATCCCGACAAAAAGGGGAGCAGCAGACGCAACTCCTCGACGAAGACAGAACACAATGCACTCGGAGGTTGAATCCTTCGAACCCTTCGCCCTTGCAAACTCGAGAGACAAAATAATCGAGCCCGCTAGGTCGAAAACCCCTCGGGGCGACCTAGGCAAAAGTTAGGGCAAGAGAGAGGCACGATTGAAAATCCCGAGGCGGGCAGTCGTGGCAAAAGGAGAGCTAATCCCCTTTAGGTTGAGAGGTACGATCCCGAGGTGGGTAACCGTAGCAAAATGAGAGTAAAACGAGAGATAAACAAAACAGTCACCCTAGGCTTTTGCACACTGCGCGGACCAAGGGTCCCCAAGGGAAATGGTCAGGTTATCTACTCCAACACGATCCCCGATCGGCTCTCCTGCACGACTCAACTGTCTAAGGCGAATTCTTCCTCAAGCACAGCGGGCGACCAAGCACGCAATCCAAGCAGTTCAAGACAGCCAACACCAACCGGAGGATGGAAGAGAAAGGGGGGTACATCTCTTTGAAGGCGTGAATCTGTGTATCCTTTTTAGCTTGGGGCAACGTGCTCCCCATGCTTTCTCTTTTCTCTCGGCTCATGAATGACTCTAAATGGGTCATAGCCACCCTACAATCGGCTACCACAAAGCCAAAATCCTAGACACTCATCTCCGGGAGTCAAGTCATAACACTTTGGAAATGAATAGACTGAGGTCTAACCAAATTTGCACAGAAATCCCCATGCAGGTCACAAGCGTAGCCGCCCTACGGTACCCTGACGAGAAGGGTCCTAAACCGACGTGCGCGTCAAATAATCGACAGAGCCGCTAGGGCATCATTGAGAATGTCTCGATATGCTCGTGAATGGCCAACAGGAGCCTTGGAGGCCTCGCATTGAGGCCATCGAAAATGGGATCTCATTCGCATCGCCAAAGTAAAAACTCTCTACGGGTCGCCCAGGCGACCCGAAACTGAAGAAAATGCGTCGCGAGCACATCCTTTTACCTGTGCTTATAAATTGCTAGTAATCCCATGACTTACTAATGATGTCAGGATCACAGGTACAACAAGCGCAAGAACTACGGCGGACTCTGATCCCCAGTCCAAGAGGGTACGTAGGCGCTCTCAGAGCTCGAGTCCCGCATCGCTAGACGTCGATCCCTAGCAAATGAACAACCGCCCAACCGGCAACGAGCAACCGCCTCGCAAGCAAAAATCCCATTGGCGAGACCAGGGCATTCCCAGCAAGCAATCGCTTCAGCGGCGAGACCAGCTGCCAGCAAGAGTAACAAACAATCGATCCAACAGCAGGGTTGGCTTTTGGCAAATCAGACGTACAACCGCCTAAGGGGCAAAGCGGGCCTCTAGCAAAGCACAACCACCCCGGTGGCAATGCAAGCCACGCCTACCACTACACCATCCCAACAAAGCCACGACCCAATGCCAAGCGCCCCTCTTCGGCGCCCCGCGCCATTCCCTAACACTAGTCGTTGCTTCTACATTCCCCGCATTTTCGCATCATGCCCACCGTTACTGCTTTCTAAACTTCGTGTCCATCTTTACTGTTTTTCGGACTTCGGGTCTAGGACTTCGTGTCCATCGTTTCTGCTTTTCGGACTTCGTGTCCATCTTTACCGCTTTTCGGATTTCGCATCCGGGACTTCGTGTCCATCTTTATCCCTTTTCGGACTTCGCGTCCATCTTTACCGCTTTTCGGACATCGCGTCCAGGACTTCGTGTCCATCTTTACCGCTTTTCGGACTTCGCGTCCAGGACTTCGGGTCCATCTTTACCGCTTTTCGGACTTCGCGTCCAGGACTTCGGGTCCATCTTTACCGTTTTTCGGACTTCGCGTCCAGGACTTTGCGTCCATCTTTATTGCTTTTCGGACTTCGCGTCCAGGACTTTGCGTCCATCTTTATTGCTTTTCGGATTTCGCGTCCAGGACTTCGGGTCCATCTTTACTGCTTTTCGGACTTCGCGTCCAGGACTTCGCGTCTATCTTTACTGCTTTTCGGACTTCGTGTCCATCTTTATCGCTTTTCGGACTTCGCGTCCAGGACTTCGTGTCGATCTTTGCCGCTTTTCGGACTTCGCGTCCAGGACTTCGTGTCCATCTTTACCGCTTTTCGGACTTCGCGTCCAGGACTTCGTGTCCATCTTTACCGCTTTTCGGACTTCGCGTACAGGACTTCGTGTCCATCTTTACCGTTTTTCGGACTTCGCGTCCAGGACTTCGTGTCCATCTTTATTGCTTTTCGGACTTCGCGTCCAGGACTTCGTGTCCATCTTTATTGCTTTTCGGACTTCGCGTCCAGGACTTCGGGTTCATCTTTACTGCTTTTCGGACTTCGTGTCCAGGACTTCGCGTCCATCTTTACTGCTTTTCGGACTTCGCGTCCATCTTTACTGCTTTTCGGACTTCGCGTCCATCTTTACTGCTTTTCGGACTTCGCGTCCATCTTTACTGTTTCGCGTCCATCTTTACTGCTTTTCGAATTTCGCGTCCAGGACTTCGTGTCTATCTTTACTGCTTTTTGGATTTCGCGTCCAGGATTTCGTGTCCATCTTTACTGCTTTTCGGATTTCGTGTCCACATTCATTGCATTCCGGACTTCGTGTCCGCATCTACTGCATTTTAGACTTCGTGTCCACATTCATTGCATTCCGGACTTCGTGTCCGCATTCACTGCATCCCGGACTTCATGTCCTCATTTACTACTTTCCGGACTTCGTGTCCGCATTCACTGCATTTTGGACTTCGCGTCTGTATCTATTGCATTTTGGACTTCGTGTCCACATTCGTTGCATTCCGGACTTCGTGTCCGTGTCTATTGCATTCCGGACTTCGTGTCCTCATTTACTGCTTTCCGGACTTCGTGTCCGCATTCACTGCATTTTCAACTTCGCGTCCGCATATACTGCATTTTGGACTTCGTGTTCACATTCATTGCATTCCGGACTTCGTGTCCTCATTTACTGCTTTCCGGACTTCGTGTCCGCATTCACTGCATTCCGGACTTCGTGTCCGCATTCACTGCATTCCGGACTTCGTGTCCGCATTCACTGCATTTCGGACTTCGTGTCTGTATTCTACTCCATTTCGGACTTCGTGTCCTCATTTACTGCTTTCCGGACTTCGTGTCCGCATTCACTGCATTCCGGACTTCGTGTCCGCATTATACTCCATTTCGGACTTCGTGTCCTCATTTATTGCTTTCCGGACTTCGTATCCTCATTTACTGCTTCCCGGACTTCGTGTCTACATTCACTGCATCCCGGACTTCGTCTCCTCATTGACTGCATCCCGGACTTCGTGTCCGCATTCACTGCATCCCGGACTTCGTATCCTCATTTACTACTTTTCGGACTTCGTCCACATTTACTATTTTATGATTTTTTTTACTATTTCGCAACAGGCCCACATATTAGCACAAACGAGGAGAATGGCCAGACGATTGCCGGGACCAAACAAGGTGCTTCTTAAAGTCTTTGGTTGCATCCTTTATCCGAGCATACAATCAAAGAGGGGCAAGCTGTCAGCACCTAATTTTGGTCCACCGGTTCCAGAGAGGCAAAATCGTCATTTTGCCACCCGTGAGGGAAGTATTTCTGATTGATTACTTGAGCATTCATGAAGTTCTTGAAAATAGAAAATTTTCCTAATTTAACACCAATTTTATGATTTTTTTCAAAAATAATGCCGTTTGGGACGTTTTCAAATTTCGTGTACATCAACGTCATTTTTCAAAATTCGGGACAAAATTCGAGATTGAAAATAATTTTATCACGTAATATCGATCGACAAATTTTTCTAACCACGATGACGGTCTCGAATTATTTTTCCGACGTCCAATCAAGAAGACGAAATTTTTAATTTGTACGCGCGTCGAATTCGAAAAAAAAAAATCCGGTCAGGGCTGCTGACCGCTGCCGGAATTGCTGCCCGGCGCCACTGTTCTTCTTTTTCCCGGGTAGCAAGGAGCGGGGGAACCAGGGGAATCAAAAACGGAAAGGAATCGAAGAAAAACGGAAACCAAAAATCACGGAAACCCTAGCCGCAACATTCTTGGATCCATCCGAAAAAAACCGGAGCTCTCTCTCTGTCGGGGTGGGGGGTTCTCTCGACTTTTTCGAAACCAAAAATCCCGCAGCTCAGGATCTTTGGCTCAGGCAGGGGTTCACCAATAAAAGACTGGAACACACACGGAAGAAAAACCCACAGCTCGATTTCGGCAGACTCCCTCAGCTCGTTCGGACGCTCCTCAGCTTCGACTCTCATTCGCCATCAGCTCCCATAACTCGGAACCGCGAAATCCCGGCCATTTCCTCCTCAACTCCCTCCCGCACACACTTCCCTCGAACTCCCGGGTTTCCTCCGTTCGCCAAGTCGCGCCACTGACCTCCTACCCTCTCCTAATTTTCCTTGCAGGCCCGAGCTCGGACCACCCCGCAAATCGTTGCCCTCGGCGGTCCACCCCATCCCCGCCGATTCGCGGATGCACGGCGGACCAGTCCAGATCCAGCGGACCAGTCCAGATCCAGTGGCCCAGTCCAGATCTCGGCGGCCCAGCCCAGCGGCTCACCAGCCCAGCACGGCCCCGTTGCAGCAAACCCAGTCCAGCAGTCAGCCCGGCCCAGCAACGGCCTGATTCGGCCCAGCCCGAATTCCAGCGGCAGCCCGCCAGTGTCGCCCCTGTCGGCCCAGTCCAGCCCTTCGACCCAGTTCGGCCCATTCTCCCAACAGCCCATCAGATCCGGCGAATTATTATTTTTTATTTACAGATCTGCCCCTAATCTTCTCAAACAAGGTAAATCCTCTACTTAGTGGCATGTTTAGGGCTCTATTTCTGAATATTTATGTTTGCTTGGATGAAATTGATGTGAAATGAGCGTTCTTGGGTCGCGTGGGTGATCGGATTTGTCATGAATTCGATTTTTCGAACTTTCTATTTTGTTACATTTCAACCCAGGGGACGTATTTTATTTTTTTATGATCTGCCCCGAATCTAAAAATTATTTTCAATCAAATCTCGGTCATTTTATTATTTTTCAATCAGTCCTTGGATTTTTTTTAGAATTTTCTAAGCATCCCAAAGAACTTTTCAAGTTGTTTCAGTTTAGTCCCGGTCATTTTTCACCCTTTTAGATCTGCCCCGAATTTCAAAAATTCTTTTCAATAAAGTCCCAGTCATTTTACTATTTTCCAATCAGCCCTGGAATTCCTAGAATTTTTCAAGAATCCCTAGGAACTTTTCGAGTTGTTTCAGTTTTGTCCTGGGGCCATTCTTTTGTTTTTTTTCAGATTAGTCTCGATTTTAAAATTCATTTCAAATGAGTCCTAGGACATTTTCAGTAATTTTTACACAGTCCCTATTTTTAGAATTTTCAAATCAATCCCCAATTTTTTTAGAATTTTCAAATCAATCCTTGATCTTTTAACATCGTTCAATTTAGCCCCCTGGACATTTTCTAAAAAATATCTTACCCTTTTCTACTTGGATCACCCACTGACAATGTATGTGCCGCCTTTAAATATTTTATTTTTGTAATTATATGTATTATGTGATCATGTTGGAAATTAGAGTTTATCGGGCGATCTATTATTGATCGTTTCGACGGCTCGAAACCCAAAAATAAAATAAAGCATTCAGCAGATTTTAATTAAACTTAATGATTTCACCAATCGAGTAAACGGGACGTTCATTTGACTAATTAATTCATTCGACTTTAATAATTTTGCACGAATTGGTAATTAATCGGAAATACGCGTCGATAAAGTGTAAATATGTGTTGACGCCTTCTTTTCAAAATTCGCAAATTTCATACTAAAATCTGAGACTCGTGATCCGATGTGGCATGGACGTCTGGGAAGAACTTGCATGTTTTGACTCGAGGCCTCCTAATTTTAGGTAACTCGAGTCGGGGTGTGGAAGTTCTTTTTTAGATCACTTCCGAATAGATTGACTGTTTCTTTGACTTTTTTGGGGTTCTCGCATAACCCTAGAAGAATGAGGGAATCAGTCAGCGCCGGTCACAGGCCGAGGTGGCCCGCATTGCGTAGTCTCTCTCTTTTCAAAAATAAATTTTCAATACAAAGGCAAAAAGGCGTATTTGCAATTTATTGTTATCTCTGCATGATCTTGGGTAGTTAGATCGGGAATAACGGTTTAAGATACCAACATTCGACTTAATCGCATACTCGGCCTAATAGAAAACAGAATGGGGATAGCGGGTTAGGCACTAGGTTATAGGATTCTCGTGTCAAAATCCACATTCTATAATAACCTATCATAATCGAAGTGCCACGATACATAACAATTTAAAATCAACCCACACATTCGAGACTTGATCACGGACACACACAGTCTGTCAGGTCCGGTAAATGATGCTGAATGCTACATGCCATTCCCCTCTTGCCTTTTGCTTGTTTTAGGGTAGGATTTGTATGCCAAGATACTTCGGTTAATAATCAATTAATCCACGTAAATTCGGTGATAACAAAACCCCATTGATTGTTTATTTGAGCTTACTTTGTTACATCTTTTGCACTTGATTGTTATGCGGATCGAGCCCGATCCTTTAGAACTCGATTCACACTGGGTCCAACGCCCATAACCGTCGATTACGGGGTCCAATGCCCCCATACACCGAGTGCGCATTTAATTTAATTTTTGGTCTTTTCCAAAACTATACGGTGAGCATGAGTGAAATCATGGCCGAATGCGAACCGACCGGGATTCAATTGTTGTATTTTATATTTTTATTTATTTGAGAGAACAATGTAAGGGTTTATGTTGTACATTTATTTATATAAGAATCCCGGTCGGAGAGTGGACGGTCGGAGTGTTCTTTCGAATTTACGGTGTCAAAACGCGCGAGATGAGCGAAACTTAATTAGCGGTAATTAAATAAAAATGGCAAGCCTAGACAAGCTAGAGTACCGATAGGGCATGCGAGATATAGGCTCGCATGTAACAGAACCCCCGAATTCGGAACCTCGGGTTTCGCAGACCATATGCCTTAGTTATTAGGTGTACCCCGTACCCCTAGACCCGGATAACTTGCCGGCCCTCGACCTTTGGGTCGTAAAATGGCAAGTGGCGACTCTTTCTCACGTGCGTCCGTCGCGCGTCCTCGGGAAGGTGGACACTCCCAAGCCGCGTTGCATTTAGGCGCGCGCATACGTGCCCCGACGAGGCGAAATTCGGGTGTGCACAAGAAGTTCACAAAAATTTCGGACGTTCATGTCATCCCTAGGAACCACTGGCCACAGCTCTGTCACAAGATTGAGTACAAGAAACCCTTCCCTCCCTTCCCCTCCTGACACACGCCATCTGTCTCCTCAGCTGCAGCTTGTCCGTCCATCACCATCGACCTTTTTTTTTTCTTCCTGGAGAACTCCTGAGTTTTGGGGATTTGGCAGCAAGAACTCTCCTCCTCTCACTCGGCTCCATCTAAGCACCACACCAGCAACTTCAGTTCAACAGCACCATACCAGCAGCAGCATCCTCATTCATCTCCGTCGGTCTCAGCTTGAAGCAGACCTGGAGGCCACAAACACGGAGGCCATAGACACCAGCTCTCTCTTTCTCGATCGCTCCTTTTTGCTCCTCTGAACGCCTGCAGCTCTGTGACTGCATCTCCATCACCGCAACCTTCCCAGAAGGCAAGAGCAAAAGCGGTTCATCATCTCATGCGTTCTGACCCGCCATAACAGAGCTAAGTTCTACCTCCCTATCTCTCTCTGTTTCCAGTGTCCTTCATATGCTCGTATTTAGTTTCGGTTTGTCCATCTCTTCCTTTTTGTAGGTGCTGCCGCCTCCCCGTGGCCTACCGAACTCTTGCCGCTCCCTGTGGGACCTCCTGAGCTCCTTGAGCTTGCCTCTTGATGTGTTTCCGGCCTTCCACTGAGCCCCCACGGACTGCTGTTTGCGGTGGCTGCTCACCCGCCGAGAGCTCAGCTCTCTCTCGAGCCTTTCCACCACGGCACCGAGCAACAACTTTCCTCGAGTATAAGAGGAGTTAGGTGAACTTCTTTAATCTCAAATGAATTGTTCATGCTTGGGTTGTGTTGTGGAGTGATTATTCGGAATATTGAAGTAGCCTTAACCTGATCTCTACGGTTACATATTAAGCCCGAAGGTGTGGCTGAACTTCAGGATTTTTCTCGCTCGATTCAGGATGCTTGGGAACGAATTTTAGAACTTGCTGTGACACTTGAGGGCATGGCTGAGATTATATTAAAGTTTCATTCAATTCATGGCCATTGCACTTGGTTTTGTTTGCATGAAATGATGTTGGAGTTACGGGCTGAATGAAGTGTTGACCCATGGATGTACATTAGCATGTTCGGTGTGATTTCCGTGATTTAACGCTGCATGTGTGTATGAGGCTGTGTCATATGCTGATTCTTTCATTGATTGTGAGTTACTTCATACAATCTTGAGAATTTTGGAGCATATATATCACATGGCTGAGTTAGGTGGTACTCTGTTGATCACTTTGAGAATATTCGGTATGGTTTCGATGAGAATGTCCCTTTTGAGTGCTGGACAGACTTGTGGGACGATTCTTGGTCCACTTAAGGCGGTTCTAGCTCGATTTTCGATTTTTAAAGAATAAGTTTGAGGTAGTGACAGAATTGCATGATAATTCTTGCATGATTCGGAAATTTTTTAGCATGAGCATGAAATCATTATATTATGTGCAAGCATGTGGCTGATTTAATTTTTAAAACTGCTTGATGGGGTCATTCTTAAAGATTTGAAGTGGGTCTCTGATGAAGTTAAGGGTGCGTTTGGATTTAGAGTTAAAGTAACTTTAATTTTGATTTTGATTTTAATTGTGAAAAATGACAAATGAGATGTGATTATAAATTTGACTTGGGAAACGTGTGTTTTTGTTATGTAGTGTGTTGAGTTAAAGTTAAAGTTAAAATTTTTAACTTGGGAAATGTGCATTTTTGTTGTGTAGTGTGGAGTTAAAGTTAAAGTTAAAAATTTGGTGTTTGGGAATCCAAACAGGCTCTAAGGGGCCGTTTGGATTCAAAGTTAAAGTTATTTTGATTTTGATTTTGATTGTGGAAAATGACAAATGAGATGTGATTATAAATTTGACTTGGGAAACGTGTATTTTTGTTGTGTAGTGTGTTGAGTTAAAGTTAAAGTTAAAATTAAAATCAAATTTCTCTCAATCCAAACGGGGCATTAAATGTCTTGGACTTATCTCTCATGCTCCATGACTTAGTAGTCTCTTAAAAGGTTGAGGTGAGGGACTTTTACATGCTGGTTCGTCTCGGGTATGATCCTTAGAGACTCGTTTTGACCTCCTCCGAGTCATTGGATGGGTCGTTATTGTGCCTAGATGTCTCAGTATCGATTTTCTTAATGTTTTATGCCATTCTGGGTGTTATGGAATCAAGTCATCGGTTTCTTTTTAGAAGTCATGACAGATTTGAATTGCGGACTTGGAGTTCGTTTTATTAGTTACACTCTCGATCCCGTTCATGGTTCGAATATTTGCCTTTGCCCCGATTCTCCCGTGTTTGTTTCTTGTTTGCATATCCCCTCAAGTCTTGGAGTGAAAAGACGAAAATTGAAGAGACAAGAAGACAATAGGCCGATGTCGGTGGGGCTCGAAGACGGTGTGGAGGTTGATCTGAGGAACTTTTTAATTTGTTCCATAATTTTTCAATCATCCTAAGGAACCTTTTAATCTGTTTCAGTTTAGTCCCTAAAACTTTGACCGAATTTTCAAATCAGCTCAGTTCTTTGAAATTGTTCCAATTCGGTCCTTGGATAAATTTGTGAAATGTGTATTATGATTGTGAGTGATATATGATTACGTGTAACTCTACCTTGCCCGTTTGGCTTTAATAAGTCAATGAATGGTAGGTTAGGCGTATTAGTTTCTTAATAATATGCATAGATTTGCGTCTCGGTTTTCGTATCACAAGCCAATTCACAAGACCATAGTACCCAAGGCGTAGGACGGTAATTACTAAAGAATTTCACATACGGGAAAAGAGACGTGTAACTTGATTAAATAAATCACTCGGCTTTAAGCAAAGTGCATGAATTAATAAATTATCGGTAATCGCGTCATAGAGCGGGTTCTTTTGTCAAAAAACGCAAAATTCGACTAATTGTGTACTCAACCTAATCAAATACGGGCAAATAGGCAAAGAGGGATGGGTTTTGGATTTTCAGGTGAAAACACACGCTCTTTGCCTAATTCGTAATAAATCGCATCGTCACCATACATAACAATATAAAATAGACCCACACATCTTTAGTCGAACTAGCACTGTACACAAATGTGTTCTTTCGTTCGTTTAGGTTAGGAAATTATTTGTCAAATAACCCTGGTTCATAATTGGATTAGTCACGTAAACTTTGCTTAATACACCACTTGTTTGCATCCATCGGCTTTATCTGCTTTTGTTTGCTTTTGTCAGTTTTCATCTGTTTACATCTACTTTCGTATATTTTCGTCTATTTCTCGTTGTTTGATCGCGGTTCATGCCCGAACCCATAGGATACGTCATGCACGGGATCCAACGCCCCTAAGCCTTCGATCACGGGGTCCAACCTCCCACACACACCGAGTGCGTGCAACCCCAGTGCGGAATCGGGTCTTGCTTCGACTTACTACCTTGCTCCTAGTAGTGTCTATGTGGAAGACGACTTGGATCGGGTAAGTAAGTTGTGGCCGGACATGACCCAGGAGCTCGACCGATCGTACGGCTATCACGGGAATCAAACGACTCTTCTGCTATCCGTCGGTTCGGTTGGACCCGACCCCCGGCTCTTTGAGCCCGCGTTGCCTTAATTTCAATTTCGATCATTCAAAATCACACGGTAAGCACGAGTGAAATATTTGGCCTAATGCAAATTGATCGGGTCCATCTACTGTATCGCGTCTGTATTTTGTATTTGTTTGAGAGCACATTGTAAGGACGTTTTTCTGTATCTTCATTCAATCATTGTAAGGACCCCGGTCGGTGAGCAGACGGTCTGAGCGTTTCATCGAAATTACAGTGTCAAAACGGGCAAGGCGAGTGCAACCTAAATCACGCGGTAAATGAAATAAAACGGCAAACCATAGACAAACATAGTACCGAAAGGGCGTGCGGGATATAAATCCGCACGTAATAGAACCCCCGAATTCGAAATTTTCGGCTCCGCAAGACCAATGCCTTAGCAACTAGGTGTACTCGTACCCCTAGGCCCGGGTAACTTGTCGGCCCTCGATTTTCGGGTCGTAAAATGGCAAATGGCGACTCATTTTCACGTGTGTCCGTCACGCGTCCCACGTATCCGACTAGACGAAATTCGGGTTAACACACATGTGCACCTCCTAATATATATATGAAAAAAAAGTTCAAGTCAAATTACCACGCTCGTCACATCATTAAAAATAAGAAACAAAATTATCTCGTTTTGCCACGTTATCACTTATATATTAAAAAAATTATATTCTTTTATCAAGAAAAATCAAGAAAATATTCTCATTAAGATTATTTTAAATTTTATTAATTAGTTATATTATATATCAACGTGTGCATAGATATAGCTTTCTTATTCAATAATAATCAATAGGTCCCCGACAGGGCTTTGGCAAGTCAACATATAGACTAGGTTCTTACACCTACACCTAATATTTATGTTTCCTAATATGTGAAAAAGAATATTTTTCATTAGAATAAAAAAGAATAATTTATTTTATTTTTCCAATGACCTATCAAAAAGAATATTTATGTTACCTAATTCAAATAGAATTGTGGTAGATTTTTTCAAGCAAAAACGGAAATTTGAGTTTGCTGAATTCAGGTATTTGCCAATTTTATATCCAAACTCTATTCTATAAATAAATTATGATGGTACTGGTATCTACAATTCAAAGCTTTTCCATTCTTCCCGTTCACCCTCTCCATCGTAATGCACCCGCTTTCCAGACCTTCCCTGACCAACGCGAGATCGTTGCCTTGCCGCAACATGATTACAAATATGTATGATCTTTCCTTCCCTGACAAGCGCGGGATTGTTGCCTTGTCGCAACATGAGTACAAATAAGTATGATCTTTCCTCCCATTAAACTTGCTTGAAAAGAATAAAAATATGCTCATGTGTAAAATCCTTGATATTTTTCTTTTGATTCATTTATCCTTTTTAATGTATAATATTACAAATTTTGAGATACTACAATAATTTATCATATGATAAAAGAATTGAGACATGAGAAAGAGACATATGAGATTGACAAGATTGTGGAATTCCGTGAACACAATGACTAATGAAGTCATTAGCTTTAACATGATTTTCCTTGATAAATATGTATATTTTAGAATTTTTTTACTAAATATATTATTTTAAAATACAAGACTTTATTATTTATTAAATTATTATTGTTTGTAATGAAATTAGGGTTCTTTAAAGCGTGCAAGATCTCAGATCGATTTGTTCAGATCCTTACTTCACGAATGAGGTTTATACACCATCAAGAATTTCAAGATAACTGCAGTCTCATTGAAGTACCGTCCAGTATATGTTGATGTAAAGATATTGTTCTTACTTACAACGGCAGTGACTGAGTTAAAAGAAAATCAATTACCCATCAACGGACACAAGTTTAAATTTGCTGATATGCAAATAGTAAAAAGTAGATACAATGACATGACCATTCAACAAACACATAAATCAATATTTTTGCGGAAGTTGTTATAGTTTTAATTTGCTTTACTTCCTTTATATATTATATTTTTTTTTTCCATAGAAGTTATTGGATAGGCAATATCCCCACCAGAGCTCTAATTCCATACTGATTTGCCCATCTGGAGCGGCCCCATGAGGAAGTGGAAAGCCAATGAGTTTGAGTGGTTAATTGGGCTCTCTCCCATAGCATGGGGCTTCTAATCTAATAAAAATTCACGTAAAGAATATTTATAAATAATGTTCTTATTTTCATAATATTATATGTAGTAAATATAATTAAAACCTTAATTAACGTTGCGCGGTATCCACTTAGTTATAATTATAATACACAAAAACAGGAGAGTCATATAAAAACTTCAAGAGGGGGATTTTTTTTATGAGAGGTCAACTCATCGCACCATCTTTTGAAAACTCCAACTCGTGGCTGATATTTTTTAGTTACTCGAAGAAATTAATATCATTAATGAAACTAGCTATAGGCTCGCACTTTGCGCCGATGCATAAGAAAATCAATTTATAAAAAAATTAATTTATCAAAAAAGCTAATCTTTTTGAAAAATCAAAATTTATTCATGAATTGAGAAAACATTACATAGATTGCACATATACTATTTAATTTATCAAGAAAATATTTTGTTTTCCACGAAAGCCTTTGATATTTATGATAATATTTTCTTTTTTGGGTAATTTGGGGGACGTAGCCCAAGATATTTATGATAATATTTTCATTTTTCAAGAATTTCATTTGAGGAGATCAGAGATAGTGGGATGTTCTTCTCTTGTTTTCACTTAAGCTTGGTGAGGAGACATGCGAATTTATGCGCAGATTGGATTGCTTCCCATATCAAGAGGGAGATGTGCCATGAGGATTGAGTAGAAATGCCATCATTTCCTTTATTCTCGACTCTTTGTAATGATAGAGTGTTATCTGAGATTTATAATAACGTAATTGATGTTGGTTAGTATGAAATAAAACCTTATTTGCCTGGCAAAAAAAAAAGTAATATTTTTTTAATGTTTATTCTTGATTTTCAATGAAGTATTAGATTCTCTGAAGTCTGAACCATCAAAAAGACGGTCAATCATGAGCTGAAAGTTTCTTAAAGGTTAATCGTGGCACATTCTATTATAATTGATTATGGATGATTCTTATTTATTTTTATTTATTTTTTTTTATGAGTGATAATTCATCGATCAAAAGATAATCAGTATAACAACCACTCATCTAGTACAGCCATAGACATCTAAATAATCATCAGAACCAACTCATATATCAGCAAGGCCTAGTCTAGCCGCTATTACAAAATTTACAATTTTGTACTCACTCTAGGGAGCACAGCTACTTTCATCTTTTACTTCACTTCCCCTATGATTTTTTGCACCAAAGTACCGGGTGTTGTAATCTGCTTCCTGTATAGCCTGCTGCTGTTCCGCTCCCTCCAAATGCAATATACATAAAATGAGTCCACAGAAGTTTCAAGCAAATGACATCCAATTTCCTGCCTTTTAGGGAATCCAACAAAATTCAGTGTGCCAATCTGCAGCGGAGCGCTGAACGCCTACCCGAGCCAATAAGCTCATCCATATCCCTTGTGTAAACAGGGCAACTAAAGAAAAAGTGATCTCGACTTTCTAGCTGACTACTGCAAAATTCACACTCTCCTGCAGCAAGCTCAACCTTCCACCTCTGCAATTTATCTTTAGTGATCAACTTGCCTTGGATAGCTAGGCAACTGATGGCGGAAGATATAGGCATAGGACCTTCGAACCCATATTGCTCTTCGCCACTCCACCTTTGGCTTGCTTAACCCAAAAAATTTATTTCCAAGCATTGGCAGTAGTGACCAGGTTTTTGAGGAGACCACACAATCGAATAGTGCTCAGCTATTCCAACCTTTCAGCAAGCTCACGAATAGATGCAGACTGGGGATCAGAACTTCTAAGGCTAGACCCAACGGCCGGATGCAAGAATAGAACTGACGGGAGCCTATTAGTTCTCCTATAGACGGAAAGCACCTGAGTTCCTACAGGTAGCCAGGGGACATACCAGAAGGAAGTATCTAAACCCGAGCCAATCCTGCAATGAATAAATGGTAGTAGCATAGTCCTGAGCTGTAGTAGCTTCCTCCAGTTCCACGAACAGTCATCGGGAGCTTTAAGTGACCACATATATGCTTCTCCTCTTGACAAGGTATCTATTAACCCATGCTACCCATAACGATTCAGATCTAATTGAGGAGAGTCCAGAGATTCTTTACAACACAAACCTTGTTCCAAAACTACTGAATTCGCGAATAAGTATTAATTAATTTTTTTCTTGAAAAAATAAAAAAGTCCCCAATGTTCAATTATAATATATAAAAGCCGAAAATGGCATGTATTTGCACTTGAACTATAAACTCCCATCTCTACGTTTAACTAACCATTCACTTCCAGTGAAATGAGCTTTTACTATTTTTTATTCATATTATATTCAATGAATCCTGGAATTTGTCCATATTATTCGCATAGTGTGATATACAATTAAAGAATTATTTGATAAATAAAATTTTTTTCTCAATAATTGAAAAAGATTCCTAAGTATATGTTTTTTTTTCAAATTCAAAGTACTAATTATTCTATAAATAACGCGCATATCTCTTTGCTTAGGTGCCTTATATGATTATCAGTGGATTACAAAGCCAAACTCATCGCTGCAAAGAACGAGAGATGAGGAAGAATTCGTTCCTCGATGAGAGAGCCTAAAGAACATGAGGGTCCTCAAGCTACAAGCATGGAAGAGCGATATTGGGCGAGGTTAGCGTTTCAATTGACTTCTGGTATTGTTCTCTCTACCTTAGTAGTATTAACAATCCTCTATGTGCTACTCAAAAACTTGTGGATTCTGTTTCCATGATGGCCTTGACGAAGTTTTTATGATCAAAACTCAATGATCCTCCATTAAGAAGAGCTGCAAGAGAGATGCCATGCATAGGGGATCGTGAAGATTGTGCATAAGGGATCGCAGAGATCTCCACGGAGATAAAGGATGATGTATTTGGCTTGGTATCCTCCTCACAAAGACAACGCTTATAGGAATTCAGTTGACAGTGGAGAGAGATGTGGTGGCCTCTAACAAGATTGTTTCTCGAAATCGATTGATGTGTACTTTGCCGCTACAAATAAATTAAATAAAAAAAGAAAAATATATATTTATTTTACTGTAAAGAACATTAGTACGAATATTCATTATCTTATTTTCATGCTACAAGGATTATTATGTACATGTATATGTATATATGTATGCAAATATTTTTTAAGCGTTATATTCATTTTTCATAAAAACCTACCACTTCTGCAGTCCGATTGTACAAATCAATTCTGCATTCACTGTTTTTTTTTTCCTTAAAGAAAAAGTTGATTTTGACAGCTTTGCTTGTACAATATGACTTCCAAGTATAAACTCTATCGGATCTATTGCAGCGATTATTGGTGCGTAAAGTCTAACTCCCCGTAATATATTATAGTTCTCATATATGAATCGGATAAATGGGAGCAATTTTGAGAATTATTAAAATAAACTAAATTATGATAAATAATGTTTTCAAAATCATTAAAAAGCTTATTCGAAGAACGAAATTTTTTATCAAAAAATTAAGCGTTAATTATCTAGAAAAGCACGACCTTTAGACTTTTTCCTAAATATAGCACGATATTTAGAAAATATCACAGAAATGCACGACCTTTGCACTTTTTTCTAAATATAACACGGCATTTAAAAAAAACACAGAAAGACACGGCCTTTAAGTTTAGCTGCAATTCTAGCATGTTAAAAAAGAAGACTGTGCCTAAAGGTCGTGCTTTTCTACACTATTTTTAAAATATTGTGCTATATTTAAGAAAAAGTGCAAATGTCATGCCTTATGGTGCTACTCTCCAAATGTCGTGCTATATTTAGAAAAAAAATGCAAAAGTCGTGCATTTATGTGCTATTTTCTAAAGGTCGTGCTATATTTAAGAAAAAGTGTAACGGTCGTGCTTTTTTAGGTGATTAACCCAAAAATTATAAGTACATTCTCAAAAAACATCGACCTTAATTAACTTTTTACAAATCAGCACAAAGCGTCTATATGTAGGAGCAAATATTCGGTGAGTATTACTCAGCCACTTAGCTGTGTAGGAACCAATCAAAGTATCTGAAAGTAAAAAATCTGGCTCCACAACGGGCTCAAATATTCCCACTTATAAGTACTTTAATTGATTATTACTCATTCAAAATGGATGAGTAATACCCAACTAATATTCTTTTTTTCATTGCCTAGTTACTGTTTATAGTAAGAAAATTTGACTTCCTAAACGCTATTTGTCATAGCTATCTTCAGCCGGTGAAAGAACCACTTCTTTTTCTTTTGGCCACAAAAAGAGATAATAAGTCACATTTCTTGATTAGAAAGCCACGGAGAGAACTGCTGACATATCTTGATTGCAAAGAGTTGCATAATAATGTACTCTAGGCAACATTTGGCACGTTCCCAAGGAGTGCCGCTTATTTAAGTCTCGCCAGCACCACGAAATTTTATATTGACAAGGAGAAGATTATTGGTGGTTACCTAAATCCGGTGAATTTCCAGCGTAGCAAACTGTCCAAGCTTTCCTTAATATAGAAATCGTTCGTATGTGACAGCATATATTATGTACTAAAAGAAGATATTTGTTGTTAATCTCCTATCAGTAATTGACGACATTGAATCTTCTATAACATATTCGACCCCTCATCAAGCATATAATGAACAGGGGGTACTCAGCTATCAGTTATTGCAGCAAGTGAGGGACACAAGGGGACGTTGCATGTGTTTGTGCCCAAGGGATATATTGTTTTTTTATTATTATTACTATGAAGGCTCATGAACCTAGTATAAGGATATTGTTATTTGTTCTAAGGGGGTGAAAAAAAAATAGGACACCCTTTTGCTCAAATGTTCTCTTCTTTTCTCTGAGTAAGATCGCCATGTGTTTTCCCTTGTTGCTTTCTTATCACTTTTATGGAATCAAAAGAAAAAAAAAATTAATGGGCTGCGGTGCAGGAGTTCGAACCCCACTGTAAGGTGGCTAATGCCAAGTTGACGAATGAGCAGGATTACTCTCAGCCTATTGGCTGAAAAGTCTCACCAAAAAGCAGAAAAGAATCTATGTATTCCTCTGTCAAGAGCAACATTTATGAAATGATTATATCTTCTCTTTAGATTGGTGTAGCTGGAACCAGGTACATTGGTTAGGAGTAATTCGAGCCTCCCCAGTAGTAATGGTTCGGGATGGACCATTTCCAGCAATTCTCGGGGAAATCATTTGCTTGTGGTGGAGATGAGAAATTAAAGCTTCATATATGATAAGGCTAGAATTCCTATTGCTCTGATCCTGGCGTTTCAGAAGTTAAGAAGATCGATTAAGATTTTCTCCTTTTTGGAAGTAACATATTTGAATGATGAACTATCAAACTTTCTGCAAAGGAGGAGGAACGGAAACTTTCCTGTAGCTTTTATACGCATATAATATTACTTACAGTGGCAATTACACGGAATATTTGCAGTCAGCAATCTTAATTCTGAACGGAAATATTTCCTAGCTGGCTATTTGCTAACTGGCTACATTATATATTAAGATGTTTAAATGTTCTCTGAAGAGACATCGAACCTCTATTGTTTTGGCAAGTTATTGCCGAGAACAAGCTCTTCCTCTCAATGAATGGTTAAATCAGCTCTCACATCTCTACAGCTTCATTCTTCCGGAATGAGTCAGAATCTTCAAATCTACAGCCCCGCCTGCGACTGCGAGGGCAGTAAGGAAGCGAACCATCAATTGATCTTCCTGAATTCTCCCCCAAAAAGTTCGCATTTCTCTTCGATCGTGCACACAATTTTCTTTTCTCACATCGAAACTCCGCTCGGCCTGGATGCTCGGTGATCCTATACTTTTCCATCCACAGTAGGCAGATCGTTACCAAACTTCACTGGTTCAGGATCGGAGGAAGATACCGAATTGGTGCCTTTGGAAGGAGAAGAGGAAGGTCTAGGGAACTTCTTGGGCAGCATCTGTTCCCAGAACTCCTTGGGCAGCCTCGCCGCTTCCACCTTGAGCTCCGACATCACAATGAACGCCACGAGGAGGGAAAGAACCAAGTACTTGTTCCTCCAGGAATCTGACATGTTTTTCAGTAAGTTTTTATCTCAGGACTGATACTGAAGAAATCTGCAGAGCCATGTGGAGACCCTCTTAAGGGAAGGGGGCATTGGAAGAAAGACATGTTTGAGAATAATGAGGAGAGGTGACAACTGTGTCTGTTCCAGGAAAGCTGATTCATTGGCAGACAGTGGAATGTTTGATTAATCCTAACACACTCATAGGTGGGGCTGTCTTGGTCTTATTCTAGAGGGGCCAAAATCTCAGTTCAGTGAGAAGATGAGGAATTCCAGGAGA
This sequence comes from Punica granatum, assembly GCF_007655135.1. Lineage (NCBI taxonomy): Eukaryota > Viridiplantae > Streptophyta > Magnoliopsida > Myrtales > Lythraceae > Punica > Punica granatum. The sequence goes on along the minus strand of NC_045134.1, from coordinate 12,505,020 downwards.
GTGGGTCCCTCTTGAAGTGTTGTTAACTTAATCCTGTTGTTTGGCCCTCTGGTTGTATAATCTTTCCTGTCAGAGTTTGTCTGACAAGGTTAATGTAGTTAGTTATAGAATGCTGGTAGTGCCATGTACCTTGCACACTATTAGTATTAGTTTTCGACCAGGAAATCTTTTACCATTTCAATTATAAAAGAGATTCATGAGTTTAATGGTGAAGGAAAGAATTGCAAATAAAGAGACAAGATGGTCCCCAATAACGCGAATTGATTCGACAACTCTCGGTTCGAATCTAGAGCATTGCGATTGCACCACCTCTTTCGTGTAATCCTTTTTCTTTTCTTTGTGAAGTTTTTATCACTGAATCTGTAAGTGATTGGACTCATAACCATCTCAAGAGGTCAAATTAATAGGATAATGAGTCCAATCATCTTATATAACACTTAGGTATTTCCTTCCAATTTTCCGAGAGATTCAACTTTCTAAACAGTCAACGCTCACCCTCACATGGTGACTAGTCTTTCTCACACGCCATCCCGTGCCACGCAGCTCTTATACACCCTCCCTCAGTATTTGACTATGAGCCAAGCCTTCTTTTCCGTTCTCGGACAAAGGAGACAAATTAACCATGATTTCCGTACTCAAAGTGAAACTAGACATACATGCCTTAGTTCTACCCTCAGCCTTGAACTAAGTCGAGGTGCACCTTGGCTGCTCTCAATCTGAACTTGGTGCAATGTGAGCTTAACTTGTATGCATAAAACCTACTATGATACTAACTAAAATTCCAGCTGTGCTTACAAGTGTTTAGACTTATGTCCATCCCAAATGCTTGAGCTCACTCATCTTAAAGTGTTCCAGAACTTGTACACTAAGCTAGCAATCTTTACTCACCCGTAAATATAAGTCATCTAAATTGGACCAAGAGCATTCACTAGAACAACTACCCATAGCTTCTAAATATGACTCAAATTACTGATTATAATCGAGAAAGGTTAAGGTAATGGAAAGCTTCGAACTAATCTATTAAAAATTTAATTAAGTTTCCATGAAGCATGTGTCAAGAATTTTAAAAAATTTGTAGTGCCCCACCTATGCGGATGATGAACCAAACCTAAAACCGTGCAAATGATCACTCTAATGTGTCAATAATGAAAACATGAGGAGAAAGAAAGAAAGCCCCCTTCTCAATAATTTATTTAGGGTTGCTAAGAACCCCAACAAGCGATTCATTCCTCAAAAAAATATTGAGTTGGGAGTCCTAAAGGAAGCATATTGACACCTTTGTACCCAACTTTAGGGGGCAGATGTGAGTTTTTTATTATTGAAGATAATAGTAGTCGGTCCTGTCGGCGTAATAAAATGATTAATTCATAGTTTAAGCAAAAGTAGGAAGCCCAACCCCCCACTATTGATTGATTGGTTGTTTCATTGCATGGACTACTTATCAGTTGTTATTTTAGTTGCTACCTTGTAATAGAATTACAAATGTATAACATGGACTGGTTCAGTTTAAATAAGATCTCAAGTAGTTTTTTTTTTTTGGGTAAACCAAGACAATTCATTCAACATAACTTAAGGAGGGTCGCTGAAATTTTCAGCTACAAGTCGAGGGAATGTCATCCCAATAAGGTCAGAGTACAATGCGTGAGCCACAAAAGAAGGTGCAACAGTAAACATAATTAAGGGTTCTTTCTGCTGTTCTCCCCATCTAGCAAGCAGGTCCGCGCAGCTATTAGCTTCCCTATACGTTGTATCTCGGAAGGATTGTCTTGAATTATGCTGATAGTGTCTTGCAATCAGTCACCAGAGGTTGAAGAAAGAAATTAGCGGGAATTCCACCCCAAACCCAATCAAAAATTACATGAGCATCCACTTCAACACATAGTTTTGCTATATGACAATTTACAGCCATAAGCATTCCCTGCAGCAGAGCTATCAGTTCTGCAATGTTGTAAATCTATAAAGGTAGATTGTGACTTGCGAGAGGAAACATGCATGGAGTGACTCGAAGAAATATATGAAATTAATTCTCAATAAGAATTCCTTCGAGTCAGGAGTCCAATACTTCGAACGGAATACGAATCGGAGTTCATATGAGAGAATAATAATCCGTCAAAATTTATTGCGCAGCTAATAGATGACTTGGTGCCGTAACACTATAGTTTCAGTGCTATTGCACCGACGTTGCTATTGATTTCCAAATCAGCCGATGCCATAGCACCAAAACCAATGCTACAGCACGACATCGGTTACCATGTTTCAGTTCAATCGGCACTGTAGCACTGAAACCGATGTTGTAGCACGGCAGCAGTTACTATTTAAAAGTTGTGAACATAGGCTGCAAGGCCATCATCATTCGAAAGAACACGACTACTATTATAAATAAACTTCTGAGGGATGAACAGACATAACAACACAATATCAAACACATTTTCTCCCCTCATTTTCTCAATTCTTCTTCCCCCGGTACTCTTAAGAGAAGTCTCAAGGAGATATCTCCGTTTTTGTCGCATGAAGATCTCAGTGGTCGTGTTATATCCTAGAGGTAGTATTGCAATCAAGGTTCCCGCGATAAACTCTTCGTAGTGGGGGCGATAATCACGTTAAGGAAAGTGATCTTCATGACTCTGACCACACTTTCCAATCTACTCTCCGACTATCCTCTTCAACAATCTTAAGGTGATTATTCGTGATGGAGAGCATATCGGAATCCACTTTCAAGGCAATGACGCTACGTAAGTGAGGTTCGAATGACATGAAGACAGTGAAGTTCTCGGTAAGGATCACATTCTTGAGACACTCCCCAATTGTCTTGCAATTATTGTATATTCGTGAAGTTCTCGAAGGAGACACAACAAGGGCTCGAGTACGAAACCAAGAATAAAGGTACGCATAAACTTTTAATTATGATGCTCGTTCAATTGGAAATTGCAAATTATATATCTGTGATGAATCAAGTGCATGGTTTACTCATATTTGTGTCCAAATTGAAAGAAATATATGTGTGTTTTTTTGATTCCATGCAAGCGGTCATCATAAAGTTGCTTCCTAGATTACATGATTACAAAAAGATATTGTTGCATATCATTGAAGAATTCACTATAGAGCAGATTTCTAAACAACTGCAAATTGGATCGAAAACTCACCATATGCGATAGAAAAACATTGAAATCGAGCCCTAAAGTGAACATGGTCTATTCTGCAAATACCTCCCAAAAGGCAAAGGACATGAAAAAGTTCTTTGAGTTTGGCATCAGTGAACTCAAATAAAAGTAATGAGAGTGCGAATCGGTAACTGTTGTGATGGAAAGTTTTGGTTATGTATGTGCAACAATAATAACAATGAGATCATGTTTCTGGTTATACTCTTCTATTTCATTGTGAATAGGCTAGTGCATGTTAATTTCGAATCGTTAAAATCTATGTCAAAGTATGATTTCATTACTTGTGATAAGTGTGATGCTAAACAATGTAAAATTTGTATAGAGCAAAAAAAAAACAAATTGACTAGAAAATCATTTCCCAAGGCTGAAAGAAATACAAAGTTAGTAGAGTTAACTCATTTAGATAGATGCCACTAATAAGCATGGTAACTAGAGGACGAAATAGATACTTCATTACATTCATTGAAGACTTCTCTAGGTATACATTTTTTTGTCTGATGAAACATAAAGGTTAGACTTTTGAAATGTTTAAATGTTATAAATCAACTGTTGAAAATCTGATCGGAAAGAAAATTAAATTTATGAGGAGTGAAAGTGTGGAGAATTTCTCCATGGAGTTTCTTCATTTCGTGAAGAAAATGGATCAGACCAATGCTCCACATACTTCTCAACAAAACAGTTCGGCAGGAAAGAAAATCGAACATTGGTGGACATGACAAATAGTATGATAATAAATATGAATCTTCCAATAGAATGTGGGGTGAGACTCTACTCACTACTTGTCATGTGCATAATCAAATTCCCTGAAGGAAGTTAAAAATTTCTCCATATGAATTATGGAGAGGGAGCAAATCCAACCTAAGTTATCGTAGAGTATGGGGATGTCTAGCATACTATAGAGTTACGGATCCTAAAAGAACAAAGTTAGGATAGAGAGCTCTAAGAAGTGTTTTTGTGGGTTATGCAGAAAATTCGAAGGCATACAGGCTTTTGGATTTAGATTTGAATGTAATTGTCGAATCAAGGGATATGGAATTCTTAGAAAATAAATTTATTAACTCTGAATCACATCAGGATATACAACCCACTGATCCTAACCTAGAAGCTCCACTCGGGAAAAGAAAAATCCCGGAATCTTCTAGTGAACCTAGGAGAAGCAAGAGGGAAAGGAAAAAAAAGTTTGGGTTCGGATTTTATATATCCTAATTCCATCATTTTTCTAGTTGAAGGCAATAGAAATTCAATAACAAATAAAATACCCATCTATTTAAATTCAGATGATGATCCAACAACTTTGAGGGAGGCAATGGCATCAAGAGATACAGCCTTTTGGAAAGAGGCAATTAGCGAAAAAATGGATTTAATATTGTCTAATAAAACTTGGACATTAGTTGAATTGCCTCCCGAGTCAAAGCCTATTGGATGTAAGTGGGTGTTTACGAGAAAATTTAATTATGATTAATCCATTCAAACTTTTAAGGCTGGATTGGTCACTAAATGATTTAGGCAGAATGAGGGAATTGATTATTTGATGCATAAGCGCCAGTAATTTGGATAATATCCATTAGAGTGCTATTTGCATTAGCATCAATATATAAATTGGAATTACACCAAATGGATATAATAATAATAATAATAATAATAATAATAATAATAATAATAAGTTTTGAATGGTGATTTACGTGAAGTTTATATGGAGCAATCAGAAGAATTTGTTTTGTCTAGAAATGAATTGAAGGTTTGTAAGTTAAATAAGTCCTTATACGGGCTAACCCTAAGGCGTATGACCTAGTGGTTAAGGTGCGTCTAAGTTTGCACCCGATCCTGGGTTCGAATTCCCTTGGGGCCACCGAAGCGCCTTTGGCGTGATTACCCGCTCCATGTGCCGCCGGGGGTTCACGGAGCCCTGAGGATTAGTCAGGCGAAACCTGGACATCCCGGGTTAGCAAAAAAAAAAAGGTCCTTACACGGGTTGAAACAAGCACCAAAACATTATTATAAAAATAAACTAATTCGGTTATTTTGTCCCATGGTATTAGGCATAACAATGTTGATAAAAGTGTTTACTGGATTGATTGTATGCATATATGTGGATGATTTGCTTGTATTTGGTACTAGTAAGAAGGGAATAGAGGAAATCAAAAAGTGTCTAACTTCAAAATTCCAAAGATCGGATCTTGGAGAAGTAGACACTATTTTGGAATTAAAGTAGGAAAACAAAGTCGGGGTTGTGCCCTGGGTTATGCCCTCTGTCAATTCCACTATATTGAAGATTATTAAACAAATACAAGCATTTCAGGATCAAATTAGCAAGTACCCCATTTGATGTCTCATGTAAATTAACAGTTAATGATGGTCCGTCAACTTTTCCGTTGGAATATGCAAGTGTAAAAGAAACATTAACTTATATAATGCATTGTATTGGACATGATATAGAACTTGCAGTTTGCAAACTTTCAAGATGTACAAGTAACCTGGGTAACATATAGTGGAAGACTATTGGCCGGGTACTCGGTCACTAAGCAAGGTAGCTATCAACATTGGATATTCTTATGGTATTAGATTGATACATGGACAATAGTTGGACAGCTAGTGTTAATAATAATTAATCAACGTCTAGGTGGGTTCACTCTTGGAAGTGGAATGGTATCGTAGGCATCGAGGAAACAAACGTGTATTATCCATTTGACTATGTAGTCGTAGTTTGTAATTATTGTTGCAGCATACTAAGAAGCAAAATGGCTAAGGAACTTATTGTTGGATATCGAATTGTGGCCACATCCAATGTCAACCATCTCAATGAATTTTATTAGAAAAACTACGATGTCTAGAGGATCAAGCAAGATTTACAATAGAAATCTAGAAAAATGTGCCTGAGACATGCATGTGTTAGGCGGATGCTTTTTGAGGAGGTAATCACGAGCATGTGTATTAAAGAATTTGGCGGATCCATTTACAAAATGTCTCAGATGAGATATTATAAGTTCTACCCCAGATGGCATGGGATTAAAACCTATAATATAAAGAGTCACTGGTAATGAGAACCTAACCTTTTCTCGAGCACTACCACTTGTTTAAAGGTTTAAGGGGTAATAAGAAGTTACTAATAAGTGACTGAATTGATTGTTTTGGTTAAGGAAGGATGAGTATATGTACTCTTAATGAGGTTGAAATAATTTTGTGGCCTTAGTAACATGGGCATAATGCGTGAACCTCACCTATATGGACATTGAAAGTGGTGTCGCTTCTAGCAAAAGTTAGATTTTACTTTTGTAAATATTCGTGAAAACTAGGATGAAGCACATGGCTAGAAAAGTACTAGGTAAAATTTTTGAGCTTCTCATAGAAAACGGGATGTTCTTGTGTGTGTGGCATTTCCAATCTTGATACTCTGAATCTCATTTTAAGCACAAAGTCACCATTGACTTCATTGGGATTTTGAGATACCTACACTAATTTGAGGTTTAAATCGAAAGATACTTTCTTGTATGCATGAGAATGTCATATTGCTCAAAATCACAATCTAAGTGGAGGAATGTTGTAAATTTATAAAGGTAGATTCTGACTTATGAGAGGAAACATGCATGGAGGGACTTGAAGAAATATGTGGAATTAATTCTCAATGAGAATTGCTTCGAGTAAGGAATCCAATACTTCGAACGGGATACGAATCAAAGTTAGTATGAAAGAATAATAATCCATCAATATTTATTGTGCAGCTAATAGATAACTTGGTGCCGTAGCATTATAGTTCCAGTATTGCAGCACCGAAGTTGCTATTGATTTTCAGATCAGCCGATGCCATAGCACCAAAACCAATGTTGCAGCATAGTGGCAGTTACCATTTAAAAGTTGTGAATGTTGGCTATAAGGATATGACTGCTCGAAAAAATACGACTACTCCTATTATAAATAAACTTCCGAGGGATGAGTAGACATAATAATACGACATCAAACACATTTTCTCCCCTCATTCTCTTTGTTCTTCTTCCCCCGGTACTCTTAAGAGAAGTTTGAAGGAGCAATCTCCGTTCTTGTTGCACGAAAATCTCAGTGGTTGTGTTATATCCTAGAGGTAGTATTGCAATCAAGGTTCCCATGACAAACTCTTCATAGCGGGGGCGATAATCATCTTAAGGAAAGTGATTTTCACGCCCTGACCACACTTTCTGATCTACTCTTCGACCCTCTTCTTCAATGTGCAACAGTGCTGGAAGTAGTCCCTAGGTTCATGGCAAAGCCTCAAATCCAGTTACCGTTGGAATCTCGCAGGATTCCTCCGGCCCCTGCGCTCCCTGGGTTGCCGCCCGATGAGCCATCAGTGTTGAGTTTAACAAAGTTCACTGGAGGGGTTGTTTATTTGAGAAGGATCTTCTTGAATTTAGTTGAGGGATTGGGAAGAAAAGTACTATGCAGATTACGAGAGTTTTACTCAATGAATGGAGAAAACCCACAGTTCTGCAACAACTGTAGTAGCAATTACAACATTGCGAGCAAAATTATTTCCGTGTCATTTAAACGCACGTAAAACAAGGAAAATCTGCCATCTCTAGAAATGGACGGTCTTTAGCGGGGGCCACTCTCTCAATTCCGACAGTGAGCGGAGAATGGTAAAGTTTTTCACAACTAAAAAAAAAAGTAAAATTTTTCACACATTAATAAATACTGTAAAGGAAATTTTTCACTCAAAGTTGACTCATCATACAATTGTAGCCCCTATTTGGTATGCAAAAATGGAACGAAATCTCCATTTACTTGTGTGAGTTGCGAAATGGCATATTCTCATGATAACATTTTTCTTCAATCTAAGGACCCTAATGGTCATTTGCTGATATGAACTACTTTTTTGGAAAGTGTCATATGTCTTCTTTTAATTTCATATATCTAACGATATATATAGAATGATGTATTGGTAAATAAGTCCAATTTAAAACTTTATTCCTTCATATAGTGCCATGATCAACAATAAGTCACAATTTTTCTCTTAATATTTCATTCGTTAAAGTTCATTCCACGACATTCCATTCCCATGTATCAAACACAACCTAACAACAAATTGAACATATCTATGCATATTTTGTTATTTAATAATTATAATATCTTGTTAAATATGTGTAAGGTTTTATTTATATTCCATCATGTGTCGAAAAATCACAATTTTTTAAATAAATTCATTATATTTTATTTTATTAAACTAGCTCATCACATTTTACTCTACGAGGCTAATTTTGTTTCACAATAATTGTGGAGAGGCCACCTATGAGACATAATTTACATAATATATAATATTTATAATATAATTGTAGGAAGCTTAGATCCCTGCATAAAAATATGTGGCAATATGTATGCAGGGACGGACCGAAGGAAGACGATGAGAGGGGTAGTCACCCCCTTTAAAGGTTTGACGTTTTAAGAAAATTTAAATATTTTTATGAAATTTTCTGACATTCGTTTTCTGATTCGAAAATCTTACCATCTTTGCCCAGTCAAGGAGCTCACTCTTCCTTGATCTAAATTCTGGGTCCGTCCCTCTACGTATGGTTGTCTAGCTCTGATAGTCTCATAAAACCGGGCGAATAACGAAAATTAAGTGCTCCTGATAGTGAGAATAAGCCCAGTACCTGGGACAAAGTCTAAACGAGCGGTTCTTATGGAAGAATCTATACCAGCAAAGAGTCCGAAAGTTATTTTCTTATTACTATAATGACAAGTCGGGTAAGTTAGCGTAAAAATATTTGTCGTGAAGGATTATTGTTGAGTGTGCCGCACATAGTTAGAACATGAAATGATATGCGCCTCCAAGAGCAATTAATAACCACAATAGCAGTACTAGCGGCATCGATTCTGAACACCACCCCCGATTAGGGTCGCCAGCGCCCTTTCTCCGATTGGGATCGTCGAGGCTCACTGTGGCCTCAATTTCATTCAAATTAACAGAAAATTTAATATCAAACTAGAATTATTATCAAATCGAAAGTTTATGTATTTTTTAATTAAAAAATTCATGTTAAAATTGTTAAAATGTGAAAAGTTAGTATTTATCTACAGCATGAAATCAAAAAATTATGAATTCAATGACAGATATGAAACTCTAAACTCATCGACTTTCTTGTAATAAAAAACGCGGTTATGGACTTTCTCTGGTTGATTCTTCTGCAGTACTACGAAGTACTTGAAAGGCCAACCTGTCAAAGCGAACTTTTAAATGGACAAATTCCTCTACCCTCTCAATGAGATCTCGGGGGTTGCCCAAAGGCCAAGGAACGCCGCCCTTAAAAGACGCACTCGTGCACTCCCAGCAGTCTCTCCATTGATATATATTAAAATATTCTGAATTTGATATTCCATTTGTCTCTTTATTTTTCTTTATCTTTTTATTGAATTCATGAATTTTCTTTGTAATAAAAATAAAAGAATTAACCACATATCTCTACTAGAAAAAAATCAATTATAAAATGCACTTTCATTTCTGCAATATTTAGTATTATTTACCGTGTCCTTTTTTAATCTGGTAGTCATGGTTAAGCTAATATCAGAACGAGATTTTTGGCAGCACATAAGTAGAGGTATAAGGGAAAAAAAAAACTAGAAAAAAAGAAAAAGATAAACACGACTATGCAAAAGCAAACCAGTGAATAAATTATGCCAAAAGGATTGTTTTGTAATTTCATAGTCTACCCACTCTTGGCACATTTCGAACAAAAAGCTAAAGTGCTATCATCCCAATTACAACAGTTGATTATTTTGAGACTCAAATCATTAGAATGGCATTGCATTCGTGCAAAATTTTCTACCCTAAGGGCTCCATAATTCACCGATTTATAATCCGCCATCTTCGGCGACCTAAACAAGCTCTTAGAATAGGCAGTTGTCCGGTAGTGGAGTTGTAATATCAACTAACGATGTCTAATCAACATCGAAATTTATATCTCTAACTTAGTAAGCAATCAATAGTTTCAAGTCAATAAATTCGTGGAAAATTTTGTTGAAACTGACAGGACGACATACCCCAATGTGGAGCTTCCATTCTTAATCGCCAGCATGCTCGCAAGTTGTAATTCTCAAATGACAGCAGCAGCACGGTAATATGTTCAATCATATTGACCGTCAAAATCTTCTTTTGATTATCACATCTTCACAAGAAAGTCTCCAGAAATGATTGAATCGCATTCGGAATGAAATATTTATGGAAAAGAACATAAAAATAATAAATCTCAGAAGAACTCTCAAGCAGGAAGATGCCATAGAAAAGTGTGGCACTCTGGCATAAATCTTTAGCTTCCTCACGTCTGATGAACTACACTGCACGTTAATTGCATCTTTAAAAGGTTTCTATTTATAATTCCAGATGAGCAGGAGAAAAGTAGAATTCCTTAAGGAATCAAAGAATACATTGTGAAATCATCCCAGACGAATCCCAGCCCGAGACTGAGACGTCACGATATGCCAACCGCTCTCATATAATTGCTGAAGTAATTGTTTCCACAGCCTCAGGACGCCACATGGTCTTCTGGAGACACAGCAATCCCTCTTTGCCTTGGGAATATGTTAATCTGATCTCCCACTGCAGGGATTTGACCATGCTCTCGATCTCGGCTATGGTTTCCACATTGTCCCGCACTATGAACTCCCCTTCTGGCCTCAGGATCCGGTCGACTTCTGCCATCACTGATGCTAGCTTGCATCTGCAAACAAAATATTACCATCGGCCACAATCATATTAGTACCTGAACTATGCTATTGAATCATCTATGGGACGATATCTGTGAAGACTGTTGTCAATTATGACTGATATCACGGTCTGGCTCACATTATACCAATGAACCATCTGGACTCATGGAGCACCCTGTTTTTATAACATAAGCAAGTAGAACAAAGAAGAACAAACCTCTTCTTCAGGTTGGAGAAAAGATGATCTGCATGAAGAAGGTCGTAGGTTCTCGGGTATGTGTTGAAAGATTCGCACCAGTCGTGGTACATCCCAAACAAACCTCGCTCGTAGATTATAGGCAGAGTGTCGGGAGAGTCGATTGGAACTACATTCATTACCCACAATTTCAAATCTTTCAGGGCAGCAGCGAACCTATAAGAAAAGGCACAAAGTTATACACAAGAATGATGAAAATCAACAGAGGTACCAATGCATTGCAACCTGAGGAACTTTTGTAGGACTCTATGCGGTGACTGTCAATCAGTTGCAGAAAATTTAAACAGAAGAAGGTTTTACAAATCTTTCTTATCAAAATGGTCAATCAATTTTATCCTTAAAACGGTATAAGATCCTGCATTCTCATAATATTAATTCGGACAGACAGCTCCGCTTCCTCTCTTGCATAAAATAAATGCCTTGAAATTCTTCAGTTTAGTTTCATCACAATCAAACGTAAGTGCTCATGCTTTCCACGATGAACCCAACCCCCAACTCAAGGAAAACAAAAAAGACACGCATATAGCGTAACAGAAACCTCTAAAGCACAACACGGACACTTGTCGAGCAGGTGAGAACAAATATTTTTACAGCAATTAAGAAGTGCACCTAGCTGTGCAAGAACAGCTTACCCTCCGTAGACAGCTCTCATGTCCATGACATTCCTGACAGAGGACCAGCTGATTCCAATACCGTGCAAATATGACTGGGAGACAACATTCTTCCAATGCTCGTAATCTGCGGTAAAATCTTCTGGAGCGGCCTTGCCATATACTCCAGCTTTATTGTTGAGCCAATACGGCGGTTTCTCCAGTCGGGCCGGCCATTGCTCCGGCCAGTGGGATCCACGCTCTGATGCATCCACCGGAACTCTGTGCATGCATGCTTCCATGGGCACCTTCCTAGAGTCATTTGAAACCCAGACAGGAAAATTCTCCTCAGTAATTTCTCTTTCACAGAATTAAGGTACTCAAGCCTCTTACAGGATCTCGGTGATAGGAAGTTTATCAAATAAAAATCTTTCGTGGAACCAAAAGATGCCCTTTCTGAAACTAAGTGCTCGTCGATAATGTTTCCATAATTAAATTATGCTATATATTGCAGTTTATAGATTCAAATATCTAAGAGAATCAATAGACAGGGAAACCACCTCTGGCCGATCAAATTATAGGCAGAAAAGGAAAGAAGGACAAAACAAACGTACCATGCAGCATTCCGATCATCAGATTCTTTGCAGAGCGGAGGTTCCTTTTCAGGTCTATTCTGATAGCAGTCATTTGAAGTTGGTTTTTGGTATATTGCTGTTGCAACTCCGTTAGTTTTGTCTTTTACAATTGTAACAAGGTCCCAACACATGGCTTTCGTCAATTTGGACATTTCTGCGACCAATTACAAATAACACATGAAGAGAAGTTTTAAAATGATATAGAAAGAATCAGTCCAAATGAAAAATCGAAGCTGTTTGAGATTATTTCACCTTTCCAGATTCCAGAATCTTCAGGATTCCTCCTGTACACTGGAGTGGCGGACCAGACAAAGTAACCACCGGGTCTCAGTACGCGATTGAGCTCCAAGAGAAGTTTGCCACCTGAATTTCACCAAAGAGAATTTTTCTTCACACTGAATCCACTTATTGTGTTAATAGAAAAAGAAAAACTTATGTAATGAACAAGAGGCCATGGACATAAAGAGTTGCAATGAGTTATGCCCTACCTTGACCAATTGTCCTAAATTTCTAACTGAAAATTTTGTCGATTAAGTTGAGGCTGGTAGCTTAAATGGCTGTTTATATCAGCTGAATGGTTATTACCCCACTTAAAGTACATACAAAAGTCTACTGGATCATCGATTTACATGTTCTATAGACAATTATAACTACTATTATTTCACAGAAGAGCATACCATCCTGAGTTGCGAGAGGTATTACCTTCAACATGCCAAGGGACCCTACACCTTGCACAGTGAACGATATCGAACACACCAGCAGGGAAAGGTAGCCTCTGGGTTCCCATCACCTCCAATATAGCAGGGATCCCGCGTTCGAGAGCAAACTGAACTTGAGCTTCATGCTCGTCTTTGGGGGCAAAAGACATAGCAAGAACATCTTTATCATATAAATAGCCTCCGAAGCTCGCGACACCACATCCCACATCAAGTATCACCCTGCTCTGTTTGCCCCATGCAATAGCAGGCAGCCCCTGAATCCAATAGAAGCTTGTCAGAAATGGGAAAAATACTCTCATGCACAGGTTTCTGACGAAACGAGAAATTGGTGTGTTGGGTGAGAGCTCATTTACTGAGATGGGACTTTGTCACTATATAAATCAACCTCAAATTGCTATTAATGTACGTAAAAGAAATTTAGGGACAACAAAGAAAACTATGTATCTTTAAAAGAGGTCGGTTCAGTTTAGTTTCCAGTTCAACATGGTCAAGTTGTGTAGTTTGTTTGTCAAAGCCTTGATTCAGAAGACAGTAATCGAATAAGAGACGATACAAGCAAATTTCCTTAGGAGTAGAGAAAGTGATGGTTTGTAAAAGAGATACAAAAATGCAACAAGTAATACTGCAAAATCTTACACGCTCAATAAGGTTGATATAACCAGTAGCTCCGTGAATAAACTGAGTTCCACCTCCAGGAAAAGTTAAATATTCACCGCTGACTTTCACCCAATTTTGGTGCCCCTTGACCTCAGCTAGCTTTTTGTGTGGAACATTGTAGAACCATATCTGCATCGAGAGTATCAGCATTAGCAGGAAGTAGAAAATATAGACCAAACAAGGTTTTAGCAGTATATGATGTAACAGACCTTTTCCCTGCTTTTAGGCCAAGGGACTGGCTTTTTGTATCCCGTGGGGAGAGGAACAAGACAGGTGGGAGCTTCACTGGGGCAGTGCCTCTCCCGGTGCTGAAAATGCTTTGTTTCTGGAAGCCTTCTAACCACTTGCCAGTTGTCAAGGCAAGGGATGTAATCAGGCCCTGCAGTTGTGTTGCAAACTTTCCAGTGATAATCAGTCACCTCCTTCGAAACAGAGTGCTCCTGAGATTTCTTCTCATTCTGGGACTCCGTAGCCTGAGTTGACCACGCCCCATCCTGAGTGGTAGTCTCCTTTAAAATCTCTGATTTTTCCGCCGTGGGAAGGACATCATCTGGACCCTGAACCTTTTTCTCAGGCTCTGCCTTACTTCCGGAACTAGTTTTCTTGGAGTCTTCATCCTGATTTCCCTCGGCTTGCTCATCATTATCGGTCACTGCTCTATCTTCCTGTTTCATTTCTGATTTCTCGTCTTCAGTTTGTTGTGTCTCCCCATTCCCAAATTCGCTATTGTTTTCAGCATCTTCATTATTTTCATTATCCATTTTCTCATCACCAGTCCCCTTACCAGGATTATCTCCCTCTTTATTTACCTCTGCATTCTTCGACTCCGAGTTCACTCCAGCTTCGTCAACAGGTTTCTCCGAGTCAGTCTTATCATCAGAACCCTTCACCAGACCTTCATTTCTCTCCTTACCTGTTCCTTCTAATTGTTTCTCAACCGTTTTCTCATCACTTTCCGGTAGATCGCCTGAGCTATCCTCAAATTGCTGCCCAGGACTATTCACAACCCCTCTCTCTCCCACATTATTAGTGTTGCTATCATTATTCTCTTGATACAATGTGCCAGTGATCTTTGCTGGGACGATGGACGATGACATAAACATCCAGACCGCAAACAAACTGAAAGCAACGACTGTCACTACCGCCACAGTTGAACAGTAGTTCACCGGTCTTCTCCCGTCGATCCGGGAGTACCTCACAGTAGCCATCTCTCAATCCGTAAAATTTAATACACACTCCTGGAGACACAAGCAAATCATCAAACATCCTCTAAGATCCATAATAATAATATAAAATCACAGTATTTAACTCAAATTCTTATTCCATTTCTTGTAAAGACACTATGTTACCCTCTACACTGGCATTCATTGACGTACATCAACAATGGTCCCAGAACTGATTAGATCTGTATATCCACTATTCAATAGGGTATTTATACATGCCCAGAACGAGTTCACACCATCCAGGAACAATTAAATCATCGAAGATGAGCCCAATTCGATCCTTCCAAGAACGTACGTATATTTATTACTTGCGTCTCTATATACAGTATACAAGTATAGTACAGCTAGACACACAAACTAAAATCTTGAAGAGGTACAATGATTGCATCGAACCAAAAGGCGAGACATCATCTAAGAGCAGATCCTAATGTTAATGATTACAAGGTGAAAGGACGAACCCGGGCCGAGCCCGCCATCATTTGCAAAACCAAAAAGGGCGAACTTTTTCCCTCATGATTCAAGCTATAGCATCCAAGAAAACCCACCCCATCAATCCCGGCACCTCACCCAACACTGACACAGTGATTATACAAGCAGATGCTAATAATAAAACCCGAAAGAAATACGACGCGGATGCGCACGGGAAAGTCAAAGACGCCATCAAATCGTCAATCATCGTGGAGTTTTTGAACAAGAACAGAGCAACCCAGAACGCCATTGATGAAGGGTAGAGAGCGACTGAAGAAGGAGAGCTCACATCACACTGTGCCTACCTCACTCACTGGTTCTTGAGCATAGCCGACAGATGGGCAGTGTCGTGGGCGTGAATGCGATCGTTCTTGAAAGGAGGAAGAAATCGGGTGGAAGGGAAGAAAAGGGCAAAAAGAAAGAAACAGAGTCGAAATTTGATTTGGCGTTGAGGAAAGCAGAAATCTGGTAGGTCCCGTCGTCGGCTTATATATGTAATATTAATAATATATAAACTATATGTATGTATTTGTGTATATATGTATATATTGGAGTTCAGCTGGAGATGCTCATCGTTCGCTCGCTGGCTCATAAACCCTTGGGATGAAAAGAAAGCCGGGCGTCCCTCATAATATAGACGAGACGAGACGGCCTCATTTATTTTTTATTTTTTTTTATTTATTTACTTTTACTATTTTTGGATGTATCCGAGATTTTTCTGATGCTGGAAGTGCCAAAGTCAATTTTTGGGCAAGCTACTTAATTTGATTATGCTTAAAAGATTGATAAAAAAGGATCGGGGCATGATCGGTTGTGGATCATAAAATTGTAGGATCGGTGCAATTCAACCGATCCTTACCCTGTGCTCAATTTGACAATCTTAACAGAATTAGGCCCAAGTCCATTGCATTCATAACCCAATGTTGTGGCCGAATCCCCGGTCAATTGATCTTAAGAAGGCTTGGCCTATATTTTCTTTTTCTAAATTTTATCATCTCTGATAATGCAAGTCCACTATTCTTGAATGGTAAATATGGGTTATGAGTTAAGAAATTCAAAGAAAACTATAATTTATATTTTCATATATATTTTTTAATTATATGTAAGATTTTATGATTGATCCTAGATTTTTGAATTCCCTTACGATTCTATTTAGGACCGCGATCTTGATAACCTTGATTGAGGTGGCACAAAATTCGAAACCGGATTGTGTGGCATTGAATCACGACTGTCGAATTACATCGCTTGTTGACCATTGTATTCCACCATCACGATTCAACGGTGAAGGATATGTCATTGTAGAAGTTCAAAATAATGGCTCGTGGGTCAAAATATTAGGTGAAAAAAACATAGAGACAGTGCTATGCAACCCTCCACTCAGTATCATCCACGAAACCCATAATGCTTTCTTTTTTTTATGTACATTTTTCTCGCCGTTTGATTCTATGTAAAGTCCACTTTGTATTGTATTTTAGGGCGTCTGTTTGTAAAGGTCGTAAAAGTTAATTGTTATAATCATTTACTCGAGTTAGAAATTTACAGCTATGGTCGATAAAGACTTTGCATTCAAAACTATGGAATTCCACTTGTTTTAAATGTAAAATTTTTACCGATCATGAATGCAAAATTCTAACTTAAGCAAATGATTACAATGGTTAACTTTTATAACCTCTATAAACAAATACCGTAAAATACTATGTAAAATTCGAACTTTACATAAAACAAATGCCCCCTTAAAACATGTTAAATTGTTAGATTGCAACGGAGATTACGGTCATTGAATCCACAATCATCTCTGTAAAAATAAATCTTATATTATATTATCACCCACATTTCTCGTAATTCAATATAAACGCAAAAATATCATATTCAAACTTTTAACCTAAAAAAAATTCCATAGTTAGATTTTTTTTTCAATTTTCTCATTCCATGTAACCAAATGATACTCGAACCAAACGCCCTGTTAATATACTGGGCTTTCTCATGAATTATCTCGGTAAACTTGGTTCATCCGAAAGTTGAGTCGCTCTTCTTTATGGGCCCGAAGAAGAGGTTGGGGCCCATTTAACTACAAACAACAATTGATTTGGCCAACATGCCCGATGGAATAGCATATGTGCGCCCCTCCCCTTTATTGAGTCTTCTCGTCTTTACTATAAAAGATTATGATTTTAGTGGCTCCAAGCTTACTCTAATGTGATTTGATAATTTCAAGGAAGACCCCTCTATGTATTCGTGTCAAAATATTTGCTAGAAGTGTGCTCTTTGCTTAGATTTGAGGTATACAGACTTCTGTAAATTATACTAAGTTTTAGTAATGCTATGCTAATGAAATCAGTGCTTGCGCTAATTGTTCAGTTCGTTTAATATATTCTCAGTTAAATATGTGAGTCGGGAAATTACATAATGGGAGGCGACAAAAAACATCACTGCTGTCCACCATTATTTATTAAAAAAAGATGTCTTCTCGTCTTCGCCTATCTTTGCCTTCTCTTGCGTGGGATTAGTGCATGGGAGAGACAGAGAGAGTCAAGGGCAGCCTCTTCTCCCCTCCGCCTTCCTTTCCTTTGTCTTTTCCATATATTGATTTGCTTTTTTTTTTTTCTAATCTAATTTGCTTTCATTTAATTAGCTCTGTTGGCTTATTTTATCCTTTTTATAATGGTTTATGTTATCTGTCTTTGGTTTCATACTATTTTTTCGATGGCATCCTTGGTTTAGTACTTTAATTAATAATAGTTACAAAATTAATTAATAACTGAGTTACAAACTTATAAAACAAGAATAGCTTGGTTACTAATTTATAACCCCCTTTCATAAATTGTAAAATCACACGGTAGGGTTAGCTTCTGCTGCATAAATAAATTATTCTTTTAATTAATTTGATATTTAAAAGAAGAAAATTAGATTCAATTAGGCTTAAAACTATATATAATGATCCAGTCGAAAAATGTGGAATTCCAATTCCGGATCCCCTGGTGCAATATTCAAACAAATTAAGGAAAGGGATTCCATTCGAACATGATCAGGGAAAAATTCCCCCTTCCTAATTCATCAAACATGCCACAGAAGTTATATATGTATGTATATGGATTCATCATAATTCACTTTCCTAAGTCTTAATATATTTATAGAACTAATAGAAAAGATGATAATAAAGAAGATGTCCTCTAAATTAGATCTCAAGAGCCTAAACTGAACGGTAACAAGATGGACCGGTATTGCTGGTTCAATAATTAATAGGAAATCTCTCCTTCCAATTAAGCATTCGATCTATGACCGGAGACCAAAACTCTTAGGGTCCTAGAGCCTTTCCTAGACGGTCCAGCCCGGGCACCAAAAATTTTTCCGAGCGGAGACTGGATTGGGGAGGAGAGCAAGGTTACAGAGGTTGCTCTTGTACGGACACCCAACACAATAATATAATACACGAAGACAAGAGGAGATGAATGTTTTCTTTCGGAAAAGAGAAACATGTGAGGGGTCATTTTCGAAGGAAATTGGCACCTAAAATCAATAGTTTGATGCGGAAAGGCTGCTGCCGGCGGGGGCTGGCAAAACGATAAATCCACGTAGACCATTATTACACGCACATCTTACGTGTATCCGATATATCGTGACCCTATTGACGCGCTTTTTGTTATTATTAATAATGATAGTGACTTCAGAAGGAGGATTTACTGCAGAGAGACATTCGAACTCAATAAAATAAGTAAGAATTTTTGGATTTTCTTTGTCATGACGAAGCTTCCAAATTTTCCATGCTCTTTTATTTTTTCTGGCGAGTCTCTTACTTACGAAAGAACTAATTTTCTATAGTACATTAACAATAAGAAGCATAACACCCAAAACAGCTGGAGATGTCTAATTGCAAGCCAGAAAGATTTTCACAGATATGTTATTTTTGTTGGGAAATGACAGATATCATTACTCTATGATTAAGTTGAATCTCATAATCAGGGTTAAGCCGTTGGCCTAATGAGGATTAGTCAATAGGCAAAGTATACTTCGTAATTCACCCAAAATATATAATATAATATTTAACTTTATGAACGCGTGAATGAATAAGATGAATCCTTGATTGAATTAAATATTTCTTTTACAAGGAAGAACTTTCTTCCTCAAAGGAGTATTTATTTATGCATGAATTCGATTACTATGTGCTAGTTTTCCGTGCTAGGTACCTGCCCATTTTTACCTTCCAATCCTAGTATTGATCTATATGTAATTCCAATGGACAAAATAAATACATGCAAAAGCAAAATTATAACGATATTTATATCAATATTCCGATGTGGATATTTATGTCAATAATAATACTAAGAATGAAGAGTGTACATATTTTTTCCAAACTTTACTTGCTTGTGGTCCAAATCGACTTTGGATAACGTTGGTTTTGGCTTTTTGCCCCTTTTATTCGTTTATTCCACACTCTCATCAGCAACTTCATGTTCAAGTTCAACGCGAAGAAGCATCCATTTTAGCGTATTTCTTGCTCTATGCACTGATGAATATAAAAAGACTAACAATGATAATGACAAAGAGCATAATGCCATTAGAGAAAGCTCCATCGCTCTGTGTCTGTGTTGTATATATAATCATAATTTCCAAAGATAATGAAAAGGGTGAAGTGTAATCAAGTGTGTAGTGTGAAGAAAATCTTTCTCATCGATCCTCTCTTCCATTGTACTAATTTCTCGTATATCTTAATTTAAAGTGCGTATCATTTTATTCATGATCAAGCTGAATCCTGCTTTCCTTCTTTTTAGGCAATCGACCATGGAGTGTAAATGTAAACAGACCTTCAGCGAGGCAGCAGCACCCACAAACCTCAAGAAGGCGCTCAAGCGCATGGGTCCACCCTGCCGAGGAAGCATCAAGCGTAAGGTATTCTCAAGCTTCTACAAGGGCCTCCTAATCTTGGCCAGGAGTATCGCTCGTCTTCCATTTTGCAAGAGGCCATAACGTGTCTACAACGTTTTATTCATCATTTGTATATGGATGTGGACCACTATAGGGTATATCGTTTATATTATCTATTAGAATATATCAGAATATATATATGTGATATATATACACATATTTTCCATGTGTGGATGTATTGGAAGAAATCCAACTGTAGGACAGCTCTTCGTAAGTGTTTTCCATTATTTCTGGGAGTTAGCTTTTGAAATACTTGGGGAGCATTGACTGCTGCACAAATATAGGTTGGAGAAAAGTTGTACAAATGTAGAAAATTCTGCGCATAAAGCGGACATGTATCCATTTATGTTTTCCGCCGAATGGGGTTAACGGTCGGATGTCTTTATTTAGGGTTTCTGGTGGGATTTTTACAATTTTGTAATTGTACTACTAGTGAATATGTTTCTTACGTATCTATTATTGATCTCCCGATGAATATATATAGGTTTCACTGAAATATATATATATATATATATATATATAACAAACACTTGCATATATATATATATGGGTATTCTTTTGGATTATAAAGGTGGTGTATGAGACTATAAGAGGAGGAAATAAAGAGGTATATATAGAAAGTGGTAATTACGTAGTCGGTTTCACTCCCTATTGCGCAAGATAGGCATTCTATCCACAACTTGAGGGTGCTTTCGAGAATATGATAACATATTATTATTTTCGGTGTGTATCATGATATATGAAAAAACTCAGTGGGCCGTGACTAATCAAGTTCGATAGCCTATTAAGGATAAAACTCTTCCAATTAAGGATTTTTTTTTCATCCACAAAATTCGAACTCGAAACTTTGATTAAGGGAAAGAAGTATTGAACCATATGAGTCAACTTTTCCTAGATAGTTGATGACATATTATTTTCTTTATTTGAGAAAGTATCTAGTACATCAGTACCACCATATATTAACAGCATTATTGTGTTGCCCCTCCTCTTTTTCGGCATGGTCACTACAATTACTTGTTCATCCTTGAGAAAATTTTCTCGTGCATACTATGGTATACTTTCAGATCTACAAGTCATACTCATAGGGCTTGTAAATTAAGTCGGCTTCAACGTTTACATCCCTGAAATTCTCGATGAACTTGATGAACTCGCCAAACAGGGCATCATTCTATTAGGAGAAATGCAGAAATCAATCGAAGCTTATGCCAAATTTCATGGCGCGATTAAATCAAATTGAGCGGAGACGATTGAAATCTTCAAGTGATAAAGATAATATAAGAAATTGGGAACATACATTTCTTTTTGATGCCCTAAACTGTCAGAAATGCAGAGTTCACCTATATTAGAATCCGTTGACTTGTTACTTTTATCACCTGCCGCACTCTGATTGGAAGGTATCACTATGTGGCAACGATGCCGTGGTACCGTCGATGCACTAAATAGTTTCTCCATTTATTTGTTGTCATTTATATTTGAAATAGGATAATACATTATTTGCTTTCATTTATCAAAAAGAGTATAGTACAATAACACGCGTTTTTATCAATTTCGACATTCATTATGAGATTATTCATATCCATTTATTAGGTATTAAAATTTTTACTTCATTGTACTAAGCGTATAGGCATTTTTCCGTAAGAAAGGAAGAAAAAGAAATTAACTCAAAATACATAAATTAGAGGAATGGCGTTCCAAATGAAGAGGTATCTGGTCGATTCTCGTCACTTAGACTTCTTGCATCTTTATGTCACTTTCTTATTCTTGTATTAGGTCCAAAATGAGTTTTTCCTCTCCTATTATTATGGACCTATGAGTGATCCAAGCAGGAACAGTGAATAGAAAATAAAGAATTATGAAATTTCTACCGACAAGAATTGAACCGAGAGATCATGTGGCTAGATGCTACCAGTAAGGGGGAATAAAATATCAAAATCTCTTAATGTTAGGTGATAATATAATTTATCTCATTATTTATTTTCGATGGAGCCAGTAATTCTCGCCAGCTTATTTGTTTAGACAAATGCTTGTCTACGTCGGCTTGGCTCTGGACTCTTTAGAGAAATGTTCGTCGATGGCGGCTTGACTCTAAATATAAGGTGATTCCACCTCGTGGTTTCTCTCATTAGTATTTCGTCTGTGTCAATCACTCACATGGGTCGAAATCTAATGTTGACAGTGGTAGCAACTAACACGGGGAGGCCCGTATCTTGTTTGAATGCAAGTGTGACTTATCATTATGATGCAGAAAATCATACACAGCAGTTCATCTCAATGCAATCGCATGAACAAACCAACCATGACCAAAGGTTTATCGAACGTCACAAAGAAAGTTACACAACAAGAAACAGTTGACAACCTGCCTGGACAAACGAACACGAATTCCGAACGGTCATCCATACATGGATCTACACAGTGGATCTGAATACTCACTTCCTATCGGGTTTCAATTTCACTTTTGTAATATCCAAAAGATCTCCAAAGAGTGCATTTTCTTCAAGCTTCTCTTGTTTAGCAGGAACCGATGGCTTAAGGGACAGATTTTGAGTCTGGTCCAACAAGCTGTCATACGAGGAAGTCGACCCCGACTGGACATTCAGATGAGGATGGTTTCCCGCAGAAGAAGCTACTTGCTGCCCAAGTAATTCTTCTCTCGGGTTATTATCTACGGCACTGGGTTCATCGAACACGGGTGGGTCCATGAGGTCCCCCGGCAGCTCAGAGTTTTTGGAGGAAGGAGGAGCAGGATTTGAGGATGGAGAGAAGGTCGTGCTGGATGAAAGGTTAGGACCTGAAGATCCTTCGAGTTTATAAGAATCGCCACTGAGATAGTCGATCATGTCAGTGTGTTTAATAATTGGGTTCTTCGACGGTGGCGGAGGTGGCAGAAACGGTCTGACCATTCTTGGGGGCTCTGCTTTTGCAGCAGTCACAGGTTGCTTCTGTCCATTGTCTCTTGTTGATCTGCAGGAATGCGAGGAAAGGTGAAATTCAGGTTAGATGCACAGTTTCAATCCACGGTAATAACGTCCAATGACCTACTTCATATTATATAAGTCAAAGAAATCTAAAAAGTCCCTTCCCGATGCACACCTGAGAGGTTACAAGTATTCTCCAGGGCTACGTCTTGAATTCAGAGGAAAATGCAGTTAATGAAGCCGCTCAAATCTCTAAGTAAACTGAGTAAAGTACAGAATAAGATACTACATATAATTATTCTCATTCACCAAAAGATTAAACTTTCATTAAGTACCATCTTAGTTTGCATTTGACAGTTTAAGGGCGTTTCACTTTCTTCACTAACACTGAACCTTCTTAGGAAATTCTCTCCCACTCTCTCTCTCTATATGGAAAGCATCCATTCTATCGTCTTACTAATGTTCTGTGATCTACCAATATACTCTACCTTATTTTAACCAAAACCATAAATAAATAAAAGAGAGCAATTATGTGGAATGATAACGTCACCTGCGAGTTAGCTGGGCAAAGTCATCGTCCTCATCCTCATCATCATTTTCACGATGTATATTGACAAGAGGATTTGCAGGAGTCTTAGCAGGTTCCTCAGAATAAGTCCCTTTTGCAATGTCATCATGCAAGCTAATTGCCCGTTGAAGATTATCGTTTAATGTGAGCCCCTGACACAGGAGTGGCTCATCTCTGAATAGATGAGAGAAAATTTTGCAATTAGCAACAATGGGTCTGCCAAGAGAGAGTCAGTATATACCACAAAACTCTTACACAGTGTTGTTCACGAGATCCATGATGCGGGATTGGTAAGATTTGCACTGGTTAACAAGGTCAACGATCAATTCTTGCTTCAAACCCTGCCATATGTCCATCAGCATTAGAATCTATTGCACAATGTTTGTCATCATTTTGATGAGTCATTCGATCCAGAAAAAAGAGTTAAAGATGTACCCACACAGCAAGAAGAGGTTATACAGGTTTTTGTGAAAATTCCATTTCCACTGAAATACAAACATTGACAGCATTCTCTGTTAACTCAAACAAACATGTGGCTTGCCATTTTTATCAAATCTATCAGACCTTTAATCTTTGACATGGTTTCATATTTGTCAAATCTATCTACAGCCAAATTCTCTACATATCTCCATTAAAGTCTGATGTGGTACATCCAATGTGGCTAGAGTTTCCACGTCTTAATTTCATTGGGTTCAAGCAACTTCAATGGAGAAAACATAATGTCAGTCACCAATTATTTGAAGAAAAGATCCACGATTTAACTTTCTAAATGAACCCCCCACGCTATCTCTCCTCTTCACTCTTTCTCCCCCTCTCATCTTCATTACCTCCCTCAGCCAATTAAGCTATGTCTCTCTCTGTCTCTCTCTACTCAGCAGCAACCATTCAAGCTGAAAAATTTCACCACTCAATCAGCCAATTTCACCCCCTGCACGTGTCCAACTTCTGAAAACCTTAACACCCACAAAATTCCCCCCCTCCCCAATTCTAACCTCAATTAGAAGAATCAGCTGGAAAGTCCGTGAAAGCACATGCTGGCCATGGAGACCGCGATGGCAGAGACTAAGCTGAGCGAGGACGAGACTGAGTCTCTTTTCTCAATCAACTGCGGGGGCAACTTCGAGCAAAAGAATGTGAAGAAGCTGCGCAACACTAGCAGAGCTTTGTGAATATGTGAGTAAAAGCTGTAGAGTGTGACCCTGTTGAAGGATGTGAGCTGGGAGGTGAAGAAGGGGGAGAAGGTAGAGTTAGTAGGGGGGTAATGAAGTAGGGAAGATAACTTAGCTGGGGAGGTTTATAACTGCAATTGCCCTCTTCATTTGGTCTATTGTAGAGAATTCATTGTGTTTGATTTTGACATCCATGGCCAATCTGACAAGGCCATGGCTGAGAAAAGAGGAAGGAGAAAGATTGCAGAGCTAGAGAGAGTGAAAGTAGAGAGGGTGAGACTATGTTAGAAAGTTACATATTCAGGGTCACTTTTAAATGATGGCAGTAGAATTCAGGGACTTTTTTTCCGACCAATGACATCAAGACACATGGAAAATCTTGCCATCTAAGATGCGACGCACCGGATTTTAACAGAAAAATGGACAGAATTTCTAACAGCAGATAGATTTGACAAAAACTGAAATCACACGTTCGTCATGTCAAATATTTAAGTTTGGATAGATGTGACAAGAGGGGACAAACCACATGATTTGCCACTATGTTTTTCCCAGAAATCCATGGACTCTCTCTCTCTCTCTCTCTAGAGTCTCTCTAACCCACATAGGGTGTGTTTGCATGAGAGAGTGCAAGAAAAGAGAGAGAGAGGTGTTTTGCAGAGATGATAAGGATAGATGTGAAGTGGGATGTGTGATCCTTCAAAATTACCGGTAACATCCTAGTGTAAGTCAATCCTGATCTCCTGAGGCTTTATAATAGCACATAAATAGATAACCAGCGGAGGAATCATCTCATACAACTGAAATTATCACCTCTCATATGCATAGCTTCCAAAATATTCAACATACAAATAAAGGGGACATGGATATTTCAATATTTTGGCAAAGACAGATGAAGAAATTACCTCAGGAGTCTTGGGATCAAGGGCACGAAGCATTTCCAATAAGACATCTGCTATTCCACTTGCATTCTGCAATTCCGTCATGCTGACAATAGAAGTTCCAATTAAAAACTGAAGCCAATGTGCTAATAATTCATTCACAGAGCTTGAAGTTTCCCATCAGATCAAACCATAAACAAGTATGAAAAAGAGTCCAAAGAAAATTTTCTCTCCCAATGCATAAATTATACAGTCAAAGGAACTTCGGTACGAAGAACAAGTAATATATACCTGAGGCCAGAAGCATCAGAATCAAGACGAGCTTGAAGAGAAGTAGGATTCTGAAATGTTGAAGAATGGGAAACTGTTGGTTGGGTCGGAGGAGAAGTGAAGAACGACACAGAATTCTCCTCTCGTGGTGGAAAATCAACCCCAGAAGCCTGTTATGACTATTAAAGAATCAAAATCCACCAAGCAGAATAAAAAGAACCACAAATATACTCTCCATTAGTTGGGATTTGCTAGGATGCATGAGCAAGATTGGATAGGACATAAATCAAATGAGTCAAAACTTTCTTCTTGTATTCTTATACAAACTCACCCTTAAATCATTATATGCAGCAAAATACTGAGGATACTTTCCTCCTAGTCCCCCACAAGCTTCTTGCCACACATCTATCAATGTCAATATCTTTTCACGTACACGCAAATCTGGCTGTGAGTTGCAAATGCAGAAAATGAGCAGCATACAATCATGATTCCAACAAAGAGAAAAGATACACATTAAGGCGCATCAAGAAGGCACCTTTTTCTTTACTACTTTGACCGTTTCATTCAAGACATCACAAGCGATCATCTGCTGAAAAACACTGTCTCCACAGTTTTTGCTCAGAGTCTCCAACACCTAAGTTTTCATTTTGAAGAACGTTACAAAAACATATTTAAGAAAACACTAGAATAGCTATCTCTTCTCTGTCAAGACTAGATATTACACAATTTACTTGTCAGGAGATAGAGGGGAAAGAGACTAACAACAAGCGCCAACAGCTGAACTTCTGGATTTCTACTACCCAGCTGCTTCTTGAGTACTTGCATCACGTCCTTCGTTTGCCTAACCACACAAATTAATCCACCCCATGAGAGCTGGGAAGTGAGAATCTTTTATACACAAATTGGCAAGACTCAAAAGGAGGCCATAGTATGGAGCACACGTGTTGTGAACAGATGAGCTAAAAATTGTCCAGAAATTCAAAGAATCATATTTTCTCTAGGATTGAAGATAATAAAAAGGAGAATGCAACTTGGGAAAAACAGCAGCTCAGTTTTGGAAAAAACGCTCAATGGGAGATGCTTATATATAGTAGATGATTCGGTTTCACTCCAATACAAAGATAAAGAGGAAAGCAAATATCTCAAGCCCCACGGGAACCATTCAGAGTCCACTACAAAAACCAAGTCAAAACATTTTGTGGTCGCCGTATCATATTCCATTTACTACTCGGGGAAAATTTGCTAGTAGAATCACATCATAAAGCAAGAAACTCAGAACAGATTAGCTACAAAAAAAAAAAAAAAAAGGCAGCAAACCGGTTAAATAAAATATAAAACATAAATGAGTGAGAGGAGGAGACACATACCCAGGATCCATGCTAATGATGTCGCATAGTTCCATGTTGATAGCCCAATCGGGGCTGATCAACAGGTCACTCGTCGCCCTCTCCGCACACGACACTGCGTGACTAGCCATATCGTCCTTCTTTGTGCCTCAACCCAGTATTTCTTGCAAGTCCGCCAGTCTTCGAAATACGACAGAAATCTCAATGTGTATAATCTACACCTTATTGCAACATTCCAACCAAGAACGCAGCAGAAGACAACATGTGCCCCTGCAACCATAACAAGGATAATCTTCAAAAGCCGTTTCCTCTGTTTGATAAAAAGCCCATCAAGAGAAAGTTGCGAACTGGGTCTACCTAAACCACGACAGCAAATGAATAAAAGAAACGAAGATGGTCAGATAAACCAAAAGAAGGCAACGATATGAGCAGAAACGAACAGAAAAACAAAGTTTGATCATTTACATATAAAAACAGCACGAAATTCGTCGACAAGAAACAATGAAATTCACCAATTCGATCATCAGGCGCGTTGACTCAACCGATCCAGGAATGCAAAGGTCGACCCAAGAATCCCCATTGTTGAATTATCACGATATGGAGCGCAGCAACGAGATTTACACGAGAGTAATGGATGATGATGTTTACCTGTTGCAAGAAATTGATACCCGCGAGGTAGAATGAGAGCAGAAGACGATTATACTGTATGTTGTAGCCCGATTCGATTGAATGGAGTAGGTTAACATGAACAAGACGCCGCAGATTTTATTTTTTTTTCCTTTTATCTTATTATTACTGTCTCTAATAATAGGCATAATTATTTACAAGAAATTACAAAAACAAAGAAGAAGAAAATCTATATGCTATAGGGAAAATAGCACGATTTTTTTATATATATTTTTCAGGCTGCAACATAAATTAAAATTATTTTACCATATAACATAATTTTTTTAACCGCACCGCCGATATTTGATAAAGAAATGAAGATACTGAGCGGCGACTTTTTTTAGGGGAATTATACAAAAGTGACAAGTTTGGCCGTTTGGGTCTTAAAACAAATTAAAAAGATTAATAAAAAAGCTAGAAAAAAAAAAGTTGGGATAGGAGAAAGGGGTGGGGCTCTTCCGCCGGCTACCCACCACCGATCGAGGTTACTGGCCGGCTCAAACCACTCCGGCAATCCCAAGGAGGGGGTGTGGCCGGCTTGAGAACCCCCATCACCCAATTTGAGGGTTCCTTCCAAGGGTGAAAGGGAAAAAAAAAATCGACTAACTGTTATTATTATATATTTCTTTTTCTACCAGAAAAAGAAATAAAAAAATTCGTATAGTATGATGAAATAATTTCAATTTGTACTGCAATGTGAAAAATAATAAAAAGATTGTGATGTACGTTGTTATTTTTCTTATGTTATATGACCAATATATATGTATTTACTAGTTACTAGTACATGTAAAATTCGGAGTGCTTGAAAGTACGCCACAAATTTCCACAAGTAATAATTTTAATTCATTATTACTCGATCAATAATTTTTTTTCTATATAAAACCAAATAGTTCCTTCATTGAACAAAGATTCACGACTTGCCAGCAAGCTATACATCAGAGGCTCTTCTCACACAATTACTTACCAGATGATCACATCGATAATTCATCACATGCCAAACTGCTCTCCCACTGCGCCTAAAAATGCTGATAGAAATCTATCTAAAAAGAAAAATTAAATCTAACTTACTAGATGGATCATTCAACCAATCGAATGGAATTATATTATATGCCGTGACCGAAATCTACCTACTCATCGAGTTTGTTCCTCATTTAATTTCACCAAAAATACATTGTCGATTTGGGAACATATCTTAAACCCTAGCATACATAATTTTTTTCAATTATAAGAGAGTCTTTTAGGCCCGTAGGCATAGTACAATGAAATAAAAATACTAATAACTAAATGGAGGAATACTGGTAGTGTTACCGAAATTGGAATATCTTAATTACCATATGTGTATAATTGCGCTACGCCCTCTTTTTACAACATATTATATATATATTTTTTCATTGTTCAATTGACAGGATAACACGAAAATTTTGAATATTAAGGATATCCTAAAACGCGTTTTTCATGCCCACTAAAATATAGTCTCGTGTAACTTATTGCTCGTTGTCTTTGTCTTATCCGCAATTCCACCAACAGGTCGCAGCTGCCATCTCATTGCTCATGTCAATGCATCCATTCATTTACCTAACTAAGATACTTCAATATAAGGCATGATTTTAAAATCGAAAAAAGAAAAAGAAGATTTTTTCAGGTGCTCGAAGTTCGATCGGGATGTCATAAACAACCTATAGATCTCCCTACTCTGGTGCCTTCTTTGCGCCATCTACTTCGAAGAAACTGGTTGTCGAAACAATCAAACTGAATGATCTGCAGTTACAGGATGCTGCTTAAACACATATATATCCCAGCAAGCATCTGTCATCCAAAGTGACTCTGATAAACGATCGACATATATTACAAACTCTTTTAATAGGATGTTTTCGGAAACATATACGGACATCTACGCACATTAAGTACATCACGTTATTGACTTTTGATTTTATAAATCTCTTGATGTTCTGCTGTCAAGCTCTTCACTTTTTCGGCGATGCACCCTTCTTCTTTCGGAAGAATGACCAGCAGCCTACGTTCGCCTCCTCTCTGCATCGCAGTCAAGCGTTAATTACGATCCAATGACAAATGCAATGACATCAATTCGAACTGGAAATTGCCCAACCAGAATTTCCAATGTTTCCAGAAGCAAAAAACAAAACATCTTATTCATGAGAGACTTTGACCATACGGCTAAGTAAACAATATCCGGGAATCTCTACAAATGACTTCTCTGATGGAGACTTTCAGGCAGCATGTGATTGGAAAAAAATTCGAATCAAATGGGAATGAAGCATTTCCATGCTGCATGGCCTTCGTGCCGACTTCACTAAACGTGACATGCCGGGCATCTGTTTGTTACAGAATTTCCTCTGCTTCAGGACATTGAAAATCACAAAACTTTACGAATATTCACATGTTAAAACCAAGTTTTTAATGATCCAATACCATTCATATTCTATTGTTAAAGTGATTCTTTTTTCCTGAATCCTAAGCAAAGGCGATATGCCGAAAAAAAAATCATTGATTGGAAGCGAAATGAAAAAGTTCTCGGTGACATCATGAGATTTTATTGAAGTTTTCCTGATTTCCCGGAAATCGTGAAATTGATTTAGTTCTATCAGATAAATAATATCGAAGAAGAGTACCTTCCGTTTCTATCATTCTTACTGTTGCTGCTGCTGCTACCGCTGCTCTTCATGCTCCCGGAGTCGCCGTCCACGATCCCGTGTTCAACCTTACCCGAGGCTGAGAACTTCTTCCACCATTCCTTATCAAGACCCTTTACAGGTCCGTCACTTAAGGCCGGCCTAGGAGACATCTTCAGGCTGCCACTCGTAGCTGTTGATGAGCTGTTCTTCCTCTTTTGCTTTGAAACCAAGGAAGAGGCCGGGAAGACCATCTTCAGCAAGAACCCGCCATTGTCTATGCTCCCGCTTCTCACCATATTCGCATTCGCATCGAGATAGCTCTTCCTACTGTTCTGCCTCTTATTCCAGCTCCCGCTTCTGCTCATCATGTTTTCCTCATCGGGACCATCATTCCTCCTCTCTCGAGAAGCACCATCCTCTTGGCTCTTCTTCGAGTCCTCAACGATGTCTCTCAGGGAGAGCTCGTAGTACGACTCGGGCATGCTCCTTATCTTCTCCATTAGCTCCATCTGGCCTTGCGCGATTAATTGGGTTCTTGATGTTGGTGAGAGACTTCGGTATTGGTCATGGCAGTCTTCTGGTCCGGTCGGCGGGCTAGTACTCTTCCACAAGGGCGGAGTAAAAGTTCCCGAACGTTCACCATTGGCTCTCGGCTCATTGCCAAATTTGGTGAATCCCGTGCCATCTTGGGTCCCGTAAGCTGCATAACTTTTGGCAGTTTTACGTGACCCAGAACCGAAATCCATTGTCTAGTGATGGATTCGTCGACCGATGATCGCAAATCTATCTAGGCTAGTCCTCGATGAGAATATAAATGGAGAGGAAATAGTGAGGAGAGAGAGAAAGAGAGGAAGAGACTTGTCTTCTGGAAGGAAGGTCGTTGATGTGAAGTAAATAATTGGTGTGTTATTCAGCCACTTGAATATATAATATTTAATAAGAATGTTTGAAAGTGAAAAATTGGCATTACAACGAGTTCACAATTTCTCACTTACAAGCATTTTCATTAGTTGTTACTCCGATAAATGAGTAATACTCATTGAATATTTTATCGGTCCATATGAAATTATAATTGTAGTCCTGTTCATATCATTTTCGCATCACTTGGACAAGAATTATATAATATTGAGAGTTGTTATCTCTAGAAGAAAACAAAGTCATGAGTCTCATGACACTTACCAAAGGGAAAAAAAAAAATTGGAAGATAGTCGTGACCGGTTCACACAAGTAAAAGGATTTAAATTCGAGTACGTGTAATAAGTTGTCCTACGGATTGGGTTGGCTATCTCAGTCCTTGGCCCTATTTTTTCCTAAGAAGCGCGCCCAATTGAGATCGATCGATGCATCGATTGAATAGTTGTTCGGACATTATCGAAATTGTCCTGAAGGAAACAAAGAACAAGAAATTGTCATTAAAGTCAAAGGATTTCTAGATGGGGTTGCGGGGACAAATTTTGTCCCGTTTGTTTTCAGGGTTAAAATCACAAAAATTTTAACTTTAACTTTAACTCAACCCACTATACAATAAAAATACACATTTTTCAAGTCAACTTTAACTTTAACTCAACACACTATACAACATTTGTCCTTTTCTACAATCAAAATCAAAATTACTTTAACTCTGAAACCAAATGACTCAGAACAAGTCCACCTCAGCAGCTCCAACATCTCATTTTTGCCGTTCTTTTGTGCATTATGCATTTTCCGGGTCTCTCTCACACGTCTCTAAATTGGATCTCATACCTCACATATACGTCACATTACATAGAAATAAACTCCAAAGAAAAAAAGAGACACATACTCCATCTGTACCTTTGATTTTAGTATCTTTGAATCGAGCCCACATTCACATTATATTAATTAAGTACATATAAATACTATTATATATAATTAATATATATTCTTAATAGTTTTAATTAATTAAAAATTACAAAAAATACAAAGAAATAAAATAAATTATTAAAATTAAAAATAAAATATATGTTAATTAATTAAAATTCATTAAAATAAAATAATATTACATAACGTTAAAAAATACATGATATAAAAATAAAAATATACTCGTTAAGAAAAAAATTACACGCAGACGACAACTTTTTTATAAAAATTTCATTCGTTGTGGTTTTGTCATCGTTGCCTTATATGTTCCACCAAATCGGCCTGTAGCTGTCGATGCTTTTCTCTATCCCAAAACCTG
Source organism: Punica granatum (assembly GCF_007655135.1). Lineage (NCBI taxonomy): Eukaryota > Viridiplantae > Streptophyta > Magnoliopsida > Myrtales > Lythraceae > Punica > Punica granatum. The sequence goes on along the minus strand of NC_045134.1, from coordinate 12,472,075 downwards.
ATATTATTTTGGAAAAATTCATGTAATGGAGAAAATTTTGGTTATCCTTACTCCGGTTGTGATAAGCTGGCATTAGGGGGTTCATTGTACAAGGTTGTCGGATTGACGTTGACATCATCGTACAAAGTTCCCAACAGCTAGTTACCAACGGCTACTTTGCAATGGCTACTTTTCCAACGGCCAGTTATTTTAAGTTTGTAGATAATTTACTAATTTTCAATAACACGTGTTATTAGTAAAATTTAAATTTCATTAAATAGATAATATTATAATGGTACACAATTCGATTAATCTAGAAACTAAAAATATAATTCAAACGAAAATTACAACTATATAGCTAATTAGAGGGGTACAACTTCTCCATAAGATCTGTTATAAGCTGTTCATGAATAAGACGTGCTTTCGGAGGCATCATAGACTTGGCTATAGAAATGAGATGCGACAATAATTTCATATCCTCTGATTGGGCGCGCCTTTTTTTTATCGCAAGTTCTTCTCTCTTTAGGTCGGCTTCGATCTTCTTGGCCTCCAACTCCTTCTGTCTCATCTCGAATTCCTCTGCCTTCATCTTCATGACATCATCATACCTAGAAGCTCTCGAAGATGACTTCCAATGCCTCATTAGCAGAAAGAGAAGATTTACCTTTACCTTTTTTTCGTTCTCTTTACAGCGTCTCTGCCTTTTGGACGAGGTACAGGGCATCCATCTTCATCAGGGTTGGATGATGTCGTGTAACCTCCGGAAGCATTTGTCTTAGTCCTCTTCGATCTATCAATTGGATCAAAAAGTGCTCTCCATTTCAGTTCCTTCCTAAGTATGTTCCAATGCGATAAGAAGGACAAATTTGATTTTATATTATGCTTATCTTTAAATAGCTTGTGCGCCACCTCCATGACATCATCTTCATTTGCTCCCTTTGATGATGTCGCTCAGCAGTTTGATAGCACCCTTCGAAGCTTTTGCGACATTTTGCTTGATCTAGTACCATCGTTGCTTGTAGGAGTTTTCTGTTTTGCTCGAGAAGAAGGAATTGTTGTATTGGCAACAATGGTCGTGGATTTTGTCCCAAAATTGCCCGGCGATTTGATCATCGCCGACCACGGGATCTTTCTCGTATAATAGCCACCTATTGATTAGTAGCTCATCTTGTTCCAAAACCATTTAATCAAACTACGAACTTCCGTGTCTTGACTTTCAACGATGTCATCATCATCATCGTGGGGGTCAATACCCTCTAGGTTGCTGGTTAGAAGAGGAGTGAACGGTGAATCCCCCGATGTCGAATGTGGGGATTGATGGGAGCCGTCAGCGCTCCCAGATGCGGACTTGGTATCACCCATGAATTGGAAGGGTGAACCCGCATGCCCATAATACAGCGAAGGAATTGGATGATGATATAACCTGGGATGATGATAATTAGGTTGTGGAAGTTAGGATTCAGAGAGGAATAATTGGAATTTTGATGGAGAAAATTGATATTTGGAGAGAGAAAATTCGGATTTGGATGGCAAAAATTCGGATTTTGAGGATTTGGATTTTGGGGGAAATTCGGATTTGGGATGTAGAACCTGGGATCGTTCGGAAGTTGATTTGGATTGGTCATTTTCTCTTTGACTGTAGAATAAGAAGAAGTAGAGAGATTTTGAGGTGGATTTAAGTGGAATTTATTGGATATTTACAGGAAATTTTTATGATTTTTTTAAAACCAAACGGCAAATTTTCTAGCCATTACATCCAATTTAATAAAAATAAAAGTGGGGGGCAGGGGCTGCCTAGGCGTCGCGCCTCTGCCCAGAGATGCGCACTACTTTGCTCCAGCTGCACGCATGGCAAGGGGAGACGGGGGCAGGCGCCCACCGGAGAAAGCCTTAAACGTTTCCAACAAAAGCCGTAAGCTTTTGTCATCTTTTTCTGATAATAAGAAAAATAAAGCATGTCCATATCCGTTAATTTAATGTACCTTTATCAATCAAACGGCAGATACTAGCTAAATTGGTCATTGTCGGATCATGAGATGTGATGCACTAGCAAATTTTATTTAATATTTTATAAGGTTTAAAACTGACTAAAAGTATTTAGTGATCAAAAATTGATATTTGAATGAGAATTTATTTAAGCTAATAAATTATGGAACTCGTCAATAAAAAATTACTGCTGGTTGTTGATTAAAGGTTCTGGTTCCCTTTCAAAGCCGGCAATGCCACGGATTGATAGCTCTGACAATACATATATCATAATGATAATAATGATTTCTGTTTGCAATAGGGTGTCCACTGCTACCAACTTCACATTTTTTATTCTTTTTCCTTTTTAAATTCTGAGGCCAATTTGGATTTCTTCTAAATTATTAGCCTTGCCAAGGTTTTTAAAATTTCATAATTTTGTTTCTTATGGACAGTAAACATGCAAAGTCTTTTATTGCGGAAATTGTCTGTTCCTCAAGGGTATATATTGCCCAGGTCACGACGCACTATTAGTAACAAAAATTTGATTTTACTTAAATTTAGTTAACTTAACTTATTACTTTTTTATTTTTTTCAAATTCTCTCGAATACTTTTTATTATCTATTATTTAAATTAATTTTTTAATACTAAATTATCTCAACTATTTAATATTTTTTTCAATTCAACAATACAATTATTACTTTTTTATTTTTTTCTTCAAATTCTCTCACGTACTTTTTCGAACTCCTTTTGTGTTCATATGCTCAGATCAAATTAAATCAAATTAAATTAAACTTAGCTTCATTACCAAACGCCACAATAATAGTATTTATATGGACAATATTCACTGTTCTTGACGAAATCCTAGGATCGATGTTGATCATCTGAGGACAAAATGCGAGTCTTCTCAACAAAAATTGCAGGATCTAAGGAGTTCGAGGCAGCAATCAACTCTAGATCCACGACCCATTGCAGTCAGATGATGCGTGGTGCATCAAAGCATGTCGAAATCTCATGGAAAACATAGTAATTCCCTGCGCCTATTGCCCGGGCCGACTCCAGTTGCCGAGAAGTTGGGTCAAGACGCTAGCGACCAAGGCTCTCCCGTGTCATGTCATAAAACCATTTGCTGCAACAAGTTATTTTCCAAACATGACAACACACGTGCATGGAATTTAATTACAAGTGAGACAACTATCCGATCGAAACGTGCGCGACAAGACTAGAAATATAAGTAAGAAATCCTTGACGGCATCCAATTTGGAAAATGTAAAACATTAACTTCGAGAAGTAAAGGGACAGCAATAGATCTATCTATATGCGTATAATGGGTTGCTTTCCAATTTCAAGTTTACGTTCCATTGATTTATTTTGGGCCACAAGAAATAATTCGGTTAGGTTTCTTAGGCAATGCATGAGCTGGCAGACGGAACAGTCTTCAAGAGCAGGTCAATTGTAAAGAACATCTCACGTACTACGGAAACATTTGTAATTGTTGTAACAGTACAGATGTTATCTTTGGACTATCTGTATATATTTGTATTTATTTGACCATTCACATTATTAAAATGTCATCCAAATGAAAAGAAAACTGAGTACAGGCCCATGCATTATGTGGATGTGTACAAAAATTAATGAAATACTTTTATAAATTTTTTTTCAAATTTTCAAATTTTTTTACGAAACTTTTTATGTTTATTCCGGATTTTCAATGTAATATTCGAAAGAAAATTTAGAGAACTGATAATTATGGAAATGATTCAGCTTTTATATTATACTAGAGTGCAATCCGTGCTACACAGCGGGACGGAATTTTTTTTCATCAACCTCTTAATTTATCATATAATTTTATATAATAATAAATATAAAGTATAGTTGAAAATAACAACAAAATTACTTGTGTGTTGCTTATTACCCAAAAAAAAAAGGTGCCACTTATCTGTAACAATTATGAACTTGAGGTTGCTACATCTGATCCAGATTTTCTAAAAATTATACTAATTAATATGTCTTATGATATAAAAGTTAATTTCTACTCACTAATCTTTATTTGAATTTTAGATATTTCTGATTAGAAAAGCGATCGCAAGTTAATAGGTCATAAGTGGCCCCACTAATTTAAAGTGGACGAACTATACTTTTAGTGCAAGGGTTTACATTCATTAAAAGGTCACAACCAAGCTAATACCCAAACTATGATTAGTCTCAGTCAATAGAGATTCAGGGTTCAACGAAATAATATCAAAAAATCTTTTTAGAAGGATACAAACCAAAAACAATGAAAAGTTTTTGAAATTAAAAAAGGTCCACACTCGTGATACAATATTATGTACATGGACCCTTTAATATCACGATTGAAATAAAGTAGATCACGGGTGGCCTTGTTATTTTCAAGTGGACGAACAATAAGTATCATGCAAGGTCCAAAATTTTATATCAAGCATTTCATGGAAACGACAAAGCAAATACCCAAAAAAAAGATTAGTTTCAGTTAATAAATTGACATAATCTTATGTTAAAAAAAGTTTGTAGAAATCTTTAAAAAGGATATAAATGAAAAATACAAAAAAAAATCATAGAAATTTTTGAAAATAAAAATGTCTGGACACGTTGCACTATAATATGCACGCGGAGGTAAACAAGAGTTTAATATATTAAGAATATATATATATATATATATATATATTACAATTGATTGATTAATTTGGGTGATTTTTGTTGGGTGTGCAGCTTAATTTAGAAGGATATTATATATATATATATATATATATATATTATTTCTTACTATTGATTGATTACTTTGGGTGATTTTTGTGGGGTGTGCTGCTTTTAAACTAGAAGGCTATCACATATATAAATATATATTGGTCTTCTTTCACCCGTGCATTACAAGGGTAATTTTTCTACAGAGATTTGTTGGAATTTTTGCTTTAGATGTAATTATAATTTTATTATCCAGTTGAGAATTTTTTATGCTTTTCAAATGTAATTATAGCTTTATTTGAATAAAGTAGTTTTCATAAACCGTACTGGATCTAAAATACATGTAATTAACATTAATAATTAATTTGTTATATACAATATCAATATAAACTTTATTTGCTATAATAAATTTTATAACATAAATTTAAAATGATAGGAGTATTGTATTGCAACATATTAATAATATATTGAACTTTATAGTTATAAGCTTTAATTTGTTTATATAAATTGTACATTAAACCTATTACTTGAAAATTAATTTTTTACAAATAATATCTTCCAGATTGAGGGAGAAAATACTTACATAGACTAATTCAAGTAAAGTTTATATAGGATTCAAAGTACATATAATTGAAGTTTTATGTACATAAATTAATTAATTTGTTATATACAATATAAATTTTTATTTGTGGTAATTAATTTTCTAACATAAATTTGAAGTGATAGGAGATTTGTATTGCAATAGTCTAATAATATGTTGAACTTTGTACTTATAAGCTTTAGTTCGTGTATAGATTGTACAGTTAACATAACAATTAAAAATTAATTTTTTACAAATAAAATTTTCCAAAATGAGAGCCAAGATACTTATATAAATTAATTCAAATAAAGTTTCTTTATTAATTTTGTGATTTTTAAATTAAATTTGTTTTAAATTTGACATAGAAGTAAATATATTTAGATATTGATCTTTTAAATTCTATTTCAATAGACATTTACCTTCCTACCCAATATTTTGAACTTTATAGTTGTAAGCTTTAGTTCATTTATATAAATTGTACAGTTAACTTGTTACTTGGAAATTAATTTTTTACAAATAATATTTTCCAGATTGAGAGTGAAAATACCTACATAGATGAATTCAAGTAAAGTTTATGGAGGATTCAAAGTACATATAATTGAAGTTTTATGTACATAAATTAATTAATTTGTTATATATGATATAAGTTTTATTTGCAATAATTAATTTTCTAACATAAACTTAAAGTAATAGGAGATTTGTATTGTAATAGTCTAATAATATATTAAATTTTGTACTTATAAGTTTTAGTTCATTTATAGATTGTACAGCTAACCTAGCAATTAAAAATTAATTTTTTATAAATAAAATTTTCCAAAATGAGACCCAAGATACTCATATAAATTAATTCAAGTAAAGTTCCTTTATTAATTTTGTTATTTTTAATTTAAGTTTGTGTTAAATTTGACATATTATTTAGATATTAATCTTTTAAACTCTATTTCAATCGACGTTTACCTTTCTACCTAATTATTTCATAAATATTGACCTTTCTACCCCTAAATCATTAAAAATTTAATTCTCTATCCCCATTTATTGCAAGGATACAACTTTATATATATAGATGTTCCAGTCAAACATCATTTTCTTGGATAATATTACGTGACGGCAGAAGGATTTTCTATTGATATGAGTTCATGGCGGCAGGGAGATTCCTTTTTCCCACAAATTAAAATATAATTGCATCCAAATCCTTCAACATCAGCTTTCTTGATAGTACTTCAAACATCAACTTCACTTGGAGTTGGACGAACAGTATTTTACCGTGGTCATGTCATTGATTTTTCCGTATATTCGGGATAGTGCCATCGGATTCGCACACATGATATTTCAGTTTTATATCAGATGAAAGATCACTATGGTGACACCGGGCCAAAATAAATGGACATTTAGTAATACTGATGGAGAAGTCGTCTCGTGTTGATGTACAAGTTTTAATTTGCGATAGAAGAACTGGTGAACTCGTCAAAGCTCGGAAACTGAAGAAGTGAATCATTTCTGGATTAATTCAATCAAACCTTTAGCAAATCCGAAGTAAAAGCACATGTGATATTGTGATATCGATCTCCGGTTATAGAGAGCAACGTATGGTCACTTCGGCTGGTAGACGATCTCGTCATCATCAACGTCAAAAGCTGGGTTGCAGAGGCATCTGAAGAGCCTTCCTATTCCCTGAAACAGTAAAGGCAATTAATAGGAAACAATCTTGGACAACTGGAAATCTAGCCGATAAGAAGTGTAGTTTACAGGTCAGAGATTATGATGCTGTCACATGCCTGAGTGAAAAAAGGAGTTCGGTATGCGAGTGCCCTCGGCGAATCTTCCTCATCGCTACCATCTGAGCTGCTGTGATCTTCATCAGTGTCAGGATCACTTTTCTTCCCGGATGTTCCACCGCTCTGCATTTGTTTTTCTTGCTGAAAGTACAGTAGAAGTCCAGAGTAAATATCGGAGCTCGAATTTACATAAGCCAAGATAGAAAAACTCGAGAAACTGTTGCAACTAATGCATGATTATCGCTAGAGATTCAGAAAATAAAACGACATCCCATAAGCTTTTACGCATTACATGTCACCTGAAAAATCTTCCCCAGAATCTTCAATGCCGTGGCTCGGGCTTTGAGGTCTTCTTTCCTTATGTTCTCTCTCAGAACCTGAGATATGAAAAAGGAAGTCCAAGCTGAATCAACTTTTCTGTTTTTCTATCATGAGTTTCAATTTGTTTGATGAGTTCCCGTGCTTGAAATTTGTAAAACCAATTGCTTTTCAGAGATCATAAGCAGACGAGATCGATGATAGTCGATACTGCTAAACTCACCATCTGACACACATGGATGAGGGTGATTTCAATGTCCACCACATTCAATTTCCACAGGGAGTTCATCAGAGTCTCCTTGTTCGACCTTATGTGTGACTCGACATCATTCGCGGGACCCATTCCGTCCACCTTGAATTGCCGTCTTATGTTTTCTTGAAGTTGCAGCAACTGGAAAGCACCTGTACATATCCTCCTTCTACTTGGGCTTGGGTAAAGAAAAGAAGCGGGAAAAAACATGGTATAAAGAACGATTACAGTATCGGCGATGTCTCAATAACCTTTTGCTGCTGTGACCTGTGACTTCCAGAAATGCCCTTTGTTTCGAACCCATTCAGCAACAAAAGGGAAACCAAGATATAAGGCCTTCTTCCCGAGCTCTTGAGCTGCCTGCCCCGAATATACGTAACCAATTGTGTGTAATATATCGACTCCAAAGGCTGCATTTCCAAGGAGCAGAAATGTCTATCATCGTTAGCTTGAAAGAGGCATGGCAGAGTATCGTGGACGGAGTTTCTGTCAGAAGAAGCAAAGGGAAGACATCTTTACTTGCACCCGAAAGCCGTTTGGCTTCTGATTTGGCGCGTTGTAGAAAACGCCCTTTGTCTCCATGGACATACTCATTTAGGAAGTCCTTGAGCAATCTGGCAAGCTTTTCTTCCCTTTCTTTCTGGACAGCCTGGAAGAACATGCAACTCGACCATAAGCGGAGTGCTTTTCTTTCAGATCTCGAACTTCATATCCCTCTCAATGTCAATCAAACAGATCAATTGCTCCCATTTTTTAAGGAAATAAACTATAATCAAGGCTCTTCAACCAGAAGTGAAAACTCCCCTGAGCATGTTGCTCGTAATTTCGAAAGAAATTTGATATCAAAATGCATAATGGCTTTGTTATTTTGATTTTTATCTTAATGAACTTGCCTTTAATTTGTCATGCAGTTTTTCGGGACTGTCGCAGTCGATAGCTAATTCAGAAGAAGCAAGCGATGCCACTGCTAAGTGTCCAATGTAATCCTCAAAGAGGTCACTTCCAAAGAGAAGGGCAAACACCGCTGTAGGGTCTAGCATGGTTTCCCTGAAAGCAGAATTCAGGTAATATAATAAGATCGTGTTCGAGACTATGGCATTGAAGTAATCAACTTCTTTCTTAACTAAACACTGTCTCTAAAACTAAATATGCAACAGAGAAAAGAGAATTTACATTCAGTCACACCAAACTTGGCCAAAACTTATACAACAATAAACGGCAAATTGATCTGAAAATCCTAGCATCTGATGGGTTCTACAACCAAAGAGTTTAATGCATAGTTCAACTTCTCGTGTACTCGGCACTCATATGAACTGGCTTGTCAAGGAGCAGAACTAAAAGGTTGAGTCATTTTTCAGTCTGTGATTCTTGTTCACGCAGAGGGGCAATTTCTGGCACAACCATCCAGTTATGAAAAGTATCTATGATGCTTTTTTCTTCTCCGGGTTTGCCGATTCCTGTCGTTTGCATTTCTGAAAGCTGATGTGGATTAGACCTACCCGATCTATAACGTGACTATGACGTGAAAAAACATGAATTTAAAAGAGTTTTGCTTAAGCAAGTTAACGATTAGAAAGTTTATCTGCATAATTATGAGACTCACCTAGATATGCAGTATTTTCCATTCCGATCATATGCTTCCCTCTGCACAGGATCGCTCAAGACCTGATAAGCTTCACCTAACACCTGCAATTTAGTGCCCCAGAATATCACGTAAAGTTCGTTCAATTTCGATAAACCAGAAATGCCTTTCTGTGACAACATTCATCAACAATTACAACCAGGAGTTGAAGCCCACTTCACGTCACAGAAGAAGATGATCAGAAAGCATTCCACCAACCTGAAAACTTTCAGCAGCCCTTGGGTCATTCGGGTTTTTATCGGGATGTACTTGTTTTGCCTGCACCAAGTGTAAGAAGATATATTTGAGAAAACAAGAAACAAGATTTCATTGCAAGATTTGAGTTAAAGACCTGATATCATGCCAACAAAATGTTTAAAACCAACAAGCTTATCACGAAGCCAAAATGAGATGCACGAATGTCCATGATAGCCAAATTAGATGGAAAGGATTGGTAGCTCGAATGCAGTAAGTTCGACAAGTCCTTAAAAAGATGACAATAGATTTCATCAGGAGGAATCAGTCCTTTTGATCCTCTGAGCTCCCTCAGCATCCAAATTGTGTGAGGAACGATTTAATCGGGTTACTAACAGTTACTCTACTGCAAAAATCTGCTGTAGCAGTATTATCAGATCAATGATGGAGCTAATGGTTTTGTATGGTACCTTCACATAGTAAGCCTTGCGAATCTCCTCCTCGGATGCGTATGGACTGACACCGAGAACATCATAGTACTCTGTCTCCTTCACCATTATGCCAAAACTGGAAAAGATCGAAGCTTTCCGTTTTCCACCCTTCCCACTGAAGATCTGCAGAGCTCGATAAAAACCCGAGAAAGATCGACCGCAGAGAGGATGTGTGATGAAGAAAAGTGGGTGAAGTGATGGGAAAGAAAGAGAGAGGAAGAAAGGCAGCTTTGAGGTGAGCTGATGAGCAGCAGCCCTTCATCCTCCCACGAGACTGAGTTGCCTTTCCAGTTCCTCACAGCAATAAACAATTTGGAAATGGCTTTTTCGCGGCAGCATAACAGTTATTTTTTAACTGTCACCTCGGTGGCGCCATCATCATATCCTAAGCACACCCCCCCCCCCCCCCCCAAAAAAAAAAAAAATTTCTCGCCTTTTTTTCTTATTTTATACGTCGAATTTCCATGCCATCTGTATATAATAAGTAGTTGCTATTTTACTTGATATTCATGAATACCATGACCAGTCTACTACACTTTTGAGCATTGTTTATATGTTTAGTACATGTTGATGTCATGCAGTGGTTCGGGTATACAGTTTTCCTCGACAAATGTTCGGCCGAAGCGTTATTTGTTTTCTTTTCCTCCAAATTGCCATGAGGCTGTCGGGATGCTGTGTTTTGTGGCTCAGGATGGGCTTCTTAGTGGTGGGATCCATTTTAAAGAAACGGCTGCCTCGCTTATATTATGTGGGCTTTCTCGGAATTGAGCAAGTCTCTCTTTTTCCTTGCTCTCATATTCTAATGTTCTTAAAATATATGTCCGGGCTCATCGGTACATGACATCGCGGTATAGCCTGATGGATACTCAAAAGAATTGTGATCGATCAAATTGCCAGTAACGCTGCACCGGAGCTTCCACTGTTGCTGGCACTCCAGTCTCTGACTCGACTCATCTGCAGTTCGAGCCATCCACACACTACGGGAAATCAATTTTCTTCTTTTGTTTGGCAGTCCAGCAGTGTCCGAACCAGGTTACGTATGTCTCGATGAATCAAGTGCTCCGAGCAAAGTAAGAGAGGCAGGAAAGTTGAGGTGGCCCCGTTGAATGGCGGAAAGAGAGGATAGATAAGTGAAGAGGTGGACCTGTTTTCCAATGTGGGCTCTTGTTACTGCTTTAGATAAGAGAATCTGGCAGCAGGTTAGGCTTCTTTTGGGGCCCTGTCCACCAAAAAGTTCCCATTCAAGAAAAAGATTTTGGTTCATCCCGATATTCGGCGTATCATTGGTTCATATGCTGCAATTTTACTGAAAAAGAAAATTGTGATAAGAAACATTCAACACTCTTCGGATAGCTCGTCCAACCCAAGGATAGCTATGCTGTGTCGGAGTTCTTTGTAACGTTGTAAAGTTTGTTTAACTCTTCATGCAGTTTCATAATGTTCCTCACGAACGATTCAAGGTCATAGCATTGTTGATGTTGATACAGTCGTAGCATCTAAATGTGCAAATGTTGTGACAGGATCAGCAAAGTCGGTTAAATCGTCCACAAGTACATAAACTGCTTTGAATAGAAGTTATGAGTAGTAATTCTTTCTTGGGAAGGACCCATTTCGGTGCTAAGGGCAAGTTGATAACCCACATCAGAAAGCATTCTACCCGATAAGGTGGATGATGAAACGGAAGAGATACTGTCAATAAATAGAACAACGTCTTGTTCATTAACATCTCAGAAATATTCCACCATAGTAAGAGCAATCACACCGACTCTCTTACGAGCTTCGAGGGAGTTCATTCATCAGATCTGTTTTATCGTTTGCTCAATGAAACTGGGAACATGATGCCCTAAATCTGTGTTACAGTAAACAAAAGCGAAAGTCCAGCTATATGGATCCCCGTTAGGACAAATTGGTACACCCGGCCTATACTGTTAAAGACTTCCATTTTTATTTAGTTTATTTACGTGTTAGTTTCATACAATATTTTGAAAATTTTCACCACATAGTATATATTGTTATAATTTCATCAAATTGCACGATATTTTTAAATTTTTTCAAGACGTAGCATGAAACGCAATAATTTCATCGTATGACACAAAATTTCAAAAAAATTTCATGGCATAGCACGATGCTAGTTTTCCGTCAATGACTAATTGGAAATCTGATGTGGCCGTGTATTATTGGGATGAACAAGGTTGGGCCAACAAAGTCGGCCACGTCAAATCTCCATTAGGCTATTGACGAAAAACTAACGCTATGCTATGTTATGATTTTTTTTTTGAAAATTTATGTCATGGTGAAATTATTGCCTTTCGTGTTATGCCGTGAAAAAAATTCAAAATATCGTGCAATTTAATAAAATTATGACGATATATGGTATGTGGTGAAAAATTTCAAAATATCATACTGTACGATAAAATCAGCCCTTTATTTATTTATTGTTACGTTCAACGAATTAAGCAACCATGTGGCAATCGGTATTATCAAAGGGGCAATGTGCACGTACAATCAGTTTACTTTTGTATCTTTAATTCATGTAACCTCTAGATTCATTCAACCAAATGCATGCATTTTATAAATGCTTCAATTTTACTCAATGTAGTACCGTTGCACTAAGCAACATATTTTCATACGATTCCACTTATGTTTTTTCCTTTCAATAACATTGTCAATGGGAGCAATTTATCTAGCGAAAAAGTTGAACATTATTGTACTTGCTTAATTTTTAATCTTATTATTAACAATTAACAAAGGCTCAAGCAAAAAAAGAAAAAGAAATTATATATATATATATATATATATATATATATATATAAACATTTATGGAAGGACTATGACCACGGAAAAGGAAAAACAATGGAAAAAAAATTGAAGAACCACCCATATTTCTTCTATGCTTTTACTTTGAATGTTCTTAATGGAGTCAGCAGGTTTGGCAAGTAAAGCAAATAAGTACATCAATCCCGCTCAATGCAGGAATGTCCGATATCAATCAACAAATGAGATCGACCTGAGCAGAGGGTAGGAAGATGCCACTACCATTAACAACAACTGCTAGTCGCACTAGATTCCGGTGGTGCCTGTTTGAAGATATTCCTTTTCACACCGATTGATCCCTCTGCTAGTAGGCTCGGTGTTTCCAATATCTGCAGCAAATTATTTTAGAACACTCTTTATTAACCGACCAAAGCTGGATCAAAAGAAGTCCAAAGGAATGCTGCAAGTGGCAATGAAGAACCATCTCCTTACCTTCAAAATAAGTTCCTCGAAGCATTGCTCCACATTCACCCGAGTCTTCGCGCTGCACTCAAGGAAAAGGCATCCATATTGTCTCGCAAAGTCAATCCCCTCTTTCTTTGAGACAGCCCTGTCGCTTTCCTGCAAAAGAACTTGTTGGCTTAACTTTGACTGAAGGGTCTCATTTTAAAGATAGTCGACTAATCGTAACATTACAAACACCGACCTCATTAAATAGCAGTAATGAAAGAACTCACTGAAAAGGTACCAAGATAATATTGAAATATCACAGCATTTACACACAAGATACAAAGCAAAAGTTAAATATGTAATGCAAATACCTAGAAGATGTACCTTGTCAACTTTGTTACCTACAAGCATTTTGATGCAATCTGGATTAGTTGAGTACAGATCAATCTCCCTTGCCCATATTTCAGAGAGGTTCGTGAATGTCTCTCGTCGTGTCACATCATACACTGCAAAGTCTCATGGATAAAACAGCCTATAACTTTGAGGTGCTAAAATTAAGAACAGCAGCTAGCAAGATGGAAGAAAAATTAAAACAAATCAGACAGCCTAAAATTTTTGCAGTCGATTTCCAAGAGCAAATCATAGAAACGTAAAAAAGTTCCGGGAAATTAGAGAACAAAATTGTAGGAACTTAACTCTTTCCTCATTTCAAAACACAATACTTTGTCATACATAAAACAATCACATTACTTTGTCATACATAAAACAGGGCAACATGCACATCCTTCTTGAAGTTACGTCATTTAATATGCTGAGTAATAAAATACATAATAGGAGATATTCCGCCACCTGAATTCACAAGCATTTGTACTTTATTTGAAGATTATTAGCTACTAAAGAATTACTGACAACGGATATTTTTAGACAATAGTCCCAACGAAAGAGGAAAGTCGGAAAAAGAATAACTAATGGCATCAAGTGACTTACCCATAATTATACCCTGAGCTCCCCTGTAATATGAACTAGTCAGCGTTCTAAATCTCTCCTGTCCCGCTGCATTCCAAGAAAAAGAATTTTAAAAACATGCACAGAAGCATGGGCAGGATCAACCCTGCAACAAGTTAAAAATAAAATAATTGTACAACCAATCATTTGGTGAGGGATGTAAGTACTGATAAGAGCATTACCTGTGTCCCAGATTGCAAGCTTCAATTTTTTTCCGTTAACTGTAACATGCTTTATTTTGAAATCCACACCTACAAAACGACGACAAAATGAACAAACATAAGTTCATGTCCAGGGTGTCTTAGCTTTACTCCGACAAAAACCACAGTGCACCGACACAAAACACAGAACATCGTATGAGCTGTAGATAAACTAACACCATGCCATCCTTATCATAACTATGAGCAAGCAGCTAATGCACTAGTAACAGATTTTAATCAGCACAAAGATGCCAACAATGTCAGCAAACAAGTGAATATTTCCAGGCTTCAAGTACATCTATTTTGTGGACGGCTTATAGACCAAAATGCTGCATTAGAACACTAGTTGGTTTAAAAGGCCATAGACATATCTATATGCATATACGTAAGCTCTATGTGAATTAGTACGTCAAATAGCAAAGGTTATCTACTTTTATTTCTGTTTTAAAGTTTCAAGATATCCGCAACCCATTGTAACCAATGGAAGCAATCACAACAAATGTCTTCCCATCCGATGTCATAAGTACCATCGACCACAACTTTTGTAACGCTAAGTTAATCTGCTTGGTCCTTCAATCTTACGCCATCTGCTACGCACAAAACAACAAGTTCTGCCCATTCTCAAGCAACCAAATCACACAAACAGATGACACCCATCTGGATGAATTGCGCGACACGAAGGAGTACCGATGGTAGGAGATAGATCCTCAAAGGCATCGGAGGTGAAACTCAAGAGGAGAGAGCTCTTCCCAACCCCAGAGTCCCCAATCAACAGCAGCTTCAACAGGTAATCGAAATCCTGCTGGCTCGACGACGCCTCCATCAAGAATCAGCCCTGAATCCCAATAAAAGAGGGAACAAAAGCAACCTACCGCTCAAAACCCTAGAAATCGGAAAAAGCAACAAAAAATCGAACTTGCAACGCCGAGGAGGAGACTTTAACGCACCTCCGAGCTCACTGGCTTCAATGGCGGCAATGGACCTTCGGATGCGGGGATCGGAGAAGAAGAATGCGACGTGGGAATCGATGCTTGAGGAGAGATTTCGAATTTCTGCAGATGTTTGAAGGATTTGGAAGGAGAATGGTCGAACTTTGAGCTGTCGGAAGGGGAAAGCGTTGTTGGTCCTTCGGATCCAGAGTCGTTCTTCTTGATCTTCGGTGGTATCTTATGTACCCGCCATGGCAGCGTACGGGGCGAGCTAACGGAGGTTCTATGTCTTGACGAATCACAGGCCGTCGATCATGATGACTTGTCTGGTCAAATGATCGGGTGGGTAAGGATCACCGTAACTCTGTGTGCTCCTGTCTCTAGGTGGCTTTTGAGTTTTAGCGGCGGCAACGATTCAGGCTGTCTTCTAAATACGAAATGCGAAGTCAGAGGCTATTGATTCTCCATTGTTTTTTTTTTGGGTGAGATTTGGGTTATCTTTAGATTTTTTTAAAAAAAATTTCCGATCATTTACTCGCATGATTCGTTTTTTATTGTTCCATCGTCCTATGGAGTGTTTTTAGTCTACTAACTGAGATAAATTTTCATTCAAGCATATTCAAAACAAAAGATATAAATTATTTTGGTGGGAATCTATATATATAAGTATTTAATTTAGGCTCTTGCACCATGCATTGAGGAGCTTTCACATAAGCTATTCAAGCATTTTCTCAACTTGCGAGTAGCCGACTCTTCGAGTCCTCAAAAGTAATTCAAATAGATATATTATTGCAAGAAATATTTCATTGGTATTCACTAATATGTGTCTATATAAATGAATATTATATGATAGAAGGGCGAATTCATTGGAACTAATTTTTTTAACGATTTATTAGAATTATCAACATTTTTGTAATTTTCTAAATGACTCTAATTTTTCTTTTTCGGTATATATTATAGTATCCAAAAGATCAACGAATTCCGAGAATTCAATTCGAACCAAGTTAACTTGAAAGGATAAAGCTCTTTCAATCATGAATTTTCTCCACCTGCGAGAGTTCGACTAAGAAAAAGATCAAAAATATAAATTTTGCACCCTCTTTGACATTGAAGGAGCACAATTTCGAAGAATAAGACCATGTCACCATTTGCATAAGCATTTTAAGTCATTCTTAAACTAGTCAACGATTGTTCTTCTCAGTGTCCCCTTCTGAACATTAATATATTGTGTTCCTATTTAGCTGCCACAATTAATATATGCTTTGGTTTTTGCACTCCCTTTGGTTCACGGGGGCATTCGTAGGAAAAATACATGTTTTGGGGTATTTGATTGTGTTTAATGATGTAATAAATTAATTTTTATAAATTCAATTTATGAAAGATTAATTGACAGTAAAAAATGCAAACGCCCGCGCAACGCGGGTGAAGTGTCTAATTTTTTCTTCAACAAGGTATCTCATTCTGCTTTGGCTACATTTGTTTGTTATGATTTTGTTTTTTGGTTACTACTCGGAATTAAGTTAAGGAATGACAACTATGAAAATAAGGGCCTCCAGTTTTATAAAATTTGTGAAAAATGTGGACTGATCCATAGGAGGGGACGAATTATAGTAATTTGTTCCAACCCGAGACATAAAGAAAGGTAGGGCTAATCTTGTCAAAAAAGACTCTAACATAAACGATCCAATGAAAAATATAAGTTCTTCTTTAAAAGCTATGATTCAACATTATCTTGATTCTTCCCCACGAAGAAGTGCCAAAACCTTTGACCCTTCACCCATTCCGGTATGAAGGATTAGTCAATCAAATAACAGATAGTAAATGAGTTGGTTTGAAAATAGATGAATTGCTAGTTGTAGGATATTATACGTAAAAAAACTGTAGTGAAGTTTTGGATAAAAGCAAGAGAGATAAAAATAAACTAATTAAATTAAAATTCTTTCCCTGGCCTAATTATAGATTAGAAGATTTAGATTGTATGAACCGATATTGGTTTGATACCAGAGGGTTCACGGCACGTCAAGCTCTGGTAATGTTCTTCGCTTTGCATTGAATTGTTTATTATAGTTAATTTTGTGTTATAAGAGAAACTTGTGAATCTTATACGATGAAATAGAATTCCTAATAGCTATAAAGAGATATGAGTAGTCTTACTGAAAATATGAACTTGCAATCTCTTGATTATTAAGCGAGGGCGTGTGCCATTATATTATATCATCTTTTGATTATTATAGATATTTTAATATAAGAAAAATCTTTGAGCATCATGAATTTCTATAACTTCTCTCTACGGATATGACATTGACCACATTAATTATCATGTAAAGCTAGTGGTCTTCCTTATTATTTTTTCTTTTAATTTATTTATTTCTAACAATATAATAATGATGTAAATGAACCCCGGCAAATCTCTCTCCACTGAATTTTCCAGCAGCGCGAAGTGTAGTCACGGCTAAAATCCAGTAGTCACAGCTATTTATAAGGTGGTGACCCTTTGATTTGAACAATTGATTAATTCCTCTATGTAAAGGAGTTTTTCAGTCACTTCAGAAAATTGTGTCTTACCATATGGATGAGAGAGCATTTGCATTGTGGAGAGCCGGTTTCTTGTTCTAGTAGTCGGATGCAGACTAGTGATCATGGGTTTTTTCTTCGAAAAATA
Organism: Punica granatum; assembly: GCF_007655135.1. NCBI lineage: Eukaryota > Viridiplantae > Streptophyta > Magnoliopsida > Myrtales > Lythraceae > Punica > Punica granatum. The sequence continues at coordinate 12,454,197 of NC_045134.1, read as the reverse complement.
TTTTCCAAAGTAAGAGCAAAGTCATGCAAGAGTTGAGTAAGGGGCTGGTATAATGCAGGGACACGTTCAACTAGTAAATCTAGAAGTTTTAATTGTGCACTTTTGATTTTAATTCGTTTTGTAATTCGTGTCTGACAAGTATTATATGTCATCTATGTCGCCTGTCATAAGTATGAGTTTCTTTCTAGTACGATGTGGGTCGTGATTGATGTTTCAAGCAAATTTAGATATCTTAATTAGATGACTAACATGGAAGAGTGATGTCTGCATACATCTTCTTTTTTTTTACTTTTTTTTTAATTGCAGTCAGGTAGTATTTATGTCAGCTTGCATGCATAATCCACCTCTCTTAGTAGGGGTATAAATGAGAAGACACAATTCGCGAACGATTCAAGCTTGGTTCAATGAAAGCTCGGATTCGGCTCGATCTTATTGAGCGCGGGCTCGCTAGTCAAGCATGAGCCAAGCCAAGCCAAGCCCAATAGTATTTAGCTCGAAAGACTCACGAGCCTAAATAAACTTTTTTAATTTAAATATATTATTAGTTGTTATAGCTTAGATATAATAAGGCCCACATAATAATAATAATAATAATAATAATAATAATAATTTTTCTTTTTAGAAAAATAACAAAATTATATTTGATAGTTTGTTGAAATCGGTACGGTCGGGTCGTATTTTGTATGACATTGTTGTTGTATAACAACCGTATTCGGCTCGAAAAACTCATTAGCCTAAACGAGCCTTCAATTTATTTGACGAGCTGAGCTCAAGCCCGATTGTTCAAGCTTGACCAAGCTTAAGCCCAAGCTGGATTCAGAAGATAAAATCCCACGTCTTGTAACTTGGTTTGGTATATTCTTGCTTTGGTTTTTCAGTGCAAGAGGCAGTGGCTATTGCCAGTACTTGTATTGTTGTCCAAACCTGAAACGTATCATCAACACAAAGACCATAAACGTACAAAGAAGTTCCATATTCATCTGTAAGCGAATACATGCAATCATTTCCACAAGCGTACGTGTAAACATAATTAACCTAAGATCAAAAGTATCAAACATGATACTGCTCGAGTTGGACATCCTTGGATTTCAAAGGTACATACTCTCCCAGATAAACCTCGAGGTGATCGGAGAGCGCCGACTTGTCGATGTTCTCATGGTGGTATGACTTGCAGACGAAGTAGAGGACCGCCTGGACGACGAGCCCAAACAGGATGAGCGTGACGAGCAGAAGGAAGCACAGAATCCCATACCCGATCCTACTCACCAACCTGGATGACTCCCCATCGATTACAAGCATCCCGAACGCTAACTCTATGAGCACGAGAGCTGTGTTGAGCTTAAAGAAGATTACTACTGCCACACCCATATTTCCTCTGAGCAGCTCCCTGCTCTTGATCATGGCCTTAACCCCACAATCTTCCTCCAACACAGACACGACACAGGCCAATTGCCATACTATGGTCATGTACACGAATCCAACAATATATAATCCCAAAAGAACAAATAACAGGAAGATCCCGAAATCCATGGACCCGATGGAGATTGCCCAAAAGATCAATACTATGATCGACACCATGTTGTAGCACAGCAGGCCGATGAAGATTGACAAGAAGGTGGCCATCAACCGCTTCCAGACCCTAGGGACCACACTCACAACTTTCCTGAAATCGACGGCACGTCCCGTGTAGGCGCACGCAATGGTGTAGACGACCGCGGAGGTCGAGAGGAGGGAGAAGACGAGGAGGAACGTGAAGTAGGCTGCCTCGAAGATCAAGTAAGCGGTCCATTCCTTGGAGGCGAGCTGGGCGAGCTTGTTGTAGGTCGGGCTGCCGAACCGGGTCTCGTCCATCTCGACCTCGGTGAGGCCAATCTTGGAGACGAGGAGGTCGGAGACTTCCATGTGGATTAGGAAGATGAAAGATAAAGGGAGGATTAAGGCAAGAGTGATCTGGGTGAAGATCTTCCTCCATGTGAAGATGATCTTGCAGGACTCCTTGTAGATCCCAAAGAGCCCAAGGAATTGCATCTCCTCTTGCTCCCTATCCATCTTCTTCTTCTCCTTCTTCCTTTTTATTGTCCTTCAAGAAAATTGAAGATTTCGTCGAGATCTTCAAGAAGCCAATGGGTCAATGCTCTCGTAGATCTCTTTCATCATTTATTTGTCGATCAACAAATCGAAAGCTATGGTTCTAGAAAATGTGAAATGAATGAATGGCATAGAGAAGACAACTTATTAATGGAGGAGGTGATTGTTCTTGGGACAGATCGAAGAGCCTTACCAATAGAAAACATATACATAAAGAGGAATTTCGGATCAAATGAGATAGTTTTGGATGACGTTTGTTTATCCAAGAAGAAAACTTCTTTTGCTGGGATGTGAGCGACAACGACAGAAAGAATGAATAGAGGCGATAACTGACAGATTGTAGGGTCACGCCCTTCCGGGTCAACCAAGAGTTTGCAAATTCAATTCTTATGATGAGATTGCATCTGCCTTTTAATTAGAGATTAGAATAGATTTCTATATATTAAGTCCATAGACCTTTCTTATGACCCCAAAAATATTTGATTTATTTTCGGCAGAATCTTTGGCAAAAAATATATAACAATTTTGGTAAAAACCTCTGCAGGTAATTTATCTATACTTACTATCATCTTTCTGGCTAAAAGACAAACTTATGGGCTTTGTATAAGAAAATGCAGGTAAAACGAGAATCGAACCAGAAATCTTTTTTGTTTCTAAGCAAGAGAATGTGCAATTGCAGTAAACCATCTTTCCTATGCTTATCATATTTTTAACACAGCAAAGTGTGCAAAGATCGATAACGGAAAGCCAATTAAGAACCATTGAAGGGTGTCAATATGTGACGCACTGCACCGCAGGTGGAGCAGACCTGTTGCCTCCCTCGGTCAAGGGTGCGACACATCTCCAACGGCTGCCTCTGAGGTGCAATGCACCCACACAACAGTGGGGGGATCGTCGGGGGAGAGCCAAGCGCAATCCTGTGACCGTTGGACGACTGTGAACCATCTTGATGGACCGGCTTTTGGGCTTCGGTGTACTAATGTTTTGGCCCGTTAACCCATTGCAGAATGAGGCCAGTGGAAATTGCCCGTACCATCCAAGATTTTAACTTGTCCGTCGGAGGGGGTTCCTAGCATTGCTTCCAAAATGTTTTCTTGATGTTAATTCATGGTAGGATTTAATCAGACATGAAAGTTGCGGAGAACATCTCTTTATTTTTATAATTTTCCCATATCACCTGTAATATTCGAAAATTCTATTCAATCCCAATGGTCAAGTTTTGACATTGAAGAAATTATTACATGGACTCGGCGCCTCAGCTCTGGTCAGTCCTAAATTTTGAAAAATATGTATATAATAACGTAGCTTGTGGACTTTAATCAAGTATGTCATCTGCATTACTTTCTTTTATCCGCTTACGTAGATATATTATTGTACAATGCTATATATTGGAATATATTCCACGTCACTAGGTTACGTGAGGATTATTCTACTCAGTTGCTCGTGCTTTTATGTATAAACCTCATGGCATGATTGCTAAGCAGCGAAAGGACATCTAAATGTCGTCACTCCATTTCTCATAAAAGCTTTAGGACGCATCATTTGCATGTCGTCCAAATAATTTCAGCAACAAAGAAAAATAATTTCAGAAAAATCTGAGCCTGAGGGCGCACGGACGACGTAAGATCCTTTAATATGAAGCATGGTTAGTCAACAGAGATCAAATAGATTTCCAACTCATTGAACAATCGGCAACGGAATGAAAGTGTGGAGTCCATATATGATGCAGCAGAAAACGGACAATTTTATGTTATTTGGGTTTTTTTGTAATTTTTAGGGAATAGTTTATTTCCTTTGTTATAATTTCGTTTAAGTCTATTTAAGCGTTGTAAGCCCTAGGGCTAAAGACAGTTGAGTTTTTTGGGATAAATAAAATTTCGAGAGAATATTTGCTCTATTTTTTCAAATTCGGCATTGATTAAATCGACGAATTTAATGAGTATTCCCTCGTATTCGTACAATCAACAGATTATAGAAGATTGTTTTATGGCATTCATGCGCGAATTAACATATTACAATTGTTCTTTAATTTCGCTACGTCAATATATAAGAGATAGATCGATGCAATTACTTCTGAGACCTCAAATTAACCAACAATCCAGCAGCAAACGGCGCTGCTTAATTACATCGATTCTGATCATCATACAGAAATTAAAACTGGAGAACGTATCTAATTATTCTCATCTTAATGTATTAGTTTTGATCATTTAAGCAGCATTAATAGCAATCTTCATGCCCAGGCGGGCACAGTGGCCGGGCTTGGCGCAGATGAAGAAGTTCTGCCCCTTGGAGAGGGGAATACTGTCGTTCCCCGAGTTGAACAGCTTCGCATCTGATGGGACGCTGCAGCTCGTGTAGCCTGCCTGGTCCACCACGGCCACGTTGTGAAATGTAGGATTATACTTGAACACTGCAGAAGAAAGTCACACATAAATGCAGAGCATAGTTAGTCATGGATCTACGTCATCACATGATATCACATTTTTAGGAAAATGACGCATTTCTATGCGAAAACGGGTACTACTCATCACCTAGCACATCCCCGGCCACGAAGCTCTTGCCCTTTGGCCAGTTGGCGACATTGGCAGACCAGCCATTAGCATCGCCAACCATATAGGTGGCGGCTTCGGCATACTTGGCCCCGGCAATGAGGCAGAGCAGCATGACCACGGTCGCTGCCACTGCCAGGTTTGCACTGACTCTTCCCTGGGACATGATCTTAAGAGCAACAAGCAATCCAAGAAACAAAAACGATATTAGAGATGACGCAAACAATTTTTGAAGGCTAAGGAGCGTTCTTCAATGTTGTGGTGAGAATATGTCAGGGCTCATTATATAAGAACCTTGGAATTGAGGTCTAAAGGAGAGAGAAATCCTAAGTTTGCTTACATAGTCAACTGAATTAATACAATAATTGATTGGATATTCTTCCCTTTTTAATTAGTCAAAGTTGCCATATGTATTCAAATACAAATTTTATCATGTAGGAGTTGGACTTTCGTGGATTTTTATTTTCCTTCCTTGTTTGGTTCTCTCTTTAAATAAAACTATATAGATCGCTGGAGCTATTTCCACTTTATACACTCCAATTATTGTTTGTTGTACCAAATTAACCTCAATTCCATCTTTATGACTCTTTTTTTTTCCGGTAGAAATCTTTGTGACTTTTATAAATATGGAACAATCACAAATACTCTCCCAAATCATTACCTTTCTTAAATTATTGTCATTTGGTAATTAAATAGCATAATTTTACGTATATTGATGATAGAAAGTATTCATCCCCTGAAAGATGAGAGGTTATTCGGTGATCCTATCTCGCCACGAGGCGTGAAGAATCACTAATTAAATTGTAATAAACTAAATAATAAGTACTAATCAGTCAATTAATTGTGATAAATTTTCTTAATTGAAGCAATCTTATTAGTTCTTCATTACCACATTATTATGAGGTAGGATCATCTAAAATTTTCTCCTAAAAGATCACGTGCATTGCACTCGGTAGATTTCTCTAAATTTTCTATACTAAATAAAAAGACAAATCTAATAAAGATTCTAAGTAAATGCACTATCCAAGTTGGATATTACTGGCTTGTTTGTTTTCAGGGTTAAAATAAAAAAAATTTTAACTTTAGCTTTAACTCAACACACTACACAACAAAAATATATATTTTCCAAGTCAGAAATTTTAACTTTAACTTTAACTCAACACACTACACAACATTTGTCTTTTTCCACAATCAAAATCAAAGTTACTTAAATTTTGAAACCAAACGCACCGTACAATTTTCATCGGTAGATTTTCAAAGTCAGAGCTTTCTATACCTTCGCTAACTTAGAATTTGATGTTATTCCATAAGTGTACAACTAGTTAAATTTCAAATGCTTGATCTATGTTTTTATATATTGTCAACATTTCTATAAAATTTCTAACGAATACTAAAAGATGGATAAGTAAATCAATCTTAAGATCCATTCAACTGCAAGTTGATAAATATGTAACTTTGACGAACAACAAAAATGAAAAAAAAAAAAGAATGGGTTTCCAGAAATGGCCATACAAATATGAAAATTTATGTTCTCAAAATAAAAATATTATCATATTTTATAAGACCATCAACAATGGGGGTACCCGCTACCTATGTGGCAGCAACGAGGACATCCCAATTTTTTCCAAGCAGTGAGTTATGATACTAGATTCTATTCCTGGCATGTTGGACGTCTGCCAGGCGAAGCAGTCAAGATGGGCATATAGGATTTCCGACCGCGACTCCTTGACATCAGGTGTAAGCATGGTGCCCACCTTTAACTTCTTCCCATGTAAAGAGGCGAAATTGGACTGAAAGGCTTGATTTCTCATTCAATCGTTTAGGTATGTATACAATTATTCTAATGAATAAGAAAGGAAATTGCTATCTACTTCTATACTAAGGTTATCCTATGTATGGTACATAGAGATACATGCATCAAAGCAATAACAAGAAATAGGAAGAAATCCTTTCCATAATACTCACCCTCAAGTTGGAGAATGAAGATTCTGAATTCCCAACTTGCTGAGGAGAAAATGAAATTGACCGCGGCCAAGTGCCTTAGTGAATATGTCGACAATTGGAAGCGCGAAGACACGTGGGAGGTAACGATGTTCCAGAGCGCAAATGTTGCCTAATGAAATGGCAATCTATTTCAATGTGTTTGGTGCGCTCATGGAAAACTGGATTAGAGGCAATGTGAAGAGCCGCTTGATTATCACAGAACAAGCGCATGGGATCGGCATGATAAATACCAAGAGAGCTGAGGAGAGAACGAAGCCATAAGAGTTCACTGACTGTTGCTACCATAGCTCGATATTCTGCTTCTGCGGAGGACTTGGAAACCGTTGTTTGCTTCTTGGTCTTCCAAGAGATGGGACTATCACTGAGGGTGATGAAATAGCCAGTCAAGGACCTCCTAGTCATAGGGCAACTAGCCCAATCCGCATCACAGTAAGCTGTTAAGGACAAAGAAGTTGGACAAAGAAAAATTCCTTGTCTAGGAGATTGCTTGAGATAGCGGAGCACTCGTATGGCAACGTCCCAGTGGCCTTGACGAGGATCCTGTAAGACCTGCGATAAAATATGGACATGATAGCTGAGCTCCGGTCTACTGATAGTGAGATATAGGAGATGACCAATAAGATGATGATACTGTCCTAGATCAGGAATGGAATCGCCACTATCCTGAGATAACCGATGCTATTGTTCCATGGGAAAGTATGTAGGCCGAGAGCCTAACATACCAACCTCAGTAAGAATATCTAGAGTGTACTTTCGTTGATTGAGAAAAAGACCTGAACCGCTCCGAATAATTTCTATCCCCATAAAATATGATAATGGTCCAAGATCCTTAATGCGGAAGCACTGATGAAGATAATTCTTGAAATGGACGCAGGAGGTAGAGTCATTGGTCATGAGGATCATATCATCCACATAAACGAGCACAACAAGAAATACACCATCATGAGAAAAGGTGAATAAAGAGTGATCTGCCTCAGATTGCTGAAAACCATATTGGATGAGGGCAGTGGAAAATTTAGAGTACCAATTACGCGAAGCCTGGCGAAGGCCATATAAAGATTTCTGTAACCGACAAACCTGACCAGTATAAGCAGAGCGAAAACCAGGAGGAAGGGACATGTAAACTTCTTCATCCAAGTCCCCGTGGAGAAATGCATTGTGGACATCAAGCTGATGCATCTCCTAGTTCTTAGCAATAACAATGGTCAATAAACAACGTACCATGATTAGTTTGGCGACTGGAGCAAAAGTCTCATGGAAATCGACACCTTCAATTTGAGTGAATCCTTTTGCCACTAGTCGAGCTTTATAACGTTCCACAGTTCCATCCGCCCACCTTTTAATCTTGAAAACCCATTTACAGCCAATGGGTTTCTTCTTAGAGGGAAGTGACTGGACAACCCAAGTGCCGTTATCATCAAGAGCGCGAATTTCTTCTGCCATTGCGAGACGCCATCGTGGATCCTTAGTTGCTTCTGAGTAAGTCATCGGCTCCATATCGGAATCAATAGCAGCAAGGAAAGATAATTGTGTGGCATCAATGTCAGAATAGGTAAGATAATGCTCGAGAGAATGAGATGTACATGTAGAGTGCGATGGAATGGGTGATTTGACGGCGGCCGGGGGAGGGGGGTGGGGTAATCAAAACAACAAGCTGTGTGAGAGACAAAATCTTTGAGCCAACTCGGTTGACGAATATTCCGGGGGGCCTTACAACGAGCAACGCTGTCTGCTGGAGGCTCGGAAGTAAGAGTAGGAGCCGGGTCAGTTATTAAATCGGGCGGAACTATTGGAGCCGTAGAGGAATCAGTAGGCTCAGCGGAAGAAGACTAGGCTGGAGCAGGCCCAATTTCCAATGGGTCATGCGGAGCGGAATATTGGGTAGGAATAAGCAGAAGCCTAGGTTCACATATGACTTCAAGTGAACTGGGCTCAGTGGGCCTGGACGGGGTGCCCTGTGCCGGATTTGAACTGATCGGGCCAAAAAACTCCCCCTGAACAGCTGGGCCAGTAGTATCTAAAAATCGGATCCCGCTATTAACTAAATTAGTAGATTGCTCCCTGCTGAACGGAAAATCAACTTCATTGAAAAGGACATCTCGAGAAATAAAACTCTCATGAGTCTTCATATCATAAACTTGCCAACCTTTCTTTCCAAAAGGGTATCTAATAAAAATGCATCTCCTTGAACGTGGGCCAAACTTATCCTTAAATCGAGGATTATAGTGTGCATAACAAAGGCATCCAAAAACACGAATGTGCTGATAATCCGGCTTCTTACGAAAAAGTAGTTCAAATGGTGTCTTGCCTGATGGGATGCTCGAAGGTGTGAGGTGAATGAGATGCGCCGCAGTAGAAATGCACTCCCCCAAAAAATCAATGGGAAGCGAGGCTTGAAACATCAAAGCCCGGGCTACATTGAGGATGTGACGGTGCTTGCGTTCGACTCTCCCTTTTTGTTGAGGCGTGTCGATGCATGAAGTTTGATGGACAATCCCATTATCAGAAAAATAGTTCTGAACAACCCAACTAGTGAATTTTGATCCATTGTCACTACACACCGTTTTCACTGTTTGGTCGAATTGATTCTGAACCAGCTTGTAGAAACTGATCAAGAAACCTTGGGCCTCTGACTTATCTCGGAGAAGATAAACCCACACTCCACGACTAAAATCATCCACAATGGATAAGAAATAACGAGCACCAGAAATCGATGAAACCTTGTAAGGCCCCCCATATGTCACAATGCACTAATTGAAATGGAAAAGAAGCTTTATTGGAACTTATTGGGAAACTTGAGCGTGTCTGTTTTGCTCGGCAACATACGTCACAAAGTGCATTGCTATATGATCGATGCATAAAAATGGAATTACTCTTGAACTTAATACGATAGGAAGGATGTCCCAATTGCTTGTGCCAAATGTCTTCAGTATCTACTTTCATTGCCCGTGCTCTCTGAAACGAAGAAGACACTTGTTGCAGAAGCCAGACCCCCCCGTGGAGTTCACCCACTCCAATCGTACTCCCCGAGGTGCGGTCCTGAATCAAATATAGACCAGAAATGTAGTGTACACTACAATTAAGTTCCTGAGATAGTTGAGCCACAAACAATAAGTTAAAATTAAATCTGGCACGTAAAGAACATTATGAAGGACAATATCATCTCCAAAAGAGACCTTCCCAATAAAAGTGGCTTTTGTGGTTCCATTCGGAACATGAATAATTGGACCATTAGTAATTGGAATAATGTCAAAAAGACTGTCCAAGCTACCAGTCATATGTCGTGAAGCTCTCGAATCAATGATCCATTTTAGTTGTGTAGTAATGGGGACAAAATTCTCACCACTTAAAACGATGATCCTCACCATCATCTCGTGAGACCATCGAGACAAGTTGCAGTAATTGGGCCTCAGAGAGATGTGCTAACTTGCTGAGGTCCACTGTCTATTCGCCATGGGCCTGGGCCTGGCCCGCCATATGGCTTGCTGGACTCTGGGAAGAGAAATGCTGGGCTGACTGATTGGGCTTCCATTGCCCACGACTCAGTTGGGCCGGACGTGTCTGAGATGGCCTGCCCGAATAAAGCCTGCTCGATTGTCCGGAATTGGATGAATCGAACCCGGAACTCCCTCCTCCGCGCATCTACTGAATAGAGGACGAGGAAGACCCAAAGTTTCCTCCTGACCGAGACTGTCCCGACGGATTTCCTCTCGAGCTTTGTTGGTTCGCATGGTTTGAGTTCGGGTAACAGTGGAGCTGATAGCAGGTGGCTCAGTGGTGGCCATTTCGCCCACAAAAATCGCAGAATGGGTGACCTCGAGGCTTGAAATCGCCTCGGTTGGAACTGAAATTAGGGTTACTACCCTCGGAATCGATCGCGACTTTGGCTGCAAAACCCATCACTTCGGAGCTGGAATCTCTTCTTTGAGCAATCAATCGTTGAGCTTCATCGAGGGCGGCCATCGAATGGGCTCTATTGACGTTCGACAGAGGATCTATGCTTAGAATTTGTGACCGAATGATTGAAAATTCGGGATTGAGGCCGATTAGAAACTGATGAACCTTCTCATTCTCCTTTTGGGCAGCAATTTGAGCACTGGCATCACAGGTGCATGCCGACAAATCAAGGTACAGTTCCAATCCATCCCATAGGCTCTTCAATTTTGAGTAATATTCAGAAACCGATTTCCTGTCTTGTTTGAGCTCAATCTTGAGTTGATGAATTCTCGTTTCATTACCTTGCAAGAATCGTTCCCTGAGATCATCCCAGAGGATTTGGCATTCTTTGCCCCAGCTACAGAATTCTGCTGCTCTTCCTCTAAGTGATTGAAAATCCAGGAAACGAGCATTGAGTTGCACGTTACCTACTGCTTGTGGTAAGGTTCTCCCTCTGTTGGTTGCTTTACTCTGCCTTCCGTATAAAGCCGAGTTTGTTCTTTGCCTGTAGTGCGATATGCATTGCCTATGATCAGGTGTTGTAATTCCTGCCGTTGAGTTTGTAGGAAATCAGTTGAGTCCCTGGGCCATCTGAGGGAGAGAGGATATATGCTGGTGGCATGCTCGTATTCTTCGACATTTCAATGATTCAACAGTGACGCTCAGTTCAAAAGAAACTGGCAGGAAGGAAAAGAATGAGCCGACTCTCTGACAAGAGGAAAGAACCAGGTGACGCTCAGTTCAGAAAACTGGCTAGATGGAAGCTCGACCGGGAACAAGCCAGCAATGAAAAACTTGACGATCACTGCTCTAATACCATGTAAAGAGGCGAAATTGGACTGAAAGGCTTGATTTCTTATTCAATCGTTCAGGTATGTATACAATTATTCTGATGAATAAGAAAGGAAATTGCTATCTACTTCTATACTAAGGTTATCCTATGTATGGTACATAGAGATACATGCATCAAAGCAATAACAAGAAATAGGAAGAAATCCTTTCCATAATATCCCATCTAGGCCTACCTCAACCTCTTTGAGTTCCTCAACGGGCTCAAGCCGAAATGTACCTTCGCGTGGGTCTGACTCCACGCTCAGCGCTTGCTCTATCTGTTTACCTTTCAACAATGCTATGTAACAGTTTTAAGCCGCTGATTGGTCTCCACATATCTCCCCAACTCCATTGCCCCAACTCCATTGCAGGTGGGGAACTTCAAGCATAGATGAGAGGTTATATCCATTGAAGGTAGAAGGGACAGCCCTAATAGCATTAAGCATAGGTCTCCCAATGATTGCATTATATCCAGAGGGGAGGTCTATTTCTAGGAAGTTGACTATCATGTCGACTGTCCAGGGCTCCTTTCCAAAAACCACTAGTAGGTTAATGGAGCCTAGTAGCTTCGAGAGGTTGCTAGTGCAACTAACCAGAGGGGGGCTGACCTGCTTCAGACTCTCTTTAGGGAAACCATCTGGTTGAACGCGTCCAGGAAGAGGATGTCCGTGGATCTCCCTGTGTCAATGAGGATTCCCATTACATCGTAGACTCTCACTCTGGTGGATATCACTAGAGCATCATCATGAGGATGCAAGACATGTTCTGAATCCTTCTCTGAAAAACTAAACATTGGATCATTTGACCCTCCATCTTTGACTCGTTTTCGGGCAGAGGCAACATCCACGGACTTCGCTTGTCACGCATGGGCCCTCCGCGAGCTGTTGGAGGTTTGCCTGAAGCCTCACCCCCGAATACCACGTTGATGACACCATAGGGGGTCTGCTTTCTTCTCACGCTACGCTCCCGCTCCCGCTCACGACACTCCTCTCTAGGCTCATCGAAGGGGTAACGGCGATATTCTCGGGATCTTTCTCGTTCTCCAGAATCCCTTCTCCTGTCGTAGTCTTCCTGCTTCTTTTGCGAGTGAAATGTGACTTGCAACAGTTCCAACCTAGATAAAAAAACAAGAAGCAGTCCCGGGGGTTTCCAGGCCCGTAGCCCCAGTAAAGTACGGATACGAGAGAAATATGTTCCTCGACTGCTTGCGTTCAGTAATTAGTAGGGACTGCAAAGAAGCAAGCTCATTGATTCACGAACCACGGGCTGCTTGTGACAATTGTGAGGATGTGTTCACTGAGTTTTGAATGAAAAGGATTCATCCGTTAATAGAAGGATCGCTCATGAATGTAATAATCCGGCATTTCTTCTTGCTACTATATTCATCATCATTCGGGCAAAGGTCAATACACACGTTAAAAACTCAAGAATTAGAATAAATAACACCCTGATACCGCGGTTGCTCAATCATTGAGGCCCACAGTGTCTCATGAATGCTATTCTGCAAGAATGATACATGAACCAAAAGATCATGAAAGAATTACTACATGCCCAAGGCAAAATTAGCTTTTGCTCTCCCAGGGCATGCTTGAGTGGACAATTTTAGAGTGAGCAGGCAAGGGTGTACTGAGGCACGAATGGAATGACCAAAAGTGAGCTTCCACGGAACTGAAATCTTTTTTGTGCCGATTTGAGTTGGTGCATCCACCTATTCTCATCTCCGGAGGAATCCCATCGCCTGATAGACATTGTTGAGAGTAGCGTCAGCTATCTCCGTGGCTCTTGCAGCACCTTCGGCCAGGACACCATCCAGATATGCTGGATCGGATATGATTTCCTCATACCGAACCTGTAAGGAGGAGTAAGTGACATTGAGGAATGATATATGAAATAATTACTTAAAATGGTAAATGTACCCAGAAGAATCTAAACAGGACAATTTGTTCAACATAAAGAGGTCCTCAGAAAAAAAGGTGGTGAAGCTTGAGGTATGAACCTGAATTGGGTGGAGGTGGTCAATCAATGCATCTGTTATTAGGTTTTTGAAAATGCCCCAGTTCATGTCTAGGCACTCCTGCACCACTTCCTGCAGAAAACATCTTCGTCAGAGAACATCTTTAGAATCTATTAATCGTAAATCATAAATAGACCATAAAACCAAACCATAGGTTCAGGGTAAGAACATGCATATTAACACAAGGGTAAGAACACAAGCAATACATTTACCTCCTTTGTCTTTCCTGAGATGAGCTGATATATTGAAAGAAGATTGTTGCATTCAGGTCTCTCGGGATTGTCAAATTCCAAACTGCAGTTATAGCAGACAAATAACAAAATGAGAAAAAACGAGCTAGAGAGAGGGTGGGAGATGAAAAAGATGCACGAAAAGCAAAGTGGAAGGATATAAGTATCAACCCAGAATATGAGTCGGTTTTGCAGCGCTTAATCTTGTTTGCAATTGCCTACATAATGGAGCAAACTAATTCAGATTTCACTGAAAGGAAAAAAAAAATCATAATATAAAAAAATAATCCGAGTGAAATGCTGCCCACTGCTCCTTCCAGAAGCATGAAAAACACTCATGCATGAGCACAATTATGCCAGTGGTTTAGCGATTTAATGCTGTTCTATACTTTCATTGCTAAAAATGGAACGGGAAAACTCCGTTATTTTGATCAGCACAAAGTGCATATACCTTTCTCCACTAATACGACCACCAACAAGATCATTTAGCTTTGATGTTTCACAAATAAAACATTGAAATATTACTAAAATACCATTGAGTTTCCCCAGTGTCCTTGGGTTATCAAGTTGTCTGTTGATCTGTTCTTGATTTATACAACTCAACTTACATCTTTTGAGTCGAGAAGATTGATCCGCGACTGATCGGAAGGTGCAGATTTTGACATCTGAAGCAATTAAACAGAAATAGATGTTAATAGATAGCACAATTGTTCCCTCAGAGAGATAATAGTCGTTAACATGCTTGTTTTCTTGTTTTCACTATAACTCTTCTACATGAATAAGCAACCATGCCAGTGAATTAATGCTCAAAACAAGTCTATGAAAATGAGCAAATAGTTTCAGCTCCATATAACTAGGAAAGAAAGAAAAAGAAGATACTACAACCTTGGAAAGACCATCCGTCAGTGACATAATCCGTGCCCCAGCGGGTGGAATGAGGGGATCCGGTACCTTCATTGGATTTAGGATAAAGCAAATTAGCTGAATTTACTATTGAAACAACCAGCGTACTTGGATAGAGTATCAGAAGATAGATTTACCTTGAAAATTGCACCACCTCTCCTGCAACATTAAGCAAAACAGAGTTATGATGTACACTGTAAATGAACACCTGAAAGAGTTTCCAATATATTAGGGAAAAAGCAAGTTCCTTACCCTCCCAATTTTTTCCATTTTCTGCCTCCATATAAGTTATTAACACGCTGAGCTAGTTCCCTGGTCAACTCAAGATGCTGCTTCTGATCCTCACCCACTGGGACAAAGTCCGACTGCATATGCCCAGCTATAAGTAAGCTGACATAAAGGTCTCAAGGGCAAGTTTACTCAGTAATTTAGGCAAACAAAGAGAACAAGTAACAATTCTACGAATAGAGTACAAAACTCTTATTTTCGCAGGAAAAAAACAGGTAAACAAAAGATCAACAATTTCAAATTGCTTTCATCAATAGAAGATACAAATCAATTGTTTTACCACCTGATACAGAAGAATGTCGGAAGCCATCAGAACTGGATAAGTCAATAATGCCACCCCAACATTTTCATCACCCTATAAGGTAAAACACCGTTAACTTTCCCTGTCATAAAAACATAACCTAGGATATTATAATGAAGGAAAGGAACGAGCATATAAATGAGGATAAAGAGTGCATACAGCTAAAAACGCACCGCCTTCCGAGATTTCTCTTTGAATTGGATCATTCTATTTAGCCAACCAATTGGTGTTGCAGAACTTAGCAACCACATCAACTCTATATGAGCACGGACATGAGATTGCACAAATACAGAAGCCTGCATGGAAAGAACGTTATCAAAAAATCAAAAGAATGATGATCTGAATCAAAAGATATATGTGTCTCTGTGTGTGTGTTTAAAAGAATACCTTAGAGGTATCCACTCCACATGCCAAATAAATTGCTGCTGTATCCCTTGTTGCCTTAGCTAGTTGTTGCGTCTCATACGGTAATGTGATCTATGAATCACATCACACAAAGAGATGATAAATGGCCCATATTGGCATGCAAAAGATATCTTTGAATTCTAGGGGCAAGATTGTTCCTTCTTTAGAGATCTACAGCATCTCATCTCCCAATGAATACTTGACTAGAAAAGAAAAATTACTTAAATTCAAGCCCACCAAAGGCAACATTCTTCCATTTTCATGAAAGATTGAATCATTTACTTCTACATAAGAACTGATATGTAGCTCTTCTACTATCTATGTCTATACATAATTATTTATATCATTCTATTTTCTAAATAGCTAAAAGGGAGTTACAAGGGGGATCTGTCCTTTGCCGATCATGTGGCACCATCTTATTTTCACCCACAAATCATTTTCCTTCTTCATATAAGTCCTTCAAGGTTCAATCCCTTTTTTTTTTTTAATTTTGCTCTTAACCCTTTTGCCTTCTAATTTCTCCCTCATCTATCTCATTTTCTATTATTCATTTATCATTATAGTTATTTGTCATTTCCTTATTTTATACTTAGTACAATGTAATTTCTTTTATATATAATGAGAAACTCTTTACCGTGATCACTTTGCATAATTTTTTTATGTACATCCTTGACAAAATAATTTGTTTATCTTAAATAATTATAAATCATACGATACAACAAGTCTGATTCTATTACATAATTTACTCAATAAATCGAGTCAAGCTCAGTTGCTGTCTCTGCTAATAAAGCAGAGATAACCTAAGTTCAAAACCACATTATAAGATTAAAGATTCGAACATACCGCATGAAGGTCCACAATGAAAAAGAGGGTCTCATATGAGTTCTGCAATATTAAAAGGGACATACAAGAATAAGTTAAAAGAAGGATAGCAACAAGAATTAGATAACTAAGATATCATTTAGTCGTAGATATTTGAACAGTTTCTTATGGTATTTGCAACCAGGACAATGTGCTTCGAGACATTTCATTCAGATATTGTCTAAAGTCCCGAGGACTTGACATAGGGCAAGCAACTAAGGGTCCTTTTCGGACTAACTAGTTTAGACAGCCTGCTTATATTTAGACAGTTTTATATCTATTAGCAAGTCTTCCAGAAACCAGAAGAAAGAAGCCAAAAAAGGTCCATTAGAAAGATATGTTAAAAGAGGAACGGTTCACATGCTGTCAATAGAAGAAAAACGGTACAATTACGCCAGAAAAAAACATAATTTTGTCTGAACCTAGGAACTGTGTGAAAAAGATTTTTCGGGGTTATACATGCCATTGTACTAATAAACAATCTAGAATATTATTTTGTAACTTCTACTACAAAATCCCAATCTCGCAACATAGAACCAAAACTCGGGAAAAAAAATTGACAATTTAGAATGTAAATTATACTCAAGAAGACAACGACCTGAAGGGCAATCCAGTTTTTTATGGCCCCAAGATAGTTCCCGAGGTGGATGGATCCCGTTGGTTGAACTCCGGATACTATCCTCTTCCTGTGAGACAGCGATAAATGTAACCCCAAAACAAGTTACAGACAACTTTCAAAAATGCGACGACTCTATTGCACGCCTACATGTATAGATGCATTCAAAGCGAACTCTCAAACACAGCTGATCAAACTTAAGATAGTTAGGCAAATATTTAGGTGCTCGTGACTATACACATGCATTGTGACGCAGTTTATGGAGCCATCCATCATCACTGTCTGCTGCCAACACCGGATAGGATAGTCAAACAAGCAATCCCGGAGTTTCTTGATAAATGCCGGAAAGAGTTATCGTGCAAACATTAATGGGCATTATATATGCATGTATCTGGTTTCACAGAAGCATTGCTATTCTTCATCTAGAAATTGGAATCAACCTTGCCAAAGGATTCATGACCTCGCTAACAGAGCCAGTCTGATTCAAGACAATGCGAATTCTTCCTCCTTTTTTTTTTTTGTTTTTTGATGAATGCTGCACGATGCAAATTCTAACCAAACCAGCTCATTTTCATTTCCTCCTTTTGCCCAACTTATCCTACCACGGGTATTGGCGAAAAACTAATACATAACAAGCAAAGGTGGGAAATTGTACCTCGCAGAGCTCGGGGAAGTCGTTTCCGAATCCGCAGGTTCAGAGACCGAGACACTGCAATAGCACTGGAAACGTCTTGGGTCGCGCCC
The DNA here is from genome assembly GCF_007655135.1 of Punica granatum. Taxonomy (NCBI): domain Eukaryota; kingdom Viridiplantae; phylum Streptophyta; class Magnoliopsida; order Myrtales; family Lythraceae; genus Punica; species Punica granatum. Next base: position 12,436,427 of record NC_045134.1, on the reverse strand, counting down.
ACTTGGAGTAAAGCTTCGCCTCCCCAGGGGCGGGACTCTGGAGAACCCTCTGGAAGCTCCCCGGCTCGACCTGTTCGACGTTTTACCGCAATGGTTATCTACTTTAAAGAGCGGAACGGATAGAGCTTAAATGCAGGAGGATAGGGAAACGTGATTGCACGGAATGCTTCCTGCTCATGAATGCGATAGAGAAACAGACGATATATATATATATATATAGAGAGAGAGAGAGAGAGAGAGAGAGAGAGAGGGAGGGAGAGAGAGAGAGAAGGTACAGTGAAGTGAAGCGAGGAGAGGAACTGGAGAGGATGAGGAAATGGGAGAGCGCGGAGCGACTCATCTTTCTTGGCCCCACCGCCGCCGCCAGCGGCCGTTTGGGATTGAAATTCCTCCGAAAGTCCCAAGCTTTTTCAGCCGGAGAAGATGACGACGACGACGGGTAACTGGATTAGTTGGTATCAGCTGAACTTGAAATTGTCGGGAAACGAAAATGAAATGTCAACTTCAGTCATTGAACTTTGTCGGTTATTTCAATTAGGTCCCCGTTTGGTAGACCAGAAATAGAATGGGCCATTCTGTTACGGACCGATTCCCTACTGAAGAATTAGACCCACAATGTGCATTTCGGATTGGGCCTGAGTTCCGGCGTGGTCCATAATTGAGCATTCAAGGCATGTATGGGCTGAGAATTATTATTATGTTTTTTTAACAATGGAGGCTCGTGGGTTTAGTGAGTTTAGTACAATAAACTAATAAAATGACACAAATAGTCATGTTAAGGATTAAACCTGTAACCTCTTGGGACTTCGTTTGAGAGTGCGGTGACGGTTTGACAAGTGTTTATTCTATTGAATTTTAAGTAGAAGTATTGTTTATTGAATTCTTTCAAAACCATAATCAGCTAATTTCAGCTATTGGAAACGCGATTTTCTCCAGTAGGTTGATAGGTACGTATAAAAATTGTTTATACTTATTCTCTATTTTAAGTATTAATGTTAATTTTAGTAATTTTAAATTGTTACCTCCCAAACGCTTTTGCTTATTTTAAAATCAACACTTATTTTTCAGTAATTATACTTCAGCACTTTTATTTCAGTAATAACACTCCCAAACCAAGCCTCCATAATAGTGTTTCTTCGTTCCAGACAATATTTTTTCTCTCATTTTGATTTTGTGTGTTTATTTGGTGAACATAGAGCACATATTCTCTGGGAAATTGATTGATTGGTTTCCTCATTATAGACGAATTATATTTTTCAAATATACAAAATGGAATTCGTTCTCTAATTAAGCATGACCGCTGAAAAAGTTGATCCTAATTAACAGAGAGTAATAATATATAAATCAGAAGGAGTCCCAATCAATAGAAAATTGATTTTGCCTTTTCAGTTTGTTATTGGAATTCAATATGGAATCTGAGCAAATTTTGTGCGTCCGAGTGGGCTCAAATCACGACAAGCCCTTTTATAATATGAGAGCAGTCAAAGACCGCCTCATGTAAGTCCCCTTATCCCGAGTCTTGTGAAAGGCCGACCTTGCACCAAAAGAGAGTTCAAGTCGTGGTCAATTATTAACAAGAAGTGTTGAAGGACATGTAGAACATGTAAGTAACTGTGCAAAAAAAAAAAACAGCATGTTGCCACATTCCTAGGAATATATGGACTTAGGTTCAACGATCCATTTGGTCGAGTTTTTGAGTTAATGATGAACTTGAAACATTATAAGCCAATTGGAACTTAATGCATAGCCAACCCACGAGGTGGGCCTTTCTTCTTTCGCAATGGGACCTTACTGACCATGAGTTTCACTCTTGAATCCAACATGATGTGAGCCCTACATATGGGTGCATAAAATCTATTATGATGCCCTAATAAAATTTTATTAGCCTTATACGGAATTTAGTCCACATTCAACTAAAAAATTGAGCTAATTTGATCTCGTCCAATCTAAAAGTTAAAGCTTATTTTCTATACATTAAGCTTTAGCCATGTGTCACTCATAGGAATTTTGCAATAAAATATCCTACAACTCATTTCTCTTTTCTTTCTTCACAATTAAAAAAAGTAAAGAAAAAACTTTCCCAAAGGGTTAGGTAGTAGGGTACATATGTTTATATGTTTATACATAAAATGTAATATATATATATATATATTGATTAGATAATAGAGTCTTTCACAAAAACATATTTAGTTACATATTTAGATTTATATTTGCAGCAACACATCTATATACTAAATAATACAAACATTTCAAACATAATTCATGATATTTAGTACTTTTTCCACTGTAAATGAGTTCTTAAACTAACAAAATATTATTTTTATTTACATTTATACAAGGACATTATTACTTGTATAAAAATAGGTATTCATTTTCCTAATTTTTCATTTGGTTCTTTATTTTAAGTTTTCTAAATTTTACCATATTCTATAAAAGTTTCTTTTATTAGAATTAACTTTTTCTTTTTATCATTTACAAAAATTTAATTTGATGTATTAATGTCTTTATATCCTTATTGATTATGCAAAATTTTAACTATATCATCAAACTTGTACATGTATTTTATGATTATGATTATGAGTCAATGTATTTTTTGACAATGTAACACTAATAAAAATAAAACAAATAAAAGAATTATTGTTTAGAAACTTTAGATCCATGCATCGCACGAGTGAATCAATCTAGTATGTGATGGAACTCAAGTTTCATATAATCACAACCAATTCCTTTGATTGTCGTGGGACATTTTCTCTCGACAATCATACGCATATAATTTATAAAGATGGGGATAGAAAAGATTAGACATGCGTCTCTTTTGGTCATTGGAGAATTCTATATTCATTCCAACTTTGCAAAAGGAAATGTATATTCCCCCTAGAAAATTAGATAATATAGTTTTAACAAAGCAAGAGACCGATCGAGTGTGGGAAGAATTAGATAATATATGTTGCATGCAGTCATGCTTCAAATTTAACAATTTCTCAATCTCTAACTTTTCTAACATTGCTTAATCTCTTGAATAAGTAAATTTATATATTATTATTTTATTTGTCAAAAGTTTTATATGGAAAAAAGTCAAATCCATTTGCGAGAATAAGAAAATCAATCGTACTCTCCTCTAGGACTTCCGAAATGCTTCTGCTTTACATATATATAACAAATAATAGATAATAGATTAGTGATCTAACGGTTTCACTTTATATTAATATTACCGTATTCATGAATTTTATAATGAAAAAACACTTGAATAAATAATTTCCTAGAAAATATTTCATATGTAAATATACAGTGTGAAATTATGAAAAATATTAATTAGGAAAATGTGAAAAATCTACGTATATATTAATGTAGAAGGGATGTGAAGGGTCGATCATCCATGAGCTATAAGGATTACCAATGAAAGCTCCTCATCCATCATGACTTATAGAACAAAAAATGTATATATATTTTTAACTTATAGGACCACATTTTAATTGAAAACCAACTTATATGACCAAAAATATTTTTTTCAAAACTTATAGGATCGAAATTATTTTATGGAGCAAACGTATAGGACTGATTCGGTAGTTTTAAATCTTACAATACCAAAATTAACTGAGGACCAAAATTATCTCTCCCTCCTTCAAGGGTATGCCACGTCGTGCATGTTATCAGCCAAAGCCCTCAGAGTCAGTACTTGCCCAACAGCCTTGCACGCCCTGGCATTCCAAGGTTGACTTGAGATCGAATTTCATGTCCCTAAAGATCGAATGGGCCACCACCACAACGTTGCTAGTCACACTTTGGACAATGCACGCATGCACGGAGGCCTTTGAAATGAAAATGTCCAAGCAAAACAGCTCGTGGTTGTGCGCACCCGAATTTCGTCTCGTCGGGGCACACATGCGCGAGCCTAAATGCAACGCGGCTTGGGAGTGTCCACCTTCCTGGGGACGCGCGACGGACACACGTGAGAAGGAGTCGCCACTACCTGTTTACGACCTGAAGGTCGAGGGCCGGTGAGTTGCCCGGGTCTAGGGGTATGGATACACCTAGTATGCTAAGGCAATGGTCTTGTACGGAATCGGAAATTCCGAACTCGGGGGTTCTATTACGTGAAGGCCTATATCCCACACGCCCTTTCGGTACTCTAACTTGCTAGGCTTGCCATTTTATTTATTTACCGCATGATTTAAGATTGCACTCGACTCGCCCGTTTCGACACCGTAAATTCGAATAGACACTTGAACCGCCCACTCTCCAACCGGGATTATTACATGAATAAATATGCATCATAAAACCCTTACATTGTTATCTCAAATAAAAGATAAATTACAATGACTGAATCCCGGTCGGTTCGCGTTCGGCCGTTATTTCACTCATGCTCACCGTATGATTTTGGAAAAGACTGGAAATTAAATTAAATGCGCACTCGGTGTATGGGGGCATTGGACCCCGTGATCGAAGGTTAGGGCGTTGGACCCAGTGTGAATCGAGTCCTAAAGGATTGGGCTCGATCCGCATAACAAACAAGTACAAAATGTAATCAAGCAAGCTCAAATAAACAAACAATGGGGTTTCTTATTATCGCCGAATTTACGTGAATTAATTGATTATTAACCGAGGTATATTGGCATACAAATCCTACCTTAAAACAAACAAAAGGGATGATAGAGAGGGCATGTAGCATTCGGCATTATTTTAACGGACCCGACAAACATGATGTCCATAGTCGAGTCTCGAATGTGTGGGTTATTTTTAGATTATTCTGTATCGTGATAATGTGGTTTTTACAGGTTATGACAAGAGTGTTTTTACCTGAAAACTCAAAACCTAACCCTTTGCTTGACTATTTGCTCATGTTTGATTAAGCCGAGTTTGTGGTTAATTTGTTTTCTCGTGTTTTGACCCATTCTATGCACAAACCTACACTAGGATGACGGCAGGACAAGAACCGGTAGTCATGCCCTTGAATCGAGAAATATGTGTGTGCATGAAAAATCAAGATTACGTTGCACGTATCTCGGTGCTTTTAAAATTGTGATTTTTTTTTTAAAAAGGGCATGGCTAACAATTCTTGAACTATCGACGTGATTACAGATTGTTAATCGGTTCGTGCAATTCATTTAAAGGAGTCAAGTGATTTAATTTAGCCAATTTAACGTCCCGATTATCCCGTATGTAGAATTTTAGGTTAATTAGAAATTTGCCGAATGCTTTAATTTACGGATTTCGAGTCGTCGGAATAGCCATTAGTTAACCGCCCGATAAACTCCAATTTCCAACCGTCTTGAAATTTAAAATTTTGATTTCAGGCCGAGTTTGCATGATTAAACCGATTCATGTGAGCTTACGATCAAAGACACATTCATCATTCCAAGCACAAGAATATGGGCAAAATGATCACAATAAAATTAATTCGTCGATTTTAAGTCCAAGTGATTAATTAAACCAGTCTTGGTTTATTTAGTCGATTTTATCCTTAACGGCCGAATGAGCATGAAGTTAATTCGTGTGGGCTCATTCTCACTTCAAACAATCAAATCTAAATCTGATTCTTTGAAAATATTCAAATTCGTATTCATATTGATTTCTTTTCACATGCCTCATTTCTAAAAGTCGGGTTTAATGATTAGACTGATTCATGTTATTTTCATCCAAGACACATATTTCTCATCATCACAATTCATGCGAGTATTGAATCGACAACACGACAATAACAAACAAATGCGAAATCGGTATCCACATAATCTCGGAATTTCAAACAAAACATTCAAGCATGCATAACAATATGGGATTTAAACGAAATCGATAAAAAGGGCACCGGTTCATACCAAAACATGCATGGAAATCGATCTGGGACCGCCTTATCACCCCACAATACTCGGAAATTAAAAGACCTAACTCCTCTAAGGGTTTAGTGGATGACATACCTATGCCTTAAGAATGAAAATGAATCGGGGAAAGTGTGAGGTGAGCTGCTGGATGCTCAGGTACAACAACAATCCGAGTAAGCCTTCCTTGGAGCTCGAGTGAGGTGAGACTGTGAGGAAAATGAGGGGTCTCTCCTCCGATCGGGCACGGGGTTCAAGGTTGTTAAGAGGTCCACGGAAGTAGCGGTGGATGGTGTTCAAGAGGTGAGTACCCTAACTGACCCGAATCAACAAGGAAAAAACCATGAAACCTTAAAGAAAGAGAAAGAAAATAAAATTAAAAAATTCAAGTAGTTTGCACGGTGGAACGGCTCTCGGGACGTGACCTTCGTGTCACGGGAAGAGTGAGGATCGTTAGAGACCCATCAAGGAAGAATCGTACGACTCGCCATAGTCGTAGGGGTCGAAGAACGCAAGGAAACTCGAAAATCTACAAAGAGCTCGTTTCCATTCAGCTCTGGAGCGGGTGGCTAGGGACTCCAAATGGCTAAATGGATGTCACCAATGGATTCAGAATGTCGAAAATAGGTGGGGTATGTATTTTTTCGAAGTTTGGGTGATGGTAGATGGATGTTTTGCCCGAAAAACGACGTTTTTTTACAATAACGATTTTTTTTATTCTCTCCTCTGCCGCCCTCCTTTCCTCCGAATTCTCCCTGTTCTCTGCTCACTCTTCCTTTTTAAAGTTGGTGCCTCCATTCTGAATCAATGAATAATGAATGAGGGAGAGAGGCAAGAAGGGAAGGATGGTCCAAGATCGGAAAATTGCGCCAAAACGGGAAAACCGTTAATGAACTTCCTTTTTCTCCTCTGCTGCTGCATTTGGCCGAATTCTTGGCCCTCCCTTGAATATGTTTTGCTGAATAATGAATGTGTAATGAATGAGGGAGAGAGGCAAGGAGGGAAGAAAGGTCTAGATAGGAATGTTGCCCAAAATCGAGAAAACGGTTTAATGAATTTCCTTTCTCCTCTCCCTATGAACCTAGCCGTGTCTTCCCTTGGAAATGCTGACCGAAATCTGTTGATAGCTTGTAGCATTAATGAGGAATGAATGAGATTTTCGGCAAGAAAGGAAGGAAGGGTTTAGATAGGATGATTGTGCAAAAACCGGGAAAGCCTTCACGAACTTCCTTTCTTCTTCCTTTGCTGAATTTGGCCGAATTCTTGGCTCCTTTTTTTTTTTTTTAAACTTCGAAAATTCAAATTTAACGCGCGTCGAAATTAAAATTCTCGTCTTTGCAATTGGATGTCCAAAAAATGATCCAAGACCAGCATTGTGTTCAGAAAAATTTATGGATCAATGTTATGCAATAAAATATTTTATGACCTTGAGTTTTCTTCCCAGATTTGAAAATTGATGTTGACGCGCGTGAAATTCAAAGACACCCTGCAAAAATATTTTTATAAAATTGATGTCACTTTTTCAAAGGCCATGAATGCTCGAGCAATTCGCTAGAAATACTTCCCTCATGCGGGGTGACAAAGTGATGATTTTGTCGCTTTGGAGTCCGTGGACCGAAATGTGGTGCTGACAGTGGTAAGGACCAATGAGCTCATTCAAGGTCGGGACGCGTAATTTCTTTCTCCTCCTCCTTCACACGACCCAAGTAAATACCAAGGCCTGTCATCTCTTGGTTCTCAACCTCTTCTTCACAATGTGAAGCTTCTCAGTTCCTGAAGAAGTTTCGTATCTGGTCCTCTCCCTTTGATTTCTTTTGGGTCTTCTTTATGCTTCGAGGACTTGTTCATGTGAAAGTCGAATTTGTTCTCTTCAAACTCCTTCGACGCCCTGTCAAGTTTGTAGAAGAGGTTCCCAGGGATTCTCATATTGTCAATCTCGTCAAAGTCAAGATCAGGGGTGACCACATTCATTAGATAATGTCTCATTATGTCCTGCAGGCTCATCTATATACTGAATATGAAAGCACGGAGCTTCTTAATTTGTTTCTCCACATTTGACTTTCCAAAATACCCTCATTCAACGCAATTTGCCACCTCCTATATATGTGCGCTTTCACTATTTAAAGGGTACCTTCTTGCTATCTGACTTCTCCTCTGGCGAATATATATATACACAGATGCATACGCACTAGAAAGTCATTTGGTTCCCAAAATTTCCAGTTTTTCTTTCGAAAGCAATCTATTGTTAGTTATTCTTTTAATTACCGTCATTGACAATATACAAAAGTCTGTTAATCTTTCCACAGCAACATCACATTCCCATCCTGTCTAAAGAGAGAACATTGTCGGGCAGAAATACACTCGTAAGTTCTTCGGCCGACCCACTTTAGCCTGTTCTCTATAGTCTGTACGTATTAGCACTTCATATCATCAACTCTGGTGATATGCCTTATGAGACAGCGAAAGGTGATGTTTGCTTTTTTTTAATCTTTGATTTGGCCCATTTTCATCGTCTATAATTTGTCTTATTGCTAACTTGCTTTGCAATCTTAGTGTGAAGGGTTTTCCTTCTCATAGAACAATACTCCTTTTCTTCATTATATATTTTTCTCAAAGATGAATATATACAGAATCAATTTAATTCATTAGAATTAATGATAAAGATATCTACGGAAATTCTGTTTCTCTGGGATCATTTACGAGGCACTTATTTTTGTTTTTAAGTATTGCATTCTTTCTGAGTTTCACTTCTTTTGGCATGCATGGAGATTGAGGAGGTGATAGTTTCGGTTGCCAACAATCGTAACCGGTCTCATTTTACCTGTGAGAAATAATTGTCACAAACAATTAATGGACGAAAAGGAGCGAGCAACACCATTCTTGACATCATGACTTCAACTTATCATCTATGCAAATTATTTATTTATTTTATTATTATTATTATTATTAAAATTCGAATCGGCACCTTGAATTTAGAGGAATGTATCTATGACTATTCATAATAAAAGACAATTAAGGGAAAATGCATTTTCTTATTTTTAAAATTCCATGCCCCATAGGGATTATATATATATATATATATATATATATAAAAGATATCATCTCTTTTATAATTACTAGTGGGAAATCAAGCGCGTTGCACGTGAGAATACCCTCATTGTCTCCCTAAAAATTGATGTTCCTTCCTCTTTTTCTTATAAATGGTCAAACTATAATAAGATCATAAACTTCAAAAAGCTCTTCAAATTGAAATTGAAAATATCAAAAAATAAAATGACCTGAAATATCAGCAGCGATTACATGGAAGATTAAACCCATAAAAGTGATTCAGAAGTATAATCGACTTCTTTTTTTAGCATGGCACATTTTTTTATTTATGGCCACAAATTGCAACCACTAATCTATTCAATCAAATGAACAAGAAATATTGAACAATTTTAAAACAAAAATTAGGGGAAGAAGCATCTCGTGCCCTTGCTATATGTTGTAGTTCCAGCACCTAATGAATCAGAAATCCATCCTTAATCTTTCCATTCTGAAATGCTATTGCATTCCTTTCTTTCTATATGATGTAGATATAACCATAAGAACAAAGTTCTCACCAAGTTGTTTTCAGTTTTCTTCCTTTCTAGTTCTAAATTAATCTATTGTTCCCGAAGTCCAGGAGATATTTTGCGCTAGATTTCATATTGTCACATCACTGCACCGAGGTTGCTAGCAAGTCATAAGAATGGAAAAGTCTTACCTCTGAAATTATAAATACCTCGTGAAAAGACCATCAATGTAGTGGAGGACATGCCCGAATTTGATCTACGTATATTACGCAAAGAGGTATCATTGAGGAATACGTATGCCTTGACCAACTGAGCTCGTAAATATAGTGTTCCACAATTTTAAAAGTAGTCAATGTTAGAATATACATATTGCATATCAGTAGATTTTAGTTTTACTTACTAATTTCGTAGAAAAATTCTTCTATAAAATATGTAACTTTTAGAAATCATATATTTTAATTCGATTTAGAGAGATTTTTTTTTCTAATTCAAGAATGTGCTTACAATGAATTTATATGCATTTACTAATTTAATCCCAATAATATATACATTTATAATTGTGCCACCATTTATTTTATTGTTGTTGACCCAGTATTACACAACTCGGGTTCGTGCTGATCCAATAGAAGGATAGAAATAGTCCATGAAGTTTTTGAGGCCATTGGGCTTGGCGATGAATAGATCTTCGGATAGGGCATAGTCCGGTGTTAGTAAGGCCCAAGTGCTTTATCTGTAACAATATCTGATGGAGGATATTTGGAAGGCAGCACACGATAGAGAGAATCAAGGAGGCAGCCCACGATGGAGAGAATCAAGGAAGCAGCGCACGTTCAACCTGTATCGATGGAGCAAGGAGTGAAATTGCCACGTTCTCCAGCTTTAGCAAGAACCAGGGGGTGATGAAAATTGGATCATGGAGTCGTGGGAGTAACAATCAAGGCAAGCTTCTGCTATATAAATAGCAGACCTGGGGATTCAGAAGAGGGGCACACACACAAACACTCAGACTCGAAGCTCTGTCAAGATGTCCCGGCAATCTTTCCTTTAGTCCTTAGTCCTTAGAATCAGCTAGCTCTTTCGTTTCACTTTACATACAATCCTTTACGTTTCCTTGCATTTCCTTTCGCTTGTACAAGTCAATCTTTCTCTTTTCCTCATTGTACAGACTCTTAATCAATATGATTTCGATTTCTTTAATCCTTTTGAGTTCTAAGTCCTTTTTTCATTGCAAGGCGTCAAACCTATTTAGTTTGATTAGAAGTCAATCTCTTGGGTGCACCTGTTTATTTCTGTTTGAAGTTACCGTCTCTAGCATGCTCGCGACATGTGACCACCCGAGTCACGGTTTTCCAGCCAACAATCGTATTTAACTTTATATATATATATATATATATATATATATATAGATGTTAGATGGCCTTTCTAACCCTATGATATTATTAGATTGACTTTTATGACCTTATTTATTGTTCTGCAGTCAGGTTTAAATATATACTAGTATATTGAGCCTGTGCGTTACACGAAATTTATAAAGAAAATTTTATTATGAGAAGTTAAAAAAGAAGAAAATAATTAAAATCAATTTGTAGTCTATATTATTGTATATAGCAATTCAAGAGCTCATAAGGAAATAGTAATTCAAAAATTTCATAATCATCTTGGAAATAGTAATTCAAGATCTCATAAGTAAATAATTCATGTAAAATATTACATGCATAGAATCTTGATTCTCAATCTCATTTATAAACAAAATTTATGGAAAATAACATCGTATCCCATGATTTTTTTCATATTGCAGCATAAAATGAAATAATTTCACCAAATGTACAGAAAAAATAATTTTCTTCTTCCCATAGGCTTCCCACTATATTTTTCTCAACATACAACACGATTTTTCTTACAATGGATTTTTTGGGTTAGTTTTCAAGAGTGAAAACTTAAGGGAACTAAAACAAATTAATCAAAATAAAATAACATAATTTTTTAAAAAAAAATTATTGGGAATAGAAGAAGGGGACGGGCACCCCATCTGGCCGCACATCCCCGAATGAAGTCATCGACCCAATCTGAGCCAGCTGGCGACCTCGATTGGGGGGGGGGGGGGGGGGGGCCAATGGGTGCGCCCTCACGGCCTCCCACCCACCCCCAGAATTTGGGAGATCTAAGCCGCCCAAGATCTCCCAAATCAGGGCTGCCAATCACCCACCACCCAATCAAGATATCTAGTCAGTTCAGACCAAGTCGGCGACTTCGATCCGTGAGTCGGTAACCAGCGGGGGTGTCCCCACCCACTTCTACATTGGCCCTTCTAGTTTTCTTATATATTACATGTGCACATTTTATTATTTTATTTTTAGGTCTTTTAGATTTTCATTCTTGGAAAATTACCCAAAAATCGCGCATTGCGAAAAAATCATGTATGATGAAAAAAATAGACGGATTACAGTGAGGTGAACTTTTTCATTTCGTAATGTACGGTGAAATAATTCTACTATATAAACTGTGTCATATGGTGTTATTCTCCCGAAAATTTAATATCCTAAAAATTTAAAATTCCTAACTTTAGTTGATAAATGAATAAAAATCATAACTTCTATAAAATTTACAGTTACGTATTCACTGGTATTTTATTCTCACTCACATCTTATATATTAAGTTTTGTGTATGTAAAATGGTCCAATAATTTCTATGAGAGGTTCACTTTTGGATCCTTTATAAGACTAACAATGATTTTTAAAATTATTTGAACAAATTTCAATATAATTATGAATATTTATTTATTAATGAAATAACGACAGATTATTGGAATCCTCTAATTTTTCACTGAATATATTCCTTTAATAATTATTATTCTTAGTATATAAGTTTCGTAAAAATTATATTTACTTTCTACATATGTAAAAATGTTTCTTTTTTAAGGATATACTATACAAATTCCTTTGAATCCCATAATGATTATATGAATTATATTGTAAGAAGCAAAAATTGCTGACTATAAAAAAGTAAAGCTTTCTTTCATATGTATTTATTTTCTAATTATAATATATTAAATGCGTAGAATTATATAAAATAAAAAGTTGCTTTATATTTTTGTAATATAAAATATTTAAATAAATTAAAAAATGTAGAATTTTTTTATATATATCTAAATAGATATATAATCACTTGTCTAGCAATAATTATTAAAAAAAATTACCAAAGTAAATTTTCATATATATATATATATTTATCTATATATTTCTAGAATATATATTTATTTTATTATATTTATTTGATAAATATTTTATTAATGTGAATTAATTGTATATATATATAATTTCTAGAATATGTATATTTAATTTATTAATTATATAAATATTTACATTTACGCCACTATGTAATGTACTGGTATTCAAGTTTATATATAATATATATGTATACATATATATATATATATAGATTTTAGATTCTGAGCAAAAAAATAAGATGAAAATTATCAAATATAATTTAATGAGAATATGTTCACAGAAAAAAAATGAGAATTGGGTCTAGATACTTGCGGTGACTAAAAGGTATCCCTTCAATATTGAAAAGAAAAATACTTAATATACCTATAATAATATTGGTCTAAAGCTCACATCGATCAAAGAGTATATTATTCATATGCAAAATAATAATAATAAATAAATAAATAATCCACATAAAAAGTGTGTTTAGTACTATAATCAATAAATAAGATTAATAATCAGCAAAAAAATTATGGTATCGAGAATACAATCTCGTTAATTTTATTGTGATTTTCGAGAAGCCTTTTCAGCTAATTGGAAATTATTAATGAATATTTATAACATTCTGTGTATGTATTAATTAGCAGAGAGATTTGAAGAATCGATTGACAATAAATTAAGGATATGCGGAGAAAATTTACGTGGAAAATTCTTGTTGCGCTAATGAAAATTCCTCATCATAGGAGCCTACTTGCATCATGACTACAAGGCAACAAAATGCTCGAGCTCATGTACGTAGACCATCTAACTTTTTTTGTTCCTCAAATAATAATGAGGATCCTTCATTCATCGGTTCACAGTAAAAGTGAATACAAAAGAAAATATCCAAATATAAATTCTGAGAGCGGAATATATTGATTGACCCGTCAAGTAAATCATAAAAAAAAAAATTTGAAAATCGGGTCGAGTAAGAATGCTACAAATTGTAGCTAACTTTTCTATAACTAATATAATCTCGGTCCACTATCCCAACTTTATGTCTGATTTGACTCCTTTTCGATGTTGGAATGCTACCTCCCCTAAGAAATGTCGGCCTACCCTATCAATGCCTACCCAAATAATGCGCTCTCAGTTTAAGTATTAGAAGGAAAAAAAAAAAAGAATTACAGGGCAACAGACAACCAAAAACTTGATGAGTTTGTCCTTGAGATGATCAAACATTTCAATTAATTTCGACCAAGAAAACATGCTGACTTGTTAATTTTTTTCATAGGTAAAAGGGGATGACGAAGTGACAAGCGTAGCAATCCTTATAAAGCATAATCACTTGACATATTAATTTAGCCAACTTGTAATAATAACCTACATATGTAAGTTAGGCTCATTTTGGTTTTTGAGGAAAATATTTTACTTAACTCAACTTAATTTTATTCTTCATAAATTTAATAATACAATCATTATTTTTTTTTTATTTTTTTCTCTAATTTAATAATAAATTCTCTCATATACTTTTTTTTAGTATTTTTATAATTAATTTTTAATAATAAATTCATTATCTGCTTTCATATCTATATATACATAATAATTTTTTAATAATAAATTTTTCATATACTTTCACATCTATATATACATACATATATATATTCTCACACATCAATATATTTATCAACACTTACAATCATTGCACAAAATTAAGTTGAATTGAATCATTATCTAACTTGAAAACCAAATGCAAGCTTAACGTTTCACCCAAATCGAATCATGGATTTCTTTGTAAAATATATAAACTGAGTAATTATATAGAGTTAAAAGTTTAATGGTGACCTTAGGATAAATAAATAAATAAAATATATATATATATATATATATATAGTTGGAAGCAAGCAATATCGTTCTAAAATTCTGTAAAGGCTTTATGACAAAACAATATAATAGACGGACAGGGTAGGACCCCCTTCACCCCAAACCAATGAAAAGAACCGGCCAGTCAGAATAAGAGCAATAAAACAAGGACAGATATTGGGAATGCAAGTCAGCCTATGTAGCCGATATTTGTGGACACGTCTGATCCCAATATTGAGAATTTATGTGGACCCGATTGTCCGATTGACCTCGATTTTGCCCTGATTTTTCGATCGGCAATCTCACAGCTGGCCAGTTAATCTAATTCTTTCGTTCACCAATCGATCATGTGGAGTTTTTCGTAGGGTTTCTCATTGTCGGCGAGGAAGAAAGAGGGGAGGAACACGTTCCATTCCAACCTTTTTGTTGTTCTTTACCCCCTTCTTGGAATCAGTTCTCGCAATAAATTATTTCTATGCTGTTTATTTTACTTTAATCCGATTCAATTCTCTTTAATCGTAAATGAATTGAATGATTTAAAATTAAGATTAATGGTTTCAAATGAATTGAATTCTGGCTAAATCTTGTTAATGCTGGCCCAATTTGAAATCCATCCTAAATCTTGCATTTTTTCTAAAAAAAATATTATGACATTTGCAATAAAAATGACATAATTAAATTGAACCCTCGTGTGTAAAATGAATTGAATTCACGGATTTTGGAGGATTTCAAGATGTGACTGTCATCAAGGCACGATGTACTTGAGTGTTGGATAGCATTCCTGTTGACTCATAGGGAAAATAGGAAAAAAGAAAATAGGTATGCACCATCCTATGAACTAACCCTGTGGCAGATGTCAGCGGTTTGAGTCCGCTTATTTCCAACTCATGAACTTAGCCGGTACAAAGGAGTTTTTGGAAGACATGATGAGTTCAATAACTTTTAGTTTTAGGCTCACTAGAGGTTTTAGTTGATATCAACAGTTCCCTATGGATTCAAAAGAACTCCGGTTCACCTTATAAGTACAAGGAGATTTTCATCTCTAGGCTATTCACTTCAGTACCATTAGGTACTAGCACTCCTATAGAGAAGGAAATTCACTTGCCGACTTGCTTGCGAAGTCGGAAGTCAATAGGAACCAAGACTTCATTGCTTGGTCATCTCCCAATCTACCCATTCTTATTTTTGTGTTTTCCCTTCTCTTTTTAGCTTTCTCCTTCTGTATTGCTCATGTTCTCTCGTACATCATGGTGTGCTGAGCTTTAACTTCTAATGAAATCTCATTGAATTATATATATATATATAGAGAGGTTACACCACGCCATGTCTAATTCGAGTCCTGTGAAGAGTCCACCTCATATTAGTCATTCTCTTGTTTTAATCGATGGTAAAAGGGGCCGCAGCTCGATAGTCATCTCTCTTATAGTCCGACTTCGAAAGAGTACCTCATAGTCAATTATCCTCCCTCATTGAAGTGCGAAAATAAGATCCTCGCCTCGTGATAATAAGTCTGAGCACGAAAATGTAAGTCCAACTGATATTATTTTATGTTAACAAATGTTTTACAAATTATCACGTAAAAGCGGGTGTTAAGATTATCGTTCTTAATTGAAAAATAGAAGGAAAAGCTTTAATACTGTCATTGCTCGGCACAACTAATAAATTTGTGAAAGTACGAGTAAGTTTAATGCACACTCTCAAAATGTGACGCGGTCATTTCTTTTCTCTCCTATTTAAAATCTCTTTCGAATATCTCTCTGCATTTAGTTTCTAAAAGAATCTTGCTTTCTTTTTCAATTCCATAAACCCTTTCCCGTAATGAAAATCCCATGTCCATCCATATCTCTTACCGCTATCATTTTGCGAGTTTAGTTATTACTTTTTTTTCAAAAATCAATGAATGTCCATTGATCACAAAAACGAATATAAGGGGAAAATATCTAAGAAGGCATGTTACATAGACGGTAATTACAGCAGGTCCATTCTAATTTTTTTATATTCTCTTTATCTACAAAGGATTATACATCCACGAACTGGTCACACGTCAATAAGATTTTTTCAATTATTTATGAATGGGGTGATACGTGAAAGGGAAAGAAGTTAAAGGGTGAGAACAGTTAATGACAAGAGCTGGAGAGAGAAATCATCAAAAATGTTGATTGAGTGGTAAGCAGTTCACTCCCGTAAGAAGGAGAATATAAGTTTGAACCCTATGAAGCGCACTTGTTGGGAGGGAGAATAACCTCTAATACTCGATTTTCAACTGAATTAGTTAAATTTTATTAGGTTTTGAATATCATGATACGTACTTAAAAAAAGAGCTGGAGAGAGAAACTTTAAAAAAATGAAAAAGGGAAAAAGATGTGAAAGCACAAAGTGGGTGGAAGGACAGAAACAGGCTAGCGGTAGCGGATCCTTTTGGGAACAAAAGAGAGCTCCGAGGGAAAAAAAGTTATTGATGGGCAGTTTTGTCCTCCACAATTTACCAATAATTTTTTCAATACTAAATTATTGCAGGGGTCACCAAATTCTTTTTCTGTATAATAGTATCGATATACTTTTTGTTTATCGAAACAGCTCTTAAAGAGGACTTGTTCAATTAGTACCACTTAGAAATGCAGCTCCCTGATTGTTCCTTACACCATCACCCGTTGATTGTATACACGTGATTAACGAGGACAGAACTTAAATCTGGAAACAATTATATGTTATTTTTTTGGTCATTTTTATATAGTTAGTAACAGAATAAATCAATTAGAAAGATATGCAGATTATTAATCATAAAGTTCTCGCTAATTATTTATTGTATTATCACCCATATGATATATTGTGGGGATACATCTCAGAAAAGGTCCATTCATTATTTTAGTCGCTCGAAGTTCATTTAGTTTGTCTTCACGCACGTAAGAAATTCATGCACTAATCTTTGGCCGAGGCCAACTTACTTTGCCCTACAAAAGACACCTTGTAATACATATCTACTATATATCTATACATCTATATATCATATGTCCATAGATTAAACAGAAGAAGAATTCTTCTTAACTTAACTGCCATGCATCAACTATTGACAGGTGTAGAAAAAATCCATTAGTAAATTTTCAATGGAATATTGAGTAATTTTAGCCTTTCAGCCAATATCAGTTTTAAAGGAAGAGACTGCCGAGGAAGGGGGGGGGGGGGGGGGGGGGGGGGGGGGGGGGGGGGGGGGGGGGAGAGTTCATAAAAATTCTGCTTAACTTGTCATGTGTCAAATATTGGTAGGTGTAAAAATAATTTATTAATAGATTTTTTAAGAGAAAATTGATTAACTTTAGTCCTTGAGCCTCAGACTAAAGGAGCGTACCAAAGAACTCTCCTTAACTTGCCCTTCGACTCTCTCTTTTTTAATATTTTTCTTGGGTGAATTATTTTTTTTTTACCTTTCTATAATTTGATTGATTTAAAAATTAAATAAGTGAAAAAAAAGAAAGACATTAGGGAAGAAACTGTCAAGAAAATGTGACCCCAGTAAAAGCTTTCGAGATTTTATAATTTATTTTTAATCTTGTTTCATTCGCACCATGTAGGTACTATTTCTCCTTGTAGACAATACATTTCCGCTCCAGTATCTAGTAAGGCTAGAGTGTCTAACTCAAAGTCTCAACCTATTATTACCTTTACTCTTACATGCTACTTTTGTATAGGTATTGTGAAAATAATGTTTAGGAGTTCACCTTGAGATTTACTAGTAGCGTATGGTGCTTCCTTTATATCTTCCTTCGTTTTTTCTTGGTCTATATTTTGAACATTTTTTGAAACTCCGTCTAAAGTGGTAAGAAGATTTTTTATTTTGAAATTTTCATGCCTTAATTCTCTAATCTGCCTTTTAATTTCATTTATCTCCTTTTGTAAATCTTGAATCATAACATGTTTACTTTCTGGTTTAAATGCGTCAAATATGGTTTTAAGACTATACGTAACTATTTCCTTTTTTTTACTTATCTTCCTCTTTTTCTAGAAGCATTTTTCTAAATTTCATTAAGGTTTCTAATTCCTCTCTTGGACTTTCTAATTCTTCTATTTTTTCCCCCTAAAATCTCATTTCCTTCTATTGTAATGACATTAATTGATTGCTTACAAAAGCAAACTCTACCTTTTGTACAAGTGCTATAATTTGATTCCGTATTTTGTATTTCATAAACATATTCAGAATCACTTGAACTAATTTCTTCAAAATTAGAAAATTCATTTTCAGAATGTATTGATAATACTTTTTTGTTTTAAAACCTTATCCATCATGATTTCATTTATCTTCTTTTTACTAGATACTTTGAACTTATATATCCTTTCTTTTCACATTTATAACAAACTATTTCCCTTTTTATTTCATTTACAAGGATTTTTTCTAAATATTTTCTTATTCTCTGAAAAATAATTCCAATATTGTTCTTTATGTGATTTTTATAGTCTTTCTATTATACTTCTTCCTAAATGATTTTTTTCACACGTTTAGAAGGAGGAGATTCACCTTTCATTAGACCATATTATGAACAAAATGAACCTAATTCTCTCTTAAATATATTAGTGTCTTATAATACTTTAGATTTTAACTTTAGGTTCGTACATAGCATTAATCCTTCTTTTGTGACATAATTTATTATTTCTCCATACGTTAAAGCATAATAGGGTATATTTCCATCATGCCTCTTCCTAGTCCTTTCTCTTACCTTTTTCGCAAAAAAAGGTGGTAATCCACAAATAAATTTTTCTTTTCAAAAATATTGATTACAGTTCGTTCTTAAAAATACTTTTGTCAAAAATACATTTTTATACCATCTAAAATCATGTAAAGTAGGACATTTTAAGTTTGTTAATAATTCCATGGATCTTTCTTGCAACTGGTAGGGGTCACCTACAAAGTTTTTTGTTATTGCAAAAATTAGAGTTGATGCAACTATTTTCATATCTTCTCCATTTATGTTTTGCATTGCTGTTAAAATGCAATTTCATTATTCTTCCGTTAAATAATTATCCCACCATCCTTTTAAAAGGCCTATAAATCCTACTATTGGTAACTTTGCATGATCATTATTATTTCTTCCACTATATGCCATAGCACTATAGTCATTTCATTATGTATATTAATGATTTAGTACTCAGACTATCCTTCAAAATTCCATTCGTAAATACAGTATCCTGAATATGAAGAAGTAAATGCTGGGTCTTCGTGTTGTAAATCAGGAGGCATAGGTCTAGGGTAGTAATTTTTTGAAAAGAAATGCCTTTTTCCCGTATTATATCTTTGTATTTTATTTATATTTAAACTTTCATTATTCATTTCCCTAAACTGGTCAACTAGCTTATTGATCTCATATTCAGTTTCCTCGCTTTCATTCGCACTTTCATCCCTTTGTCAGATTACTTAAATATTTTTATCTTTACTTTCTCCTAAGGCGAGTTTGTCTATTTTTAGGGTAATTTCTTTTAATAAATAATTCATATTTTCTTTATTTAAAATAGAAGGCTCTTCATATGAAACTACTGATGGTTTAAATAGAGGTTTTGAGAGGTAAAATCCTGGCTTTGGTTGGGAAGAAGAAGAATAAGCAATATTATTTCTTGTCTTTATCAGAGATTTTGTCCAGCATTCTATTCTGCCTAATTGTTTGGACATGGTGTGAAGAATTTGATTAGAATAATTATTTTGTATCTAAACGTTCCTTATATCATATTTCATAGCAGGACTGCTAGAGATTCCAAGTTCATTTTTAATCATTTTAACTGCGGGTAGCAGTATTTTATTGGGGGTGAGTTGAGACAAACATGTCTCCTTTGGTCGTATTCCAACTTTTAGTTGTCCTATTAATAACTAGTAAGTTTAATTTCGTGTATGTTTCAAACCATTCAAAAAATGAGACTTCTTCTTTCCAATCATTCATGTATTGACAATAGTCCTTTCGGATTTGATCTATTTGAGTTTTGTCGAAGTCAACAAAAAACTTTTCTCTTCTTTCTTTGTCTTAATTCTTTCCTTAATTTTTCTTTATCAAAGAAATTTCTCTGGTTATCATAAAAATTTCTTTATATTCGGAATTATCTGCTTGCATATCTGATTGCGTGGGAGACATAGACTTTTGTCGTTTCTTCTTTGAAAACAGGTTTTGGGATTTGTCTATTGAAATCTACTCCTTGCAGGATTAATGGAAGAGGTTCTTGTCGTATGAAAAGAATTTCTATAAAGGGTTGGAGAAGTATCAAAAGACTCTTGAAAAGAAGAAATTCTCCTAAAGCATGGTCCTCCAAAATTTAATTGAACACTTCCATCCTCAAATTCTATTATACTAGAAGGCATACTACTTGAGAAGCTATCAGATTTTGGCATTATTTCCTTAAGATTCCATGACTCTGGAAATGTAACTTCTTCTCATTTTAAAAGTTTGGGTGTCATGACGCCTGATCTCTGCTTATTGGCTTCTATTAAAACTGTCTCTCCCATCTTTGACTTTTTAAAGCTTTTGGTGAAAGATTAGTGGCCATTAATTTGTAATAAAACTAAACGCTTTTTCTTGTTCTACAAAGTCGTGATTTGCGTTTGTACATCTAAAGTTAAGGTATCTAATACAAAATGGTCATTTAGGTCTATAGAAAAGTTAGGATAAGAGTTAAAGTATATAGGACCATTATATAAAACTGAATCTAAGACTGGTAATAAAGATTTCTTAAAAGAGGTAAACCTTGGATCTCTTAAACAAACTAAAATAGCTATGTCTAATCAAGCCATATGTAAGGGTTTTACTGCTATTTGTGCTAAACCAATATGTAAAAACTTATATTTAGCTCTATGTTCTCTTATAGATTCTTTCGCAAATAGTTAATAACTTCTTCAGCAATGGGTATGGACATTTCAACCATTTTAATGGTGTAATCTTGAAAAGAATCAAAGATTCCAACTCCGTATATTTCTTTCTTATTAGTCTTGGGAATATTTTAATTTTGTAGATCTTTCTCTATATTCGCAATTTGGACTTCTTGTGAATTATGAAGGTCTTGATTAGACTCCATCGTTGGCGTATAAAATGCAATTTGAGCGGAATGAAAAGAATAAATATTACTAGTATCTAAACTGGCACAAGATTTTTAGCAAGAGAGCTTTCTAAATAATGCCAACATCAATTTCTTTCTACAAAATCTCGAGTAAATAAAAGAGACTAAGTTTAATCTTAATGCCTTAGGGTGTTGTATAGTTGACGCTGATCAACGGTCTCACTGCATCTCCTTGGGACTTACTACGGGGACCACAACTATCTAGCAAAATACTTTCAAAGCACTTAAGTTTATTCGTACTTACTGCAATTTTCACACTATCTTGCAGATTGAAATTAAAATATCTTACAATATCCATTCATTTCTCCTCGAAAAATTTTACGAACATGGCTCTGATACCCTAAAACCCTAAAACCCCATAAGAAATAAGATATATATATATATATATATGTATATGTGTGTGTGTGTTAAAAAATGAACATATATATAAAACACCAAATGATATAAAAATTACAAAAAATTGATGATATATAGAATTTCTAAAATTATCATGAACCTATAAAAGAATAAATTTATAATAGTGCTATTAATTGATAAAAAAATTAAAATAAAATATAAAGATAATTATGTTATAAACAATGTTTTAAAAATACAAATTTATATTCTATTTACAAAAATTAATATATATGATAAATTTATAGTAACAGTTAATTTAAAAATGTGATGCATATTAATTGAATAGAAATTATTACTATAATAAGTTTTATTAAAAAAATTATTGAAGATTATTATTTATATTAAAATTAAAAGTTGAAAAATATTATTATTTTATATCAGATTTAATTAATGTTAAAAAATATAAATAATAGCTATACGAATTATATAGATATATATGAACATGAACTCCGTGCAACGCACGGGACAAAAAAACTAGTATCCTTGTAAATTTATATTAGGGGAGACTCTCTATTTATTTTAGTGTAAATTAATTGCTTATATATTATAAGAGAATACATCTGAATTAATTGGTATTTTATTCAATGTATAGCGTGGCGCGTGTGACGCACCTTACTTACTATTAGCAAAAAAGGGCAAGAAAACATTAGAAGATGTATGTCTTTCGGCCATTAAAGAATTATATTCTATCCTCAATTCTATCTTAAGCACATATATTTCTCTCAGAAAAAGAAGAGGATATATTTTTTTTCGGTGTCAATCCTGATATTCGGAATCTCAATTGGGCTCCGATTAATCCAGTCGAATTGGATCGGCCCACTGAGTAAAACTCTTCTAGCATTGATTTTCTACATCACAATGACTCGAACCCGAAATTTTATTTAAGCGAAACAAGCATCAAACCGGATGAATTAACCCACTTTGGTGAAGAGAACATAAATTCAACAAAGCTATAAGGCCCAACTGCATTCAACGTTAACTTTCCTTTAGATTTTTTCTAAGGATTTTCTAGGGTATTAATCATGCTTCCCATGCTGGATTCAATATTAATCATACTTTTTTTTATATTAATCATGCTTTAAATTTAACAATTTCGTAATCATAGCTCTCCTGTAAATGCTGAATATACGGTGGGAATTTTCTTTATGGATCATATCACTCTCTTGAATATTCTCATTACTTAAAATTGACATAATAACCATGAAGCGCAATAGAATCGGCAAATTGTTTGTGGTAAATTGTACATGCACAATAGGCGCTTAAAAGTAATTTGAAATATTTCATTATCACAACAAGCCGAAACCCGAATGGGAATTAGCTTTTATTTCCAGTATGTAATCCGATATTCGAATATCCAACAGGCATCAAATCCAGTTCGAATTGAGTTCGTCCATTAAAACATAAATCTATTCCAATCAAGCATTTTTTTCTACTCACAAAACTCAAATGTGAGAACATACTTTAGGGGAGCAAGTGTCGAATCGTTTGAACTGACCCTTGTTGGTAATGGGAATTAGTTTTAGTCAATAACTTGAAAACATGTTTATTTCATTGAAAAAAAAATGACATATTTGACTAGTGACTTGATTGTGCCGAGCAGACCAAGCGCCCTCTTGCTTCTGCTATGTCCCTTTACCCAGCTCGAATTGTAAGCTATCATTTGCATTGAAAATCAAACTTCTATGGCTTTTGTCTTTTTTTCGTTGATTTTTGGCTAGTCTCCGCTCCCCGAAGATAGTCTCTGATTTGAACCGAATAAGGTAACTTGATCGATTTGATTTGATTGTTTAGGGTGATAGTCACTGGCTTAAACCAATCAAGGAAGTATGGCTGCTTTAGTTTGACTATTTAGGAATTGGGTTGTTCAGGAGTTGGTTGATTGATTATACTAAATGTTGTTGTCTATGAAGGGTTCCTGCACTGGGTACCAATCCAAGACCCCTCTTGGCTCTACTACCCTGTTTCCACATAGGAGTAGTCTCTATATGGATTGCGCCTATCTCTACATCTTGATTTTTACTTGGATCCATACACAGTGTAGTGCAAGAGGTTGGGAACAGATCTACAGTAATTGGAATAATTTCTGCAATTGTATTTGAGCTTATTGGATGTGCTTTTGTCACATTGTTTTTCTCTTGCAGTGATCTCGGAGATCTACTGTATTTTTTCCGTCCTTGTAATTTTCTCTTGGTCATTTTACTATTACACCCGTTTTTGTTATCAATGGACATTCATTGAGTGCTAAGGAAAAAAAAAACTAGTATCTGCAGTCATGGGCACCATAAATCCTAAACTACAAAATTCATATATAAATAGAAGGACATTATTATAAAAATACCATAAGAAAAGGAAGTTAAAGCATATATGGGCACACATACCTATCAAACATAATTAGAATCAACAACATACAAACAGATTAGCGAAATAAGAAAAAGAAAAAGAAAAAACATATAAAAAACTAGAAGCAACATGATTTTGTCCTTGAATGATCAAATATTTTGACTTATCAATTTAGCCTTTTGATTAAAGCCTATATACTTAAGTTAGAGTTTCCCACCTAGTCAAATCCTTGGAGCTCTTTGTAAAGAATTGAGCAATGATATAAAGTTAAATAGTAATCTTAGGATAATAATTAAAAGTTTTACTTTTTCTTTCCCTTCACAATAGTGGAGTATATTGTACTTTTTAATATCTATGATTCTCAAACAAAATCAAAAGCGATTGATCGACATCTGATCATGCATCTTCGCTTTTCAAACAAAATCAAGAATATCCTATACGTACGAAGCTGAGCCTTGACCACACACCTCTCGTATGACTTTGATCAATGGGCTCAAGTGAATGATGTTCAATGTCTTTTACCATAACAGACTTCTCAACGGCTGTCAGGGTCGACACACGAGACTTCTCCATTCCTGGAAATCCAGGAAGCTACTGTGTGGTCAGCTATTGTTGCCGCCATCTTTTGCATTTGTCACGTATGTTTCACCTTTATCTATCATGGGAAGCCTCTCATACTGATATAGTCTCTTCTTATTGCTATACAAATACATACATACATACGTATACGTATGTATATAGTCATGAATTCTTACCTAAGGTAAATTATGACGTACATTAAGCGCAGTTTGGCATTGGCTCCCTTCACATATGCGTTGGGTTGGATATGCTAATAAGATTACGAGAACAGCTAATAAATTAATCAACAAAAGCACATGAATTTTGGCATCATTAAAGTGATCAAAGGGAGCTCATAATGGAAGAGGCTTTTCTTTTATTAGCAAATTAAGGAGCAAAAGGACATGAATCTCTTGATACCATTTAAGGGATCAAAAGAGAGTGAATAATGGAGAGGAAGCTTTTTCACGTCCACAAAGAAAAATTAAAAGCAGATCATTCAATTCCCGCACACTAACCTTTAAATTTTTTATTATTTTTCAGTGAGCAATTTTTTATTTCATTACGTATGCGGTCTATAGACCCTAACAAGGGACAGAAGAAGAGAAATAAAGGACGGGAGAGGTCTCGCATTGATAATTAAAAATGGAACACGAGTAATCTATAATATTAATTATTTCCAGATCGAGAACCAACTCGACCACGTTTTGATTTAAACACAAAGAGTTATTTATCACCTGGAGGGCATCCCTACAATAAAACTTATCAAAATATTCCCATTAGGGGTTGGTCTTGTTCGTGAAATTTCTATGACATATACACCTAAATTGCATGTATAGTTCATATAAGTATTTAATATTGAAAGTAAATCACTTATAACTCAAGTATATTATGTAAAAGACTTTAAGTAATTTACTTGAAAAAATTAAGTAATTTATTTTCATGTATTAGATATGCATCTTTTTTTATTTTTTTTTTCGGTGATATTATATATGCATCTTTAGATATATGGATGATCGGGGTTGGTCTTGACCGATAAAATGAACACACCTGACACCTCAGTGGGAAAATGGTGTGGCCATCACTACTGTAGTAGCTAGCTAGTGATGTGGGACGTAATTCTTATCTTACATTTTCTTGTCCACTGCCATAAACAATGGGGCGGGAGACTGAAGTAGAGAAATAAAGGGCCAGGAGAACCAACATGAATTGGTTCAAATGATTCAGCACTTGTTCTCCTTAAGCAAGGTTTCGTGTTTGAGTCATATGAATAGAAAAAACTCATGCCGGAATAGTTTTATCCCTTAGCGAACCGACCCGACTAGATTTGATTAGTCAGCGTTAATTGGGCTTTCGGATATCAGAGTTTACACAAAAAAAAAATGGCCGGGCAAGAGAGGTGAAAAAAATATTGTGTATAACGGTTATATCACGTGGTACTATATTATCAGATACATAAAAAAAAAATCTACTTTTGCCAACAATAACTTTTTTTCTTTTGTGATATTACTAAAAACCAAGAGGAATTGAAGAACCCAATTTGTTTTTTTACATTGCCATATAATCTACTTATAATCCGTTACGTATAAGATTTTCTCCTCTCTATTGATAATTAAAAATGGAACACGTGTAACCTGTTATTTCCAAGTCGGGAGCCAAGCCGACCATGTTTTGATCAAACAGGAAGAGTTATTATCAAAGAGGATATAGTAAGTGGCACACGCTCTTCTATAGTAATCGAGAGGTTTCAAATTCGATAGTTGTGGTGAGACTATTATGCTCGTTTATTAGTTACTAGGATTTATATTTTATTATATTAAACTCATAGACCTTTTTTGTAATCGTAAAACACGAAGAGTTATTCATCACCTGAAGGGCATCCCTACAATAGAACTTACCAACTTCGATTAGGGGCTGTTCTTGGTCTTAAAAAATGAATCATGCACACAACTGAGTGGGAAACTGGTGTGGCATCACTACTTATCTTACATTTTCTTATATATTGCCATATATAAATATATCTCCTGGTATTTGTTTCAAAATTCGTGAGTGAGCAATACTAATTAATTAAAAGTCGGGCCCCAATATAGATTTTTTCCTTTATTCCCCACTTAATTTCGAGTGTCCTATATATAAGCTCGTTGCCCTCAGCCTGCTCTGCTCAGCCATCTCTAATTGCCATTTTACCATATATAGCTCTCCCTTCCTTCTTCAATTCGAGTGATTAATCTGATCGAAGGTCAATCCTCAGAGACGAAAATGGTTACTCTGCGTTTTGTGACCGGTGTTTTTGGTGTGTTCTTGATCCTTACGATAAACTTCCTTGAAAATAATAATTCTTACAGTAGTCCCAGGTTAAGTTGTTTTAGGGTTTTAGGATTTCAGCTTAATTTATTCCGGCACTTCATATATGTTTCATCTATTTTTTGATCTCAGGAAACATTACGGCCCTAATCCTGTACTTGTCCCCAATGTGAGTACTCTCTACAGCGCATATTACATATGAACTTCCGTGTGTCTATATGTATATATAGTTTCTTGCATGGTAAAGTTCTTATAAGCAATCTTGGTGGGGGTGAAGTGGCACTTGCCCCTAATCTGGATACAAGTATTTTTAAGTCGAATTCTCAGCCCCGCCTTGGTGTTTCTTAGTTTTTATTTTGTTTCAGGTTGTTTTTGTTTCCGCGAAACTAATATGATTTTCAAGATTTTACCCACAAAAAATACTTTATCAGTGTACACACTGATATCTGAAAGTTCAATAAACTTCGACTAATCCAGTTCGACCCGAGCCGACCTATTAAAGAGTAAACCTATCCCAATTAATCAAGTATTTTTTCATTCACGAGACAAAAAGAATATTAAGTATAATTTTGGCCCGATGAAAGAAGTATATATGGTCTAAGTCATTATTTTGTCGCTGCTGAAAGAAATTGTGGCTTCATCCCTGCGCTGTGCCATTTTAGTACCTATTTTTCTATTCTCAACTAGGTCAATGGATTTTCTTGATAATTATGAGGAAGAAGAAAATTAATAACTAGTCTCTATCAACTTATACATAACGTTCAGAAAGAGAAATTTATCTATCTTTTACTTAGTCGTCTTCTTT
This sequence comes from Punica granatum, assembly GCF_007655135.1. Taxonomy (NCBI): domain Eukaryota; kingdom Viridiplantae; phylum Streptophyta; class Magnoliopsida; order Myrtales; family Lythraceae; genus Punica; species Punica granatum. Next base: position 12,408,523 of record NC_045134.1, on the reverse strand, counting down.
TCTTCCTTAAGTCTATATATATTCCATCAACGCATGGATATTACGTTTTTGTAGGATAACAGTCAGGAGGATCATCAAAAGCAAGAGCACAGAACAATTTTCATGTGTTCCATATGCAATGTCTTTGCTCAACTGCCTCCTATACACCTGGTAATTTAAACTCTTTCTTGATTTTGCGCGCATCGATTTAACAGCTTACCAAACGGTTATATATAACATAGCTCTTTAAAATGGCCATCCGTTAGATTGTGTGTTTTTCCATCAAAAACGTTGCACCTGGTTGTGCTTTCCATCCTCGATGTGGTGTATTCATTCTCTGACATTGCAGGTATAGTCTTCCTTTTGTATCCCCCAACAACCTTCTCGTAACCACTATCACTAGCACCGGGTCGACAATCGAGTTCATATATGTGTTGATCTTCCTTATATATGCACCGAAGAAGGAGAAGCTTAAGATTTTGGGCCTCCTTGCGTTTGTTCTCACGGTGATCACAATGGTTGCCCTAATTTCCCTCCTTGCGTTGCATGGGAAGCCGAGGATGATCCTGTGTGGTATTGCTACCACCATTTTCAACATTATCATGTATGCTTCACCTTTATCGGTCGCGGTAAGCTCCTAATGCTTATTTTTCAGCTTCTTGTTAATTACTACACACACAGATATATATGGTCCTAGCTAGCTAGCTAAAAAAGAAGGCACCGTCCATGCATATATCTCAATCTCAATATATTGATATTGACCACCTCAACATAGTACGCGATCTTAGAGGTCATGCTAAGGCCAGGATAAACCAACAAAACTAATCAAATTATATAAATTATCTTTGATTTTACAAGCGAGCTCATAGTAGAGGAAGCCGATACCAGGGATGGCCATAGCGCCAAAAAAAAAATTGCATTTGTGGATAATTAAGACCATTTCTTTTAGCCATGTTACCACACCAAATGATTTTGTTATGTTTGTGGTTTTTAATTTTAAAAGCATCCGTGGAGCTGTGAATACGATTTTGATTAAATTATCGGTGGATGAAAATCGATTATAACTTTTGTATGTGTAAAGTTTAGACCCATAATAACCTAATCCTTCGTTCAAAATATGAAAACCGTCACAATCCCACTATATTTCCTAGCCATCTAATAAAAACAAATGAAACAAGGTAGATAGAATTATACTAGTGAAGCATGCATGATATGCCGTGGGAGAAAAATTGAAATTCTCAATGTGATTTTTTTTTTTCATTTTATATAGACTATATTATATATTAGCCCATAAATTTATCCTATATAAACGTATCTCATTAAATATCACGAATATACAGTCTATTCAATATTTACGATATGATCTTTCTATTTGAGGTATATAAAAAAAATCATTTCTATTAATACAATATTATTATTTCAAATATAAACTAATATACTTAATAAAAATATAATTTTATAGCATACTCATATAAACGCAATCATAATGCTTTATCAGAATATGTATACAGCATCTTATTTTTTGGTATTTTATTGTCGTAGTATGTATATATCTTATTAAGTGATCATATCTTACTATTCTTTTAGTTATTTCAATGAATTAACTAATTTGTAAAACTGAATATACAAAATATAATTTTATATGTAATTATTAGAGTTTGATAAGACGTAACATTTGAAGTTGTAATCTTTATATAGTGATTTTCTTACCAAAATATGATGTTCATTAGGAACAATTTGATATATATTATTAGAAAAAATAATTATTTTCATATTTTTAAAGAAATGAAAAACTGGTCTTGAATCAGTAGCCTTTTAAGAGCCACCCGTGTCGTTTTCTCTTTCATTTCTTTTTTTTTTCCTTTGGTTTGAGGGGCTACATTCAGTAATAAAAAATTATAATGGAAAACTCGAAGGGTTTAACTCCCTTTTGTTAAGGTGGTAAGACAACATCTTTTTGGCGAAAAATTCTTTTTCATTTCACCAACTTCACCTATTTTCAACTATTGTTTACCATTTTGATTTTGAGGAATACCAGGATCGCCTTTTCAGATCTTACAACCTCGTTTCAAACCTCTCCGATTCCAATTATACTTTATATGTGACAAAAAATAGAGTTTCATAAAAAAAGGTTAATTAATATTATGATTAGTTGATCATATAACCTAATAGAGTTGGTCGGTGATTAAAAATTGTGACTTTCATAAAAAAAAAAAGTTTCAGATTCAGGTTACCTCATAAGCATAAAAAATAATACTACCTAGTCATCATCTCTATAGCCTGTGGTCAGACTTATCTCCCATGTGCTTGTAGAGTCTCCGCGGACAGTGAAACTAGTTGGACAAAAACCGAACACCCTCATTATGTTAAAAAGTCATGATTATTAGATAGTCTTTAAGTGATTTCTAATCAATACTCATTCAATGATTATCGGTATTGGAAGTTTTCCATTTCTTTTATATTGATGAACTTCCCTCTGCTTTTTTGATGAACTTCTTTAGTTTTTCTTTCGTACAAGTTTCTATTCTTTTAATACGTAATATTAAATTGTGAATTTGAATACTATAAATAAATTTGGACAAAAGAAAAGATACTTCAAACTAATCAATGAATATTCATTAATAAAAAAAAATCACCGATGAATGTCCATTGAGTTTCTAATATGATTTGAAACCATACTATTCCAATAAATATTAGAAATTCAAATTATGATAAGGAAATAAATGTCGACACGTATACGTACCACATAATATGTATTATATTTATATCTTTCAATAAATCCGAAAAAGCTTACTTCCATTTGAAAGTTTTTTGACTTTATTACTTTATATATTTAATTAGGATAAATTACATTGGTGGTTCAAAAATTTTTACAAATATTTCAATATGGTACAAAATATTTTTTTTTTGCTACTTGATGGTACAAAATATTTCAAAGTTGTTTTAATATAGTATAAACCGTCATTTCGCTATTGACGCCGTCAAGCCGTCCTTTACAATACTGTAAATTTTTTACCATTATGTAATTTATGTAAAACATTTTGTACTATTAAGTTACAACTTCAAAACATTTTGCACCATCATGTAACGTCTTACAAAAACCGATTTTACACCATCAGCGTCGATTTGACGGCGTCAATAGCGAGATGACAGTTTGTACTATACTGAAACAACTATGAAACATTTTGTACCATCAAGTAGCAAAAAAAACTTTTTATTTCATATTGAAACATTTGTAAAACTTTTTGGACCGCTAATGTAATTTACCCATTTAATTATGTATACCATAACTGTGATCTACATGTTATATAGATATGATGTAGTGAAAAATTATCTGACAGAAACTAATCTTTTTGACCAGCAGCAATGTGCTCGGGTTCTACATATTTCTACATTAGAAAAGATATTATCAACAGAAAAACTCTAGTCTAGGTGCTCTGTCAGTGAGAATATTCGAGTGGAAAGATGGTGTGAAAAATTCGCGATAAACTGGTTCTTATCAATCAGATGAAGATTAGTGAGTGCTTGTTTACTAATTTGATGACAATTTTGTGCATGCAGAGGATGGTGATTAAGACAAAGAGCGTAGAGTATATGCCATTTTGCCTGTCTCTCTTCATGTTCATATGCGGTGCCTCATGGTTCCTCTTTGGCATCCTCGGAGCTGACCCTTACGTTTATGTAAGTCCAAACTCAACCTCTTCGCTTTGAGAAGATGACCAAAGACATGCGTAATCAATGTATAAGGACTGAATCGTGGCTTTTATATATCATTATATCTATTACAAGATTGAAGTTTAGTACCGTAACGCTAGTCCTCAACTTGAATTAAAGAGATCTTAACTTAGCAGCTCTAGAGATGACCCGCGACAGGAGCTGGGGGATGTTGTGGCCGTCACATGTCGGCTACGCCTTCAGTCCGGGGAAATCAAGATCCCAAATCCTATCTAGGTTCTCAATTTTCAGGGGTGGGGCCTTACCATATTGGCCACCACCATCAACGTCCCGCACCTCCCCCTCCCCCTCCCCCAAGCTGTGGTCGTCAGTCACCTCAAGAGAAGGGGATGAGTGATGACCTCATTCCAAGATTGGTGGCCAGGCGAGGCCACCAAACCAACCAATTGCCACCTTTTGAAATGCTGATCGTTTAGGTTTTCTACTTTTTATTTTCTAATTCAAGTTTAGGCTGCGTTTTAACAAAGGTGGGTGGCATAGACTCGTGGTTATTGTTCAAATCGTAATAGGGAACCGACGATAGACCATTTTTGAGACAAAATGAACACATCTAATTTTTATAAGCCGTTACAAAATAAAATTGTCAAATCCATGAACCCATGAAACCTGAAGTTTTTTGACAATTTACTATCACCAAAATTTTGAAAAAGCTCTATATTTTGCTTCTTGACCATACACATATTCTTGGCGTATAAGAGTACGATAAGAAAATATATATAAATAATAAATTATCTAATATATGATAGATAAAAGTTACACAAGTGTTAAATTTTCCGATTTTAGAAACGGCTGATTTTGATCAAAAAGAAAAACACGACTGATGGATTTGGTTAAATGTTGCAGGTGCCCAATGGGCTTGGGGGTTTGCTGGGCATGATGCAACTGATCTTGTACGCGGTTTACCGCAACAAAAAAGTCGAGCCCAAGAAGGCTATAGATGATGATTTTGTGGTCGAGATGAACCCCGTGGACCCTGAAAAAGCCTACCCAAAGCCGCATCAAGGTTCGACTTAAGTGATTGGTTTGAAAATGACTGATTGTGCTGAAGCTGTGATGAAGATTTGCAGACTATAAATATGAGAAGGGCAGGGTAAAGGCCGTCCGAGCAGTTGCTTGAGGCCCCCAAAATATTAGGCCCCATATCTTATTCCTATAGCTAAGAATTTACATAATTATATGCACTTGTGTAAATAAACATGTATTGCACGTGAGAACTCATCTTCCGTTGAGAATGAAATAAAATAATTTATAATTTTAAGTAATAATAAAAATAGTAAAATATTTCAGTAACTATCTGATTTTATATTCACCATGCTCCATAAAACTAAAAAATTTGCGAGAATACTCTTGCTAAAACAGATGCAATCTTTCTTGTCTCTCCCTTTCAAAAGCTCTTTTCAATGTTTCTCCGCATTTACTTTAAAAAGTGCCCAAATTTCTTTTTCAATTCCATAAATGCCCTTTCCCATAATGAAATTCTCATGTCCATCCATATCTCTTGCCGCTATTCTTTTGAGTGTTTCTATACTGGCAACTGCTTCACTTTTCATTTGCCTAAACTGTTTGGTTCCTTTGTCTTATTCACCCTTAACATATAACTTACTACGACAACAATCGCATTCAATATTAAGCAAGTAAAAAGAGCCCGCCCTTTTGCAAAGCCTTGGGTGAACTACTATAGAGTGGGCGATGGTAAGTATTTTTTTTTTCCGACATATAATGGAGGCTTATAGACCTAATACAATAAATAGAAATTCTAATAGCTAGTAAAAGTGGCGCAGATAGTCACACCACGAGAATCAAACCTATAACCTCTTATTTGACAGGCGATGGCGCACGCCGCTACGCTAAACCCCCTTTCTATATGATAAGTCAATTTATTTTTGGCATGATAAATAGCTTAAGGATGGACCTTTAATTGATCTTTGTGACAGAGGACTTCTGCTTTCATTCTATACGGCCAGACCCTTAGCTGTGTTTCTTGTGATGGACAAATGGTTGGGGCTGAGGAATAGAGATAGCAAGGCCGTGAAATCCAATCTCGAGCTGCAACATCCACTAAATTTGCCGCTAGAATATGGTTCTCTGGGAACCCAGTCCAAAATGCACTATATCCTCGGTCAATATTAGGAAAGCAAATCCATGCTTATAAACCTAGTGAAAATTTTACATGATATTAGAGCGAGTTATGTTTCTGCACGCGATCAACACGTTAAGTGTCTTTGTTGAGGGCAGCAAAAGTGCGCCCCGTTTTTGGCCCAAGTGTGGCCCGATCCATTTTCGAGGCAGCCAAAAGTGCACCTCATGTTAGTCAAACCCGAGTGTGGAACTCATGGTTAGTTTGAGTTTATCCCTCCTCGCCCAAGCACGGAAGAGAATGCCCGGCTCGTGATCAATTATTGAGGGCGAGTCTTTAAGTCTACATGGCACGAGTTGGACCATAAGTTGCCACGTAAGGGTGAGTGTTGAAATTTAGAAACACAGAAGGAAAAAATTAAGATGAATTGAATGAGTTTATATGAGATTGGATTTCATAACTTATCAAATCGAGCTTTTGAATTGGAGATGGATCAATCGCTTATAAGTTCAGTGAAAATTTTACAGTAAAGAAGGATATGAGACCGTGCGTGCAAAAGGTTGAGTGCACGGGCTGACTTGGTTCTCGGGCCATATTCCAACAAATTCTCCTTCACTGTGTTATGAATTTTTTTTTTTTTTTGCTGTCGATGGTGTCCGGTGCCGTAGCAACCGACTAGTCCACCAAGCGGTGTATTGTACGGCCTGAGGCCCGCCAATTAAACCCCAGATGTCGACCCTCGAGAGAATCGAACTCTGCACCTGGCCTACTGTTTGTTATCAGCTTACCAGCGGGGGCAATCCCTCGTTGGTCACTGTGTTATGAACTAGTTACCTAAAAAGAATAGACTTCGAAAAAAGTTGGGTTGCTTCATTAATATATATGTTTTCTCTGAAGTAGAGGAAACAAGAAACCACTTGTTTTTCACTCGTCCTTTTTTCCGAAGGAAGTTTGGAAGAGAATTCATGATCTGTTGCAGATTTATGTACCCTTGGGGGATTGGATTGTTGAACACAGGTCTGCATTGCAATGGAAGCTAGGGTAGGAAACCAGAGACAGTAATCAAGAAGTTGGCATGAACATGTTACATTTATGGCATCCGGAGGGAGAGGAACCGAAGGCAGTTTCAAGGAGAAGAAGCAGCAGTTGAGGTTTTGTTCAGGCAAAATGTAGAATTCATTAGAGCCAAGATTGCTTCTCCTTCAAATTTTGTCACCAAAGTTGAAACTTGTTCCTTTTCTGTTATCTTTAGATTATGAAAGCTGATGTAATTTGGTGCTTTGTCCTTGAACTCTGTATATTTGTCGTTTTGGATTGAATGAAATAGCACTCATCAAAAGAAAAAAGCACCCTTCCTCTATAATCCTTTAAATCAATGATAATGCCCTATTTATCTTTGAGTTTCGTCAAAAGTTATTAGACCGATCACCTGTAGTATTCGTGAGATTTTATATAATTTTAATTAATTTCTTCAAATTGAGATTTATATTTTAATACGTATAGATTAAGTTCTAATATATTTTTTTATGTTCTCTTTATCTACAAAGGATTTTACATCATGTACTGGTCACAAGTCAAGAAGATTTTTTTCATTTACTTATGAATGGAGTGATTTGTGAAAGAAAAGAAGTTTTAAGGGTGAGGACAATTAATGGAAAGAGTTGAAGAGAAAATTTTTTAAAAGAAGATGAAAAAGGGAAAAAGATGTGAAAGCACAAAGTAGGTGGATGGAAGGACAGATGCGGGCTGCCGGTAGCGGTTCCATTTGGGAACAAAAGGAACCTCCGTGTGGGGAAAAACCCTAAACTCCTAAAATTATTCATGGGCAATTTTGTCCTTGAAAATTTATCAATAATTTCAACAGCTATTAAGACGACATGTTCAATTTGTACCACTTAGAAATGGAGCTCCCCTATTGTTCCTTATACCATCACCGTTGGTTGTATACACATGATTAATGAGGACAAGAACTTGATATCCGGAAACAATTATATGTTCCTGTCTGGGGTATTGTTTATAGTTAGTGATTGAATTAACCAATTAGAAAGATATATATACACATTATCAACTATAAAGTTCTTTCTAATTATTTATTGTATTATCAACCATATGGTATGTTGTAGGGATATATCTCAGAAAAGGTTCATTAATTATTTTAGGCGCTCGAAGTTCATTTAGTTTGTGTTTACGAATGTGAAAAATTCATGATCTAATCTTTGGTCCAAAGGCCAACTTACTTTGCTCTACAAAAGACACCTTGTAATACATATCTATATATCTAGATCTGTATATCTATAAATCTATACATGTATATATATATATATCCATATATCCGTACATTAAACCGAAGGAGAATTCTCCTTAACTTGTCATGTATCAACTATTCATAGGTGTAGAAAATTTATTAGAAAATTTTTCTAAGGAATATTGAGTAATTTAAGCCCTTTGGCCAAAGTCAGTTATAATGAAGGAGCTTGCGGAGGGGTAGAGAGAGAGAAATTAAGATAAAGGAGAGTCCTAAAAAATTCTCCTATAACTTGTCATTTGTCAAATATTAATATGAGTAAAAGGAATTTTTAATAGAGTCCTTCAGTCTAAATTAAATAAGAGAATCAGAGTGTTGATGGGTAGAGACGAAATTAAGTTAAAGGAGAATATCAAAGAACTCTCCTCAACTTGTCATTTGATTTTTTATCTTTTTCTTTGGTGAATTATTATTTTTTACATTTTTAAAATTTGATTGATTTAAAAAATTAAATAAGTGAAAGAAAAAAAAACATTAGAGAAGAACCCGACAAGAAAACGTGGCCCTGGGTAGCGGGTGACAAATGGAGAGAGAACAAATTGACAATTTTGTCCTTATAATTTTTACCCTTATTTTGTTGTCGTACTTATGGGCTACAAATGGAAGCAATTTCGATTTTTTTTTTTAGTCTTTGTAACTAGAGGGCGCACCAAGTCTTTCCATAATATAATTGTATACAAAGATAATATATAGATAATTACAACTTGACTGAAAATCTATTCACGTGAAATGTAGATAAAACATAAGTTTTAACATTTTCTTAAGATTTATGAATTACTAAAAAAGGACATGCTCACATTACGTGACAGCTATATTAAAAAAGAAAGTGATTGGCAAAATATTCATCTTTCGAAAGGATTATAATTAAGACTATATGAAGAAGTAAATCATGATATATATATAGGGATGGTCGTAGGTTTTTCTAAACGGGTTTTGACATGTCCCAAACTCTATCGGGATGTTAAAGGGTTGTACCCATTGGGTCACGGGTAAGGTTTATGAATTTTTTATCTAAATCCTGTAGGGTTTAGGAAGGGTTTGGTTTTTTACCTCAAACCCATTCCAAACCCGTTAAGCTATAATCCTTTATTTTTTATCCTCTGTAAGCTATTTATTGATTTATTTTCTCAATTTTTTTTTAATTTCATTTCTTATAGGTGCTGGACCTAGTGGACTATATGATGCATTCGAAGCCCTAGAGGAAGATGTCGATGAAGACGTGGAGCTTGTCGAGGCTAAGTTTTTCTCGTGTAGTTGGCTATACTGTGGAGTGTATGCTTGTATTTGTATGGTGTGAATGTTTAAAAGTCAGGACTAAGGTTTTTGATGTCTAGTTGAGCTTTGGTTATTTAAGTTATTCGGGTGTGGACTGTATGCAGGTTTTGTAATTGGTGGACTAGGGTGTTTGATGTGAACTGGAGCTTTTTTCTTGAGGCTATTTGATGATTTAATGGTGCCGTTTTTTTTCTAGGTACTTCTTCTTAGAGGTTAATGGGTAAAAAATGGGCTCCCGTGGAACCCGTTAAATTAACGGGTTTGTGAATTACACTATAATTTCTTAACGGGTTTTTGAAGGGTTTAGAGATTGAACATTCCCAGCAGGTTTGGGGATGGGAGCAATACCGGCATTTCAAACCCGTCCACGATCATCCCTAGATATATATAACCAAAAAAAGTAAATAATAATATAACAATTTACTAAAAAGGGAATTAATTTACTATTGGATATACACTTTCGTATATAATACGAAGTTGTCGATATTTAGATATATCTCTAATGGTGGTCTGGCTATTTTTTCAGATGTGCACTTTGATATCCAGAAACCCAATGAACCTCCAACTAATTCAATCAAGCCGGGTCAGCGCACTACGGGGTAAAACTCTCCAGTGTAAATTTTTTTCATTCACAAGACTCGAACCCTAGACCTTGATTTAGGAGAAGCGCCAAACCATTTAAATTCACCCACTTTGCTTGGTCTGGTTATTTTTAGTTGAAGGAACTTCTATTTTATATATTTCTTATCGTCCTTTTTTTTCCAATAATTACCTAAGTATTTTTTTAATTTAAAAATTTGGAGGAGGTTACGGGAAATTTGCGTCATGGGTGGAGGTTACTCCAGCCTGGATTGGAGAAGGCCACGTCCTACCGGGCAATAATAATTAGAAAACCCGTTTTCTTTTTTTCTAAAAAGAAATATTGAAGCATTAATTTGATCTATAATATTTTTAAGGGTATCCTTGTAAATTTATATTAGGGAGACTCTCTATTTATTATAGTGTAAATTATTTTTTTCTCAAACGGTAACGAAGATCTTTCATTAATATCTAAGTGTATACATCGATTCACTACAATATCCAAGTTCAAATTACAAGAATTGGATATATCAGTTGACTAGCCAGGCTAACTACAAAGAAAAATAAATGTGAAAGTCATATCGAATAAGTACAATTACAATTGTAACATGCATTTCTATGACCAATAATCTCGGTTGACTACCTTCATGCAACAATTCATCATGGACACTAGTGAAAACTCAAGAAGTTCTTGTTGCTAGAGATGTTTGATTTTATGAAGATATTTTTCCATTTCAGACCGCTCAGCAATTTCAGCCTACATCAACAGGAATTCAGTTTTTAAATTCTTGGGGCCCTATCACTCAGGGGGAGTTCTTTCCACCTAATGGGGATGTTGCACTGGATATGTAATTCGGCCTAGATTCTGAGCCTTATGAGCTCAGTCTTCCTTTGCTTGATTCCATCGCTGCTCGACCCAATGCGCCCGACCCATCTGTCTTACCCAATCCATCGTCTGCCTGACTTGATTCCATGCTCGTCTCTGCCTAATTTGATTCCGCGCCCACCTCTGCATCCAATTCGACGCTCATATTAATGCCTTTGCCCGACCCTACAACATCCACAATAGCAATTAATTAGTCTTCTCATCCCTCTGATCTTATTGATGAAAGTATTGCCAACGATAAGGCTCTACTTAATGTTAGAGTGCCTCGTTGGTTTAATGAGTTTGTCTCTCACACTACTCGTTGTTTCGACCCTCCCCCCCTTGACATCTCACCCACTCCATCGCGCTCTCCAAGTACGTCCAATCCAATAGAGCAATACCTTACTTACCCTGATTTAGATGATATACAATTCTCGTTTCTTACTGCCATTGATTCAGAAACAGAGCTAAGAACCTATTCTAAGGCTGCCAAGGATTCTCAATGGCACTTTGCTATGGCCGAAAAGATCCGAGCTCTCGAGGATAATGGCACTTGGACTATTGAATTGTTACTTCCCGGGAAGAGACCCATTGCTTGTAAGTGGGTTTTCAAGATAGAACGTTAGGCCAATGATTCTGTAGCGCGTTATAAGGCCCGTCTTGTAGCCAAAGGGTTCACTCATATTGAATGAGTCGATTATCATGAGACTTTTTCTCCGGTTGCTAAATTAGTAACAATTTGTTGCTTATTAACAGTTATGGTTGCCAAAGGCTAGGAGATGCATCCACTTGATGTCAATAATGCATTTCTCCACGGGGATTTGGATGAGGAAATCTACATGTATCTTCCTCCTAGTTTTCGATCTACTGGCCTCAGCCAGGAGTGCTGGTTGTGCAAATCTCTTTGTGGTCTTCGCTAGGCATTTCGCAACTGGTACTCTAAGTTTGCTACTGCTCTACTTCAACATGGATTTCAACAGTCCGAGGCGGATCATTCATTATTCACTTATTCTCAGGATGGTATTTATTTTTGTTGTTCTTACTAATGTGGACGACATGATCATTGTGGCCAACAATTCTGCATATTGTGTCCAATTCAAGAATTATCTCCAACAATGTTTTCGTATCAAGGATCTTGGCCCCTTATCCTATTTCTTAGGGATTGAGGTTGTTCGCAATGGTTTTGGTCTATTACTGAACCAACAAAAGTATAGTCTGGATATTCTCACAGAGGCAGGAATGTTATGTTCTCGACATGCCTATTTTCCAATGGAGCAATAGCATCATCAGCTATCTCAGGACAATGGTGATCCTATCTCTCATCTGGGTCAATATCGTCGTCTCATTGGCCATCTAATATATCTCACGATTATCAGACTGGAGATCACTATTCGATTCATATCTTGTCTCAGTTTTTATAGGACCCCCGACAAGGTCATTGAGATGTAACTATGCGAGTTCTTCGCTATCTCAAGCAATCTCTAGGACAAGGAATTTTTCTCTGGCCATCTTCCTTGTCTTTGACCGCTTATTGTGATGCTGACTGGGCTAGTTGCCCGAAGACTCGAGTTTCCTTGATTGGTTATTTCGTCACTTTAGGCGGTAGTCCTATATCTTGGAAGACTAAGAAGCAAACAACGGTTTTCAAGTCTTCTACAAAAGCGAAATATCGTGCCATGGTCCTATCACTTTAATGAACTTTTATGGCTCTGTAGTCTCCTCAGCTCCCTAGATGTTTCTCTTCGAGTCCCATGCATCTATTTTGTGATAATTAGGTAGTTCTCCACATTGGCTCATACCTAGTCTTCCATGAGCAAACTAAACACGTTGAAATAGATTGTCATTTCATTAGGAAACATCTATGCTCTTGAGCTACGTTTCATGTGTCCATGCGCTTCCAGTTGGCCAACATTTTTACTATGGCACTTGGACGTGATTGCTTCCATTTTCTCCTCAGCAAGTTGGGAATTCGTAACTCTCATTCTCCAACATTTTCTCCTCAACAAGTTGGGAATTCGTAACTCTCATTCTCCAACTTGAGGGGGAGTATTATGGAAATATTTTCTTCCCATTGTATATTATGTAATTATCTTTGTATGCCATACATAGATCAGCCATAGATTACGCTTACCTATCTTAGATATCTTCCTTTATTTTCTCCTAGGCCATCTTGTATAGATATCGGTTGATTGAATGAATAAAAATAACCTTTTGCCTTAAAATCATATTTGATAAGTTCTCTGGATCAGTTCAAATCAACTACCATCTATAAGGGAGCCGAACCTATTCAAAATCAACAATAAAAGGCAAGCCACACGAAAAAATTGATTTGAATCGACGGGAAGAAGATCAGACCGACTAGAACAGCAATCCCATTCGTGATAGGCGGGGATTCTGTCGCTGACATGAGGGGCGGGGGTGCCGAAAATGAGAAGCCGCCATTAAGGGGAGGGAGAGGTTGTACTGGAATGGCATGATGGAGAAGGGCACCCCTATTTTGCTGCCATCATCGGAAGTCAGGGGATAAACACTGTATCACCAACCTCGCTGCTACTTTAGGCCGTTGCCACTAAAGAAAATCATAGCGTTACTTGCACTGCCCGAAAATCTGAGCTGTCGGAGTGGGATTAGAGCGTCTAATGTTTTTCTTTTTTTCACTTAATTAATTTTTTTAAATCAATCAAATTATAGAAAATTTAATTGGTATTATAGTGTAAATTAATTGCTTATATATAATAAGAGAATGCATATAAATTAATTGGTATTTATGTGGTGCATAAAAAGCACATGCCTACTTACTAGTAGCAAGAAAAGGGGGAAAGAAAACATTAGAAGACGTATCTTTTTCGGCCATTAAAAAGTTCTACCCTCAATTCTATCTTTGCAAAAATAAATAAATAAATAAAACAAATATGCACATATATTTCTTCCAGGAAAAGAAGAGAACATATTTTTGACAAAGCCAAAAGGCCCAACTGCATTCTATGTTAGCTTTTCTTTAGATTCTTTTGTAAGGATTTTCTGGGGTATTAGTCATGCTTCCCATGCTGGATTCAATATTTATCATACTTTTTTCTAAAAATGAATTATGCTTAAAATTTAACAATTTCTTAATCTTAGCTTGCAAATGCTTCCCATGCTGGATTCAATATTTATCATACTTTTTTCTAAAAATGAATCATGCTTAAAATTTAACAATTTCTTAATCTTAGCTTGCTTGCAAATGCTGAATATACTGTTGGAATTTTCTTTATAGGTCATGTCACCTCTCTTGAGTATTCTCCTTGCTTCAAATTGACATAATAACTATGAAGTGCAATGCCGTTACAAATTGTTTGTGGTAAATTTTACGTGCACAAAAAGGAGTTTAAAAATAGTTTGAAATATTTCACAATCATAAAAAACCCAAACCGAGTGGGAATTAGTTTCTATTTCTGGTATGTACCCTGATATTCAAAAATCCAAAATGCACATAATCTGTTTCGAACCAAGTTGATCCACTAAGGCATAAATCTCTTTTAATCAAGGATTTTTTTTTCACTTATAAGACTCGAACCTGATAACTTAATTTAGGATAATAAGGCTGCGTTTGGCTTCATAGTAGGATTTTAAAATCAGATTTTTATTTTGAAAAAGAGTGGTATAAATGGGGTCCACCCTTTGACTTTATATGAGTTATGTTGTTTTGTTGTGGAAAAAAGTGGTATAAATGGGGCCCACTCTTTGACTTTGTATAAGTTATTTTGTTTTGTAGTGGGTAGAGTTAAGTTAGAATTGTGATTCTAAAATAACATCTTAAAACCAAACATGGCCTATATCAAATCATTTGAATCGATCAGTATTTATAATGTGAATTAGTTTTAGTCAATAAGTTAAAAGGCTATCTTGTCATCTCATTGAAAAAAAATTGACATATTTGACCTTTGATTTGATGGTGCTGAACAAACTAGGCACCCTCTTGCTTTGGACCACATATTCAGTGAGTCTTTTTTTTTATATGAATTAAAGATTAGGTCGGATTATTAGCATGTTGTGGCTGTCTCAACTAAGGGAACTTAACCGTCATGAAATGTTCCTTTCACCATAACTTGCTGAGACTTTAGCCCAACTTGGTCATCGCAGCTCCACCAATACACTAGTGAATTAAGTTCAAGGTTCACTGGATTAAGCATTATAGGTCGATCACCGCCATCCCATAATATACCCACATAGTGGGGAGCTCTACGTCCTCAGTGAGGTTCGAACTCGTGATGTTCAAGTGGAGCGCTTGATGCTTAACCACTAGACCACCGTGCTGATGAGTCTTACTCAATCATTTGACTGTATAACACCCAATCAGAATCCCTGAAAGTGATAAATTGGTCCAACAAACGGTTCCATAAATTCTCATTTATAAGAATTATGATTGGTTGTTACTTATCTATTTTGGATAAGTAATATTCAACCAATATTTTTTCCTGGCTTCGGCTATGTCCCTTTACCCAATTTGAATCGTAAATATATTGCGAAAACTAGCATGTGTATTGATCGGCACATATATAAATCCTAAACTACAAAGTTCATTAATAAATAAAAGGGCATTATTATAAAATTACAAAAAGAAAAGGAAGCTTAAAGCATTCATGGGCACACATACCTATCAACCATACGTAGAATCAACAACATATGCAAAATGATTAGCAAAAGAAGGAAAGAAATAAACACATAAAAAACTAGAAAGCAACATGATTTTGTCCTTGAATGATCAAACATTTCGACGTATCAATTTAGCCTTTTGATTAAAGTCTACATGTGTAAGTTAGAGTTTTCCACCTAATCAAATCCTGGCGTTCCTTGTGAAGAATTAAGTAATGATAAAGTTTAATGGTAATCTTAGGATAATAATTAAAAGTTTTACTTTTTCTTTCCCTTCACAAATTGGTGACGAGTATATTGTACTTTTTAATATCTATGATTCTCAAAAAAATCAAAAGCGATTGATTGAGACCTGATCAGCACCTTCGCTTTTCAAACAAAATCAAGAATATCCTGTACGTACGAAGCTGAGCCTTAACCACACACCTCCTGTGTGACTTAATTTGTTCAACGGGCTCAACTCATTGACGCACAAAATCTTTTACCAAATCCGACTTCCGACTCCTTCTCAACTGTTGTTCAGGTCGAGGCTAACGAGACCTCTCCAGTCCGGTGTACCCTTCAGGCCATGCATGCCAGGAAGCTCCTGTGTGGTCAGCTTGTTGCAACCATCTTTGCATTGTCACGTATGCTTCACGTCTATCTATCATGGTAAGCCTCTCATATTGATATCGTCTCTTCTTATTGCTATAAGGATACATACATACGTATACATATGTATATAGTCATGAATTCTTAGCTAAGGTAAATTATGATGTATATTAAGCGTGGTTTGACATTGGCTCCCTTAACATGCATGTTGGGCTGATGCTAATAAGGTTACGAAAATAACTGGCAAATTAATCAACAAAAGCATACGAGTTTTGATATATCATTTAAAGTGATCAAAAGAGAGCTCATAATGGAAGAAGCTTTTCTTTTACTAGCAAATTAATCAACAAAAGCACATGAATCTCTTGATATCATTTAAGTGATCACGAGAGAGAATAATGGAGAGGAAGCTTTTCCAATTCACGTCCACAAAGAAAAATTAAAGGCAGATCATTCAATCCCGTACACTAACCTTTTAATTTTTTTAAATTTTTTTTCAGTAACCACTTTTTTTTATTTCATTACATATGCGGTCCATGGACACTAGCAAGAAACAGAAGAAGAGAAATAAAGGAGAGGAGAGGTCTTACACTGATAATTAAAAATGGAACACCAGTAACATATAATATTATTCCCAGATCGAGAACCTACCAGACCACATTTTGATTTAAACGCTCACCTAGAGGGCGTCCCTGCAATAAAACTTATCAAAATATTTCCATTAGGGATTGGTTTTGGTTGTGAAAATTCTATGACATATTCACCCAAAGTGCATGCGTAGAACATACAAGTAATTACTTGAAAAAATTCAAGTAAACTACTTACAACTCAAGTATTTTAAGTAAAAGACCTCCAGTAATTTACTTAGAAAAAAATTAAGTAATTCACTTGCATGTATTATATCTGCATCTTTAGGTATATGTATCATAGGGGTTGGTCTTGGTCGAGAAAATGAACAGACCTGAAGGGCTGGGCAGAACCAATATGTGTTGGTTCAAATGATTCAACGCTTATTTCCCTTAAGTAAAAGATTTAGGGTTCGAGTCCTGTGAATAGAAAAATTCTATGCTGTGATAGTTTTATCCCTTAATGAGCCAACCCGACTCAACTAGATTAGTCGAGACCCAATTGTAGTTTTTGGAAATTAGGATTTACACAAAAAAGAAGGGCCGGGCGGGAGTGGTGGAAAAAGTATTATATATAATGGGTATATCACGTGGCACTGTATCATCAGATACATAAAAAAATTATATTAATAGTAATTTTTTCTTTTCTAATATTACTAAAAACCAAGAGGAATTGAAGAGTCCTATTTGTTTTTGACATTGCCACATGGATCACATGTGCAATCTATCATAACCAGTTACATATAAGACTTTTTCCTCTATTGATAATTAAAAATGGAACACGTGTAATCCATTATTTCCATATCGAGAACCAAGTCAACCACGTATTGATGAAACATGAGGAATTATTATTTTCAAAGATATTGAATTTCTATTGGGCTTATACGGATTTGAGTCTATTTTCACTTAAAAACTCAAGTTGTTAAGTGGTAAAATTCAAGCTATATATTAATCCATTAATTTTCCTTTTCCTAGCCGATATGGGATTTATCCCACTTGACTCTTCAACACCCGTCATCATGTGGCAACTTGTGGTCTTTTTACCTACACGTGTCACGTGCCCTTAAATATCCGCCCACGATAACTGATCACGAGTCGGACTCATCTTCCGTGCTCGGGTGAGGGGAGATTAACACGGAGTGCGTTTTTGGCTGCTCCCAACATTGGGCCTGGCATGGTACGAGCTCCATAATGAATTTCCATTTGACTTATATAGGTTTAGGCCCATTTTAACTTAAAAGCTCAAGTTGTTAAGTGGTAGAACCAAAGCTGTATATATTTCCATTTCCTAGCTCGGTCGTCTCCTTCCTTGAGTTGCCAAATCTCCTTTAGTATCATGTAAAATTCCATGTGGGATTAACATCCAACAAAGAACGATGTAGTAAGTGGCGTACGCTATCCTATAGTAATCAAGAGGTTCCAAATTCAGTAGTCGTGGTGAGACTACCATGCTCTTTTATTAGTTATTAAGAATTTTATTTCATTGTATTATATTCATGAGCCTCCATTATAATTGTAAAACTCGAAGAATTATTCATCACCCGGCGGGCATCCCTACAATAGAACTTGCCGACTTCGATTAGGGGTTGGCCTTGATCTAGAAAAATGAACCATGCACACCCCCGAGTGGGAAACTGGTGTGGCATCACTAACTTATCTTACAGTTTCTTTACATATTGCCATATATAAATATATCTCCTGGTATTAGCTTTCAAAATTTGCGAGTTAGCAAATACTAATTAATTAAAAGTCGGGCCCCCAATGTAGATTTTTTCCTTTATTCCCCACTTATTTAGTCTAACCCTAATTCATGATATTAAATAAACTATGGGTAACAAAATAAGCATTTTCCTTTCCTTATGGTCATTGCCTTCCTCGTGTGTTCGCAACTGCCTTGATTAAGAAGATCTCCCCGCGGTTTCCATCTTGGGCTGCCAACCTTGCACTCAGCTGGCCTGGGTCGAATATTACCGTGTACCTCGATTCGGGCTGGCCTTAGGCTTCCAACGCGGGCCTCCTTTCCTACCTCAGCCTTTTGCTTACTCGGATCGATTCTCTGCATGGGCTGTTCTTGGTACATATGTGGGCTATCTTGGGTAAATTTATTAAACCAAGCTAGGTTCGAGTTTATCCACTAAAGGATGTAATTCTCCCATTCGGAAATTTTCTCCATTTACAGAAATCTGAGATTTTCTTACTCACAGACTTTTTCTTTTTCCAATTTTTAGCTTTTTTATTTTTATATGTAGTTCTTTTTTATAATAACGAAGATTGTCCGAGTTTTGACCTACTACGTCCCACAACTCTCATGAATACCCTAAAGCTCATGGAATAATTTTGAGTCTCGGTTGAGTATTCCCCACAACTCTCATAAACATTCTATAAGTTTCGGCCACACATAAGTGTAAGATTTCCAATATTATCTTGCATAAATTAAGATGTATTATATGCATAGTTTTCATCATTATTTTTGTTACTTTCCCCATATTCTTAATTGTTTCTTAAAGTATTTTCTCTTTTTCATACGTATAGAAGAGAACACTCACGCGCCATGCGTGGTAATATAAAAAATTATTAAAGAAGATTATACCAGAATAACAATTTTTATTAAAAATAACAATTAATTTAATATCACAAATAAAATTGTACTGATATATAGTACATCACTATAATAAATAAAACTAAGTTATACGTTTATAGAAAGAAAAGTAGCTTAGTAATTTTTTTTATTTTCTTATCGAAATATATGTTCTGGACTAACGTGGGTTACTAAGACTTAAGAGAAGGGGTTTTCTTATTTTCTTTGGAAATTAATTAATTAAATTAATTATATATGTGTTTCTTGAGAGTTAATAAGATATTTTAAATATAATGAAGTTTTTATATAATTCATTTAATACTTTTATAATAGTAATAGATGTTCAAATATTATTTTGAGCGCCAAATACTTTATTAGACAATTAAAGTCAACTCATAAAGGCTATCATTTATTACGTTTAGATTTTATTATATCAATCTATATAATGAATTAAAATTAGTTTTAATATAGATTCGTCTTGGCTTGCCACATCATACCGTAGATTCTTTTATCATTTTAAAATTTTTGGCAAATGCAACATAAAATATTCAACATATACTGAATAAATTATTCCATCCTAGAAACATATTGCTTAAGTTTTTTACTAATATTCTCTACATTTCTCGATTTCCTACCTATTCCAATTGCTAATATTCAATTTTTTTTTCTCTTTCTTTCAAAATTGTATTCTTTGATCAATTTTTTCATTATGAGTTTTAAGTTTTTCTCTAAGCACTGATAAATTTTTCTCTTGTAATCAACTTTTTCCTTCTTATTTTTTACATCATGAATTTTGGTCACCAATAATATTGTAATTGTGGTGTAATTTTTTTTTAAAAAAAATGATAACACTTTTCCAGTGATAAAATAAGTCCCAACACATCAAAATGGTTTTTTTATATTGAAAGCATCAGATAAGTTATTTTCATATTGTGCGCACCCGAATTTTAATCTCGTCAAGGCACGCATGCGCGCGCCTATGCAACTCAGCTTGGGAGTATCCACCTTCCCGGGGACGCGCGACGGACGCATGTGAGAAGGAATCGCCACTACCTGTTTACAACCCGAAGGTCGAGGGCAAGTGAGTTGCCCAGGTCTAGGGATACGAGGTACACCTAAAATACTAAGGCAATGGTCTGTATGGAACTGAAAATTCCGAATTCGAGGGTTCTATTACGTGTGGGCCTATATCTCGCACGCCCTTTCGGTACTCTACCTTGCTAGGCTTGCCATTTTATTTATTTACTGCATGATTTAGGGCTGCACTTGACTCGTTCGTTTTGACACCGTAAATTCGAAGAAACTCTCCGACCGTCCGCTCTCCGATCGGGATTCTTACATGAATAAATGTACAACATAAAACTCTCACATTGTTCTCTCAAATAAATAAAAATACAAATTACAATGACTGAATCCCAATCTGTTCGCATTCGATCATTATTCCACTCGTGCTCACCGTTTGGTTTGAAAAGACTGAAATTGAAATTAATATGCGCTCTCAGTAATTGGGGGATTAGACCCCGTGATCGATGGTTAGGGGCGTTGGACCCCATGTGAATCGTATCCTAAATGGTCGAGCTCGACCCTCATGACAAACAAGTGCAAAAATGTAACAAGTAAGCACAAATAAGCAAACAATGGGGTTTTGTTATTGCCGAATTTACGTGAATTAACCAATTATTAACCGTGGTATCTTGGCATGCAAATCCTACCCTAAAGCAAACAAATGGGGTGATGGAGAGGGCATGTAGCATTCAACATTATTTTTTGTGGACCAGACAAACACAATGTTTGTAATCGAGTATCGGATGTGTGTGTTGTTTTTAGATTTTCCTGTATAGTAACAATGTGGCTTTTACAGATTGTGACAAGAGTGTTTTTGTCTGAAACCCAAAACCTAACCCTTTTGCTAGACTATTTACCTGTGTTTAATTAAGCCGAGTTTGTGATTAATCTGTTTTCCCATGTTTTGACCCATTCTAAACATAAACCTACGCTAGGATGACGGCAGGACAAGAACCGATAGTCACGCCCTTGCATCGGGAAATATGTGTGTGCATGGAAAATCAAGATTACGTGGTACGTATCTCAGTGCTTTTGAAATTGTGAATTTTAAAAGGGCATGACTAACAGTTCTTGAACTGTCGACGAGATTACAAATTATTAATCAATTCGTGCAATTCATTTAAAGAAGTCAAGTGATTTAATTTAGCCAAATTTAACGTCCCGATTATCTCGTGTGTGAAATTTTAAGTTAATTAAAAATTTACCGAATGCTTCAGTTTACAGATTTCGAGTCGTCGAAATGGCCATTAGTGGGCCGCCCGATAAACTCTAATTTCCAACCGTCTTGGGGTTAAATTCAATTTTTTTTATCAACTTTACGTGATTAAACCGATTCATGTGAGGTTTTAACCAAAGGTACATTCAAACGTTCCAAACACACGACTATGGGAAAAATAATCACAATAAAATTAATTCATCGGTTTTAAGTCCGAGTGATTAATTAAACCATTTTGATGTATCATTTTGCCTTAGAAATTAGGTCGCATACGATCATATATCACTATGGTCATAACGCACATCTCCTAAATTGCTCAATGGTCGAATTAGAAAATGATTTTTAAAGAACAGGGACTGATTTGAAAATTCGGTTAAAAATCTCGGGGACTGATTTGAGACAGCTTAAAAAGTTCCCCGGACCAATTTGGAACGTCTGAAAAATGGCTGAACATGAACTAAAAGGGCTCTGGGACCTGACTGAAACATATTTGAAAATTCGGGACTGATCTGAAAAAATGGAAAATGTCACGGGGACTGAACTGAAACAAATTGAAAAGTTCCCTGGAGTGATTAAAAATTCTGGAAAATTAAGAGACTGATGGGAAAATGCTGAAAATGCCCTGGGATCTGTTTGAAATGGATTCAAAAGTTTGGAGCTGATTCGAAAGAAGTGAGAAATGTGGTCAGGATTGAACTGGAACAAACCAGAAAGTTTACAAAATAATGGGTTCGACATAATCTCGTTCATCCACACAACACATAAACACACATTTCAGGTCATCATCATCTAAACAAGAATGATATATATATAGATGAGGTCTTATACATGCCACTAAGTCGAGAACTTACCTTTCCCGAACAGGTGCTAAGGCGACCGCTTGAGCACCCGAGAGGAAACACGGACATACACAAACGTCCAGGAAGAGTTGGGCTGTCCTCAAGGAGCTCAAGAGTGGATAATAACTGCAAATAAAATCAACAAAATTAGAGAACTAGAAATAAAGCGAAAGCCCGAGGAGGATCGCGAACGAGCTACGGGTTTCTTTGGATTTTTTTTTTAGAGAGAGTCGTGAGGTGAGAGAGGCGTGAGCTGAGAGTTTTTTTTTTTGAATCTCGGATGTTGCGGCTAGGGTTTCGAAAAATCAGAGAAAGGGTGTGTAGAAGAGCTTAGGGTTTTCTCTTTTTTGGATTTTCGGGAGAACTACCGAGCTGAGAGAGAGAGAGCGAGAGGGAGCTTAGGTTTTTTTTCGTTAGGGTTTTTTTCTTGAGGTGGAAGGAGGCCAAGAGAGAAAGGGAGAGTGTGCTAGGGTTTCTCCATTCAGTTTTTTTCTTTTTATTCTCTCCAAAGAAGAAGAAAGAAAGAGAGGAGGAGAGTGTGGCGGCTAGGGTTTCGAAGGTGTGGGAGAGTAAGGTGACCAGCTGGAGGTGCGGGAGCGTGGACTAGAGATTTTTTTCGAGGGAATCCTAGGGTTTTTCAGACGTGGGGAGCATTAGGGTTTTTTCAATTTTTTTTTCTGACCGGCCCTGCCCCTTCATCCTTCTTTGTCCTTTCTTCTTCTTCTTCTTCTTCTTCTTCTTCTTCTTCTTCTTTTTAGAATTTCGAAAATTCAAATTTAACGCGCTTGGAGATTAAAATTCTCGTCTTTGCAATTGAATGTCCAAAAAATGATCTGGGACTGGCATTGTGTTCAAAAAATTTTATGGATCAAGATTATGCCATAAAATATTTTTCGGCCTTCATTTTAGTCTCGAATTTTAAAAATTAACATTGATGCACGTGAAATTCAAAGACTACCCATGGAGTATTTTTCGAAAAAATGGTAAATTGGCGCTAAATTGAGAAAATGTCCTATTTCCAAAAGTCGCGAGTGCTCAAGCAATTAACCGGAAATACTTCCCTCCGATGGATGGCAAAAATGACGATTTTGCCCCTCTGGAGTCGGTGGACCGAAATTGGATGCTGACGCATATACTTCAATATTCTAACAAATATTGGTTGAGCAAAATGACCTATATAATAAAATAGAACATAGCTTTCTAACTACTTAAAATAAAATTTGGACAAAGCATAAATAGATATTTAGTTTCTCTATCGTATAAAATAATATCAATATACCATATAATAAATTTAAAATTTTATTAACAATTAAGAGTTCATAACTTTAATTCTATTATTATTATACGTTGAAATTATGTGTTAAATCGAATATATATAAATTATGAACTCAAAATACTAGTCGAAAATTTTTTTACCCCGTGGCAACGCGCAGGCGCTTTGCCCTAGTACCTACAATAATACTAGCTTAAAGCTTGCATTGATTAAAAAAATATCCTATTAATATGAAAAAAGAAAAAAATAATTATTCTACATGAAAGTGCGCTCAATTAGTACTATAATCAAATAAATCAGATTTAAAAAATAGTAAAAAATTTATGGTATAGAAAATATTATCTTATTGATTTTATTGTGATTTTCAAGGAGACTTTTAAGCTAATTATAAAATTTTTAATGAATATTTATAACATTCTATGTATGTATTATTTATATATTTGGAGAATCGATTGATAAGAAATTGAGGATAAGGGGAGAATGCCTAGTGGAAAACTCCCACTGGGCTAACGACAACTCCTCATCATAGAGCCCACCTGTAAGATGCCTACAAGGCAACAAACGGTCAAGCTTATGTTCGTAGACCATCCAACTACTCTCTGTTTTTTTTTTTTTGTGTTTTTTTCTCAAGCAGTAATGAAGATCCTTCATTCGTCAGTCCACTGCATAAGTAGATATAAGGCAAAAAATCCAACCCGAAATTATAAGAGCGGAATACATTGACCGACTGGTTAAGCAAAATACAAAGAAAAATATACATAAAAATCACATCGGGTGCAAATACTACAGTTGTAGCAAGCTCTTCTAAAATCAATAATTTTGATCGACAATCCAACTTTTTGTCCGATTATGACTTTTGTTTTTGCTAGTCCTAAGCATTTGAGTTTTGTCCGACTAATTTTTGGAGTTCCATGAATTTCTGACAACGCACAGAGTGAGTATTCACGCCAAAGGCACTTCAATGACTCTAAAAGTTATCAAATCCGAAATCGGGTGAATACTGAGGGCGTTTGATTTCGGAGTCAAAGTAATTTTGATTTTGATTTTGATTTTGATTGTGGAAAAAAACAAATGAGGTGGTATTATAAATTTGACTTGGGAAACGTGTATTTTTGTTATTTAGTGGGTAGAGTTAAAATCAAAATTACGATTCTAAAATCAGTTTCAAATTTCAAACGGGCCTTAATTTCTTATTAATGATTAGGCCAAACAGGTTGAAGTTCCCATTACGACTCTTTGTAAGTTGAAAGGCTACGTCCACTATGAAATGTCGACCCACCCAATCAATGCTTACCCAATTAATGCATTCTCAGTTTAGCTATTAAAAGAAAAAAATTACAAGGCAATAAACCAATCGCGTACAAAAAAAAAAGGGAGAGAACCTTGATGAGTTTGTCCTTGAGATAAACATTTCGACTAATTTCAATAAAAAAAAAAAGCATGTTGACTTGTTAATTTAGCTAGCTTGTGACAGGGGGCGGCAGGATGATAGGTGTGGATGTAACCACTTGTTGACTAGTTAATTTGGCTAGCTTGTGATACTAACCAACATACGTAGGTCAGGGTCCCGCCCAAATCAGATGCTGGATTTCTTTGTAATTATATGAGCTAAGTAATTATATAGAGTTAAATAGTAAGCTTAGCATGATATATATATTCATATATAGTTAGAGAACCAAGCAATATTTTACTAAAATTCTGTGGAGGCTTTATGACAAAACAATAAAATAAAGGGACAGGATGGGACACCCTTCAATCTCAACCAATGAAATGAACCGGCCACTCAGAAGAGCAATGAAACAAGAGGACAGATATCGGGAACGCAAATATATGTGAACGCGTCAGATCTTATATATAGTATTGAGAATATATAAATGTGGACCCCATTGTCCGATCGAGACTTCGATTTTGCCCTGATTTTTCGATTGGTAATCTCACATCAAGCGGAGTTTGCGAAAGGGAAACTCGGATTTTGCGATTGTTTTTCAAAGGGTTTCTCATTGTCTGTTGTCAGCAAGGGAGATAGTGATGGAACACGTCCCATCCCAACATTTTTTGTTTATTGTTGTACCTGAGTGTTGATGGCAGTCTTGTAGCCCCACGGGGAAAATAGAATAGAAAAAAAAAAAGTATATAAGATGTTTGAATATACCTTCCTATTTAAAAGCTCTTTATAATATTTCTCTGCATTTATATTTAAAAAGTATTATGCCTTCTTTTTCAATTCCATAAAATTATCAATAGAAATGTTCCTTTTCTAATAAGTTTGATGTGCTATCTTTTGAGAGTTTTTGGGCTTTTGACATTTTGAATAAAGTTTTGAGCATGTGCACGCCTTTCAAACACAACCTTTTAAAGGGCCAATAACTTATGTCTACATTTAATTCTTTTGTTAATATTCAAAACTTGCTTTCTTAAATATATAAAATTGAGATTTTCAAAATTCCAACAGTTATTTTTCTCTCTAATGGCGATTGTCCTAGCAAAAAATTGTATGAGGAATACAACATTGATGTTTATATCTTAGTCAATCGTGTAAGTTTATACGATAACTTTTTCTGGCCATGACTTCACATATTATCATACTTTCTCATGGTAGTCCATATATTGATGCTCCTTATTAGAATACTATATAACATGTTACTTTAATTTGATATCACTTCATGTATTTTTGGTTTGTTTAGGGTTTGATTCTTGGAGTGTGATCTTTGATGGAGTGTGATCTTTATTTATGCCAAGCTCAAGTAGGATCTAGAGACTGGGTCAAAGGTGAAAGATGTCGATCTCGGGTATTGGATCTATATTTCTCTAAAATAATATGTATTGTTAAATCCGAAATTGTAATTACAGAACCTGTGACCAAAATGGTGACAAGAAATTTGTGAATTAATGTTTGTGTTATTCGTGGAGATTTTTCATATGAAGAAGGAACTATAAAAGTAGTGAAAGATCTTAATTAAATATGAAATGAATAGAAGTATGTGATCAATGTTTGTCATATAGTGGAATTAATCCTCGGTGATTTATGTGAGTATGATATTATAGAATATAAAGAGAGATCATGAATGGATATTATAGATCAGATACATGATTGAATCTGTAGTATGTGATGATAATGTGAGACATCAAAGTATATGAGATCAAGATAAGTAGAATTATGTCTGTATGTATTTGTTAGGATAGATGAGATAAAGTGGATGATTCATTAGGATATTCATGTCATGAGCACTATCGATATCAATTTAGTCTCATTTGTGAGGCTTGATTGAATCATGGGTGCAACACAGCCTGTATTGAGATCAAGTAATAATTTCTTCGAAGTCATATTGTTTATGTTTTTGTATATTTCATTTCTAGGAACCTAGAGATAAAATTGGTAATCTTTACCATCCTTATGGAGTAACAGTTCGTGGCTATACAATTACGAGACTGTGCGGATTATGGATGAAGTATTAGACAACTCTTATAATTGTCCTCAAGTACATAATGTACAACATTGCCTGCATTAAGATCAAGTGATAATTTCTTCGAAGTCATATTGTTTATGTTTTTGCATATTTCATTTCTAGGAACCTTGAGATAAAATTGGTAATCTCTGCAATCCTTATGGAGTAGCAGTTCGTGGCTATACATTACGAGATTATGGGGATTATGGGTGAAGTATTAGACAACACCGATAATTGTCCTCACGTACATAATGTACAACACCAGAATTGGAGAATCGGTTTATTGGGTCCTCCAAACTCTGCAAACCAATTATCACTGAAGTCTTCAAGATCAAGAAATCATAATTTTTTTGGTCCAAGGGAGGAAAAATGGTGTGCATATTTCAAGGAGGTAATGAATGAGATATTGGAAATAGATCAGCACAAGATTTGTTTGGTAGATTGTACCTCGCAACAATTTTGTACTTGCATTATGTATATTTTATGTTTTTCTCTTCCAACTTGAATGCTCCTTGTAAGTTAACCTTTCACAACTCATATACCATGATAATGCTTAGTTATAATTTAAGGGAACTATACTTTTTATTGATCATGTTTTTCCATGACTCATGCTTATTTACAATACTCAAAAGGATCATAGTGACATCGGCCTTGTTTTAACAATAGCACTAATAACATTTCAATCAAATGAAAAGACCTTTTTTTCCCCTATTTCATGCACTAAAAGATTTAATATTATGTATATATCAATGACAAATTCTTATTTTCAAAGACAATTTTGACCAACTTATGGAGATGCACACCACGTGCAACGCACGTGACCTTCTAACTAGTGTAAGTAAAAACATAATTCTGAACCTTTTTTTAAGACTTATGATTTACTAGCAAAGGACTTGCTCACATTACATGCATATTATATTGAAAAGAAAATGATTGGAAAAATATCCATATTTTGAAAGGATTATAAGTTATATGGAGAAGTTTAAAGCAAACTAGGATATAACAATTTACTAAAAGTGCAATTAATTTACAATCAAATATACACTTTCGCATTACATACGTAGCAGTCGATATTTATATTTACTAGTGATTTACATGTGTGTTGTACATAAAGGTTTCTCGATTAAATGGTAAGATATAATAATTATAAAATGCTAAAAAATGTATAAAATATTAAATTTAGCCAAAATATATAATGAATTATATAACATCATTAATAATCTTATTGGTTAATTTAAGATACCAAATCAATGAATATGAACCACTTAATATCATTAATGTATATTGATAATTTTTATTTAATTCAATTTTTGCCATAATTAAGTCAATTTTCCTTTAGAAATTAAGGTGAATATAAGAAGTGAAGGTATAATTCTCTAATATTGCATATTTTCAAACTATTATATATTTGTTGGAATTTTGAAGTAGTTGACTAAAACAAAAGAAGAAAAAAGTTTCCAATTCTAATGTTTTAATCAAAAATAAATTGTAATGAATATTCATTTTAAGAACATTAGTAATTTAGTATCCTTGTTGTATTATACATATAAGAAATTTTAAAATAGGCAAAAATAAAATGTGAGAAATAATTAATTAATATAAAATTCTTAGCCGATGCAGGATTAAAATCATGATAATCTAGAGCAAAAGGAGTGAACATTGTTAAAGGAAAATAACAAAATAAAGATTGTGTAATTGCTTATAATTCTAATTCTTTGTAAAAATTACTAAACAATAATGAATAATTATTGTTAATCTTCTTTTATCTGTAAATCACATATATTTTTAGTTTATTCTCAATTTTTATTTGGAATAAGTACCAAAAAACATTAAAGCATTTGAAACATTTTTTTCTTTCAGTCTAGAGTGTTTATTCTTATATAAACGGGACACAACATTTGTTAATATTTTCGTAAGGCCTTCCCAATATTTTGAATTTTTCCAGTTTTAAAAGTTAAACCTAAAATCTATAAGTTTTAAAAAATTAGAACAATTATATATATACACAACAAGCAAACTTATGGGATCGAAAAGCGAAAGAGAAAGGCACATCAGGCCGGTGGTGGTTTGTCAAAGGGCACCACCGCCCCTAGCAGGGTCGTCGGTGGGTAGTGGTTGCCGACCAAAGGCCCTTAACACTCAGTTTCCTGCTTCCTATGAAAACAAGCCCAAGAGTACGGAGAAAAAATTAGAAAGAAAACAATAAAAGAATTAAATAATATCTCTAAGTATAGAGGGATACCTATGATATCTTTAAAAAAAAGAGTAAAATCTATGAAGACTAACATATAAAGAATTATTCGAGAATCATACATAAATGTTCTCTATTAAAGACTAATATTAAATCTATAAATTATAAGCGAATATATATTTCATAAGAGATTACATTCTTTTTGAAATATAAGAGCGCGACCATTGAGATTTTGAGCAACAATATTGAGAATCTTTTGAGATTTCTTAATGAAATTGTCAAAGAGAAAAGTGTTAGAGGGATAATGGAGTTCAAATGATTTTTCATATGTCTATTTGAAAATTGAAAGATTTATATATAGTATAAACAAATAGAACTCTTTGAATAGTCATATTTCTTTAATAATTACGTCCTTTCACCTGAAAATTATTTCACCAATTATGATATAGTATTTGATGATTAAATTTATCTATACTAATTTAACAATTAAATTATTGCTTTCTCTTTATTTTTCTGATCGGATCTTTATAGCTTTTTTATTATACTAGAGAAGATATAATTTTCTAACAAAAATAAAAAAAAATTAAGTGATGTATGAATTTCACTTAGCTCTAGGGGATGCAAAGATTTTTTGAAATATTGTTTAAAAAGTTATTTCCGTTATATTATTTGAATGTAGGGATATTTACCAAAAGGTACAATGATTTAAAAAATTAATCTATTAAAAGGAGCATATTTGTACTATCATTATTTTAAGGACAAAATAGGAAAACTCCAAGGAATTTGGTCTAGTGGTAAGGAGGAACTTAAGTATCCTTCCAATCTCAAGTTCGAAATCCCTTGGAGCTACCGAAGCGCCTTTGGCGCAATTATCCGTTTCATGCGCCGCCGGGGGTTCACGAAGTCTCGGGAATTAGTCGGGCGAAGTTCGGACACTTTGGATTAGCATAAAAAAAGGACAAAATAGGAAGAATAGTTAGAGAAACACCTCATATTTTTATTTTTGCTATTGAAAGCGTGAAAGGGTTCGGGAGACAGACTCTGTGAAATCGTCGAATAACGAACATATGATATATCAAAGTTTTTAAATTATAAATCGATATGAAAAAAAAGGAAAACATACCCACAATAGGGACTAACTCGATTGAGATGGATGTCAGAGGAAAAATATAAAAAAGATCAGTGATAAAGATAAAGGACCATAATATAATCATAATGAAAGTACGCGATCAAAATTAACGAATTTAAGAGGATGCAACGAAAAGTCAAGAGCGTACAAAAGTATTTTTAAAATAATAAAAATTAGAGAAATATTTCGTACTTTTATTTATATAGTATAGATATAGATATATATATCTTTAATGGTGGTCTGGTTTTTCGTTAAATTCTATTTTATAAGTTTCCTATTGTCTTTCTTTTTTTCTGTAATTACTTAGGTAATTTTTTTGTTTAATTTTAAAAATTGGGAGGAGGTCACGGGAAACTTTTTGTCATGTATATAGGTTACTCCAACTTGGATTGGAGAAGGCCACGCGTCCTAAAGGTCAATATTTATTAGAAAACCCTTTTCTTCTTCTTATTTTTAGTTGAAACGTCAATTTGATCGGTATATTCTTACAAGGATATCTTTATCAATTTACAAGGATCGAGGAGGAGCTCAGGGACGGCACGCTCACCCGGGAGAAGGACCGGTCACCAGGGGAGGATTTTGACTTGGTGTTCAGTTCAAGGCAAGCTGCTAGAGAAAGTTGATTGATCCCTCCCGAAATGTTTGAAGTGTTAAGGATCTAGATCCCACATGAAAAATATATAAAGATAATTTTAGTTATGTTTATAAGAGAATTAAATCCAACATCCTATCAGTTTGAATTTTGAGGATGCATATAGGCCCAATCTCTTGTAATACTTGTATGCATTCTATGTTAATATATGATTTATTTTTTAGTGGTTTAATTGTATTCATGTATATGTATCTAAGAGATATAGAGAATTTGTTAGAATGTCACACACCAAATGATGTGGATATGCTCTTATTTAAAGTAGATGGAATATAACATATATAGAAAGATATCAAAGATTACACAATATCATAATATCAAATATTCTTTGATATCCCTAATTGATTCTCTACAATATCGATATCCCTTGATTCTCTCTCATACTCCCCCGCAAGAACAACAAAAGAGACTGCATGTTGGGCATGAAATTGATTTGAGCGAGTGCTGTGTGAATATCGTTCATAAGAACACCACTGAGCTGATGAGTTACCACCCGATGATTTGGATTAGAAATTTCTTGGAAAAATTAACTTAAATAAGCAACTTTGATTTTCCCCATTTCCAAAGACCATGAACTCCAGTGAGAGGAGATGAAGAAGATACCGGAGTGTTGGCCAGCAAAAGGGGTTGAGAGCTTGCTAAGTAGCATAAGGAGCATGACATAGCATCATCCCAATAGTAGAGGGGCATGGAGATCATAAGCTAAGGCTGATAAAGGAGACCTTTGATCTCGGTGATAGAGAAAGAAAAAGTAGCAGAATAGAAAGGGAGTGAAAGATTTAAAGTGAGAGACTAGCAGAGAGAAAATTTGTGAGCATTGGCAAGGAGAGACACATAAAGACGAGGTCATATGGCTGGAGCTCGGGACAACCATGAAGTTGAGGAAGGTAGGGTACGACCAATAGTAGCAGAAAAAATAACTGTCGAGATTTGAGACGGCAGAAATAAAAGAGATTGCACATACAAGTCCGGAGAGAGAGGGGAAAAAAAAAGAAAAAAAAAAGAGAAGAAAATCTCGAAATCAGGCAACTCAAATTCGGGACCGACTACCGAGTTATTCTTATTGGTAAGCGGGAGACAAAGAGAATATGTAGGGAAGAGAGATTTATTTCAAACAAACTAAATAGGCGAGGAAAGCTTGGGAAGAGATAGAAAAAAGTGGATTGGTTGCAAATTGAGGTTGCAAGGCGCACCCGGTCATGGCCGGATGCGCTGGAGAACATATTTAGCATGAGCTTTAATCAATAGTAGCAGAATCATCCTTTGTGTAGACCTGCACCTACCCTAACCAAACAAATTGATGTTTCAACGGTGTCCTTGTAAATTGACAAACATATCCTTGTAAATTTACATTAGGGGAGACTCTCTCTTTATTATAGTATAAAAAAATTGATTGCTTATACATGATAAGAGAATTTATATGAAATAATCGGTATGTCATACATTGTAGTGTTGCGTGTGGCCTTACCTACTACTAGCAATAATGCGGAGAAGGAAAACATTAGATGACGTATTTCTTTTTCCATTAAAAAATTATATCCTCAAGTCCAATTCATCCTATTTTTATTCAATTTAATCAAACTTAATCAATTTGGACACCAAATCCCACTCAGCCGAAGCAAATTATCACCACAAATCGCATTCATTCCAATTTCAAGACCAAACGAAGACAATCAATCAATTTTACACCTAATACCCTATTGGCCAAGAGAAACTAATCCAATTTCATGCAATTAAATCATTTTTAATCCATTTTAGCCATTAATCCTATGTGGCCGAAGCTAGGCATGATTCACAGATTTCAAATTTCCGGTCTTTAGGGCCAAGTGAGCACAATTAATCAAGTTAGGTTACTAACCCTATACAACCGAGACCTTGACTATTATCTACAAGTAACTTCAAGTTAATTTAACCACTACTTTTGGCACCCAAAAAAAAAACTCTCAGCCACTCATGTTTATTTAGGAGCCGAGACCTAAACTGCCAAATTCAAGCAATTTCAAGTGGATTTAATACCAATTAGTCACTTAATCCTCTCGGCCATTGAAGATCCGAAAATAAACAAGCCTTATCTATATCTACCTATATATATTATATATATTTAAAGTGGGCTCCCGCGACAAGAGCCCTCCATTCGTTCCTTGAGAGCCAATTGTTTGTCTTTCCTTCATCTCATGGTGCGGCTTCCTTTCATATTCCCTATTCATTTATTATATTCTCAATACCGAAGAAAAATAAATTAAGCAATGAAAGAAATGAAAAGAAAAAAATTATATATAGAATTAAAAAAATTAAAATCAATTAAAAGAAAAAAAAAACAACAAAGATTCATTTCTGATCATTTTGTATTCTAACATTTCCAGTTAAATCCACTTTGCCCTCAGATCCTTATACCATCTATGGGTTTGAAGTCCGTAATAGTGCCTATTCAGTCCGTAATAGAACCAAAAAATGCAATCTGAGTCTTTGACCAACTTATCTTGCTGATATTAAGTAATGAATATTTATTAAAGCAAAAGAATTTGTGAGAAGAAAAGAGCTTATTGAAATAGTGGAATAGAGGTAATTTACCAATTTTTATATCTTTTTGAAAAAGAAAAAATATTAAATATATTTATTGGTAAACTTAATTCATATTTATTAAAATTAGTAAAATGATGATGCTTGCACGATGCAACGAAAAGTCTCCGTTCGTTAAATGAGAGCCCTCCAACTAGAATTTTCAAACATTTTCTAGCTCACCATTTATAGTCTTTTTGAAATTCCTACATCAATAAATAGTCCATGTTTATCTTTTATGAACAATCCATATTTATTTCAGCTATGTGTTATTACATTTCCTAATTTCAATCCGTATGTATGTTTCTTCTTCTTCTTGCTCTTTGACTTTCAAATTTTCTAACTCGATTCATGACTATCCGTCCAAGATCAAGGCCAAGCTCTCCAATATCTGCCCTTGTTATATATATGTGTGACTGTGTATTACTTCAAAATATTATGAAACTTCTTGATATTTCATCTCCTCTATCATTATCCACTATTATTTCTAATGGAATTCAAAAATTTAATCTAGACCCAAGCTAGCAAGCTCAGATCCGCGGCGGGTAGAGGCTGTTCAGCCTTGTATTATCCCTTTACCGATCAAGTTTGGTGGCACGACCTCTGAATAAGGGAATCAGAATATCCCCGCGGGTCGTTTTCTTACTATTTGATCTAGAATATAGGTATATTTTGTGCATTTTGGGTCATTACTTTGGCAGCAATTCAACACATGAGGCAGCCAAAAATTCCATATTCTAAAAATTGACCCTCTATTTATAGAGGAAAGGGACTCATGGTTGGTTTGTAATTCGTAAAATTGTTGGGGTCAAAATAAGAATATTTTTTTAAAATCGGAGGTCTAAGGTGTGCCAGCTATCTTTCTAGGTAAGAACGGACAGCTAGAGCCTAGGCCCTATTAGTATGCACGCCAACCGCACCGAGCACGATTACTATCTATGACTTCGTACATGAGTGCGGGTAGCTTCCATGCTCGCCTTCCTTATTTTCTCGAAAAGACGGAATTGAGTTCAACTAGTTTGATCTCAACTAGTCCGGTCGAATCTAATTGCGCCTCAACTCCTAACTTCTCTAGAAAAATTAATTTTCACCATTTTTTAAGATTTTAAGCACATTTCAATGGATAAAATTTACCGAAAATATTCTCAAGTATGGTAAATTATTGTTTTTATTAAAAATGTCCCAAATGAATATTTCTCGTTACGTGAGAATATCAATTTCTCCGTCACTAACCCTTCTTCTATTAAATAAAATATGGTAATCAAAGGGTTTTGAATTATTATCGATTAGAGAACATTCGTGTTCTATTTTTACTAATGCGGGTGATAGGGTTTTAAAATAAGGCCACCGGGGATTGCACGTTATATTTGAAGATTGTTTTGTGTACAATCCCTGGGAAAAAATATCACTTATTACCGTACTATTTTAAAACAACCACAAGAAGAGGAAGACTTAAGAGGGGACAGGCTTGAGAACTTATTTGATATGTCTCAAAAGCCCGTCTTCTGATGTTATTATTCTATAAGCTCTCATGTTTGATTTTGTTCTCTGATCGATAATGCGCTTAAGAATCTTTGACCAGATTCTGGCCGAAACGAGGTGCTTACACCGAATACCACAGTTCATACTATAAAAAAAAAAAAACAACAACAAAAGCACGTGAATCTTGATATCATCTAAGTGATCAAAAGAGAGCGCATAAAGGAAGGGAAGCTTTTTCACGTCCGCAAAGAAAAACTAAAGGCTGATCTTTCAATCCCTTGCACTAAGAATAAAAAGGCAATTTCGTCCCTGACTTTTGAGGTTTACATCAATTTAGTCCCTCTCGTTTCGGTTTCATCAATTTTGTCCTCGAGTTTTGAGCTGCTACATCAATTTGGTCCTCGTTATATTAATTTAGTTTCTCATTGGTCGACCACAAGTCCTTGTGTTTTGTGTGACATCAGAGTGATCTCCAATGACATTAATCTGATCCCTCAAAGAGCAGATGTGTCCTTTTGTGGCAAAGAGATAGACGACGTTAATTTTCAGTTAAGTTGATAAGGGACTGAACTGATGTAACAGTAAGGCAAATTCATATAATCCCCAAACTAATTGATGTTTGTTACATTAGTTAGATCCTATGGTTGCTTATATCATCCCTTCCCCCTCCTTTTCCCGCTCGTTTCAAGACAATTCATCCTTCTCTCTCTCTCTACATTCTCTTTGTTCAATGCAAAGCTCATCCTCTCTAGGTTTCAGTGATGTGATCATCAAGAGAAGCCTCAAATGAGCACTATGGAAGACGAAGATTTTGCTAATTAAAAGTTTGTCTTCATACCTAAGTAACTATCGTTGTCTGTCCCTCTGTCTTTCGATGATATGTGGGTTTAAAAATGATCAGATTTTTTAGGGGTTTTGATCATCACCACACAGGCTTAGAACTTATTTGATATGTCTCAAAAGCCCGTCTTCTGATGTTATTATTCTATAAGCTCTCATGTTTGATTTTGTTCTCTGATCGATAATGCGCTTAAGAATCTTTGACCAGATTCTGGCCGAAACGAGGTGCTTACACCGAATACCACAGTTCATACTATATAAAAAAAAAAACAACAACAAAAGCACGTGAATCTTGATATCATCTAAGTGATCAAAGAGAGCGCATAAAGGAGGGGAAGCTTTTTCACGTCCGCAAGAAAAAACTAGGCTGATCTTTCAATCCCTTCACTAAGAATAAAAAGGCAATTTCGTCCCTGACTTTGAGGGTTACATCAATTAGTCCTCTCTTTTCGGTTTCATCAATTTTGTCCTCGAGTTTTGAGAGCTGCTACATCAATTTGGTCCTCGTTATATTAATTTAGTTTCTCATTGGTCGACCACAAGTCCTGTGTTTTTGTGTGACATCAGAGTGATCTCCAAGACATTAATCTGATCCTCAAAGAGCAGATGTGTCCTTTTGTGGCAAAGAGATAGACGACGTTAATTCAGTAAGTTGATAAGGGACTGAACTGATGTAACAGTAAGGCAAATTCATATTAATCCCCAAACTAATTGATGTTTGTTACATTAGTTAGATCCTATGGGTTGCTTATATCATCCCTTCCCCCTCCTTTTTCCGCTCGTTTCAAGACAATTCATCCTTCTCTCTCTTCTCTACATTCTCTTTGTTCAATGCAAAGCTCATCCTCTCTAGGTTTCAGTGATGTGATCATCAAGAGAAGCCTCAAATGAGCACTATGGAAGACGAAGATTTGCTAATTAAAGTTTGTCTTCATACCTAAGTAGTAACTATCGTGTCTGTCCCTCTGTCTTTCGATGATATGGGTTTAAAAATGATCAGATTTTTTAGGGGTTTTGATCATCACCACACAGGCTTAGAACTTATTTGATATGTCTCAAAAGCCCGTCTTCTGATGTTATTATTCTATAAGCTCTCATGTTTGATTTTGTTCTCTGATCGATAATGCGCTTAAGAATCTTTGACCAGATTCTGGCCGAAACGAGGTGCTTACACCGAATACCACAGTTCATACTATATAAAAAAAAAAACAACAACAAAAGCACGTGAATCTTGATATCATCTAAGTGATCAAAAGAGAGCGCATAAAGGAGGGGAAGCTTTTTCACGTCCGCAAAGAAAAACTAAAGGCTGATCTTTCAATCCCTTGCACTAAGAATAAAAAGGCAATTTCGTCCCTGACTTTTGAGGTTTACATCAATTTAGTCCCTCTCGTTTCGGTTTCATCAATTTTGTCCTCGAGTTTTGAGCTGCTACATCAATTTGGTCCTCGTTATATTAATTTAGTTTCTCATTGGTCGACCACAAGTCCTTGTGTTTTTGTGTGACATCAGAGTGATCTCCAATGACATTAATCTGATCCCTCAAAGAGCAGATGTGTCCTTTTGTGGCAAAGAGATAGACGACGTTAATTTTCAGTTAAGTTGATAAGGGACTGAACTGATGTAACAGTAAGGCAAATTCATATAATCCCCAAACTAATTGATGTTTGTTACATTAGTTAGATCCTATGGTTGCTTATATCATCCCTTCCCCCTCCTTTTTCCCGCTCGTTTCAAGACAATTCATCCTTCTCTCTCTCTCTCTACATTCTCTTTGTTCAATGCAAAGCTCATCCTCTCTAGGTTTCAGTGATGTGATCATCAAGAGAAGCCTCAAATGAGCACTATGGAAGACGAAGATTTTGCTAATTAAAAGTTTGTCTTCATACCTAAGTAACTATCGTTGTCTGTCCCTCTGTCTTTCGATGATATGTGGGTTTAAAAATGATCAGATTTTTTAGGGGTTTTGATCATCACCACACAGGCTTAGGGTGTTGTTGCTCTGTTAGGATTTATGTTCATGTTTTGACATTGTTAGGTACGTGCAATTAATAAAGATGATCTTTTGGTGGATCGATCATGATGTAATGTGCTTAAATTTTTAAATCCTGGTGTATGTGGTGATTTTACATACTGAGCTTGATTGAAAGGGTAAGAGAGTACACCACGAGGAGGAAGATAAGATGACAAACTCTATTGGCCAGATACAATGGATTTCTTTGCCCCGATGTTCATGCAAGGTTAAAGGGGAAGAAATCTACTGATTGGGTTCCATTGTGGTTCCTCAAATCGCACAATTTGAGGTAATATGCCCACCATACTCTAAGTGTGCTGTTGATATGAGGGAAAAAACTTGTTTTTGTCAAGTGTGGGACTTGACTGACATACCATGCAAACATGTCATTGTTGCTATGCTGTATAACAGCCAGAAGCCAGATGAGGTTGTCAATTCTCTCTTAAGGAAAGAGGTGACACGGAAAGCTTATGACCCCTTCACACATCCTACCACTGGCCAAGATTACTGGGAGAGGACTCCTCATGACCTTGTCCTTCCTCCAAAGATTAAAAAACAACTAGGAAGGCCCAAGAAACAGAGGAAGAAGGCTCCAAAGAATAAGGCTAACCCTCACAAGTTAAAGTGAAAGTTGAATGATCCAAGGTGTGGCTGGTGTGGAGAAATGGGGCACACCAAGAGAAGATGCAGTGGACAACCAGCACCTAAAGGGAAAAATGATAGAATGCATGGTGCTTTTACTTCAAGTGGTGTTCCCAGTAGTTTTGGACCAGTTGAAGTAGACATATGAATGTTCAAGTGGGAAGGAATGAGAGTATTAAAACTACACCAGAACAAATGAATATATCACAAGAATCCGCTTCACCTCAACCATCACAGCCATCTTAGTATCACCCATCTACAACACAGCCATTACAGGTACTTTTGTTTTCATTTGTATATTTGAATTTTTTTAA
Organism: Punica granatum; assembly: GCF_007655135.1. Classification (NCBI taxonomy): domain Eukaryota; kingdom Viridiplantae; phylum Streptophyta; class Magnoliopsida; order Myrtales; family Lythraceae; genus Punica; species Punica granatum. Next base: position 12,369,619 of record NC_045134.1, on the reverse strand, counting down.
ATGCTGCCAACTAATGGACTCTCCTTAATATTATGTACAAGTTCCTTAGAAGGGCATTTGCTGTAAGGTTATTTTTTCAACCAATGACAGCCCCTCCAGTGAGGCCCCCTGACACTACCATCACACCACACACTATGGAAGTTGCAAGTTCTGAAACTACTGCTAGGCTTACAACATATTTCAACCCAATAGGTGCTAGTTTCACGGGGCCAACGGAAGCAAAAAAGGAACAAAAATTTAAAATTTCATACCCGTGAAACTAATCCTAAGACCTACTAGAAGAATAAGAGTAAATAAAAAGCGTATTTGGAATATTTAAAATTGTCGACCGAGCGTCCCACGCGTGACGCCTTTACCGATATCCACACCGACTTTGTCGACAAGTCTTCGAGATCGGCGGTACTAGCGGTCAGCACTCAAAAGAAACACCAATGCGACACCCGAAATTTTTAGACTAATGGACCTAATTTGAATTGAACAATTCAACTCAAATTATATATACTTATACACATGCATACACACATATATATATATATATGCAATTGTATCTTTATTATTCTCAGTCATATACATTTACATATATATAAGCTTTTGGTGGGGAGAATTTTGTTTCTCCCACCGATGTGGGATTGCCCAATTTTGGGTTTCCACATGACATGTGGATAGCCACATGTAAGCCATACAATTATGTTAAGTGGCTATAAAATAATTGGTCCATGTGTCTTCACATAATGAGCTCCAAGTGATTCCATAGAAAATAACCACTTAGCACACCATTAAATCTAATAAATCGGGTCTAATTAATCGATAAATTTAATCTCATTAAATATCCGATTAATCGGTCGCACCTTAAATCGTCTAATCTCTATTAGACGATTTTATTGTTTCAAAATATCTCGTCAATTTAGTTGTAGTGTGTGACCCTGTAGGTTCCCAATTACGTTGACAGTAATATCGAAATCTCTATTTCAATATTACAAACAGTGAGCGGTATCTAGCAATGCATCACTGTTACTCAAATAATCGGAAAGTCAATTTAATTGACGAACCTTGTGACCTACGTTACCGTGTAATATAATCCCTTTGTCCTCTATATCTCTATTGAGCCCAAGGCATGGTTGATGACATCCTTGTATGGCTCAATATCTTTTTTTTTTGTTTACCGAGTAAGTCTATCAGAACAAATGAGCTCGATATCGCTATATCGACTCATTTGGGTATGCATACACTTTTAGATTTAACCACCAAGTGGCCGTGAGATATCACTCCCGTTTCGTAGGAGGGACAAATCCTATCTCGGTCACTTACATTCCTCTCCATGCTTTGTGATATACCCAATAACTGTCTTTATAACCAGCCTGTTACGGTGGCATTTGACAGTATCAAAGTATGTGACATTACATGTAGGAATCCATGGTGAACTCAAGTCAAAGGACCATTACACTATAGTCACTTTGAGATATGCTAATGACAGTCACGTAACAACCCATGTAGCAATCTCATGGCGGGTCAGTCCAATACACATTACTCTTCATGTATACATGTGGTGTGACTTGATATCTCCATATCCATGACCTGTGAGACTTGGTCATCAATCAACACCTACACTAGTGTAACCATATTATTGTTGTCCTAATTAACGATAATACTTTAACTAGGGACATTTAGGAATAATGTTCAGTAATTATAGGATCTCACAATCAAGTCACACTTGATGCCTATAGAGCCTACTATTCCAAGGACACTATTGTGTAAAATCATATTTAGCGCAATTTACACAATAACAGAAATGCCTCGTATTATAATGAAATACATATCATATTACATAACTGATGATAGATTGCATCTAAGGCATACACCAATTCTCAACAATAGAACCTCCTCCTATGTGAACTGAAGATTAAAGAAGCTGATGTACCACATTTTGGGAATAATTATTGGAAACAAAACTTGGTCTAGTTATGTTTGTTCCAATATGATACCATATTAGTACCATTTTGGGTCGGATGATCTTAATTTGGCAGCATTATTTTGGGTTGGTTAATGTGTTTTAGGAAACGTTGCATGTTGGATACATGTTAGATTGCCAAAGATATTGCCTTTGTCTGTCTCTTTGTGTAGCTACTTTGGTAAAGTAACATGTACACTTTATGGTAAACACTTGTCTATTTATTAATATTGTCATTTTGCTAATTCAATTTCATTTTGGCAAGAATTTTCATTATGTTAACTTCATGTTTTAATCCATTTGCAACGGATTTATCCTCCAGTAGCCCAAGGTGGCTTTGTTCAGTAGAGGGAATGGGGAAGGAATATGGGAGTTCAATTTGTTAAAAAATAGCGCAGGGACTAAATTAATGTAGTAAGGGGACCAAATTGATGTAACAATTTACAACATTTAACACTATCAACATTCATACTTAACGGCTGGATGCCTAAGGACCTTATTGATATGGCAATGGACCAAACTGATAGTTCATTGGGACCTGATTGATGCACCTATACCACATAACCACCTAATTGATGCAACTGGTGCACTACCTGATGTCCATGCACCAGTGAGAGATTAAATTGATGTAACGATGACCAAATTGATGTAGCCGCTCAAAAATCGAGGACTAAATTGATGTCATCAAAACGTGAAGGACTAAATTGATGTAAATTTCGAAAATCATGAATGAAATTGCCTATTTACTCTACTGATAATTAAAAATGGAACACAATGGCCATACTTTTTTTTTTTGGTGAATGCGAACCGACCATGTTTTGATTTAAACATGAAGAGTTATTTATCAACTTGACAAGATTGTTAAAATTGAGTTTCTAGGTAGAAACGAGAAAGGAATCATAAAATCGAATCGTAGAATTGTAAAATTTACGAAATAATGACAATTGTTCTTGCAAGACATATATCTATATATACGGAAATTCAAGTAAAACATATATATTTGAAATATTAAGTACAAATAATATAATCTAGTCTCAATTTGAGTAGGGTCTTCCCCGATATGACTTTTGATTTAATCATTATAAGTACAAATGTTAATTTACCATTATAATTTGAAAAAGAGAATCTAGAATTTAGGCTCGGCATTTGATTTTCTCGTTAGTGTAGCCAAGAGTTCATTTCTATGACTTTTATTTATATTTCTAAAATTAATGGGCCCCACTTTTATTTCATGATGGCCTTTTTGACTGGGCCCACTTAACTCCATCTTTTTAGGGTTTTGTTTGCTCCGCCTCCATGAGTGCTCTGCATCCAGATCAATCCAGCTAATACTTTCTCCCTCTGTTCTTCCCACAAGAGAAGCGAAACAGGACTGAGGGAAAGGTAAAAGAGTACAGACGTCAAAATCGGTTCGATTCTATCGTTTCTGCCTATTCAGCCGACTCGAATCGCACTTCTACCCGATTCCATGGAATTCTTCGATTCTGGTCCGATCTGACTCGCCGATGGCCACAAAATCGTAAAATCGACTTATTTTACGAGTCAGAATCGCGATTTTGATCCTCAAGGTCCTTGAGGACATCCCCACAATAAAACTTATCAAAATATTTCCATTACGGGTTGGTCTTGTTTGTGAAATTTCTATGATCCATACACCCAACATGCATGTATAGTACATACAAGTATTTATTCAAAAAAGTTCAAGTAAATTATGTAAAAATAAATAAATCATTTGAGATCAAGTGATTTATTTGACAAAATTCAAGTAATTTACTTGCACTTTTTATACGTGCATTTTTAGCTTATATGTAGGGGTTGGTCTTGGTCGAGAAAAGTGAACACACCTGACACCACGGTGGGATAATGATGTGGCCATGAGGCTATCACAACTATATTAGTGATGTGTGACGTAATTCTTATCTTATATTTTCTTTGTACTGTGCCATAAATAAAGGGGTAGGAGACTTTCCCACCGAAAAAAAAAGGGGTTGCAGGAGATTGAAGCAGAAAATAAAGGGCCAAGAGAGGTGAAAAGATATTATATGTAATCAGTATATTAGGTGTCACTGTATTATTAAATATGTAAAAAAAATATTTTTATTAATAATTTTTTTTGTAATATTACTAAAAATAAGAGAAATTGAATAATCCTATTAGGATGTGGTATTATCACATCATATACTCATTATATAAAACACTTTCTCGGTCCACAAGGTTACCCCACTTAATTTCGAGCGTCCAATATATAAATGCTCGTCGCTCACAGCTTGCTCTGCTCATCCATCTCTAATTGCCATTTCTCTGCATGTAACGCTCCCTTCCTTTCTTCGAGTGATTAATTTGATCGAAGTTCGATCCTTAAAGCCGAAAATGGTCACTGTGCGTTTCGTGACGGGTATTATTGGTGAGTTCTTGATCCTTACAATAATCTTCCTTGAAAACAATAATTCTTTCAGTTTGGACGTCCTTGTGTTTTACCTTCGGCTTGAACGATCAAATATGGTAGTCCCGGTCCCGGCTTAAGTTGATTTTATTATCAGCTTTATTGTGGCACTTCATATATGTTTCATCCATTTTTTGATCTCAGGAAATGCTACGACCCTAATCCTGTACTTGTCCCCAATGTGAGTACTCTCTACTGCACATATTACGTACGTATAACCTTATTTATACAAAAAAAAAAAAGAAAGAAGAAGTTACATATGACCTGTGTTTATATAGTTTCTTACATGGGAATCTGGATACAAGAGTTTTTAAAGTCGAATTGTCAACGGCATGCCTCTTCCCGTGTAGCCAGGGACAAAGCCAACACTTCTGCTAGGGAGGCAATTGTCCCTTATCGTTCAAGCTCCTTCAATAATTTTCTCTGAAAATAATATAATTTTCGTTGTCCCACAAAAAAAATATATTTTTTTAGTGTATATGTATTCGAAAGTCCAATAGATTACGATTAATTCAGTTTGAGCCAAACTGACTTATTAAAGAGTAAAGCTCTTCTAATTAATTATAGATATTTTCCATTTGTAAGACAAAAGGAATACTAAGTATTATTTTGTCTCAGTTGAAAGAATTGTATAAATGATCTTGGTCATTATCCCTCCCTTGAAAGAAAATCTTGACTTCATCCCTGCATTGTGCCATTTTAGTACCTATTTTTATATTTTTATTAGGTCGATATGTCTCCCTTATAACAAGGAGGAAGAAGAAAATTAATGAGAAGTCTAAATCAACTGATACATAATGTTAGAAAGAGAAATTTACCGATTTTTTTTCTTAGTCGTCTTTTACTCCTTAAGTCTATATTCCATCAACGCATGGAAATTACGTTTTTGTAGGATCACAGTCAGGAGGATCTTCAAAAGCAAGAGCACAGAGCAATTTTCATCTTTTCCATATGCAATGACTATGCTCGAAGGCCTCCTATACACCTGGTAATTTACACTCACTCTCGATCTCGCTCGCATCAATTTAACATCTTACCCGAACATTTATATATAACATAGCTCTTTAACGTGACCATCCGTTAGATTGTGTTTCTTTTTTGTCCATTCCAAACGGTTTAATCTGGTTGTGCTTTCCTACCTCGATATGGCGTATACATTCTCTGATATTGCAGGTATAGTCTTCCTTTCGTATCACCCAACAACCTTCTCATAACCACTATCACTAGCACTGGGGTGGCAATCGAGTTCATATACTTGTTGATCTTCCTCGTATATGCACCGAAGAAGGAGAAGCTTAAGATTGTGGGCCTCCTCGCATTTGTGCTCACGGTGATCGCAACAGTTGCCCTAGTTTCCCTCCTTGCGTTGCATGGGAAACCGAGGATGCACATGTGTGGTATTGTTACCACCATTTTTACTATTGTCATGTATGCTTCACCTTTATCGGTTGCGGTAAGCCTCTCATGCTTATTTATTTCTTCTTGCTAATTACCACATATAAATTATAACGTCCTAGCAAAGCTAAAAAGAAGGTACGTCTCCATGTAAATATCTCAAGCTCAATATATTGATGTTGACCACCTCAACGTAAATTATATATTCACGGTAATATTTATTTGAAAAAGGTATAGGTTTGATTTTGTAGGTTTGAGTTCTTTTTTATTTTAATCCTTTTTATTTTTTTATTTTTTTTCATCCTTTACGTTTAAGTGTTTTTCCGACTTAGTACTTTTGTTTAAAAAGTCGTTAGATGTAGCTGACTTGGTGCTACATTAGTAGCCACATGTGATGCTCATACCACATCATACATATATATATATAAAGAAGACTAGTCAATAGACGAAAATTTAATTGGTTTCTTGAACTCACCAAATACCTGACCCCAAACACCAGCCTCATTCTCATCGACCTCTAACAATCGGAGTCTCAGCTCAAGCTCCTGCGTTGGACAGCCGCTCTCTCTTTGATTTGGCTATTTGATTGTTAACTTTCTCATCTCACCCCAAAGGATCATAGAGAAGGAGCGAGCCCCAGTATCAGTGCTTTTGGTCCTTGGATATCTCTGCCGTCCATCTTTCTCCTCGCGTTCTTCTTTCCTTACATTTTTATTTATTTATTTTCATTTTATTGTGGGAACCAGTGAACAAGAAGAAGACAACTCTCCATCAAGTGTTAATAAGGTGAAGAAGCCGAATGGTGTGGCCAATTAATTTTTCTTGGGTAGACTTTCCCTTTTTCTATTATTGATATGGTACGTATGAGCATCACATGTGCCAGCTAACATGGCTCCAAGTCAGCCATATCTAACGGTCTTTATGACAAAAGAACTAAAATAGAAAACCACATAAACGTAAAGGATGAAAATAGAAAATTGATTACAATAGAAAATGATTCAAACCTATAATTTTTCTCATTTATTTGTAGATATTCATTTAATGTGGTAGTTTAATTTTTATAGCTTTCTTTGGATAAATTTTCGGTATATAATTTCTTATAGTTTTTATGGACCTTTAATTTAATTTCTTGGTGCCCATGCGGATAATTGCAGCTTTTGGTAATGTGGCCATGCTTGTCATTTTTTAATACTCAATCTCGCACGTTTCTCTACACCTTCTCGCTCTAAGACCGAGACTCTAAAATGATTACCTAGAAAAGTTCCCATGGTTCCAATCTTTCTCTAATGACCCTTGAGGTGTGGAGGCTACGCTGTAATGAGGCACTTTCTCAACTCAATTTGAGACCGTCTTCGAGTTTCAAGTTTAACGCCAGATATTCTAATAAAATCCCTATTAATTATGATGCTCATTAGGTACAATTTGACATGTGTTATTAAAAAAATAATTATTTATATTTTTTTAAAGAAATAAAAAACTGGTCCCTAAATGGCCTGAGTGACTAACCTTTTAAGACCCACCCGCGCCGTTTTCTTTTTCATTTCTTTTTCTTTTTTAGGGGCTACACTGTGATACTAAAAATTTTAATGGAAAACACGAAGGGTTCAACTACCTTTTGTTAAGGTGGTAGGACAACACTTTTTTGGCTCTTAACTAAACCTAGGTTCAAACTTTTTTTTGGCTCTTAATAAGATGAAATGCCTTTTTGAAATATAAGAATATGACTATTGAGATTTTCAGCCAACAACTTGGAGAATTTTTTGAGATATTTGAATGAACTATTTAGGAGAAGAGTTTTAAAGGGAGAAGGAAGTTTAAATGATTCTTCATATGTCTATTCGAAAATTGGAAGGAATATATATTAGAAATAAATATAGCTTTTTGAATAATCGCATTCTTTTAAGTTATAATCACATCATTTTCACCAAAAAATCATACATCATCAAAATAAAAAAATAATATTGATTATTAAGTTTATCTATAATAATTTAACTATTAAATTTGTCTTCTTATTAGATTATAGTTTTCTCATTATTTTTTATAGAATCTTTTATTCTTGTTATACCAAAAACATATATAATTTTCTAACAAAAATAAAAGGTCAAGTGACGTATGAATTTCATTTAATCCTAGAGGATGCAAGGGCCGCTTGAAAATTTATTTGAAAAATTGTTTCACTTGTATTGTTTGAGTAAAGGAATATTGACCAAAATGTATGAAGATTTTAAGAACTAGTTTGATTTAAATACTGTAGGGGCGAATTTATTTGTAATATCATTATTTTAAGTAAGAGCAAAATGGGAAAAAATTGGAGAAACACCAAAGACTTTTATAAATAGTGTAGATAATTATTTATATTACAACTGTGCTCTATATGTTATATAAAATTTTCATTAATTGATATGATGCAGTAAAAATATGATCGACAGATAATAATCTCTTTTGGACTAGCAGAAATGTGCAAGGTTCTATCTTCTTCTTTTCTTTTTTCTTTTTTCTTTTTTCTTTTTTCTTTTATCGATGGTGTCCGGTGCCGTAACAACCGACTAGTCCACCGAGCGGTGTATTGTACGACCTGGGGCCCGCCATTAAACCCTAGATACCGATCCCCGAGAGAATCGAACCCTAGACCTGACCTACTGCTTGTTGTCAGCTTACTAGTGAATTCAACCCCCTCGTTGGTGTGCTAGGTTCTACCAGTTTCTACATTAGTAAAGATATTATACACAAAAAAACTCTAGTCATAGCCTCATAGGGCTTTGTCCGTCAAAATAATCGAGTGGAAAAATGGTGCGAAAAATTCCACGGTGAACTAGTTCTTATCAATTAGATCAAGATTAGTTAGTGCTTGTTTACTTATTTGATGATAATTTTGTATGCAGAGGATGGTGATCAAGACAAAGAGCGTCGAGTATATGCCATTTTGGCTGTCTCTCTTCACGTTCATATGCGGTATTTTATGGTTCCTCTTTGGCCTCCTCGGAGCTGACCCTTACGTTTATGTAAGTCCAAACCTAAACTAACAAATCTTAACTTAGCAAATAGGATCTCCGAATCCTATCAAGATTCTTGATTAACTGAGGTGGGGCCTCACCAGCGGCCATCACCACCAACCTCCTGCACCTTATGTTACAAAATAAAATTGTCACAAAAACTGAGATTCTAAGCAAAATTTGAAGTTTTTTTATAATTTATCCTTAAAATAATCATCAAAATTTTGAAAAAAATTATATATTTATTTTCTTCTTGACGATGTACATACTTCTTGACGCATACAAGTAAAGAGATTGATATTATATACAATAAAAAACATATAGAAAATAATAAATTGTCCAATATATGATGCGATAAAAGTCACATAAGCATTATCAAGAATGAGCATGGCACAGTGGCGCACCTCTCATCTAATGACTAAAAGGTCCGAGATTCGATACTTAGTAGGACCACTCATATGCCTTTATTAGATATTTAATATTTATATTTCAGTATACTAGGCTCATAGGCCTCCATTGGAATCGAAAAAAGTCACACAAGCATTAAATTTGCTGAATTTATAAACGGCTTATTTTCATCAAAAAGGAAAATAATAATAATAATAATAATAATAAAGGACGGACGGATTTGGTTAAATATTGCAGGTGCCCAATGGGCTTGGGGGCTTGCTGGGCATGATGCAACTGATATTGTATGCCATTTACCGCGACAAAAAAGCCGAGCCCAAGAAGGCTGTAGATGATGGTTTCATAGAAAAAGTCGAGCCCAAGAAGGCTGCAGATGATGGTTCCGTCGTCGAGATGAACTCCGTGGATCTCGAAAAAGCCAACCCGAAGAAGCATCAAGATCCAATTTAATTGATCAGTTCGGGAACCACCGAGTCTACGGAAGCTGTGATGAAGATTTGCATACTATAAATATGATAAGGGCGGCCCAAGGGTAAAGGCCATCCAAGCGACTGCTTGAGGCCCCCAAAATATAAGGCCCTACATCTTATTTCCTATATTTAAGAATTTATATAACTGTATACATGCACTTGCGTAAATACATGGGCATTGCACGTGAGAATTCATCTTCTATTGAGAATGAAAATTTAAAATAATTTATAAATGTTAAATAATAATGGAAAAAGTAAAATATTTCGATAACTATCTGATTTTGTGCTTTTAAAATTAAAACTTTTTAATAAATTTTCTATAGAAATTTAGAATAAGAAACATATTTTCTTAATCTTTAAATTAACTATTTTTTTTGTACTTCATTGCCACATGTCAAATTTTTATTTTTCCCAATTTTTTTAATTCCTCTTCTTGGTAATTTTTTCAAACTCTTGCACATCATTGCCGCATCCAACTCTTCAATTTTTCTAACTTTCTTGTTCGTTTCTTTTCTTTGTATTTTTTCTTTTGCTTATCCATGCTACAAGTTTTAATTAGTTTTATCTGATAAATTAATTGAATTTCTATTATGAATTAGTTAAATTACTACACACATGAAATATAATCTGTGTGCATGGATGTTCCAAGTTTAACCACTTTTTAATTGTTTCTTATTTTTCTCCCTTTCCTCATATTTCAATTATACTCTTTATTCTTCTTCTCCTTAATCCTTATTATGACCTAAAATTTTAAGAATACCATTTTTCTTTAAAAGAATACTATATCCTATTTCTTTTGTAAATGAAAGAAGAATATATAGATTTTAATTTATTATATTCTCATTAGCAGTATTATGTTATATTTCTTCTAATTTATCATATTTCATGTCTTAATTTTTTGCAAACATTTCGAATTAATAAATAGACATAATATTCTATATCTAGACAACTTCTCTCATGTATTCAAATATTTCCTATTATGACTTTAAGTAATTTAATTTTTTTTTCGGTGTGTCTCTGGTATCTGGAAGCCCAATGAACTCTTACTAATCAAGTTCGAGCCAGTGTAATTTGAATTGTTTGAAGTGATATGAAGTATGATATATATGTATTATATATAACACCTAAAAATTATATACTGTGTACAAAATAGAAATAGGGCAAATTTTCTACTAAACATCATATTGAGATATAACCATACATAAAGAAATGAAGAAAATGGGTAGTGATAGAATTCAATATTATTTAATAAAGGGTAAATTGCACCGATAGTCCAAAATATTTTACAAATGTTTCATTATGGTCCAAAAAGTTTTTTTCACTACATGATAGTACAAAATGTTTCAAAATTGTTTCATGATGGTACAAACCGTCAACTCGAGCTTGACGTCGTCAAGCCGACGCTGACATGGCTATTACGCGTCATCTCCTTGCTAACGTGGCTAAAAAATTTTAAATAATTCTAAAAATTTAAAATTTTTAAACTTTTAAAAATAATTCTAAAAATAATTTTAAAAATAATTTTAAATTTTAAAAACTTTTAAAAATAATTTTAAACTTTTAATTTTAAAATTAAAAATAAAAATAAAAATAATTTTATTATTTTAAATTAAAATAATTTTAATAATAATAAAAAAAAATTAATATTAAATTAAATTTTTTATAAAATTATTTGAAATTATTTTTTTTTAAAAAAATATTTCAAATTTTTAAATTTTCAAATTTTTAAAATTTCAAATTTTTAAAATTTTCAAATTTTTAAATTTTCAAATTTTTTTTCTAAATTTTTACTCTTTTTGTATTTTTTTATATTTTGTATTTTTTTTAGACTTTTAAAAATTTTATTTTCTCTTAAATGACGTGGTGCATTATAATTTGTTTCACGTAACAAAAGTGACACATAGGACGCGCTATGTCAGCAAAATGTTAACGGCGTTAGGGTCAATTGACGGTTTGTGCCATCATAAAATAATTTTGAAACATTTTGTACCATTATATAGAGAAAAAAACTTTTTGAACCATAATGAAACATTTGTAAAACTTTTTGGACCACCAGTGCAATTTACCCTTTAATAAATGGACTTATAATATAATAGAAATAATTATAAATTGTGGAATAAATTTGACTCATATCCTAACATATTTTATATGAAGGCGAACAACTTATTGATAATTCATGATTTTTACAAAAATTACATTTATAGAAAAATTTAAATTTTTATAAATTAATATATGTACTTATTAATTTTCTTATAAATTAATAGATGCGCATGATGTTATCTAGTTATATTTAGAGTGATCGTAAATTTAAGTTCATCGTCTCTTCTTCATAACTTACATTTAAGAAGAAATAGATATAGAACAAGCTTAATAGGCAGGTGCACATCAATCACAAATTTCGACTCATTTGTGGATAGTTATTGAAATTGACATATAAAGATCTATTATATTCGCCTAAAGATCCAACACTCGGTCAAAGAGAGTGTAATACATGCTATCGCTTGATAATTAAAAGATTTCATATTCAATTCTTTTGGTGGAACTACTCATTCTCCTGTATTAATTATTATATTGTATCAAATTTATATACATCTTTTATTACTGAAAAATCTCTTGATTTTTAGATGAGAGCGCGTACTTCGCTATCTTTCTTGGGATAATCCTCGCTTTTTTCCTTTTGAACAAGAAATATATACAGATATTTATGGTCCACCACGTGGTGGACTACTCTCTACAGGAGAACATTGCAAGCGTTGAAAGTATACCAATTTATTTGAAACGAATTTCTTCGCCGGCTGAATTTTTCTTAAGGTAATTAAGATCAATCATAACATATTATTTAGCTGAGGAATTTATTTCCTCAACAGAGCAAACCCACAATAACATATATACAATCATGTGACTGAATTTTCTAAATCACTCAAGATCCTCATGGGAGAAGTCAATTCATTATTTGGTGCTTTTCTCGGGAGTCAAACTCAATCTTTCGCCCCAAAGAGGGAGCTATAATTAGGTATCAAAAAATAGATGTATATTGGTACAACACTCGAGAGCAATACCGTCAAAAACTCGATTCTAACTCTTAAAAGCATGCGATTTTACGTTTTTACTATCCATGGTGAGTCAACTCACCGTAGAAATTTAAATTTGGTAGACTCGTGTAAAAAGTCAGTTTGTTTAGTAAAATCAATAAAAACTGGATTTCTACTTAGTCAAATGTTCAACTATATTTTCTTTCCAATTTAAGGAAATTGATTGACTTTTTAGTTCATATGATTTAGAAAAATGAAGAATTAATTTATAATTTCTTGTACCCTCAATTGTTGTTCAAAATCGACGTTCATAATTAAAAAAGAATGAAATGTATGGTTTGTTTCATCGAATATTAATAAGAATGTACAATGTTTCTCAATTTTACCCAAAATAAGGTTATAGTTCATGAATATACGTATATAAGTATTTTTTTTACTTAAAAACTCGATTTTGATTGACTTGTTAAGAGCCCCTCCCTCTCCTCCAAAGAGGTGTCTTTTGCAAAAGATGGGCCATAGAAGCGACGCCGAGGCAAATAATACAATACTCTTTGAACGGACCTTTCCGTGTTTGGCACAAATGGATTTGGGCCCAAATCATGGGTCCAGCATGCATCGTCAAGAGCAATTCTAATTTAGGGAATAAGCTTTTGAAGTCACTAATAAATTAAACCTACCTAATTCATATTAAATTGCACTAAATTACATGCAAGATTGAAGCGAAAACCTTTTTAAGGGGCCAAGGTGAACTTCACATGATTTATTTTTCTGCCACTTTTAGAATATAGTGGCCAGTGGCATGATTGTCTTTGAGAATGGTTGGTTGTAATAACACTAGTTCCATATAATCTTCGATCGACTATGTTGACTCGAAGTCGAGCAGGCAGCTTTCCATTATGTCGATCTATTTATTTTTCTTCAAGAAATTCTCCAATTAATCATTGTGTTCGCCTTTTCCCCGATGAACACGGGGAATTTTAATTAATTTAAGAGTGTGACCAGCTTTCCTAAGAACTTGATCAGTTTAATAATGTCTAGAGGCCTGCTTGTTTATAGATTTTTTGTTTCTCTTTTTCGAGAATATGAAATACTTGTGAAAATTAGAAGAAAAAAAAAAGTGTAAATTTATATAGCTAAAAATGGGGTGAATTTTCATCTCAAATTAATAACCCTTATTTATCTTCTTTTGATTTAGTATCTCATTGTTTGTTTTTTGATATTCTGTATTTTCAGTTTATTTTCGGTGATTTTAATTTGTACGGAAACTTAGTTCCTAGACAAAGGGTGTAAACGGGCTGAAACACGAACGAATGGTTCGGGCTTGGTTCAACAAAAGCTCGAATTTGGCTCGTTCTAATAAAGCTCAAGCCCGGCTCGGCTCAAGCTCGCCAATTAAATGAGTCAAACCGAGCTCAATGGTATTTGGCTCGTGAAATTCGTGAACCTAAACGGGCTTATATATATATATATATATATTCTTATAAGTTATATATGTATATGTTATGAGGCCCATGCCCTCTAACAAAATAAATACAAGGCTCGCTCACACCACATAATGAGGGTTTAGCCTATTATCCTGTCTCTGCTCTAGGTCAGGCCATTGATCAAAATGAGCCTAAACGAGCCGAGCCCAAGCTTGAGCCTATGCCAACGAGCCAAGCTCAATCTTGATTGCTTAGGTTCGCACGAGCCCGGACCCGAGCTCAAGCCTACGAGTTGACAGGCGAGCGGAGCTTAAGCTTGTTATATTTGGGCTCGGTTCAGCTCGTTTACACCCCTATCCTAGACGAGTGGCAAATATGTGACCTCTAGTCTAGTTTGATGGCTTAGCAAAACTTTCGAAAAAAAATGCAGCCGAAACTGCGAATACTAATTTTCTAGTAAAGCGTCATATGAAAAGTGGAAATTGAGAAATCATTAAGTTGTTGTGTGTGTGGGGGGGTGTGGAGGGGATATAAATTAGAATAATTTCCGTACTTGGGAAATGTTTATAGGCATTTTCCCTCGAACATTTGCTTGTGATGGTCAACTATAATTTTTTTTTTCAAGTTGATCAATTTAATTTCCCATTAAAAAATGATGTATCTGATCTAGTTAGTGCTTCAACTATATCAAGTTAGGCTCTTCAAACAATCCACACATCGAGAAAGTAGGCATTTTCGTCAAAACTGTTTGATGAAGATATTGAGTCAAAGGTGAAATGACTAAAACAACTTATTCAATAAAAAATGGTGTAACGTAGTGGCGCATGTCATCAACTATTAATTTAGAGATCACAGATTCGATATTTAGTGGAACTAACCGTATCCCTTTATTAGTTATTTAAGATTTTTCTTTTATTGTATTAAGTATTGAGCCTCATTTGTAATTGAAATAGAACATTATTCAGAAAGAAAAAAAAAAGACTTAAACAATGGGAGACATTGGATCTCAACTGAAAAGTGCGAAAAATAATAAGGTTGCGTAGAAAATTTGAGTGTAAATATATATCATGTAACATTTGGCACAAATCAGTAAAAACAAATTGAGATATAAGCATAATTTTAGATTCCGTCCAAGCATAACTTCCCTTTATTCTGATTAATTTACTCGATTACCTATTAAAAATTTTGATTTACTTGATTGGATTTAATTTAAAAATTCTCAAACTCTTAGAATTGAGACTATTTAATTTCGATGCCAAGGTTAATGAAGGAATATCATAATACATTATAAAAATTAAATTAAATTTTTTCGATAAATTGCTTAGATCTATATCTATTGTATACGTATAATATTCCTTTACGTACCAAAGGGAAGTTAGTTTTCAAAAAATGATTTAAAAAGAAAACAACTAGTTAAATGTGAAAATGTGATTATGGAACTAGCATAACTTACGGTAATCAGTGTTTGGTCTTCTCTTTTTTTCTTTTTTTCTCTCTTTCTTTTACGGTCATAGACAAGGTTCATAAACCTAGAAGAAGATAAATAGATCAAGGAAATATGGGACACAGAAGTCTCACGGGTGAGAATTAGACTCTAAACTTTTTAATTCCAAATCAAATTCGATATACCAAACTCTCTTTTTCAATCACTTTATTGGTACTTCCTCCAATTATAAAATGGGCCAAGATCCTTGCTAATGAAACACACAAGAATTCCTCCTCTATCTCCCAAACTCTTTTGTCTCTCACTTATCTGATCCCACTTTGCCTTTAAAATGTGCTCTCAGGGAAGAGGCAGTGCAGCTTCAGCAGCAGTAGCAGTGACTGTGCTCACACTGCTCTACCTCCTTGCCTGCACCGAG
Organism: Punica granatum; assembly: GCF_007655135.1. Classification (NCBI taxonomy): domain Eukaryota; kingdom Viridiplantae; phylum Streptophyta; class Magnoliopsida; order Myrtales; family Lythraceae; genus Punica; species Punica granatum. The sequence goes on along the minus strand of NC_045134.1, from coordinate 12,353,644 downwards.
CAGGCTGAAGCCGCTAGTTATACGGTCGGGGACTCTTCGGGCTGGACCTTCAATGTCGCCACATGGCCTAAAGGAAAAGGCTTCAAGGCCGGTGATGTTCTCGGTAAGCTTTTCCACCAAGTCTCTCAATCAGCTGTGAAGGCACGTAAATTTCCGACTTTAAACTGGCTGCGACTAATGTATGCATGTGTGGGTTTACTATTGCAGTTTTCAACTACAGCCCTGGAGCTCACAATGTGGTGGCGGTGAACCGTGGAGGCTACCAGAGTTGCAACGCTCCCCCGAGACCGAAGGTCTTTCAGTCCGGGAAAGATCAGGTGAAGCTGGTGAAGGGGCAGAACTACTTCATCTGCAGCATTCCCGGACACTGTCAGGGAGGAATGAAGATTGCCGTTACTGCAGCATAAAAGAAAATTATTACTGATAGAAATAAGTCTCGATAGCCACTCTATATGTGAGAAGTTTTCGATCTCTTATGGGCACGGTTGTCTTAATTTGGGTTTTTTGCACTCTGATGTTACGGAAAAATAACATAATGGCATAGCTGCCATCATTGCTGCTTCAGTTCTGCAGCTCTACTCAGCAAAGGTTATCAAATCTTGTTTTCTTGTCGACAATTAGCAGGCATTTTTCCCTTGTTTCCTAACACCTACCCTCGCATGGTAACATAGATTTGTATGGTTTGCCATCACATGGGAACTAGGTTTGAGAGTCCACGAGGGAAAAGCTTGCACCAAGCGAAGCTCAAAATTGAGAACTGAATATATTGCACGTCGTGCTACTCCCACCCCCCAAGAGTAGATTTTTTATCCATCTCATGGTAATGAACTATTGAGAGCAAGTACTTAAAAGCATTTGCCAAGGACGAATAAGTGTAAAGAGTACATACTGCCTCCGTGCCTCGTAGAGGCAATTGGTAAGAGTCAAGATCGTCCAATTTCCAAAAGTTGTGAACAAAAACTGGGGTAATGAGATAGATAATTATTTGTTTAACCGTACGATACACTCTGATTTTTTCCCAGATCCAGGGGTCGTGCACCGTTTCATGAAAAAGATTCGAAAAAGCTACCTGTGTCTACATTATCAACTAGAGAAACCCATCTGATTATGAAATTCAGAAAGGCAGATGAAATGAACAATAGTCCGTGGTGGGCAATGCATCAACGTACTTACTGGATAAAGCTCCTAGGAAAACAATTAAAATTGTTCTTTCATTCGAGGAAATATTTCCTAATATGAACATCTACAAGAAACAAAGTAAAAAAACAAAAGCACATCTCAATGAGTTAACAAATCGCACCTCATCGAGATTTCACTGTTACAGCATTTCTCAGATTTGAGTACCTTGCCTCCAGCTCGAACCAAGACTCCAAGCTCACAAGCTGATTAAACTCCTCAAATGTAGCCATCTTCTTAAGGTCATCCTCATCTCGGGTGGTTCCCTTCTCCTTCAGAGTCCTAAGAACGTCGAGCAGAGCATGGGCTGAGGCATAAAGGGCCGTCAATGGGTGCACAATCAAGTGAAACCCCATTGCTCTTAGCTCCTCGGGAGTATGCAACGGCGTGACCCCACCTTCGATCATGTTGCAGACTCTATAGCCTTTCGTCCACCGACCTATCTCCTTCAGCTCGTCATCATCCCTTGGTGCCTCCACAAAGCACGCATCAGCTCCAGCCTGCACAACCCATGGAAGGAACGGGATAACGATATGACAGGTGGCAATTTGCAGGCGAATACCCAAGCTTAAGACTGTGACCCCTATGTTTCAACTTGATTCTTCAAAATTTAAAATATTTAGCTCAAGAGACTAGTGGCATAATTCGCCAATATTTCCAGCCAGCATCTCTGTTATCAATTTATTTTACATCTTGAGCTATATCCGAGCTCGATGTCTATTCATGCTACACTTATATCGAGTCATAGTCAAGGTTAAGCAGGCCTTTATAGCAAGTTCAAGCTGAGATCAAGCCTCAAAACCTGATACATAACCGAGATCATGCTACTATTCTCCAGATTCTGTTAGTCTGGCTCAATTGCACACTACAAAACATTCGAAATTGAGTTTGTGAAATTAATGAATTTAGACAATTCTTCACAACTTGCAAAATGGGGGTAATCAGAAATTTATCGTTGGATATAGTGCAGGAAACAGATAAATTAGTGCAAATGACAAGCAATTAGCACATTTCACCAACAAATAAAATCTTATGATAAAGACTAAAAGACTAGCATAAAACACATATGAAATCAATCTAGTCCACATTACCTCCATGTAAAGATTTGCCCTTGCAATGGCATCTGAGAGACCCGTCTTTGCTGATGTGGCACGTGCATCCGTCCTGGCCACTAGGAAGAAGTCAGAGTCCCCAATAGCATCCCTTGCAGATGCTATCTTCGCAGCATGCTCCTCAGCAGGAATGACCTTTAAATAGTATGAAACAACTAGACCATGAGGAGTCTAAATAGTTAAAGAGATCCTACAAATTAAGTTAATGGCTCTCTATGGTTGCAGATAACTATTGTCACCATTCCACTTTGAAACCCAATGAAAAGAGGGGTAAAAAGGAGGAAATCTTTTAATGCAACATGTCTTGGAAAGTGCAATCTATCACATTCTCTAATCGTTTGTTCCAATTTGATGAATCTAAAGGGACCATAACTTCTTTTCTCTTTTCCTCGAATAGAATCCCACAGTTGAATCACGAGTTACGAATCAATACCTGTTTCCCGCGCATGTGCCCTGATCAATGAGAACAAAAAGGAAAAATTAATTAGAAGTTAAGTAGCATGTTGTGATGGAGTACAAGATACAAATTATTGTTCGCCAATCACATTAAACTAATATCAAATGGGACAATACGTACCACACTTCTTTGGCCATGCTTGATCCTGCGATGCAAGAAAGCTAATATCAGCATAAGAAAAACAATCAGTGCGTGCACAACTTTCATGAAGAACCCCAAGATGGAGCGACAATCATTTCTCTGTCATAAAGATTTCACTCTCCAATGTGAAAGGCCATATTTACAGGAAGAGAAGGAAATTTTATCTTCTGGATTGAAGGGTTTGAAGTCATACCTCAAGAAAGCAACCAGCAGCTCCTGCGGCAATCAAGTCCTTGACAGTCCTTCGCACATTGAGAGCATTGCCACCCCCGGTATCTAGAACAAACCAAGTATAACTTGTGACATGACATATGATGAATCATCTACAACATTTCGCTGCATCAACACTGGCGGAAAACTTGCTAAGTAAAAGGAGACTATTCCCCCAAGATAACCCCTCAACATAAAGAATTCTCTCCTCGAGCAGGCTTGTAGCTTCATTTCCTTTAATTCATATCTACTACTGAAGCATCCAGTTTTTCTATCGTGATTCTTCACATAAGGATGTTGCAGAAGCAAGTAGTCCGGAAAATACTGAATCTATCCCACAAATAGATGCAGAGTTTATAGACTCCGTCTTCGATTTCAAATACGAGGTTTTTATTTTTTTACCATCTATAGACACATAGAAGATCACATGCCACACCTTAAGAAGAGTGCTCCCTGATCTCGTCGATAATAAACAGATCACCATCCTCACTTTCTTTGTTCTTCCTTGTTCCGTAATCAGGTTCGCTCATATCAAACAACCAGACTAAGGACAATAGGTAGTCAAAAAGCCTACTACATTGAGGAGCATGCCAGAAGATCCCCATCCTCACTTACTCTACTATCAAATTCTATTCTTCGTCGCTCTTATCTAAACAGAAACAGTTTGGACAAGCACGTACGAATCACATTGCAGAAGTTCAATTCTGCAGAAGTATAAATGGGGTGCACTCACCGGCATCGGCAATAATCGGTATCAACGGTGCTGCAGCGCACACAGACCTCGCAGCTGCTGCCATTTCTGGTGGCCTGTGAAGGAAGAAAGGCGGAAAAATGCAGGGCGGCGGGTGAATCAGGCGTATGGTAGTAACGAACGATGAAGTACAGGAGGAGGCAAAGAGGAGGGGAGGCGTACGTGAGCAATCCGAAGTCGGGTTTGCCGAGGAGGGAGGCGGAGAGGGCGTAGCCGGAGATGAAGCCGGCACTGAACCCGACCTTCTGGACAATCGCGGCGGAGAGAGCGTCGTAGCAGCCGGGCATCAGCACTATCCCCTGCTCCTCTATCAGCCGCTGGACCCGAGTTGTCTGCTGCATCCTCACCGTGAGGTTGGGCGACTTCCGGCCGCCGTTTTGCCCCGTCGGGGATCTTTCCCGGCTGGGGAATGGGCCAGCCGGAGCGGCTTTAGCAGTAGCCGCAGTAAGAAGCGACATAGCAGAGACCGATGGGGAAGAGAAGCTGAAGAAGAAGAGAGTGCGAGCAGGAAATTTGAAGTCGGAGCGCGGAGTCGGAGAGAGAGAGCTGCCTGCGTCGGCTTGCCAAAAGACGATTCCATCAAGAGTTCGTGGAGGTGACACGTGTCACGGGAGATGACGACTGCTTCTAATCAAATGGGAATAAAAGGAAAAAGATGCGACCCCTCGAAAAAATGCATTAGAAAAGCTACAAGAATCTATCGGATGTTATAAAAGGGAGGATTCTGTCGGAAATCGTTGATTTTCAGAGGGAAGGGATGACCTCTTAAACGGACACAAGGGAAATTTTCATGCATTATGATCTTGTATACCTCTCGATTGCACCTGCACATCGGAAACTCCATTAAAAACTGGCATAGAGTCTCTTGGTTTGAAGTCAAGTGCATATGTCACCGCACTGAAGTGAAGCTTTCTTTCCTTATGTGCTAATCGTGTTGATAGATCGAGGTGATGAACTTTTTTCGATTAACGGAAGGAAAACTTATACTAAATTTGTTACATGGCAGTAGATTCTATTGGAAATCGTTGATTTTCGGAGAAAAGTTAGGGATGACATCTTTTTTTTTTGGGTCAATAGTAAGTAGATTTTATTAAAAAGCAAACATAATGTACAGGATGCCGAAAAGACAGTCGGCGATGACACGAGTCTTGCTAACTCGATAGGATATGAGCCAGAGCTATCCAATCACGGATTAACAGGATCGAGTGGCTCTGACTATGAATCATCGTAACCTCAAATGGAACCACAGCATGAACCCAAGAGCGGCTCCGGCCCACGTCGGTAAGGCATCGACAATAGTAGGCTGAACAACCAATGATTTTACTAACAGGAAATGTGGAAGGTGGTCGTACCAGCGTTCAGCACGAGTGGTTATCAAGCTATATTGATGAGCCGCCTGATTGAAGATCAGGCTTATGCAAACAAGAAAATGCACCAACAAAGAGCTCACCAACACAAACAAAACAGCAAGCATAAGGATCTGATGTTATTCGAACGGAGCGAAGCCGGATCCAATCTGGTCTGTCCGAAACTCCATTAATGAGAACTTGCGCAGAGTCTTTCGGTTTCAGATCAAGTACAGGTGTCACTGCATTGAAGTGAAGGTCTTTCCTCATTAGCTAACCGTATTATTAGGATCGAGGTGATGAACTTTCCTATGGATGGAGAACTTATGCTAAATTTAGCATCAATGAACCGAACGATTACCCTCTTTTTCTTAGTGAAAAATCAATTATATGTGGTCAATATTTTGCTTTTAATTCCTGTAGTCGACTGTCATTTCTATACAATTCCATCCACCTAAGTATGTTACCGGAGTGCCCAAAATAAGCTTGCCATTGGCTTGGCTTCAGAAGCAATTTTCCACGCCTGCAATTGTGTCTTTCACTCATCATATCTGTAGTTAATATCGTCTCGACTCTCATCTAATAAGCTGGAGAGTACCATTTTCCAATGATTTTAATGGCAGTTCTCGAGCCCATGACACGAAGCTAAGGTACAAATGAGATGTAATTCGTACTTAAACAAAGAGTTTTGTCTGCGAAAACGAAACCCTACCTTAAACCTTGACAGGAAATAAAAAGGGCGAATAACAAAAGTCCATGTAGATATTATGCACCAAATGTTCGTAGTTCATCAACCAAAGTCCTCATAAAACTATCCCGAGTTGTAAGTCCACGGAATTTCTTGCACGCCGCCACACAAAACAAATATGTCCCTTTAGGATTAGGTAATAAGAGAAGTGAAGCTCAACACTAAATGACTGTATCTAATCAAAAGAGAAGAAGTAAATGGACAATATCGATCCTTGATATGCATGATATTACGATGTCGACACTCCCACACCAAGAAAATCTATGAACGGGACATCTTTCCGCAGCTTGACGGATTCATTTTGATCACCTCCGACTTGCACCTGCCTGGAATTCACTTCCCACCTCAGAAATGCTTGATCATTGCTAAAATTGCTTGTCTGGTCCCTTATGGTCGCCGCCTCACCAGTACTCCCATAACTCCTTCCCACCCTAAAGTTCCCGAAATGACCCGGATCAAACCTCCTGTAGTTCAGAAAGTCGAGTCCAGTACTAGCTTCAATATGGCCACGATGCATTGAAGAGTTTGGGAAGTTCAGGACTTGGCCTCTTCTTTCTTTCTCAAAGAAGTCAAGAGAAGATGAAACGGGCACCATCCGTGGCGTAGAAGTCCAAGAAGGTGAAGAACTCATGAGGGACGGCAATACCGGTATCCTATCTTTACTGCCCGGATTTTGGAATTCAAAAAATCTAGTCCTGCCACTACTCTCAAACTTGAAACAGGAGTTAATTACTTCTTCCTGAAGCTCTTGAGGCTTTCTGCAAAACATTGCCTTACTGGAGTCAGTCATGGAACTACTAGAATTGGGTTGACCGGAACCTCTCTTGGCACTTAACTTGGATTGCTCCCTTTGCTTTCTGGCCATTATGACGTGCCAGTGGTTCTTGACCGCATTATCAGTTCGACCCGGGAATAGCCTTGCTATGAGTGCCCACTTGTTTCCATGCACCCGATGTGCTGCTCCTCCTCCATATGTCAAGTCCATCAAGACATGGTACTACGTTAAATCCCGAGTGATGATTTGGGAGCAAATTTAAGGGCTTGTGGGTTTTCAGTAAAAGGGACAGCTCGCCAAGTGCTAAAAGATCCAATGCTAGAGCTTTCCATTTCCTTATTAATTTCTTAATTAATTAATTTCATTTAATTATTTTATAAAATATTAGTCTTTAATTAGTTTCTCCTTCTTATATATATCACACGGTTACTTCCTGCTCATGGACATTTAGTTTGTTTGTTCTTTTTCTTACTTATTGTGATAAAACAACATGTGCAACATTTAATGAAAATCAGATTAACTTGGTATGCATTGCGGGGCAGGGAAAAGATAGTCCGATAACGTGCGAAGTTGACGAAATAAATTGTTAATTTTTTTTATGGTCTGTCTCAAATCATTATCTAAAATTTAGAATGACTCTTATCTATCGATTATGGAATTTCATGATGATTTGGATGTAAAAGGGGATTTTGAGCGGCATCAAGTCTCAAGAGCAACTCGAAGAAAAATATTTTAGTTGATTCGTGCTTGTTTTACAGTTTTACTGCAAGCCTAATGAAGAAAAAAAGAAACAACCTTCTTTTTTTCCATTAAAAATGCTAACAAGATTTGTATCTGAAGACTAAATGAGGTATATATTTATTAGTGCATGGTAGTGATAACAACACGTTACTTATATAAGTACTATTAATTGCGATGAGCTGGAGAATTCAAACTTCACCAGATCCCAAATTGATCTCCTTTGTATATATGGGACAAAATTATTTAAACCGGCTTTCCGTTCGAAGGAAATTGAACGTCCACATCGATGAACAAATTTGCTATTATTAGCTAACACCATGCTTAGTCTTGCAAGCATTATATATGGAGATAGATGGATTAGTTAGCTCCATGAAGAATTTAGTACCATTTGAGATGTGGAAGTTGACTCTCCAATGGGAACTGCCTGTCATTCATGTAAGCCAATCCCATTGGTAATTGACATGCTAACTTATGTAGTATTCAATTTCTTTTTTCCATCATTTATATGAGTGGCAAAACCCCGTCTGTAAATTTTTTACCACCTTTTTTTTGGAGAGCAAATAAAAGAAGATTTCAATTAAATGAAACATTGAATGAGCACGACGAAAAGAACCATTCGAGATAGCAAAATCCAGACAATGTCGTGTGCATTATTCTTGTCTACAAAAGAAAATCCTTATTTTACCCCAAAAAAAAGCCTTAAGATAAAGAATAAATATTTTATTTTTTTAGAAAAACATTTCACTTTTAAAAGTGAAAAAAAACCCAAATAATTACATAAAACTTAAGAAACCCATAAGTGGAAAAAAGGATGGTAGTAAAGGGGCACATATTTTTTTGCCCGATAACCAAGATATTTTAGATTCAATTCTCATCGTGAGAATACCCGTAATCCTTTATTTAATTTTCAATTATGTTTCCTTTTATAGATCCATTGACCCATGGTAACCAGAAATAAAAGAAAAACCTTTAGTGGAAAAATGAGAAACCGTAATGACATATCATAATAATAGATGTATGTCAGAAAATCAGAAAAACCAATGGGCCGTAGCTTGAATCAAGGTATATATGTAATGAATTTGATTCTAGCAATATATATATTTGATGCTTAGAAAAATAAGGTGGGGTAGATATTGTATACTATTGAGATTAGACCCACTCATGTGGTCATTCTAATTTTTTTCATTGCGTACCATAATACTCAAAAGTCTAAGAGACCATAATTAATCTAATTTGAGTCGCTCATAAAGGGATTTTTCTTCCAATTTTAGAATTTGTATAACCCCCGGAGCTTTTCCTATATAGCTCTTTTTTTTTTGGAAGATTCCACTATATTTTATATTATATATTTATAATTTATAATTTATATATATATATATATATATCATGACGATTGATGATCAAATGGGGGGAGACAAGAAAGTTGAGAAGTTTCTTTTAAGGAAAAAGCAGTTCACATTATTATATATTGTTTCTTAACTGAATGAGATTTTCTACCCCACGAAATTAGACGTTATGTCTCATAGCCAAAGCTTCCATACAATATTTATTTCATTTTCTTGGACTAATAGCTAATCCGTTCACATCAGCATTGTTAGTCAAGAAATTAACATTGTGACATGCGGCAACTTGTGCGTTTAAAATCCGAATCTAATTCTAACCAGTTATAAAGAGTACCCAACTCACATATTCATTTATTTTGCTTTAGAGGTTTGCATTGAGCGTGCCAAACGAAAAAAAGCATGCAATCATTTGCGGTTAAAAATACATTTTGTGGTCCCCGTTCAGGAAGAAAACATGTAAATTTAGGGATTTTTATCCCAAATGGCCTATGATTTACCCATTTTGTTAAATCTATCATATATTTTTTTTGTCAGATATATCCCATAGTTTACTTTTTACATCAAATCTATCACGGCGTTATTTTTTCCATCGACATCCAACGGTCGTGCTGACGTAGCATGTGGAGATATGTGGGCCCCACTTGCCACGTGAGCACCACGTCAGCACGGCCGTTAGATATCGATGGAAAATATAACGGCGGGATGGATTTGAAGCAAAATGTAAACCATGGGATATAGTAGACAAAAATAAAAATATATGATAGATTTGACAAAACGTGTAAATCATGAATCATTTTAGGTAAAAAAAACCCTGCAAATTTACACGTTTCCTTCTCTGACGTGCAATGTTGACTCTAAGACCGTGATATGATAAGATCATGTTCTACATTTTGCCAATCTGTAATTTCCGTAATTCATTTCCTCCTTAATGTCGAGGACAGACTTGAACTGTACATGAGAAGATGTTGAAAATTTGCCAATTAGTAAGTTATATACCATTCCTGAAAACTTTTTTCCCCTATAATTATAACGGAGGAAGCTTATTAACCCGAAAATTGTAAAAATAGAAGAATCTTATTAATGTTGTAAGCAAATTATTTATTTTTGTGTCCGGAGATATTTTATATGCTGACCTGTCGATCTTCCTCATTTATTGAATGGTCAGAGCAAAATAGGGAAGCTCAACTAGAGTTAGTTTCAGAATTTTATATACATATATAAATATCTATATATATATATATATATCGGAGATACTTTTCGGTGTTCGACATATGCCGAGAGTAAGCATCTAATAAGATTACAATTAATAGATGAATGAGCCTATTACAATATGAATGATAGTTTTAAAATTTGTACAGCGAGAGTAATTTTATCAGCTTTATCTCTTCAGATTATTATGATCGAGGAAGGACTTTTGAATATGCATATGCTTGTGTGGTTCGTGAGATCAAATTTGAAGTCAAGTTAATTAAATGTCCAAAAACCAAAATTGACAGTTGAATTTGGCTAAAGGATGAACGTCTCATGAATTAAAGTAACTGAATCTACATCCATCATCTTTTGAACTAGTCGAATTGCCCATGACTTGCCAATATTTGAGTTATATAACACTGAAAAATCTGGTAATTTGTATGCATCTAATTGAACTAAAGATATCCCCGCACTACGCACTAATTAGCATATTGAAATTGATGTCTAACTGTCAAATTGAGAGTTTGATAGATATTTGTATTACCAGCTCTATGTAATAGACAATTTTAATTAAATAATAATTCGGACCAACATTTTACTACATGAAGCAATCATCAATAAATGAAATTTGTTACATGGTAGTGGAACCCTTTCGCTGGCTTCATTCATTGCTAAAGAATCTGCATAACAACTTGGGAGTGGAATTAAATGGCATTTGTTAATCATTTCCAAGAAAACAAATTAAAAGATGCTATGAATATATAACTGCAAGAGAAGGTATAGGTTTACGTTGAAAATGATTATACAATAAATGCAAAGTAATTATAATTACTTTGATTTGTGATAAATTAGGTACATAAATATCAAGTAAGTTATTTATATTTTTTAGCAAATCAGACATATATTTCAGTAAATCCCTTTAAATTACTTTTGGTAAATTATTTTAAACGAATTAAATATCATAAATTTCAGAGAGTTCTATTTAATTAGACTTTTGATAAATTACATAGACTTTGCAGAGCTTAACGTAGATTTTTGACAAACTACTTGATTATATTATTTTTAATTAACTACTTGATTATATTATCCCATTTGTTCATCGTGCTATATATTAAACATTTTGGTGTAATACATACGGAAACATTTTACAAACAAATGATCAAGCCTAACTACGATACACTGTAAGATTTTTAGATAATCACCACAGCTAACTGTTATGAAAAGATTACTTATTGGTGGTGGACTACTTTCTAATGGGGGAATTTACTTTTCAATGCTCAATGTCCTCATGTCATTAATATTGACTTTAACAAATTACAAAGATAAATACGCAGCAAGATTGTAGCATATGTTTATTGCCCCGTTTTGGTTTCCCTAGAATGACTCCCAATAGTAAGAGAGTTTACGCATCTCAGTTACAAAATGTGAGTGTGAGCTTCAAGCTAGGGTATTATCTCACATCTGACCGAGATTCATCATTAATTATAGGGCAAATTTCACAAACTACCTTATAGTTTCATTGAAAACTATTGACATCCTCTTCTTTCTTCTTTTAATACGCAAGACTCGCCGCACTATTACTTTTGTAGATGTGATTGGAAGTGAGAACACTATGTGTATATGATCTTTTTTTTTTTTTGGCCACAACATGTATACTACGTTTATGTAGCACTTTTACATGCATTTTTTAATTTCAAAAATTTTAAAAATCAAAGGAAAAAAAGTCATATGACATCAGTGGTGGGGCTCCCTATTGGCCATAGTGACCGTCCATGTGATCACAAAGGCTGTCAACAACCTCATCTTGGGGCGATGAAATGAGGGAAACCCTAATGCTCTAGAAAGAGAGATTGGGGCAGATTGATTGTGGCTTGTGGGTATTCTCACGCCTATTTATCCACTCTCCCCAAAAGGTCGCCAGTAACCTCTAGGGCCTCTACCAACCTCGCGCAATGTGGTGATAGGGGAGCCCTCACTGTCCATCTCACGATTAAGAAGAACTTTTGAAATTAAAAAAAAAAAGCATTTAGAAGTATGACATGTCCACCCGATACGCAATTAGCTAGGTGGCAAAAGTAGTGATGATAATTGCCCTATTCTAAAAGGAATAGGATAGGATAATATTATCCTTTTACAAAATTATCAACATGATTTGTGAAATTTATGATTGTCGTATAAGAAAGTCCCATAAGATGGAAAAATAATGATGAAAATTTGAGTAATTTATTAGAAGTAGTGTACCACTATGCATCAAGTAAAGATTTTTTTTTCTTTTGGCTACTTAATTGAGGTAATCCATAACCTCAAGAACTTCACAAGATTTTTTTTTTCGATGTCAGCCTAGTGGTTAAGATGATCTCAAGTCGTCACTAGAAGATATTAATTAGCAATAAGCTCATTATCGCAAAAGAATGTCTAGAACAAATGAAATTTATGTATGTGTAGTTATTGATTACCAAGCATTTTCTGTGAATGTGTATATGTGAATTTAATCATGCATACATAATCAATTTACCACAAGATATATAATCCCAAAAAAAAAAGATGGGATACTCGATCGAACAAACATCAACAGTCTACATCGATGAAACATTCTCTCTAGCACGAAAGATTAGTCATGAGAGCTCCAGTTGTCTCCTGGGGAACTGTCTTAAAGAACAATTAATTCTTACACAACCAATCATAATTAAAGAATCTTAATTAACTTAAATATACCCCATGACGTGTAGCCCAACACAATATAAACAATACTAAATCTGAAGTAAACCATAAGAATCTCATTGATGGCACTCTTTTCTTGCAACCTGATTCATTATCCTATAGATAGAATCAGCTAACCCTAATATTATCACTAACGGGGGCAATTACAGTTGGTTACTAAATTGCTTCTTAGTTTGTGTTTTGCTTCGATAATAATATTTTTGTTTATCTTTATTTGGCACAACAGCGACCTTGTCTCTTCTTTTTACAATGCTTTTATATGAACTCTATGTCGAGATGACTCGATGCCTTCAAACACTGACAATTCAACTACTTGTACGGGTGAGAGTATGACGATTCCTATCATTTGTACCAAAAGAGAAATCATTTGATCCTTTTCAAGGTAGATTATACAATTATGCAAAAAAAAAAAAGAAGAAGAAAAGAACAAAGAAAGAGCAAATTTTTACAAATTTACACCCATTTTTGAAAATGTAGATACGTACAAATGAGTACAGCCATAGATTATTTGTGAAGAATGAAATAAATCAATCAATCTAAAGTACACACAAATGGGAAAGGGTCCACAATGCAGAAGCATGCAAACTTACCAAGAAATTAAGATGTTTGAGATTTGATTCTCGTTAATAGGACTACTTTGCCCCTTTATTTAGCATTTTATTTCCTTATACTATGTTCATATGAGCTTCTCTTATAACCCGGGAAAAAAAAGTACACACGAATGATGCAGATATTCTGTGATAATTTGAAAATTATCTATCAAACCCAGCAATTTAGATGATAGTTTTAGGGGACAAAATGAGTTGGTTAATTAATACTTCTTGCAGCGTTTTACATAATGTAAAACTGGTGTGCCCTCATTTTCCAGATTTCGTACAAGTGAATTTCTTTTTGATAATTATATCCTAACAAATTCTTTTAGATATAGAAAAAGAAAAGGAGAGTAACCTAGATAATTTTTCTTTTGACAATTAAATACTCTTAATAAATAATTATGTTTTAACACCTCCATTAAGTATTTCCTCCGATGGGGACACGCCAATTGGCCCTCCTCACTGCAACGACAAGAACTACTCTAAACCACACTTGTAAGCTACTAGAATTCAAAATGTACCAAATTTTATGGAGGTCAGCCTTAATTATCGTATTAGAGCTCAGTACCGACCATACTCAAGTTGTTAGACTCTGATTCCGAGCTCGAGCTCAACCACACTTGAGGTGTTGGGCTCCCGATTCTAATTGAGCAGCTTCCACGCATCTGCCATCTTTAGATTTCAATTTTTATATATTATTTATGCGTGGTTTCTTTTTTATACATGTCACGTTGACTCTACATGCTATTGATTAATACTAATAGACTATAATTGCTTTGTTCACCCAAAATAAAAACAGACTATAATTCCTTTTTTGTATATTTTATAGCAATTAATAATTATTTACCTTATTTTCCAAAATTTACACTGTTTCTGATATACCCAGCAAAAAAAAAAACACTGTTTCTGATATTGAACATATGTATAAGCTCACTCCCCCTACCCTGAAAACGCCGCGCCAAAGCTCATATACAATATGAAGACAGGCAAGCCAAGCTGAGGTCGATCTCACTTAAAGTGTTTCTGTCTGAATTATCAAGCTGAAGTCGCAGGTTGCAACGATAAGATTAGCCAAGTATTGCTTACTGGAAGCTCGTTTGGATGTATAGAAGCTTTTCTAGTTTTCAAGTGTTTTTGGCAAGATATCGAAGATGGCTTTGAATGCACAAAAAGGAGCTCTTCTTTTCATTGCATATTCTAAAAAGGGTCGGTTGAAATGGAAATCTGAAGCTGGTCTAAAATTATTACAATCAGTTAGACAAAATTGCTTGAAGTTACTTGTATCGGTTGCCTTTGCCTCGACAAATATGCCATCATCGTCAACATCGACAAGGCTAGTCCACGTTAAAAACCCTTTGAATTCGTCTCGAATCGATGCTCCAGTTCATGCATCCTAGAAAGGTGGGGTCTGAGAGAGAGATCAATTAGTCAAAATAATACGTTATAACAAAACCAAAGATTCAAGTTATGACGAGAGTAAATACCGAGAAGAATGACTTAAACTGGAGAAATAAAGAAAACCTATAGCAAACATATATATAGTTGAGTCATTTGCTAATAAACATGATAGAAACTGAACTGAGAAAATTGTTATAAAAGCATTTAAATAAAGAAAAGGTAAAAAAGAAAATATCCGGGAAATTTACGGGAATGCTCTTGACATAATGATCGATGATCGTGGTCTGTTCGCCTATTGAGTAAAATCATGACTTACTCAGATGCCCGCTAAGTGGTGCACAATCAGCTTGGTTAGTTTCCTTGATGAATGATACTATGATGGGACCCCAATTAATAAATATTTGGGATATCCGCAAATCAGAAGTAGGTGATCGAGTAATATGATGAGTTTGTAGAACCCGTGCATTAATTTGATTCGATAGACGAACAGTTAATTCATTAGTTGGGTTAATTCTTTGATACATCGGATATGGCTATTTCGGAGATTCAGAATGTTCTTGCTTGCAGCCTGACATCTTACCTACCATCTTCATTTCCACGAGAATCTAATTTTTTTTTATTATTTTTCTCTCTTATTTTTTTAATTGATTAAGGCATCCGAAAGTAGGGTTGATCCTGCTCCGGCAGGCCCGGCCTAGGTCAAACTTGGGCGAACCTGAGAGATAATCCAGTCTTTTCTGGGCCGGGCTTGATTAATGTCTGTTAATCCTCAACCCTTAATCCTTTTGGGTTTTAATTCAAATCTATCCGTCTATCTATATTATATTTTTTACACTAATTCTAGTCTTCTACTTGGTTTACTTTTAATCCAACTATTAATTTTTTTTAATGATTAAATACTGACGTAGAACGTATAGGTCACAACAACATTGGAGGGGGAGGGTGGCGAGAGGGGGACTTGCGGGCAGCCACCCCTCCCAAACCTCCTATCTCGTCGGCAAATGTAGAGGCCATCGCGACTTCAGAGAGGGAAAGGTGGCTGCTGATGACCCCTTTTAATTGACTTAATCAGTCAAAAGACCAAAACAAAGAAAAGGTAAAAAAAAAAAAAAAAAATAGCGGGACTAAGATCGATTTTTCCCTTTGTTTTAATTGATTTAGTTATTCTCTCCCATCCAGTTGTCAGAATAAGATTAGGTTGCTCCAATTTTAGTACTAAATAGAAGTCTGATCAATCCTCATGAAAAACCATATTCTATTGGCTTTTTATTACTTTTTCGATACCTTCCATTCGCATTCCCGATTATTTCGATCGCCAGGGACGTTCTCTTTCTTTCTTTTTGAAAGCTCAAGACTCCTCTCTCCCATTGCACGGCCCGCTGGGCTGCTTATCATCAATCCATCATTTTGCTCGGCCTATTTGTCTCTCCCGCTAGCCCGCGTTTGTTCAACAGAGAGAAGAGGTGTGGGGAGACAAGGCTAGCTCGTATTAATTTTTATGTAAGCCTGTAAGCACGAATTATCCAGTAATTAAAATTAATATATATACATTTCTTCACGTTTTTTTGTTTTAATTAGAAAAAGCGGTCCATAATTTTAGTATAAGAAAAAAAAAATAAGTACATACATGATAGTTTTATTGACGAGAATTTAGAACTTCTTAATTACATATAAAATTAGTGTGCCGCTAACTACACCAACTTTCTCTTCGCATACCCATTTTTTTTATTTTAGGAAAACAAGCCATTCTTTTGGGTTATGAAAACGAATCAATTAAATAAAAAAGAACTCCACGTGTTTTTTTTTTCTCAGAAGGTAATGAGACTAATTTTATTATTTTGAAGTGGGAAATATTTTTAATATTTTATTCAATCATGACGCGGCATCCTGAAAATATAAATAAATCTTTAGGATCTGGATTAATGCTTTTGCCTGCGCGGGCGTATGTAACTATGAACAAAATTAATTGTTTATAATATATATATATAAATAAATAAGTAATTAATATTTGTTGCTTTATTTATAGATCAATTTTTCTAAACCCATACCAAGAAAGGCTGAAAGAGACAGAATATTAATAAAGTCTTCAAATTTGCAAAAGCTTTTCCAACATCGACATGATTAAAGTCCAAACCTATCTGGCTTCTGGATAAGACGGAGGAAAGATGACTTGGACCGAAAATATATTTAGAAGAATTCAAAGCAGTGAGTCGGCACTAGAATTTGCATGCAAATTTAGGAAAAATATATGGCACCATATGGAATGCGACATCCTGCCATTTTTATGTGACCATTGGATTATTCACAAGATAATAAATAAAAATAAATAAATGAAAAGGTTCATCATCGGTTGTTAGGACCGCAAGGGCAGCATGCTCGCGGCACCATAGCATATCGTTGCAAATTAAACGGTACTTCTGAGCTTTCTATTGGACCTTTGACATAGATTTAAGGATTCAAGTTCTTCAGAGCCAAACAAGAAGGTTAACTCATGGAATTAAGATATTGATACATAATTGGCCTTCCCCAAAAATTGAACAATGAACTTATATACAAGTCTCTTTAGAAGATCGTCGCGAGTCTGTGGAGGGATCCATTCCTAGTTGAAGCTACCTTTTATATATGAACTTTCCAATATATGGCTATGTGAAGTGGTCCAGTATAATTAGATGATTTGTCATCATAAAAAGATAACAAAGAGAGAGAATTATATATGCAGACTTGCCCTCTTATGTCTTTACCTGTGAAGATGACATCTCATTGATTCTTTTCAGACTGGAGGAAATTAATTTTTTATTACGAGAATGATTAATCTTTTCCTTAATCTTCAAATGAGTTGGGCAATTAACTGTTTTGCCCACTAATGTATTGACTGATTCACCCAAACATACTTCTTTTTCAATTGTTCAAGAAATCCTCGCAAAATCTTATACCGTCTTGGGGTATGAATAACCGATTTAATGGCAATGAACAAAAAGTTTTTTTTTGTGTTAATTAATTAAATAATGTAATTCTTATTAATATTTCTTACTATATCATGATGAGTTGGAAGTATTTAAAATCTTTCAAATTATTTGTTAGAATTTTCTCTAATTACAAGACATATATATATATATATATATAGTTGGGTGGAGGACCCAAATACATCAAAAATAAAGTTTATCAATACAAAAATGGGGCATGTTAATCCCTGCAACATCACCAAATCAACAAAATAAGAATGAGCCGGGACGACAGATGTTAAGCCTATGAATTCCAATCAGAAGCATTAGCGCGTGATTACCAATTCGCATGCATGTTTTTTTTTTTTTCCATTCAATACACGTGCATGCTCCACCACCATCGATCATTACGGATGAAGCAACGAATTTATATCCCTGACAACGGTGTCAGCATAGCTCGCTTGAAACTGACTTGCGCTATTGGCTAAGACTGATCCCGACTTGACATCAACTTGGCTCTACAGCAAGACACTTCCAATCAATTTGGAACCACTGCACTACAAATAAAATTTTCCCGTTAAAAATGTAGATTTTATGTAGAACTCGGTCTTGTCTTGATCTGTTCCAAACAATAAAAGACATGCCTATAGAAGTTTCTAATTCTTAATGATTTGGACTTCTAGAATGAGTAAAAGTGTTACGCAAAATATTAGGGATACTTTCCGTGAATTAATTTCATGATTACTGGATCTAAATAGTAGTAATATTACATGATTCCTAGATCTAAATAGTATTATAACTACCGTTCGATTCTAGGATACTCTACAGACGATTTTAATCTTTCCGTAGGCACTAAAATGTGAAAAGACTCAACTATGGGCACAACGTATGGACAGCAAGGATCGCAAGATTTAACTCGTATTATATGTTGAAACTTGAAAGGCACTACACAAATAGGTTTCGATTTTTTTTTTTGGGTGAACTGAATATGTTTTCAATTACGTTGGTCCAACATCATGAACCACTCAAGGAACTTTATGCCTTTTTTTCCACCCTCATCGTCCAATTGTCCCACCAACCCCTATTGCATGATCCAATTATGAAATTGCACCTTTAACCCCCAGTTCACGAAACCTTGAATTGATCGTTGGACTGGGTGCTGATGACGAGTTGTCAATATATTATTGGTCCAAACTGACTGAATCCCAATCATTTTAACTTGTGATAGAACCATTTAAGACAAGGAGGATAATTAATCCAAGAAACACTTGGATTAATCCAAATTCTAAAGGCTACATGCCAAGTGATAGGAGAAATATTTTGGTCATATCACGGGAGGTTAATTCACTTCTCCTGACCGTTGGATCATTTAGGCCTTCTTCCTCTACTTTTTAGAAGATTCAATGGGAGGGAGTCCCCACTAGACCTCCTGTGCCTTGACCGATCCCCAAGTGATGATATAATTTAAAGTGACCTCAAAAACTTCCAATATTGGTGACTATATTACCTATAAAAGTTGAAATAAAATTGCTAAAAAATAATTATTAAGTTTAAATTAATTCATGTGTTTATGAGACATAATCTAAAACTATTAGTAACAACGCGAAGGGTAGAGTTCAATACTGGTGCATCAGTAAGGGTAATCCCGGGTCAGCTGGTGCGGGGGGATCACTACTCGATGAGGAAGGTCGTTGGCTAGGACGATTAATGCACAACATTGGATATGGGACTTAGAAGAGGTAGAATTATGGGGAGCTTGGCTCGGGTTTGCAGGTGGCTTCAACTATGGGCGTCGGAAGGATTATCTTGGAGGTAATAATTTCGCAAGTTGCGGCCAATGCTATTTCAAATGGCAAGCTTGCCGAAATGGCTCGATGGTTACAACGATTATTCAGGAGATTCAACAACTTTTGTCTAGAGAATGGACTGTGACTGTCCGCTACACTCATAGGAAAGGTAATTCTTGCACTGATTGACTGACAAATCAGGCGCAACATGCATCTTTCGGTTTACATTTCCTTACTGTTAGTCCAAAAGGGCTCGGTTGTTATTGGGTTGTTGTACTGTCTAGTTCTTAATATATGGGGCTTCGGTCGTGTATTTCACTGAAAAAGAAAAAAAGAAAATTGTTAGTAACTATTAAAGCCTCGTTTGGATTTAAAGAAAATTAATTTTAACTTTAACTTTAACTTTAACTCAACACACTACACAATAAAAACACACGTTTCCCAAGTCAAATTTATAATCACATCTCGTTTGTCATTTTCCATAATTAAAATCAAAATCAAAATCAAAATAACTTTAACTTTGAATTCAAACGGCCCCTTAGTGTTCACGCATTATTTAGAAAATACATATTCTTAAATGAGACCTAATTTGAAAGTCCGAATTTACATCAACGGTTGCATTGCTGACTAAAATTATTTGTCATCAAGACGAAGTTTGTTTGATAAAAAGCTTCAGTCCTTGGATACCGAAGTACTTGGACATGCTCACCCGCCTTTTGAGTTCACGCGGACACTTTTACTGTGACAAAAGCTCTAAAAGATGAACGTCGGAGAACAGGGACCAGCACTGTGCCTTCGACTCTGTGGACATTAAAATGTTGGTCCGTGATTCGTGACTCGAGAATCAATCGGATGCTTAAAAAAAAAAAAAAAGAGGGAGTAGGAAGGGTCAAGAGTGAATGCGCGGAACGCACCGGCACACCATCTATAGTGCTGTGCTATTTTAAGCAGCTGAAATGTGGGTTTGGACAGACAAGGTGGGTATGAACGTGCAGACAAACAGAATCATCTCATCTTCCCTCTCCCACTCCTTCCCCCCACCAAACAAAAAGCAAACCCAACAAAGATCTCGCTAAAATATTAATCTTAATCAATCAGATTGGTTTTGGTTTTGTCGGAGCTGAAGAAGAAGCTTCTGTCTTTCCCTGGAGGAATTCCAAGGTAAACTTCGAAGCAAGTTCTTCTGCTCTTCTTCTTCTTCTTCTTCTTCTTCTTCTTCTTATTTAACCCAAATGAAAATTCCACAACCCAGAGAAAAGATTTCTCTTCCTCTTCCTCCTCCTCCCCTTCTGGTCTCTGACCATTGATCTGTTCAGATCTCGAGATTGGTAGTTTGGCTGAATTCCTCTGAATCAATAAACAATCTGTTTCTTCCCCCTTTTCTTCTACCGTGTTTTTTTTTTCTTCTTTTCCTTTGATTGCAGCGAAGTTTCGAATTTTTTTAATGTTTGTGTCAACTTTGTGCATGTACCCACTTCTTAATTTAAGATTCTCTTCGTTTTGCCCTGGTGGGTTCAGTTCAGTTTCTTGTCAACGCGCCTAACTTGTTTAATCCGACCATCCCTTGTTTAATATTTGTTTTGGTCTGGAAGATGCCATAAAGAGGACAGCTGGTTTTCTTCGTCCCGGTCCTGATCACTGTCGTTTATGGTCAAAGCCGGATTATTTTGTTCCTTCTCCCCTCCTCTTCCTGACAGAGACCATCCTGAGGTTTATCTCCTTTTATCTGTGGTTTCAGCTGTTGATTTTGATCCCCGCAGAGCAGAGCAGCTTCTTGGCATCAGGTATATGACCCTGTCCTTTTTGCTTCCTTTGATTGTTCTTGCTCTTCCCTGATTGTATGTAAAGGGCTAAATGATGCTGTTGTGTTCTGGTTTCTTGATCGGTGAATACATCAGCATGTCTATGGAAAACCCACTTCTGTAGATTTTTAAGATCATGCAAAGCCTCTCTTTGTTTAATCAATTAGATGGATCCAAACGTTTTTGGACACTGGCTAAAGGGACGTGAGTTTCTATTGCTCGTGGGAACCCTGAGCTGCTGTCCCTTGCTGTCTTTGCTTATTCATTTGTGTTTTTTCTTGATGGGACTGCTACTGCCTTGATCTGGAACTTTTTGGTTCGGCCAGAGGATTTTGGTCCTCTATTTCAAGATGTTCTCAGCCGCCTGATTATGTTATTGAAGTTATACCGAGCAGTATCTGAGTGTAGATCGAGATGAAAGATCAGAATAGAAAAAAACGCAATATCTGATACTCCGAGCATGTTGACTGCAGGATCAATTTTTATTCTCAACCGATCATTTTCTTCAGCTAAAGTGATCTCAACTTGGAGAGTTCATAGCATTAAAAGGCTGAAACATCTTCCCTGCAGTATATCATGTTGGATGATTTCCTTTTCTGGGGTATATAGTTTTTAGTCTGTTCCTTGCTCAGAAAGTTTATGATAAACAGATTTCTTCTTCTCGATCCTTCTGCGAAGATTAACGTGCGATCGTCATCATTGCTTTTCTCTGAATCTCATCTTTAAATCATACATACATCTAGTAGCCATTTTGGGGCTTGATGACTGATTGTTCTCCTGGTTTCTTTCTGAAAATTGCAGCCATCAGTTAACTTACAGAAGATTTTCACTGATTCGAACTGCGAGAGGTGTTACCTTTTCAAATAGAATCAGATCGGCTTTCGGTTGACTACATTAGGAGCAGAGAAGTTGTATGAGAGCCATGTCTCTGATCAGGCCCAAACTCAACCATAAGCTAATGTATGTTTCTGAATCATACAGCAGCGAGAGTTACGACCCAAAATATTTCATTGACTCTTCACTAGACGAGACACCACAGCCGACTAGTTCTGGCATCTCAGAAGACTTACTTCATCCGCCGAAAAATCAGTTCGATGGTTGTCCATCTAACTCCGAGTCTGATTACTTGGAGAGTCTGAGTTTGGACTGTGTGGACTATGATGAAAATAAGATGAGGCTGAAGTTGCAAGAGCTTGAGAGAGTTTTGCTCAATGATAACGAGGATGTCGAAGAGGAGGATGAAATGTTCAGTGGCCCCGATCTCAGCATGGAGGTGGATGGAGAATGGGCTGATCAAATCAGGCCCACCAACCTGCACGACTCACCGAAAGAGTCTTCCTCGACGGACTCTTATGTCAGCAGCATCGGGAGCAGCAATAAGGAGATCTCTCAGCTACCTTCTTGTAGCCTGAAGCAGCTGCTAGTCGACTGTGCCGCAGCCCTTTCAGAAGGAAATGTCATAGAAGCATCGACAATGATTGAGGAGGTCCGTCGGACTGTTTCAATCCAGGGGGACCCACCACAGAGGATTGCAGCCTACATGGTAGAAGGTCTTGCTGCTCGAATGGCTGCATCGGGGAAGTACATCTACAAATCCTTAAAATGCAAGGAGCCCCCCAGCTTAGACAGGCTTGCCGCAATGCAGATCCTCTTTGAGATTTGCCCCTGCTTTAAGTTTGGGTTCATGGCTGCAAACGGGGCGATCATTGAGGCCTTCAAAGATGAAAAGAGCGTTCATATCATAGACTTCGATATAAACCAAGGGAACCAATACATCACGCTTATTCAGTCGATTGCCTCTATTTATCAGAAGAGTAATAAGTCGAAACCAGTCCTGAGGTTGACAGGCGTAGATGACCCTGAGTCAGTTCAACGGCCAGTTGGAGGGCTGAAGAACATTGGACAGCGGCTCGAGAAGCTGGCTGAGGCTCTAGGGGTTCCATTTGAGTTCTGGGCAGTCCCTTCTAAGACTTCACTCGTGACTCCGTCAATGCTCCAACTAAAACCAGGGGAGGCACTCATCGTGAATTTCGCATTCCAACTGCACCACATGCCCGACGAGAGCGTCTCAACCACGAACGAGCGGGACCAGCTTCTGCGGATGGTTAAGGGCCTGAACCCAAAGCTGGTGACTGTGGTTGAGCAAGATGTCAACACAAACACGGCCCCATTCTTCCCTAGGTTTATTGAGGCATACAACTACTACTCGGCTGTGTTTGATTCTCTTGATGCAACTCTCCCAAGGGAGAGCCCGGACAGGATGAATGTGGAGAGACATTGCCTCGCTCGGGACATAGTTAACATCGTCGCTTGTGAGGGAGAGGAGAGGATTGAGCGGTACGAGGTTGCAGGGAAGTGGAGGGCAAGGATGACGATGGCAGGGTTTACCTCGAGACCAATGAGCCGGCACATCAGCGACAACATAAGAGAGGTTATCAGTAAACATTACTGCAACAAATATCAGATAAAGGAGGAGATGGGTGCGCTCCACTTCGGTTGGGAGGACAAGAGCCTCATCGTCGCCTCAGCTTGGAGGTAAAGACGACGATGGCTCAGTGTTGTCTAACTAGGAAATTTTCTTGCCTGGACCAGTGTTTTAAGATCCCTATTCACCTGAGCAATCGCAGCACTAGATTGGTATCGGTCTCATTACAATGAAGACAGACCCACAACAATCGACTGTGGATTGCTCCGGTGTCAATGAATCGTTTTTGCATTTGGTTTACGCGAGAAGCAGTGCTCTAACCGTTAGTAGTGTAGGTTACAGTTTGCTGCAGTAGAACATGTAGCTGTACTTGTGTTTTCTATCTTTTGGTGTGGTTTCTGATGCATGCTGATATATACACATATATATATACATATATCTTTATGAGATGTGCATTGACTTGATTGCATAAAAATTATCAGTTGTTCTTCGAGCATATATGCTGCAATGAACTAAGGGCTTGTTTGGATGGGAGAGGAAGGGAGGGTGGGACGGGAAAGTTGTATAGAATTTAGAAAAATTCTCATATAATTTTTCCGAGTCTCCTTTTCCTTTCCTACGTTTCCCTCAATCCAAACGGATGGTAAAGTTAATTGTTGGCCCCTTGGAAGAAAGTTCTTGCCTTTGGTAGAGATTTGTGGCGGAAATTTTTCTAGTGTGTGTATATATACATGTAGTGGCTTTTCGAGGTAACATTCCTCTTTAATCATATGTAGGCTCAAGAGCCACCGGCAATCTCTCAGCCAATGGTGGTCGTCGTTGGGCCACCACTGTTCAAAATCTCCTCATTCTCTCTCTTCATGTTAGAGATCGTTGGAAGAGAGAGGGAATGGGAGATTTTAGGGTGATGGTGATACGATGCGGGCCATGACCCCGATTGAGGCCGCCAGCAGCATTTGAGCTTGCTTGAGACCTCACTGAGGCTGCTGGTGACCAACATCGGGCACCACCACCCTCTCTTAAATTCTCACTATGGTATAAAATTGAAAATTAAATGTTAAAATAGGGGTAATTTTGTTGTTTCGCTAAAAACATCCTTTTCCGGTCGAATCACATTCGAAAATCCTCCCCGGTATCTTGTCCTGTTCATCCTCAAAAACTGGATAAGGATTTGCAAAATCCTATACGACCTTATATCCGAACTACCAAACAGAGCCATAGGGCTTACTGATCTAGAATTGTACTTGGTGTTTCACAATCCATTTCTAGCGCAATGTTCGACATGGCTTTCCCTCTTCCGATGACCATCGAGAAAACCGGTTTAATATCATCAGACATTAAGCTCCTTTGAGGTTCTCAGACCTGATTTTTGATGGATAAATGCAAAAGCTGGTGAAGTAACCAGGCAATAAACCAGAGGGAAAAGGAATGAGAGCAAGAAGAGCTTCTTCACCAAGACGCAGTGAAAACTGAAGCACCTTAAGTAAACACCTAATAGTAATGAACATACTATGCTACTATATGTTTTCTACCTTTCCTTTTCCCTAAGAAAATTTAGAACGAGGGAGATAAAACTCGAAGCCCCTAAAGTATCCCATCTTCCTTGTGTGAATCACTTGCCTCCGAGGGCAGGGCTGTCTTACCTTCCAGCCCCCAACATCTCATCCTCTCAGGGACAATCTGGCAACCCAACGGTAGCTTCCCGGCCCGTCTCATGGTGATGGTTTCCATTCGTACTGAAGATTGTTGCTGAACCCACCACTGCCCACGGGCCCGAGCCCATTCATCATTTGATTCCCGAGATCTTGCTGCTGAAGATGATTCAAGCTTCCATCCCTAACCATTGAGCTCATCCCCACCCGCCCGTTCATGAGGGAGCTATTTGCCATTGCCGCTCTGAGCCCGTTGACCATCATTGCGGGCTGGCCCAGTCCCCCGCCCCCCATTGGTCCATATCCTCCATTCCTCATCAAGCCATTGGCATTGCCCAGGCCCGGGCCTGGGTTCACACCTGCAGCCAAAGGTCCATTCCCGCTCTTCACATCGTTCCCTAAAGAACCTGCACTCTGAAGTGAACCAGGACCCACAGTCTGCAGAAGCTTCTGCACTGAGGTTTGGTTCATAGTGTTCAGCTCGGGTTCAGCCTGTTGCATGGGGATATCAGGTAGAGAGTTTGCAGAACCCACATGGCTTGGAGCAGAGAGGACACCTTGGGAAGTTTGCAGGGGATTATTATTGTTATTACTACCTGACTGAGCAAGGGGAATGGAGCCCGAGGATCCTGAAGATTGATTTTGGGCCACACCATTGTATGGGCTGCTTGAGTTGCTCATGGAGTTCTGTTGCCTCGAGTTCATGGAGTTTTGGTGATGAATAAGACCTGCGATGGTGCTAGTGGATGACCCCGAAGTTGAGGCCGGGTTGAGTGGGTTATTTCCAGGCCCAACTCCATTGCTAGTTGCCGGAAGTTGCATCAGAGCGGATTGAGGAGAAGAGCTCTGAAGACCGCCATTCATGTTCGGGGATGCTGCTGCGAGCTGCTGTCTCTGCTGTGGCAATTGATCATCGGGAAGTTGGCCCTGCCTTGGGCCTACTGATGTGGAACCTGCCCTTCGAGGATACTTTGCCAAGCTCTCTAAAAAACCCATACAAAGAAGAGAGGGTTAGCAGGGGAGAACATAAGTGGCACAGTTTGGGTTCCGGACCAGAATAGGACGGCAAGGATCAATCATTAAAATCGGCAAAATATTTGGTAAGAGAACATTTACTCAGTCCTGCTCCTAGTACTAGTTATAAAAAAGATCATCAAACTTGAAAAGCTTTTCAGGTGATCATTCCTCACAAATTGGTGCGAGGTTAGATCAGTTGCCAAGGTAGTGCCCGCACAACAACACGCAGTCAATTAAAATAAATTGATAACGACGTGATGATCCAATGGTTTCCTCCACACCATATATCATCACAAGAGGCAAAACTTTTAATAGAGGAATTTTGTGAGCAGCTTACCCATAGGTCCCGTCATCGTTTCACTACTGTAGTCAATCAGATCTTTCATAGAATTAACAACTTCAGATATCTGCAACATTGGCCAGAAAGTGAAAGACCGTAAGTGATGGATCTCAAAAAGTGACGCGACCAAAGATAATAAAATGCATGAAGACCTCACTACTTTGATACAGATGTATAGCATTGCATGTATAGGAAGTCACCTGAAGACACCGCACATATCTCTTTGTATATCCCAAATCATTCACCAATGGCACTTCAAGAGCTTTTGCCAGTTGCCGAGCAGATGAAAGAAATCTAATTGAGGCCAACAGTAAGCAGATACTCATCACCACGGAAGTTTTCAGACATCAAAAATGAAAAATAAAAAATGGAAGCAAGGACATATTGAACAAAGATGCACTATTACTATGAAACTCACATGTTACAATTATTCTGCAACTCCGGGACTGTGGGTGCTGCATTTTGAGCGGCAGCCTGGTACTTCTGCGCTGCAGCGCCCAACTGACTAACCTGCAATGACAGAGAATGAATTATGAAATTAATGAATGTAAGATAAAATGCTGGTCTGCTTAACCCCTCCATGGATACTATGTGAGTCAACAGCAGAAGTTACAAGGTTTCAAATACATCTACGAGCTAACTCTCAATACATTGAGATTTATTTCACTGATACCCAATCTGGAAGAAACCTCCCATTCTCATTTAAATTTAGCTAAGCAGACAACTCTAGAGAAAAAATGCAGAAGATAATGACGGATATGAATGGCCACTTACACGGGTAATCTAGTTCAGGCCCTTAGAGAATTGATATAGATTTATTTAAATTATCTCTTTGCTAGTCGGTGAGTATTGGTAAATCTTCACCAATTACCGCTGATAAACTAGTATTGTGGTTAATGGACTTGCTCAATCCTAGGTAAGCAGCTGTACTGACTAAGGATTAATACTTGTGGAAATTGCATCAACCAGTAATCTTTTCATCATCGGTAGAAAGGGAACATAATTTAGATAACCTGAGGTATTAAGAGTCTTCGAGGGATAAGCTCTTCGTGGCGCCGTGCACAGAACTCCCAGGAACATATCTGAGCAAACCCAAGAAAGAGCAACACAGAGAACATTAAAGCTTAAATCCACAGAACTGAAGACCTCAAAGTGCAACCTCAAAGCAGCCAACTTTCAGAAAATTACCTTCAAGTCTGGAGAGAACACTACCCGAAGTTGACCTTCACGCACAACTCGCAGTTGGTCGAAGACACTCTCTTGTATTGCTTTTGCATAGTCCAGTACGATTTGTCCGGAAGAATTCGGGTACTCCTTTGGCATATCAACATAAAGAAGTTCTTCAAGGGTACCACTCTCATATTTAATTTTGAAAAGCCTTGGAAGGACCTCGAAAGTTGCTTCTGAAAGTACAAAAAAACATAAATTTTAGAAGAGAAATATACATGCAGAAGAAGTACATTGAGGACACCCTGGACAAGAGTAGCTTTGGCTCCAGATAACTGGGGATAATTTTACAGTTTTCCAATTCGTTTTCATCTCAATAAATAGTAAATTGAATTATAACTGCAAGACATTCTTGTTTAAAGAAAGACTATAGAAATCTAGGAGATTTTCCAGTACTTAGACAGACCCATAGCTCAGAAAGGCAAATGAAAACATACCGAAACCACGGCCCGGCTTTCGGTTGCATATGTCACAGTGCCATACTTCCTGTAAAAATTGCATATTTTTTTAAGATTAAAGGTATTCAAACTTTACACTGAAATATTAAGTAACAAGGGTCAAGCTTGGTAGGGCTGAACAGATCCAGCTCGACGTCATGGCTGGAAATGAAATATCAAACTAACAGAGAAACTTCAATAGTGAAATTTATCGTATTAAAATAGCTATCTTCTTGCCTATCAACAAACCTGAGGGAAAACTCCAGTGGTTTGCCGCCCACTTCCATACATAGAGACGCACCACCTCTTCTTTGCATTGCGAGCAAAATAATCATCCACAAATTTTCTCCAGAACTCAATATTGTTGTCCTATATAGGCACAAGGAGCGTCAAATAAGACCCAAAGAGCCTATTCACCCATAAAAAGCTATATTTGAATCAAATTATCTCATACCTCAGGCCTGTGCTGCTGTTGATACATGTAGTGAGTTAATTTTTTCGCACACATTCCGGGTTCATAACCTGATTTCACAGGCGATGATCTAAGGGCCATGTTTTGCTGCTGGAAGTGCTGGGGTAGCTGAACCCTCTGTTGAGGAAGCCCTTTTGCTAGCTGCTGCTGTTGTTGCTGTTGGAGCTGAAAGAATCTTTGCTGCTGCTGGAGAGCAAGTTGGGCAGAGGAGGAAGACTGCCTCGCTAACTGCATTAATTGCTGCTGTTGCTGCTGTTGCTGAAGAAACAGCGGTGAATCTGAGTGCTGTTGAGGCTCCATTTTCACAGGGGGGAGGTTCCTCATGTTCGGGGTTGGTATCTGTTGAGACTCCATTTTCATAGCATTCATGCTCTTCATTGACTGGAGCTGTTCGGTTATCATTTGTGGCTCCAACTTCACTTGCCCAAGCCCTGCTAGTCCCCCCATTTGTGCTTTTGGAGGACCAGAAAACTGCTGGGATACTGGCTGACTGTTCGAGAAATTTTGCTGTTCAAGTTGCCGAGACGGGGACTGATCAGGGATCATCTGATTAGAAGGATTTTGGAAATGTTGCCCCTGATTTTGTCCAGAGGTACTGGGGTTTCCCGGTATGAACGATGATGATGAAGGCATATTATAATTCATTCCATTGCCAACATTAGCAAGAGGGTCCAACTCAGCTCCGTGACCCACGTCTATAGCTGCTCTTTGACCACTCACTGAACTGGAGAAGACGGGATTAGCGCTGTTGTTCCCGAAAGATTGACCCAGAAGTGACGACACATTAGACATATTTCCGAGCATATTCATGTTACTCATCTGAGGACGAGGCGATACGAGAGAAGGGAATGTAGCTTGGGAAGGCACTGGACCGCCTTCTAACATCCCAGAATTTGACCGAAGAAGAGATGGTGAGACATTCTGGGACCCACTAATCGGGGTGGGTGGCCCTGAAAGTACCATTTTCCTATCCTCACTCTCTATAAACTAACTGAAAAAACCCAAACCAAAACACCCACTAAATTAGCAGCATTTAAACTAGAGCTAGTGAGAGCTCATAACCCGAATTGCAAGCTTAATATGGGAAGCATGTCATATACCCCGGGAGTAAAAGTCTTCACATTCCTCCAGCAAAGACACCGATTAGCAATCTTTGAGGTTGAGCTCTGGGCACTGAGTTCCTAAAAAACCAAGCAACGAGGAATATGCACCTAAGAAAATCCAAGAATTCTTCCACCTTCGGGAGATGATGAAACTTCAGCCGGTATTCACATGTATCTATGATGAATTTAGAACTAATATTAGAGCTGAGACTCTAAAGGAAAACTTTCATCAAGCTTTCAGCTGCCAATAGATTGTAAATGCGATTATTGCCAAATCAAACTCAAACTCTCCCCAAAATCATTGTAGCTAAACTCACCAGGGCCCCCATATTACCCATACACATTGAAAGGTTAAACAAAATTGAGCACAGCAAATATGGGAGCCACTCATTATCAAGAAGTCTAATCTCAAAGTGTAACATATGAACCCAAAAATTATACGGAATAACTTTAACAGATTGTAAACCATAATTATGATCAGGAGTTGATAAAAAGATAGATTTTTAAATGACAAACACAGCTAAACCCCAACAAGAACTCTTCCAAAGCTACAAAAACCCACAAATTGAACGTTTAAAGCGAGAGATAAAGATAGAAAGAAATTGAGCAGCCCCAATTGAGGACCCATTGAGCAGGTTAAGTTCAAAATTCAATAGTAAAAATGCAAACTTTCATCTGAACTACAGCAAGCCAGAAAGGCAAAAACCCAGTAAACTAAAAAGAACCAAAGAATACGATAAAAGATCAAGAACCCGACACTCAAGATCAATGATCCAGATATTCGGACAGGTGCGAACCCACAAAGCACCGAGCTTGAGAACACAAACAGAGACCCATTGAGAGTACTCACCTGCAATTGAACAGTGGGAGCAGAGACGGGCCGGTATTCTATCTCCAGTTCTTCACTTGGGGAGATAAAAAGAATCGATTGTTCTTCCTCAATCTGCTCCTCTTCTTCTTCCTCTGTGTCGGGTTGGGGCCGCTTCGGTTTCACTGGTGAGGCCTCTGTGCTGCTGCTGCTGCTGCTGCTTGCGCTGTATCTAGAGAGAGAAAGTAGAGAGAGAGGGGTGAGAGACAGGGGATGAGAGAGAGAGGGGCGAGAGAGAGAGTGTGTCCTTGCGGACGTCAAATATTTATTCGATCGGATTGAATTTTCTGTGAGTTCCCTCTTTACCTTTTCTCCTCTTCGTCTCCTCTTCTCCTCCATCAACTGAAGTCAAATCCTCTTCTTTCTGATTCGGTCTCTCCCCCTTCAGTATTTATATTTCATTTTTTATGTATATATATTTGTATAAAAATAAATATAAATAATCAGTAAAAAAGAAAATACATAAATATTTAGATTTATAAATCAGATTTCATGAATGTAAATGGTATGACATACTCACATTGGCCATTCAAGAAAATCGTGTACAGCAGCCATGACATAAATAGTCGTTCCCGCGGACATGGCATAAATAGTCATCGATATCTTAAGATTTTGATTTGCATTATAGTTATATATTGTGTTTTTTTTTCTTTATTTATTATATGTAATTTGCATAGATATAAATTTTCAGAATATATAGATATATATATATATATAGATTTATTTGTTAAATACATTGGAATCAACAAATATTCCATGCACTTTCTCCATTTACATGTTGAAGTTAATCCACGATACTGGCACTGGAGAGGGGGTCTCGCTTGGATGGGTAGTTCTTTCTATCACAGGTACCAAACTAGTCTTATAATTATAAGTACATTCTTATTTTACATTGCGACTTAAGCCACTGTTTCCTTTGGACTGCTCACTTAGGAGTGGACTATATATTTGCTGATATAGGCCATTTCTCTCCTCTCTCAATTAAGGTGATTGGCTTATGGTTTGGCATAACTTAAGAAACAATTATATGTCTTCTTTGTCTGACGATTTATGTCATGAGCTTAATCTTAATATTCGGATGTAAATTTGTGAATTACAATTCTCTCATTTTACGATATTAACTGGCTCTATTTTAAATTCGTATATTTAACAAATATTAATGCTAGAAAATCTTTTGGCCCAATAACTCTAGCCTGGACATATGTGTAGGCCCATCGTCTAGTTACATTAATAAATGCATATAAATCATTAAATACTTAATAACTAGAATATTACCCGTGCGTTGCACGGGCTTGTAATATACTTAATCTATTCAAATTTGTACCCAGCGGAAACAATTATTCAGATTTGTATTAAAATACTTTAAATGAAGAATATTATAATCGAAGCATTGCTATTTGATAAATTTTTATTCTTTGGTAATGTTAATAAAAATTTCAAATTATTTAAGGTTATAAAATTAACGTATTGAGAACACAAAATATTATGTTTAAGTTTTTTTACCAAGTGATTTGCTAATGTACATCCAATACTTTCAATTAGAAATTAAACATGTTGGTATAACTAAATCAATTGTAA
Organism: Punica granatum; assembly: GCF_007655135.1. NCBI lineage: Eukaryota > Viridiplantae > Streptophyta > Magnoliopsida > Myrtales > Lythraceae > Punica > Punica granatum. Next base: position 12,321,291 of record NC_045134.1, on the reverse strand, counting down.
TATAAATTATTTAGTTTAATTTTTCTAATTATATATCACAAATAAATAAATAAAATGTAGATATACATAATGAACTATCCCGAAATTAATCTCTTTCTATCAACTTTTAAATTTTAATAATGTTTATAGATATGTAATTGTCATGAAATCATAGATACCTACATGAAATTATAACGAAAATTATTATTGATATTGAAATAGTCTTTCATAAGTAAATTCGCCACTAAAATTATTAATTTTATATTTTCTATAACAAAATTAAAAGAAAAATTAACTAAGTTACAACATATATGAATTTCTTCATTATCTCATTATTGATATAAAATATGCATATACTTAAATTTATATAATATTAACAAGAGCAAAAACCTAAATACAAAGTCTCTCAAAAATATTTTAGAGCGTCAGATTTTATAAAAAAAACTTATATATTCGGTGAATAAAATATCAATTTTTTCATTGCAAAACATTACATAGATGATAAATTTAAATTGATTAACTTTATATATAAATTATATTTATATTTTATCACATTTAATGCATGCATAAGTAATGTACCAATTCTACTTTACATAATTATTATAGCTTAAACGATAAAAATGTAGTCTTTACATAATTAATGTTCCAAAATTTATAAGATCCTGAAAATTTTCAAAATTCATATGAAAGAATATTTTTATGAATGGCAATATTTTTTCAGAAATTAAAAATGCATATAATATGAAGAGATTAAAAACTTCATTGATCATGAGTTTTATGAAAGTACATTATCTTGTGAGGTTGATTTTTACTTTTAATTCTTCGGTTCCAATGCACTTCATTCTAATTCCATAACATTTTCAATCTTTTTGAAAATAATATCATTAGTCTGATTTTATTTAATATTCTTAAGTATAGCTTATAATCCTTCTTTGTATTTTTTCCTAAATTTTTTATTTCTGATTGTAATTTAGGATCTTCTTTTGACATCTCGATTAAAATGTCATTATCTCTACAAATTGGTTATAACTTATAACTGGTTTTTAAGTATTATTATTATTTTTATGTTTGACTTTTCATAAAATCTTATTTTGTTAATAACCTATTATTAATTTCACTAATTTTTAATTTGGAAAATTGTGGTAAACTTCTTTTACTATTTTTGAAGTGTATCAACTTCCGACCAAGAAAAGTGCATCAACTTAAGCTTGGAAAATTGAATTTTTTTTTAGTGTATTAATTTGAGCTCATTTAATCATGCTCAAGTTTTTGTAAATTTCAAACATGAGCATTATTACTATCATTATTATAGATTGCAAGTCTTCTTTTACTATATATATATATATATATATATAGATTTTATTATACAAGCACACTTAATTTAAAAAAAAGTAATCTAAAAATTATTTAGAAAAAATATAATTTCTAAAAATAACAAGATAAATAATTTGTAATTAAAAATAACAATCTACTAATATGCAATAAGCATGTTTAAATATTGAACACTTTTGAAACAATAAAAGATAAATCTATATATAAATTTTCAAAAGTAAGAATTTGCAAGAAGAATTTATGATGATAGATGATTTGCACTTTTTTTACAAAATAAGCATAAGTCATCTATTATAATTTTTTAGAATTTGATAAAAAGATGTACTATGTTTTCTAAATAATACTATTTTCTTCATCCATATTTGGTATTATAATTCATTTTCAATTATCCTTAATTTGTTATTGTATGCACTAATATTTTAAAATTTTCAATTTAAGAATATATATAACTTAAAAAACATTTCAATGGTGATGTCAAAATTTTTAAAAATCCATCTAAAAATAACTCCTCTAATTTATAGCCTCTGCTTAGCACGGGTACAAAAGCTAGTTTTATGAAAAAGAAAAACTCTCACCTTACTTACAATTAACTACCCATGATCTTCATGTAATGGACAATTTAAAAACAAAATCAAAAGAAAAAGCTAAATTTAACTTAAACTAAAATGCAGACTTATAAATACTAACTTTCAATTGCGCACGCGCTCGCTTGATAATCTAGAAGTTGAAAGTTTGATACTTAGTGGGATTACCCGTGCCACTTTATTAGATATTAGTGTTTCTATTTCATTGTACTAGAGCCCACGTGCCTCCATTGTAACCGAAAAAAAAATACTAATTTTGCTCAATAACTAATTCATATGAGGATATAACATATATCTTAGAAAAATAAAATAATCCATAATTTAGGGGGCAAATTGTATGTATATCTTTTCTTTGGCTCAATTTTAATTTCCCTTAAATATTCCATTGTACTTCACCGAAAAATAGTCCATTGAAAATTCATTTTAATTTATAAAAATAAATAAATTTAATAAATAAAGAAAAAAAAAGAGAGGCATAGGAAAAGAGAGGGGCAGTGGGGAGGCCTGAAGACGGCCATCACGGTGTAGGTCTAGTCGTTGCTAGTGTTAGAAGGCATTGATGCAGTCTTGGAGGTCAAAAGCGTCGGGCCACTCAACATGGAGATTCCAAAAGCACCTCACCCCCTCAGCCTCCCCCCCACAAGGTGGCCATGAATAAGATGATTACAAAAGTATATGCTTCAACTTTCGTTTTTTGTTATATTTAGGAAATTATATTAACGAAAAAAAGTAAAGTACAAGCTGAACTAGTAACTGCAATCATTAACTACACAAACAAGGCCATTGTCTTAGATTTACAACGATTTAGGGTTCCACAATTCGTCTAAAATAATGTATCAAGCAAATTTTTTTAATAATTTTTTTAAAAAATTAATAATTATTTCTCGTTATGTAGTGCGAGGTGTTGAGAGGTGAAAAAGGGTTATCTCCACACACGCAAGAAAAGAGAAAATATGAGGGTTTATATGGGGCTTGGAGTTGAGATTACAACCTAACAGCTTAAATTTTTGGGTTGTAGATAAATCCAAATTCATATAAGTTCGGTAGAAATTTAAAATAGTATAATCGCACAAGTTACACACCCATATGGGGACTCACATCACACCAGACCCAAGTGTGGAACTCGTGGCTAAGTGAGTTTCGGGTCAATGAAAGCTCGGCTCATAGTTAGCTTGACGCCCCTCGCTCGAGTGTGGAAGAGGAAGCCCATCTTGAGCTAAAGTTAAGCCCGAGTTCAAAAGAGAGCCTCGGGACGGCTATTAAGAGCATGTGTTTAAGGGCATGTGACACATGTAGACAAATAGTAAGAATGACCACACAGTGCCATATGAAGGCGGGCCTTGGGAGAATCAAAGCAGCATTTCTCTCGTGGTCATAGCATCGGTTGCGCTTAATCGATCATCATGCGCCCAGTCAATCAACATCTTCAAGTAAACCCAGGTGTTGGCAACTACTATGGACCCCCTCGAGATCGTGGTGCAACGCATTGGCTCCGTGAGGACAACTAGTGGTTCCACCCTTGCACACTCTTGGGACCTCTCCCTAGCATGCCTGGCAATTCACTACAAGAAAAGCTCATATTAGAGTGAAATTTGTTTCTAAGATCTCATTATTTGCCTCTAAAAGTGAAATTTGTTTCTAAGATCTCATTATTTGCCTCTAAAAGTTTAAAAGACAAATGAGTAAATTGTCTCATTTAATTACCAGTATCGTTTTAAGTCTATAAGGGCAAATTAGTAACAATTAATAAAAGTCACTAATTAGTACTATTATTGTTAATTAAATTTGCCTCAAATAAGGAGATATAACAACAAAATTTGTGACAAAATTTATCAATTAAGGACAATTGCAATTGCCTCCTATAGCTTTTAAAAACGAAAACTACATTAATTATAATATCGCTCATATCTCTTATATTACATCTTGAGCCCGACTCGAACCTTTGATCTCTAGCATAACAGTTTTAGCCTCGCCACTTACCATTTCATCACCAATGCATCTTTGATTTGAATTACAAATTCAATTTATATCTCATAATAATAAAATGTAAGACCTCTATAAATATGTCAAATTTAAAAAACGATTAACATGTAAATATGATAGTAAATCAAATATTGTGCATATATTTCATTAAATCTTTTTTTTCCTTTGGATGGTAAATTTGAAGATTGCATTTATATTATATAAAAACACAATAGATGAGGTAAAACGCACAAAAATATTAGCAACTATTTTTTAATTTAATATTTGCATAATGTAATCTACACTTACAAATAATAAATGACATCTTTTATTTTAGAGAGAATATTTTTTAAATCGTCATCTATTAAATTTTCTATGTCAAAGTAAAAATAATCCAATAAACTTTGACCATTAATCTAATTACTTTGTAGATAAAAAATTTTAAGTTGGAGGCAAATGTTTATTATATTTAGAGGCAATTGTAATTTACCCCTAAAAGAATATATGGGAGGAAATACAATTGGATTTAGAAGCAACTAAATTTTCTGCTTTCTAAAAGTAAATTTAGTGACAAACTTTCTATACGTCTATACTTATATGTTTCTAAAAGTTAATTTTTAGAGGCAAAAGAATTATTTTCTTCTAAAAATTGTGATATAGATTTATTATCTATTAAAGTATAAATATTTGGTGATATAGAGACAAATAAAATCCATATAAGAGGCATATATTATATTTGTCTAAATATAAGAGTTTTAGAGACAAATTTTGTAATTGCCTCTTAATATTTGTCTCTAATAAGGGTATTTCTTGTAGCGCAACCATCACACCTACCACGTGGAAGCCATAGGTTGAACATAGAATTTAGGTGGAACAGTCATGAAGTCCGTGGATTGCATGAGAAAAAATGTGATTTTTTTTTTCAATTGGGTTATATATATCATAGATATCCTTATTTTAAACAATACATAAAGTAATCCCTGATAGTCTAATTGAGTCCCGATTAATCCAGTCGAGCCGTGTCAACCTACTAAAGGGTAGAACTCTCATAACCTGAATTTTATGTATTCATAAGGATTCAAACACGAGACATTGCTTAAGTGGAATGAGTGTCGAGTCACTTAAATCAATCCACGTTGGTGTATATATATATTTATATTGCTTATACCCGATGGTATATTTTTCCAATCACCAACTCCGCCTCTTCCACACCTCTCTGATTTTTGTTCTTCTCTCTCCTCGCTCCAAGTCCGACCACTGAGCTTTTTCTTTTTTTTCTAATTCTCATTGTCCTTACTAGTTACTGATATCTTAATAATTTTTAAAATAAATATGCTCCCATTTCGAAAAAAACAAGCAGTATAGATTATGAAAACAACTTCCTTTTTTCGGTGTGCACAATAATATTTGGAAGTCCAATGAATTTTGTCTAATGTAGTTCGAGTTTATTTGACTCTAAACTTCTCCTAACGTGAATTTACTCCATTCACAAAACTCGAACCAAGACCTTATTTAAGAGAAATAAGGACTTGATTCACTTGAGCTAACCATTGTTGGTCGTCTTTAATGGGGATTTAATTTTGCAAATTGAGGTTATATTCACTGCCTGGGTAGCAATGGTCACGTATTGTATAATAGTAATAAAGAAGATAAAATTGTGATACTTATTATATATCAAATAACAAGTTTATCAAGCGGTTCAACGTTTATTCTCTTTAAATAAGGTATCGATGAAAATTCAAACTGAGAGAATTTTTCTCTTAGTAAATTGACCCGGCTCGAATTGAATTAGTTAAGACTTATTGAACTTTCAGATAACATGATACATACAAAAAAAAACTATTTGATGAATGAAAAGCATGTCACTAGCATAATATAATTAAATATAAAATATGCAAAGGATGGGGTAGTATGTAAAAATGAGCTTGAAAAATAATACAAGGAAAGAGTATCAAAATACAATATTATTAAAAAATATATTATTAAAATCTTATAAGTTTTTTCAATGCATTTGTAGACACCTTTCTATTTTTAGATTTAGAAATTTGCCTTATGTTATTATTTTTTTTCTCTCCTGAGATTTTTGCACAGAAATCTCCATACATTTTAATTCAATCGTATATTTGGACCAAATAGTAGGGTGTAAATAGATTAAACATAACTTAATCACAATATTGTTAGTGAATAAATAAATAAATCACGCCGAATCTAAAATGGTTATTCTGTTAAATACATGATTTATTTATATATTAATCAATACCTCAGAAATCTTTAAAATATAGGTTTAAGAAGTAGCGCATTTATTAAATGATACCCTATTTAATAAGTAAAATAAGCATATGTAATTCTTGAACTTCCGGATACCATGATTCACACCGAAAAATAAACATATGTAATCCACCTACGAGAATATTGCTAAAACTCATGTTGATTCAAAGGTTATTGTAACAATATGTAATAGAAAAATTACTTAAGAACTGTGCCTCGTACTATAATCAACAATATCATAAAAAAAACTTTTATGAAAAATATTGCAGAAAATACCTTCTCATTCATTTTCCTGTGATTATCAAGGAGCTTTTTGGGCCAACTCAAAAATAAACAATGAAAATTACAGCAATCTATGTAAATATTTATTAGCAGATAGTTGATGAGTCGATCGATAATGAGCTGAGGATATGCTGAGAACGCTTATGTGAGGCTCTCATTGCACGAAGGGGGACTCCTCATCATAGGTCCCTATCTCGAGTCGCTGGCCTGACCCTGGCGAGATCATCACAATTCATCATCGGCCTCGACACATCGGTACAATCAAGTGGACACTATCTAAACACCATATAATTACCTTCAATCATATGTTAAACTATACTCTATGAGAAATCGAATATTTTCTTTCTAGAAAAATAGAATTATTAACGAGAAATAAGTCGAGACTGATGAACAGTAAATGTAAATATATAAATATAGCTCACCTTCTTGGCACACAGGACAGATCAATAGGACGGGAAGAAAATCTCAAGACAAAACTGGCACATTCTATTGGATCAAATGAAGGGTACAGTTACCTTTTGTCCGTTTTAACAGTCTCAATCATGGCCGTTGAATAGTCCTGCACTTTGCTTCAGTGCTTTTAACTATTTTCTACTTATTTCTCTTTTTTCTTTTATCCTGAATAATTTCCATATTCATGCATTTCTTTTTTCAATTTAACGAATTTTTGAATAAAAATTGAATATCATTGCCCCTGGCCCTGGATATACAGTTGTATGGTAGAATTTGCAAATGTATACGGTAAAAATGCTTCCATCATGTTTTGACTTTGATTACATCCATTGTGTCATACATCAGAACAGTTATCATCACCATAAATAAATAAATAAAAATGGAAAAACTATAGAGATACGGCAGCCGTAGGATTAGCTGGACACGATCTGTCCAAAATAGGGGCTTAATTGTCATCCCGTAGCCCAAAGCTATCTGGGGTTAGAAATCTTGAAGAGTAAATTGCCTAAAATGCCATTGAGAGATGAATATGTCTCAATTGCACACCGACTCATTTTTAAATCAAATTGAAGCCTAACAAATTGAAAGTTACATCAAATCAGCCATTCTGTTTAGATTTCGTGAAATCTCAAACGGAATCGTCTGACGTAATTTTTTATATTGTTTCCCCGTCTGACGTGACTTTTTTACTTCTTTATCTGTCTCTCTTAAGCATCTTAGACCTTGTTTGGTAACGATTCAGACTTTTTATTATTTTTTAAATGTGCCCCACCGGGTTATTGGTCATCATCTTTCTCTTTCCCTCTCTCACCCGGGTACTATTCATCGTGTTCCTCTCCGTGACTCCAAGGCAACATCTCGACATTGCTAAAGTCGACATCATTCAATCCCAAAATAGAAGAGCCAAAACTCCTAACCTCCAAGGCGAAGTGCCATTGCTTCGCTATGACAACTTACAAAATTGAAACAAAAAACCAGAGAGATTATTAACCAATGAATGAAACAAACAATCCATCAATGGAGCGACGAGGGAACTGGGTTACTTAAACTTACAACGTTCTTGATTGATTTCGACACCTGAACCAGCTGCTTCAAGTCCTCGGGCTCCACTCCACACAATATCCAAATCTGCAAAACAAATATCCACAGAGGGGAGAATTAGTTTCCATTGATAAACATCCTAATCATAATCCAATTAAGCTTTGAAATCAATCGAGAAATGGAACGACCACACTTACCAAAATCTCATGTTCTCAAGAGCAGATTTGTCGGATTCGATGAGAGCCTCCCGCTGCATTGTTTCTTCAAAGGAGCATGCATGGCGGAATTGTCCGGTGACGTCTCAACATTGCTAAAGATGACGATCTTCTTCCACCCTAGCCCCCGCTTGTACTTCACGCAACCAAACCCTAGCATCTCCTCTATCTCCCCATCTACCACACTGCATTTCACTCCTTCCCCCAAGGCCATCTTCCTCCCATAAATCACACCCGAAAATGGAGGTTAAACCTTGACGTCAAATGATTAGAAATGGCAATTTGAAGTTCCAATCTGTACCAGAACTCACAATCAGGACGATAATCTGTGAAAATATCTCTCTGTCACTGCTTCGATCGATTCGATTCCTTTCCCATCTTCTTCGTCTTCCAGACGAGTGTTCCTTCTGTAGAAACACACGTCAGAAAAGCACATCAAACGGGGAAACAATATAAAAAGCCATGTCAAATTATTACATTTGAGATTTCACGAAACCTAGACGGATGGGCTGATCTGATGTAACTTTCAACTGTCACAATTTAGTTTGATGTAAAAAATGGGTCGATGTGCAATTGAGGAAATATCCATCCTTCGAGGCATAATAGGCAATTTACTCAAATCTTGAACCCACCAACTGTATGTATTATTTTGATTTAATAATTAAAAGGAAAAAAATATGTAAAAATCTTAAAAAATCATGCTTTGCAATGATTCGAAAAGAGCCGGTCACTGAAATGAAGTCCGGTGAGGCAAATCAACCCACATGTTCCTTCTTTTGCATCAACGTGGTATATTAGTGTTTTTTTTTTCGCGTCACATGGCGAAGCATAATTATAATCAAGAATTTCTCCGAGTTGAAATAAAACTTACATCTCATTTTCGTTTTTACGAGGAAAATAATGGCAATGAAAAGGGAGAAAGAAGATAGTAAAGGTCTTGAGTTCAACTTCTAATAATCCGACCAAAAAAAATCTCAGGCTTGAGTTTTGTGGATCTAGAAAATCTACGATTGGAGAACTTTATTCCTTAATGGACTGACCGAGCTTGAAGTGAATTAGTCAAGCCCACTGAGCTGTTTTATTACTTTATCAAACATTCCCTTGAAGGGTGAAATCGTCAAGTCGACAATACCCATTAATCCAAATTTCAACCACTGCCCTTTTAAGCTATACTCCGTTAAACGGATGGATTAGAAAAATATTTTGTAACTTTTTCTAATAAAATTGTGGAAAATAGCCTAGAAAATCAAATAGTTTCCCTAAATTCCCCATTCTACCAACTTTTCAAATTTTGGTTTGAAAAATTAAAACGTTTCCCTCCGTTTTCTCTGTTTACCAACTCATTAATTTCGTCTATAACAATGCTGACATGGCTGTTATTTTTGCCTACGTGGCAGACGGAGTAAGACGTGGAAAATAAAGCAATTAACTTTAAGCTAAAAAATCAAATAATTTGCCAATTTTCCCTAATCTACCAAAATTATTTGACATTTTTTCCCAATCTATGAAATATCAAAAGCTAAAAAAATTCATATATTTTTTATATGTACCATAATCTACTAAAATGTGAATTATACGTTTGAATTGCAAAGTCATATATGTATGTCGGTTTGAATATTGAAAAATATTATTCATATCCCAACATATGCACTTTTTCTTAATTTTATCCTAACTTATGAAAATGACACGATGCACTCCAACATTTATGGTAATGTCTCAAATCTATTGCATTGTCAATATTCTATTCACTTTGGACGGAAAATCTGACGTGACACGTGACGGTACTGATGTGGCAGTCTGTGAATCACTCCTATGTTGGCTAACATGAAGAGTTCGTCGGGTCAAATTCAATATTTTCATCGCTTGGGTCATCATATTGCGAGTTCTTGGATGCTATGGAAAGCTCCTATAAAGGACTAAGTATACAACTACAAATTCTCTCAAATCTCTCGGGCCACCAGCTGCGAGTTCTTTATCCTCTCTCATCTTTATCTCCTCTATCTTGACTCGCTTCCTCTCTCTCATCTCTCTCTTCTCTCTCCTTACTCTCGACTCCATCTCCTTTCTCTCATCCCTCTCCCGATTCTATCTCCAATCTCTTATCTCTCTCCTCTCTCTCTCTCTGTTCTCTCTTATCTCAATTTCATCTCTTTCTCTCTTCGCTCTCCCGACTCTCTCCCCTGTCTCTCTACTCTCTCTCTTCTCTCTTTAACCTCTCTCCCTCATCTCTCTCTGATCTAACACGTGAGATAAGGGAGAGAGATGAGAGAGTAGAGATAAAGGGAGTAGAGGAGAGAGGAAGGGATGAAATTGAGAGGAGAGAATGTCGAGAGAGTTGGGAAAGAGAGGAGAGGGAGTCGAGACAGAGGAAAGAGAGCTGGGTGAGAGCAAAGAGAGTTGAGAGAGAGGAGAGAGATGAGATAAATGAGAGAGGGTTGAGAGAGAGATGAGAGATAAATGATAGTTAGTCAAGAGAAATGAGAGAGAAAAAGATAAGAGAGAAAGGAGAGAGAGTCGGGAGAGAGGTGAAAGAAAGAGATGAGAGAGATGAGAGAAATGAGAGAACTCGTAATCAGTGGCTCGAGAGATTTGAGTGAACTCATAGTTGTATGCTCAATCATATATATGAGTTTTCCGTAGTATCTAAGAACTCGCAATATAGTGACCCGAGCAATGAAAATAATTAGCTCGAGATTGACCCCGATGAACTCTTCATGTTAACCAACATAGGAGTGGCTCACACACTGCCACGTGAGTACCGTTGTGTGGCATGTTAGATTTTTCGTCCAAAATGAATGGAATATTGATAGTGTGATAGTTTTGAAACGTTACCCTAAATGTTGGGGTGTCTTGTGTCATTTTCATATGTTATGATAAAATTGAGAAAAAGTACAGATGTTGAGATGTATGCAATATTTTTTAGCATTCAAACTGACATACACATATGATTTTGTAATTCAAACTTATAATCACATTTTGGTAGATTATGATACATGCGAAAAATATTTTAAATTTTTTGAGTTTTTGATATTTTGATAGATTGGAGAAAAATGTCAAACAATTTTGGTAGATTAGGAAGAATTGACAAACTATCAAATTTTTTTAGCTTAAAGCAAATTGCCCTATTTTCCAGGTCTAACTTTGTCTGTCACTGTCAGCACCCAATTATGGTCCACCGGCTCTAGAGGGGCAAAATCATCATTTTTTTTGCCATCCATCGGAGGAAAGTATTTTCAGTTAATCGCTCAAGCACGCACGACTTCTAAAAAATTGGGAATTTTCATAATTTAAATCCAATTTTATGATTTTTCAAGAAAATAATGCTATTTAAGACTTCATTGGATTTCGCACACGTCAGCATCAATTTCCGTAATCAGGGACTAAAATTAAGGCCGAAATTTTTTTATTGTAGAACATTGATCCATGATTTTTTCTGAACACAATGCCGGTTCCGGTTCAATTTTTCGACATCCAATCGCAAAAACGAGAATTGTAATCTCTACGCGCATTAAATTTAAATTTTCGTATTTCTATTTTTTTTTAAAAAAGAATGGCCGTGGGCCGGTCAGGGTCGGTCAGAAGTCCTGACTGACTTCTAACCATTGCCCATTTAAAAAAAAAAAGATCCGGTTAGGGCCGGTCAGAAGCCGGTCAAGGCTTCTGACTGTTGCCCTTGCCATTTCCGCCCCTTCTTCCTTTCTTCTTCTTCTTCTTCTTCCTTCCTTCCTATAAAAAAAACCCTAAGCTTCACGGAAAAAAAAACCCGAATGGCATCTTTTCCCGAAGAAAAAACGGAAACCCTAGCTGGCTCTCTCTCTCTTTCTCTCTGGCTCCCCTAGCTCACCCTTAGCTGGTCCCGAACAGTCATGGCTTCCCCTCAGCTCCTTCCCTCGGCTCGCGGCTCCTTTGGCTAAAAAAAACCCTAGCTTGCCCTCTCCTTCAGCTCACTCTCTAGGCCTGCTTCCAACACATGAAAATCGGAACAAAAAAGAAAACCCTAGGAGCTCTCTTTCTCTTTCTCAACGGCACTCTCCTAAAAAATCCAAAAAAACTCTAGCTGCAACATCCGGAACTCGAAAAAAAACCTTTAGCTCACCCCGCGAATCCGCAGCTCCTCACGGCTGAACCCCCAGCTCACTCCTTTCTCATTCCGTTTCCGACAGACCGACTCCCCAGCTCGAGTGCCGTTTGCTGCTCCTCCCTCGAACTCTCAGCTCGCGTCTTTCCCTCACCCTCTCAGCTGACTCTCATTTTTTCCCTAAGCTCCGGTTCTCTCCTTCCAGCGTAAGCCGCCCTCTCCCTTTTCTTTTCCTTTCCCGCGACTCCCAGCTCCTCCTTCCCTCCTCCAGCTCATTTTTTTTTTCGGCCATCAGCTGCTCGAACCCTCAGCTCGAACGCTTGTGCTGGCTGCTGCTCCTTTCTAGTTGCCACCTTTGAACTCCCAGCCACCCTCAGAGATCCCTTGGTTGCCTGGAAACATCGCACCACCCCGCTGCCCCTGCACCTTCCTTTTCCCTTCCGGTTTCTCTTGCGTTTTCATGGTTTTCCTTCTTTGTTCCGGTTAGCTCAAGTTCGAGCCACTCCAAGGTCATTCCGGGGCCATTCAGAGGTCCCTCGATGTCCCTAGACACTCGTGCACGAAGGCCACGACCTGAACCACCCGCGCTAGCCACCTCTCTCTTCCAGGGCGTTTTCCTCCAGTCGGGTCTGCCCCGACCCGACCATCCGACCTGACTTCATGATTTTCTTTTTCCCCAAAACTAGGTAAATATCTCGACTTAGTATCATGCTAGGGTCCTCATTTCCATGTATTTATGCTTATCTAGATGATGATAATCTAAAATGGATGCTTGTGGATCGTGTGGATGAACGAAATTATCTCCAATCCATTTTTTTATAAACTTTCTGATCTGTTTCATTTTAGTCCTGGGCACGTTTCTTTGTTTTTTTATATATCAACCCCGAAATTTATGATGTTTCAGCCGAGTCCCGAGTTTTCCCGGTATTTTCCACGCAGTCCTTAACTTTTTGGATGACTTAAACCAGTCCAGAGAACTTTTAAATTTGTTTCAGTTCAGTCCTTGTGATATTTTCCACTTTTTCCGGATCCATCCTGAACCTTAAAATTCGTTTCAGACAAGTCCCAGCCAATTTAAACAATTTCAGCTCAGTCACCGAATTTTCAGGTCATTGAAATCATTCCAGGAAACTTTTAAATTTGTTTCAGTTTAGTCCTTGTGATATTTTCCACTTTTTTTGGATTAGTCCCGAACCTTAAAATTCGTTTCAGACAAGTCCCAGCCATTTTAAACAATTTCAGCTCAGTCACCTAATTTTCAAGTCATTCAAATCAGTCCAAGGAACTTTTTAATTCGTTTCAGTTAAGTCCTTATGACATTTTCCACTTTTTCCAGATCAGTCCCGAACTTTAAAATCTGTTTCAATCAGGTCGTAGGCCATTTTTTAATTCCTGTTCAGCTCCAGAATTTTTCAGAGGCTCCAAATTAGTCAAGGGAACTTTTAAGCTGTCTCGAATTAGTCCTCGGGATTTTTAGCCGAATTTTCAAAGCAGTCCCTGTCCTTTCAAAATTATTTTTAATTCGATCCTCGAGCAATTTAAGAGATGCGCGTTACGATCATGATTTGATATATGATTGCATGCGACCGTATTACATGTTTGGTTTTGATTGAATGATAAATCGTAAATTAAATGCATAGATTTAAATAGACTTCTTCGTAGACATATAGTTCTCTAAGGCAAAGAATACATCAAAGCAATTTAATTAATCACTTGGATTTAAAATCGACGAGTTAATTTTATGATGATTATTTTGCCTATATTTGTGTGCTTGGAATGTTTGCATGTGTCTTTATTTAAAACCTCGCATGAATCGGTTTAATCACGTAAATTTGATTTAAAATTGGATTTAACCCCAAGACGGCCGAAAATTAGAGTTTATCGGGCGGCCCACTAATGGCTATTCCGACGGCTCGAAATCCGTAGACTAAAGCATTCGGAAAATTTTTAATTCATTTAAAATTCCACACACGGGATAGTTGGGAAGTTAAATTTGGCTAAATTAAATAACCTGACTCTTTTAAATGAATTGCACGAATCGATTAATAATCTGTAATCGCGTCGACAGTTCAAACAGTTCAAGAACTGTTAGTCATGCCCTTTTAAAATTCACAATTTCAAGAGTACCGAGATATGTACCACGTAATCTTGATTTTCCATGCACACACATATTTCCCGATTCAAGGGCATTGCTACCGGTTCTTGTCCTGCCATCATCATAGCGTAGGTTTGTGCTTAGAATGGGTCAAAACACGGGAAAACAAATTAATCACAAACTCGGCTTAATTAAACACAGGCAAATAGTCGAGCAAAGGGTTAAGTTTTTGGGTTTCAGGCAAAAACACTCTTGTCACAATCTGTAAAAGCCACATCGTCACATTACAGAACAAGTTAAAAATAACCCACACAGTTGAGACTTGATTACAGACTTCATGTTTGTCGGTTCGCTAAAATAACGCTGAATGCTATATGGCCTTTCTATCACCTCGTTTGTTTGTTTTAGGGTAGGATTTGCATGCCAAGATACCCCAGTTAATAATCACTTAACTCACGTAAATTCGGCAATAACGAAACCCCATTGTTTGTTTATTTATGCTTACTTGTTACATTTTGCACTTATTTGTTATGCGGGTTGAGTCCGATCCTTTAGGATACGATTCACACAGGGTCCAACGCCCCTAACTGTCGATCATGGGGTCTAATTCCCCAATCACTGAGCGCGCATATTAATTTCAATTTCAGTCTTTTCAAACCACACGGTGAGCACGAGTGGAATAATGACCAAATGTGAACTGATCGGGATTCAGTAATTGTAATTTGTATTTTTATTTGACAGAGCAATGTGAAGGTTTATGCTGTACATTTATTCATGTAAGAATCCCGGTCGGAGAGTTTCTTCGAATTTCCGGTGTCAAAACGGGCGAGTCAAGTTCATGCGGTAAATAAATAAAATGGCAAGCCTAACAAGCTAGAGTACTGAAAGGGCGTGTGGGATATAGGCCCACATGTAATAGAATCCCCGAATTCGGAATTTTCGGTTCTGTACAGATCATTGTCTTAGCCTACTAGATGTATCCCATATCCCTAGACCCGGGCAACTCACCGGCTCTCAACCTTCGGGTCGTAAACAGGTAGTGGCGACTCATTCTCACGTGCGTCCCAGGAAAGGTTGACACTCTCAAGCCGCGTTGTATTAGGCACGCGCATGCGTGCCCCGCCGAGATTAAAATTCGGGTGCGCACAGTCACGTAGGCAGAAATGGCAGTCACATCATCACCGTTAGAGCCGAAATTAACGACTTGGTAAATAGGGAAATGGAGGAAACGTTTTGATTTTTCAGACCAAAATTTAAAAAGTTGATAAAATTAGAAATGTAGGGAAACTATGTGATTTTTTAGGGTATTTTCCTAATAAAATTCTTCAAACACTGAATCACCAAATTAGGGTTTCAATTTTATCAAAGAAAATATTTAGAGTTTTAATTAGTTGATTTTTTTCTCTTCCCCAAAAAAATTGGAGTTTTTCCAATTTGATATTTTCAAAGACGTATTTATTTTAATATCCAAACTAATTACTAGTCTTATGAAATTATTCGCATTAGTCTTTGCTCTTACTAGGAATCCTATTAGCTAAACCAAAAGAAAATATTGGTATCCTAATTCATCGAAAAAAAAGCAGAAGAAAATATATGATAGTTGTGTCCAGATAGAACTAAAGGATTTTCTAGTGTCACACGCTTGATAGTTCGCCCACATGTGACCGTATGAAATGTTATCATACTGGATTTGTAAGAAAACAAAGCGAATGCAGTCGACTGTATGTTTAGTGCAGTCAACTGTATGTACAATGTTTCGTTCGAGTACGAAATGTTTGCGTACTTAAAAGAACAATATTTCTTACTTTACAAAATAAAGCGACGAGACAGTCAATTGCATCTGTGTTGCACATGTTGAGGTTTTATTTTCGTATAAGTACGGAAGACTGTTCTTCAAGTATAAAAACATTTCTTAAGCCAGTGCTGTTGCTGAATCTTTAGTTGCAGGATGTCAGAAAATCCCTAGAAGTAATTTTCTTGAGTGAAATAGATTGAAGTAATTAATGATTAGCGAATTTGTACATGAATGTAGATAGTTAAGAAGCAAAAATTAATCAATAAGAGTTGGTTCAAGTGGTTTGAAACTTATTCCCCTTAAATAAGGTCTCGGGTTCGAGTATTAAAAATTGAAAAAATTCTTAATTAGGAGAGTTTTACTCCTCATGGAGCCAACTCGACTCGAATTAGATTAGTTATGACCCGTTCAACTTTTGGATACCAACATACACACCGAAAAGGAAGCAATACTTATGTTGATACATATGCCATACTTCTCACATCTATCCAGAGATCAATCCTCTCAATTTTTCCTAACAAAAAACGTTATATTCGGAAATTTATTATCAAAAAAAAGATAATAAGTTTCCTATGACGACCACCAAGATTTGGTGGCCTAGTGGTTAAAATTTAAGTTAGTTGGTTTGACGTCCGACATTCGAGCCGCCCTCTGTATGATTGCTATTCTCTTAGGAGTCTTGACTCTAATTGGAAAGCATGTAGAAGAATTAACTCAAACTTATGGGAGTTCATGCGAAATGATAATTGCTAAATCCTAACAGTCTTATGGGCTGCTCTGAACGAGAGTAGTCACGTCGGTCAAAGTTGTCGAGGCTTAAAAGAATATGAGATCCTTTTTTTTATTAGAAAGAATGTCTGTGAGTCTAGTATAATAAAATAAAATTCTTAAATAGTCAATAAATGGATACGGATAATTTTACTTAATATCAAATTCGAAATATCTTAATTATTAGGCAAATGTGTGCACTGTTACTTATTTTGATAGGGTGTGACACTCATTACTTCACACCTCTTAATTTTCCTTAAAACAAAATAAAAGGACAAAACGTGAAAAATGTTTAACCATTACCTTATTATAAATTATTATTTTCTCTCAATTGTAGGGAGCTACCTTAGCCTGCAATAGGGTATAGGGGAGATGGGGAGCTACAATTAAACTATAGATAATAACATTAGCCACCGAAAGACTATAGATTATACATTATATGCAATGACCAAAATGCCCTTACTCTGACAGCTAAACTTCAGCTGGGGGCTTGCTCATGTGGAATGTCTGCCAAGTACACTATACATACACCGCTGAGAGCCACAGTGCTTCTCCCCATACAATCATTTCCAATGATGAAAATCAGCCCACACTACACATCCCCCGAATATCTGACCTTCTCAACATAAAATGACATAAACACCCTTTCCTAATACTTATTTGATGCAAACTTTTTTTTTCCTAAGTACTTATTTGATGCGATGAATTGGTATATGTGCAAACATTCAAGTTACGATCAATGATTGAATCAAGGGAAGTTTTTTGGGCAAGTCAAGGGAAGTCCAAGTGGGAGCCTTCCTCCTGTTGGATCTTCAAAAAAGTGGAGGAAAAAGGCCTAACAGTGAAGATCTAACGGTCATGAAATATGACTTGACCTCTCGTAACTTTATCAAAATATTTCCCTCGAATCCAATGAAGATCTATTTGAAGGGGTCTAATATAGTAATTTACGTTGATTGTAAACAATCTTGAGATAACCCGACCCATTAGTGTACTTGAATGATTGCTCCTTTCACACGTTAGTATAGTATAAGACTAAAACAGAGGCTTTAGTTTTCGACATCTTTTTTTTACCTTACACTCAACGTTGCGTAATTTTTGCGTAATTTGTGCACTTTATTCGTTTTGCCATTTTTATCCAAAAAATTTGATACGTGAATCTTTTAAAAAATAGAAGTTATTTTCAAAAAAGTCAAATCAATTAAAATAAAATAAAATAAATTAAATTAAAAAAGGAAAAAAGAAGAGAAAGATTATTTGTGACTGAGAATTGGGGGAGGGCTCTTAATTAGTGAGATCTTGATGGATCGGGCTCTTGATCCCTAGTTCGCCCATCCGAAGCTTTTGGACCCTTGGACTGGGTTCAGAGCCCACGGAAAATGTAGCCCAAAGGTCCGTGAGCTCCAGGTGGCTTAGAATACCGGAGTCCGAAGGCTCGCCATGCTCGAGCCGGGCACAGCTTTCGATTGGAGATCTTAACCGTTGAGGCAAGATCTACCCATGTCGAGGCCATATCTAGCCCATGACGAGGCCATGCCTAGCTTCACGGCTTTCAAATCGGTGCGACAGGACGAAGCGGCAGGGGATGGCGACAATTAAGTGTCTAGGTTTTGAAAACATAATATGTAGTTGAGGGTGTTTTTACTATTTTGGCTTCTATTACACATGGAAAATTAGAATTACATGAAGGGAGGGGAGCATGAAAAAAACCATCTTCTATTACAAATCCGAAACGCAACCCATAATCGCGATTATCATTATGAATGGAAATAAAAGGACTATATAATTGGGCGTAAGTAATAATATCCGTAACCAAATCGCGATTACAAGCAACCAAACATGCCCTGAGTCGTGCAATATAGTGGATTGCTATTCCACAGACTCCCCCATATTAAATAAAACTGGACGATGTTAGCTCGCGAAATGCGAGGGCTAACTAACAATAGGATTATAATAAAGTGATGATTATATGTCAAACGGTGAGTTTTGCACAAAAATACCAAGTGTTAATAACAAAAAAAACACAAAATTTGCACATTTTAATAATTATAGCATGACTTTTTTTTTTCTTAACCTAAAAATGCACAAACTTTCGATTTGATAACAATTCTAGCACGGCATAAAATTTTCTATTAATTTGGACAGAATCGAGGCCACAGAGAGCGTCGATAACCCCAATTAGGGGAGGGCGTTGATAACCCAAATCGGGAAATGGTGGCCGGAATCGAGGCCCCTACCCCCCGAAATTGGGAGAACCCTCAAATTGGGGATTCTCTTGATTCTGGCTGGTGGAGCCATGCGATCCCGACTATCACCCTCCCGATTGGGGTTGCTATCGCCCTCCCTCCAATTGGGATCGCCGGCGCCCTCTGTGGCCTTAATTTTGTCAAAATTAATGAAAACTTTGACGCCGCGTTAGAATTGTTATCGAATCGAAAGGTTTCGTATTTTTAGGTTAAAGAAAAAAGTTCATATTAGAATTATTAAAATGTGAAAAGTTTGTGCTCTTTTTTTTTACCTGTTATAAATCCAAAATTCTAATGACTGAGGGCATTAGAATACTTAATCCTTGGTTTAAGCCATAAGTGTACTGCATTTTTCAATGCCGCCGGTCCCCTTAATTAATGTTGCTTCCATCACTAAAATCCCATTAATATTTTTGTAATCCTCTTTTTCATATATACTAGCCCTCACGTGCGCTTTACATGTTTGCGATTGCTTTTCGAGGCGAGAGTAAACTTGATCAATGATTTAACAGTACAAATTGTAACGTTATTGTCTTTCACATTTTACAGAATATATCTGTATGAACGGAAATGCAAGAAATTGCTAGGCAACACTGATACCGATGTGAATGATCCTTCTCGGTACAATAACACGGAGTTGCCTAGCAATTTCTTTTGCATTTCCATTAATACGAATATGTTTTGTCAAATGTGAAGAACGATAATGTAAAAATTTGTACTGTTAAATCATCGATCAAGTTTGCTTTCAGCGCGAAAGCAATCGCGCACACGCAAGGCATGTGCATGAGGACTGGTAGTGAACATTAAGAAACTGTTCAAATAATAAGAATTGATGATTGAATCTCTTCTGTTCAGCCAACTTTTCTCAATTGAATATAGATGAAAGTATCACGACATAAACTATTTGTGTGGGACTTGCTGAAGAATCTTTGAATCCAACTCTAGTGAATGATACGGGGTATCGATGCACTAGGAATGCAAAATAGCTAATCTCATGTTATGGAAAACCCCAATGGACCCTTATTCCATGTCATGTACTTTTTCGGTGGTTGTTCGTGTCATGTACTTGTATACATTGTATTGCAGAATTATGGATGTTCTGCATATTGGGAAAGTCGCGTCACATCAAGCTCCGATGGTCTGTAAAGTAATGAGTCGTTCATAATATTTAAAGAGAGGGCATTGGTGTTTACATCCGGTTCCCGGGTTACCATTACTTTGTTTGTGGATGTAATATTAGAACTAATAACAGATATGGTCCTGTCAAAAACTCGAAATTACTCCGATAAAAACAGTGCTGACATAAATAAAATTTCCATAAAACAATGGGTCCACTTCACCTAGAAGCAATAATTTACAATGACAAAGTTTGTACAATTCAAACTCATTAGTAGCAATCAAAACCTCCAGCCCGATAAGCTCTCCCCTCTCCGAGACATTTACGGCTGTGTCAAAATTTTCATATCGATAAGTAACGTATCTTCTAATTGTTTCAGTTGATCTGATGATTTTCACAACCTGCCACGCTTCAGCCTGTAGTATCTTGCAATTGGATCTCTCACTTAAATATGCGGGAGCTGGAAATCAAAAAATAAGGTCAATCGGAATGGACTCGGAAATTCGGAATAGAAGAAACCAAATTGATTTTTCAAATGCAGTAAAGCCTCTTAGTTTGTACGTTAAAAATATTTCAACACAGAAGTTTTCAGACATTGAAAATGAAAAATGAAAAATGGAAGCAAGGACATATCGAACGAAGATGCAATATTACTATGAAACTCACATGTTACAATTATTCTGCAACTCCAGGACGGTGGGTGTTGCATTTTGAGCGACAGCCTGGTACTTCTGGGCTGCAGCTTCCAACTGACAAACCTGCAATGACAGAGAATGAATTATGAAATTAATGAATGTAAGAGGAAATGTGGGTCTGCTTAATCCCCCTCCATGGATACTATGTGAGTCAATAACAAAAGTTACACGGTTTCAAATACATCTACGAGCTAACTCTCAATACATTGAGATTTATTTCGCAGATACCCAATCAGAAAAAACTTCCCATTCGCATTTAAATTTATCTAAGCAAGCAACTCTAGAGAAAAGACGCAGAAGATAATGACGGATATGAATGGCCACTCACATGGATAATCTAGTTCAGGCCCTTAGACACTTGATATAGATTTATTTAAATTATCTCTTTGCTAGTCGATGAGTATTAGTAAATCTTCAATAATTACCGCTGATAAACTAGTATTGTAGTTAACTGTGAGACCTGATATTTTTCTTATATCAAATAGCATGCATACACATACACTTACATACCTATATATATAGCTACGTTATATATATATATATATATGTTGCTGAAGCCAATAAAAAAAGGAAAGATTAGCCTGGGCTCCACGTGTTCTATTTTTCCACCGCCACTCTTTTCAATTCATTTGGTTTTCTTTCTTCTTTCTTTTGTTTTTTTCCTTTCCTTCTTTGTTCTGTTTTGTTTTGGGCGGGAGAAAACAGAGAAACAGAGGACGAGAGAAGAGAGGGATAGGACAGAGTGAGCTGAGGAAGAAACGAAGGAGGAGAGGAAGGCTAGACTCGGGTTCTTGAAGTAAGTTGATTCTTCTCACCTTAGACATTCTTATTCACTATGATTAGGTGCCGATTAAGTTATTCTTCTTTCATCTTAGCTCAGCCTAGGGTTCGATTAATTTGATAGTGAAGGGGACCGATTAGATGTGATTGCTTGAGTTTTATAGGGATTAATAGAGAATTGAGTTTATATGTTGAGTTTATGTGGTTGTCTAGCTGTAAATTTGACGTGTGGTGGCTGAGTTGAATTGACATTTGTATGAATTGATTATGTGAGAGTTGAGTGTTTTTTATCAATATTAAAAAAAAATGCAAGATTGAATTCATGTTCTCATTTTATGCATTATGATTCCAATTGACGTAATTAGTTGGATAAAAGATAGATATATCTATGGATTTAGCTTTGCTTAATTATCTTGAGTTGAAGTAATTAGATTAAATGAGATTGATTTTATAAGTTTTGACTATAAGATTCTTCTCTTACTCATATATGCATTTCATTTGATGAGCCATAATCATGATTAAGTGGATTGTTAGATTGACAAGTTAGGGGCAGTTAAATGACTAATATAAGCTGAGGTTTACTTCTTCCATCTCTCTTTGTTGATCGTGCTCTGTTTGTGAATTGAAATATGTTAGGTTAGTGGTATTATTTAAAATAGAACAAAGCATGGAAAGAAGGGAATGGATAAAAGATTGAGAAGACAATAAGAGAAGAGATTAAGTTTATAATCAGTGATATGCTTGAGTGTGAGATGTTGAGTTTAAATTAATTGAGCTTCTTTTACTTTTAACCTTGCTTTTCTTGGTCGAGTTGAGAAGCTATTTGTGCGGAGTTCCACTATTGAAATCAATTTTTTATTAATTTAAGTATCTTGTTAATAATCGAAATGCATATTTTCTTCATTTAATTGCTTAAGCATAGTGTGAAGGTTAAACATCATTTAGTGGTGATTCTAGAAAGATCTAAAGGTAGGTAGTGATTCAAATTAATGGTGTTACGTGATTAAGTTATATCGATTAAGTAACATGTTGATAGGGGCTGATGGGTAATATGGGATAAAATAGAGATGGGATTGATTATGGAAGTATCAATGTGGCTTTTTCCTATCAGGAGGATACCTGCCAGCACCGATATGTATGATCGTATTATTATGTTGTTCATAATTTAGTTTTATGCTTCAAATGATAGGCAACAAAAGAGATCAAAATCATGCACCTGGAAGGCTTGACTCATTGAAATAGTTTTGGCGAGTTCGGTGAGTACTTCATTCCAATGTGAAATGAGATATATATATATATATATAGGGAAATTTACCTAAAATGGCCCATGGTTTACCCGTTTTGTCAAATCTATCCCATTGTTTACTTTTTGCATCAAATCTATCCCGATGTTATCTTTTCCGTCGACATCTAACGGCTATGCTGACGTGGCGCCCACGTGGCAAGCGTGGCCCACTATCTCTCAACGTACCACGTCAGCACAGCCGTTAGATGTCGATGGAAAAGATAACGCCGGGATAGATTTGATGCAAAAAGTAAACCATGGGATATATTTGACAAAAAAAAAGCACATGATAGATTTGACAAAATTGGTAAACCATGGGTCATTTTAGGTAAAAATCCCTATATATATATGTTATGTGAGTACTTTATTCTCTTGTAAAATGATGTATTATAGTTATATAAATTATTTAATAAAAATATTGTGATAGTTAGAGATTAAGAAATTGGTCTTGCTATGTTGTGTGAATTGATTTGAGAGATATTGCCATTTTATTTTGAATTGAGATATGCAGTGTGATTGTGTATGAGATATGTTATTATAACATGCTACCATTGTAATGTGATTGGGATTGTGGTTGTGTATGATGATATATGAGGTGAGATGATATGGTTGCAATTGATTACGATTGTGTTATTGTTTAACTATAGCCATGGGACTGCTGGACCCGGCGGATTATAAAATGGACCTGATCGGTCGCTGGATCCGATGGAATGTAAATATGGGCAAGATCGACCGCTGGACCCGGCGAAATATAAATAGGGGTCTGGTTGGCCGCTGGACCTGGTGGAATAGAAAAAGGGGTCCGATCGGCCGTTCGACCTGGTGAAATATAAATTGAGGTCAACTCTTACCACCGGAGGTTAATAGGCGGCTCCTGCTTTTGAGACATGGATATTGGGAGTTGAGGATGATATGAATGAGATGTGCGAGGTGACGGTACCGTCATAACTCTGTTGCGAGGAAATGCAACCTATGGCTATATTGATTGGTTGTGTTGTATATTGTTCGCCTAGTTTGATTGCTGTAAATAATTGTTGAGATTGTCTGAAGTTGTTTTGTGAAAGTCGTGTTATTTGCTGCAGCTTGATTTAGTTAGTGTGTGACTGTTAGGTGGTGTTGAGTTAATAGTTAATTCTAATATTATTATATGGTTATAAAGATAATTGATTGTTTATGAATGAGTTTAGTAATTATTTGTATGTATTGCATAATATGCTGTATTGGTGAATTAAATGATGGACTTGGTTATGCTAGTAAACTATATGAATATTTGGTTGTTTAAAAACATATTTATTACTTAATATTAGTTCATTTTACTTTGGAATATAGTATTCACTGAAATGCAGCGCACACCCTGCATATATTTTTTCAGATAAGTTTCTAGCTACACATGAGAACGTTTTGGACATCGGGGATCAGCTTGGAGAATTAGGTATGGACTTTAGTTATTTGATGGATATTCTTTTTGTATAGAATATATTTGAAAATGTTACGACATGAAAATTATTTAAGTTGTATTACTGATGTGAGTACGAAAAAGTAATCTCTTGAGAAGTATATATATATATATATTAGAGCTTACTAGATTGGTTTTTTATTTTTGGGAGTCTATGGAGAGCCAATTTTATATGAATAGTCATGTAGTAATAGATATCGAAGAAATATAGGGGAAATTCAACTGAAAATTCGGGTCGTAACATTAACGGACTTGCTCAATCCTAGGTAAGCAGATGTACTGACTAAGGAAATACTTGCGGAAAATTGCGTCAACCAGTAATCTTTTATTCATCGGTAGAAAATGGAACATTATTTAGATAACCTAAGGTATTAAAAGTCTTCGAGGGATAAGCTCTTCGTGATGCCGTGCATAGAGCTCCTAGGAACATATCTGAGTAAATCCAAGAAAGAGCAACACAGAGAACATTAAAGCTTAAATCCACATAACAAAAGACCTCAAAGCAGCCAACTTTTAGAAAACACACGATTTCTTGGATCCAATGGTAGCTAGTGCGGTTAATTGTGTGGTAGAGGATTGTCCGAGTTTCTTGGAACCCATGCAGGTAACCGTGGCTGACGGGCAAAAGATGGTAAGCCATAGCCATTGTCCAAAGTTTTAAGTGGAGCATGCAGGGACATGAATTCGAGGCTGATGAAAGATTATTGAAGTTGGGGTATTGTGAGATGGTTCTCGGGGTTGATTGGACGCATATGCTACAACCCCATCATGTTCGATTTTAGGAACTCATGTCCTTCTCCCAAGATGGGCAATAGATTGAGTTACAAGGAGAAACGACTCTGATGAGATGCCTAGCCTTGAAAGAGAAGGGAATGCATAAATCAATTGGGCCAAGCTCGTGTAGGATGTTAGCGCAGATCCTAATGGTGAATCAAAAGGAAGAGCTATGTCACCCGAGCCTGCAACCACTTCTAGACGAGTTTGAAGACATTTTTCGGAAGCCCTGTCACTACCTCCTTCTAAAGCCCATGATCACGGAATTCCCCTAAAGCCCAATGCACCACTTGTCAATTTATGACCTTACATATATCCTTACCTACAGAAGACCGAGATTGAGAAGCTGGTTAAGGAAATGTTGTAGAACTCGGCTATTCAACCTAACCGAAGTTCCTTTGCTTCTCCGGCTTTAGAAGGAGGTAGTGACGTGGGCTTCTGAAGAGGACATTCTGAAGATCGCGTTCTGCACTCATCACGGCCACTATGAATTCCAGCCCAATTGCGTAACTAAGGGCCCAATTGTGTAGCTGAGACCTCATAATCCATTAGGAGGTTTCTGGCGATAGCCAAAGTTTGATGATAACGTCTTGCATTGTTTTCTCTGTTCTCAATATTATTTTCTTAAGGATTAGTTGGGGGCTCAAAAACTGAGCTCTTACTGTGTCTCTCACTAGGAAGTAGACATCCAGTGCCATAACCACTATGAGTTGCCTCTCTGGGTTGACCTGAGCTAGGGGAGAGAAAGTTGCTAGTGGGTGATCCCTTAAGCTAGTCCAATTGCCATAGCATTCTTTCAGGCATTTTGCGGGAACATCGCGAGAAAGGTTGATAAGGGAGCTGTAATTATCGCAATGTGTCTTAACGGCTGTTGCTGGTGACCTACTCCTTCGTTTGGGGCAATGATGCACAAGAGGATAAACCATGGTGTTGCCCTTTCTGGAGCCAACAAAGGGCTATAGGTGCATTCCTCTACTATCATCGCCCCCACCGGGTGATCTGGGAAGCTGAGGATGTTGCTTGCCAACACACTCTCCACTGAAGTGGTGCCATGTTCTTGATCCATAAGCGCAAGTTCTCCACCTGCCTGGTCGGATACATCAAGGACGATTGAGTTCGAATGACGATCTAGGGTTTCAGCTGAAGGAGACTTGCAAGAGGGCGGGGGCATCAGGTAATTTCGAGGAAGTAGAGATAGAGATGAGGGGGAGATGTTTTAAAGAGTTTAAATTGGGAGGCCATGAGAAGGATGACGTTTGAGGCTTTTTGGTTCAGAATTAGGGCTTTCTGATTATTGGGATGGTCGCCAAAGCTCCCTCTTAGTGACGGCGTCTTCTTTTTCCGGCTGCTGATTAAGGTCGAAGAGCCATAATCGACCTTCTTGTCTGACAGTGAGTCGTATCTCGATGCTTTTTCACCGAAAATTGACATATCATTTGGTAGAAACCCTTAAGAGGGTTCCTTCGAGCAGGGCGTGAGGAGTTTGTTCAAAGAGAGGCAATGATCTCTTCTATGGCTGACAATTCCACATTCACAGCACAGTGTGGTGATTCCCTTATATGTAATTTTCTGCATAGAGTCACCAAACCAGATGACCTTCAGCAATTGTTTCTCGAAGTTAACTCGAACAACTCCAAGTTAACTTGAACAAATATTCAGGCGAAATTAGCCCTTAGGGACCTTGCCTGGTAGCTGTCAACCCTTAGTAGTGGGCCTATCTGCATAGCAGCTTTCCTGATCATGTCTCAGTTGTAATATTCCCAGGGGAGTTCTTGGATACGCAGCCAATGAGTGATAGTTGAGCAGGAGGCTTTTGATGGCTTGAAGCTTGGCTCTCGTTATAGGATGGATAGGAAACGATTGTTGATAAACCAAGGACCATCTCGGAGTAGTTAACCCCCTGTCCTCTTTATTGTGGAAGGTCGCTATGTAGAATCCATTGCCGATATCCGCGATATTAAGTCCTCTAATTGGCTTCTAGAGGCACGTGATTTTTTGGACAAAATATCCATAATCGAGGGCCTTTCTGAAGAGCTTGATTATCAATGAGTCCCTCCAAGGGGCACAGATGCAAACCTTCTCTTCCTTGGTGAGTAAGACTAAAGGTTCGCCATCATCTTCTTTCGGTGGGATGTCATCATTAGTGTCATCCTCATATGAGTGCTCAATACACAAGGCTTCTTCGAAAGCTCCTGAAATATAGAGCCTGCAAGTTTATCCTCGTAAGAAGGCGATGGGTCAACGATGAGATCATCGAGTGTAGAAAGGGGGGCAGTGAATTCCTTAACCCTCTTGGTGCTTCGCCGGAATTCATCAGCTTCTTCGATGGAGGTATTACATTTGTCATCCGCTCAAACTTCAAAATACCAGTCAAATTTGTTTCACTGTTTGCGCTAATAGATAGTGCTAATCATTTGGGATAATAACCTCATATAGCCTAACGTTTGACAGAATTCTTAGTTCTAGCCCAAACTTGATTTTTTACCTGAGATAGTCTAACGTTGATGTTTTGGTTTAACATCTAGCCCGACGCTGACTTTCCGTCCAAAATTGATAGAATGACACACGTGGCACGATAAATTCGTAACGTTGCTTACATGTGCCGGTATGTGGGCCCCCCATTTGCCACGTTTGTCTCTTCCCGACCCATCGCCTACCTTCCCGCCCATTCCCGCGTTTGCCTTCTTTCTTCTGCCTTTCACTTTGCCCCTTCTATAAATCACTCTCAATCCCTCTCTGTTTCTTTTCCACCGAAAATTGGAGAGGGCTTTTGCAATTAGGGTGGGGTTGCATTGATCGGTTCAGGATTGTGTTTGCTTGGTGTGCTGTGAAGGACAAATTTCGGAGTCGTTTTGAGGTTAGGGTTTTCCAATTTAAGTATAAGTTGCTAAGTTGGAGGTCCACTAGGAGTTCATGGCTTTCCAGAGAGGAAGCTGACTTGGTGCTCCTCATTTGTAGCAACACAGAGCTGGTGGTCCCAAAGTGCATCAAACTGAAGGTTGGTGATTATGTTTGTTGGATTCTTCACTGTTAGGTGGACCAGAGTTTTGCCTTTTGCTTTACTACGTTAGGACCTGCTTATTGTCTCTTTCTTTATTACTTTGGAAGATGATAAAGTGCTTAAAAAATTGCTACTTACGTGCAGGTGCTTGTCCTGACTTTGTGCATAGAGTCACCAAACCAGATGACCTTCAGCAATTGTTTCTCGAAGTTAACTCGAACAACTCCAAGTTAACTTGAACAAATATTCAGGCGAAATTAGCCCTTAGGGACCTTGCCTGGTAGCTGTCAACCCTTAGTAGTGGGCCTATCTGCATAGCAGCTTTCCTGATCATGTCTCAGTTGTAATATTCCCAGGGGAGTTCTTGGATACGCAGCCAATGAGTGATAGTTGAGCAGGAGGCTTTTGATGGCTTGAAACTTGGCTCTCGTTATAGGATGGATAGGAAACGATTGTTGATAAACCAAGGACCATCTCGGAGTAGTTAACCCCCTGTCCTCTTTATTGTGGAAGGTCGCTATGTAGAATCCATTGCCGATATCCGCGATATTAAGTCCTCTAATTGGCTTCTAGAGGCACGTGATTTTTTGGACAAAATATCCATAATCGAGGGCCTTTCTGAAGAGCTTGATTATCAATGAGTCCCTCCAAGGGGCACAGATGCAAACCTTCTCTTCCTTGGTGAGTAAGACTAAAGGTTCGCCATCATCTTCTTTCGGTGGGATGTCATCATTAGTGTCATCCTCATATGAGTGCTCAATACACAAGGCTTCTTCGAAAGCTCCTGAAATATAGAGCCTGCAAGTTTATCCTCGTAAGAAGGCGATGGGTCAACGATGAGATCATCGAGTGTAGAAAGGGGGGCAGTGAATTCCTTAACCCTCTTGGTGCTTCGCCGGAATTCATCAGCTTCTTCGATGGAGGTATTACATTTGTCATCCGCTCAAACTTCAAAATACCAGTCAAATTTGTTTCACTGTTTGCGCTAATAGATAGTGCTAATCATTTGGGATAATAACCTCATATAGCCTAACGTTTGACAGAATTCTTAGTTCTAGCCCAAACTTGATTTTTTACCTGAGATAGTCTAACGTTGATGTTTTGGTTTAACATCTAGCCCGACGCTGACTTTCCGTCCAAAATTGATAGAATGACACACGTGGCACGATAAATTCGTAACGTTGCTTACATGTGCCGGTATGTGGGCCCCCCATTTGCCACGTTTGTCTCTTCCCGACCCATCGCCTACCTTCCCGCCCATTCCCGCGTTTGCCTTCTTTCTTCTGCCTTTCACTTTGCCCCTTCTATAAATCACTCTCAATCCCTCTCTGTTTCTTTTCCACCGAAAATTGGAGAGGGCTTTTGCAATTAGGGTGGGGTTGCATTGATCGGTTCAGGATTGTGTTTGCTTGGTGTGCTGTGAAGGACAAATTTCGGAGTCGTTTTGAGGTTAGGGTTTTCCAATTTAAGTATAAGTTGCTAAGTTGGAGGTCCACTAGGAGTTCATGGCTTTCCAGAGAGGAAGCTGACTTGGTGCTCCTCATTTGTAGCAACACAGAGCTGGTGGTCCTAAAGTGCATCAAACTGAAGGTTGGTGATTATGTTTGTTGGATTCTTCACTGTTAGGTGGACCAGAGTTTTGCCTTTTGCTTTACTACGTTAGGACCTGCTTATTGTCTCTTTCTTTATTACTTTGGAAGATGATAAAGTGCTTAAAAAATTGCTACTTACGTGCAGGTGCTTGTCCTGACTTTGTGCCATTCATTCCTGTATTGAAACTGACAATGTAAGTTAGAAACTCGCTATTTATGTGCTTTGCTTCATAAAGTAAACAATTTATTGAACTTTAACTGCATCATGTCACCAATTGAAACCATTGCTTGATGCATGAGCAGGGGAACCCAGTTTGGCTTAATTCTTCACCATGGAGGGTTAATGCATTTTAAACCTCATGTGAGGAGGTATTTAGGAGGTGTAACAACCGTCGTCAGCACTCCATTTTGGCTCACCAAGTTGAACTACATTATCAGTAGTGATTCATGTCACGACTTGAGCATCATCACAGAAAACGACTCGACAGAGGAATAAATCACTATACATCCTCAAGTTGGCAAAATCGCGCAGATGACATATGCATATGACAGAAGGACTCCATGGGTCACCAAAAGGCAACAAAGTGACTAGAGAGCTCAACAATGTCCAAAACCGGCATTCTCAGTATATCACATGGACGGTCCTATTTTTCGATAGTTCGCTCGACCATCGGAAGATAGTTAATATTGGACTTCAAAAATTCACATCAGTGCCAAACAGATGAAAAGTGTCTTCAAACGATTTCGCAAATCATCTGCTCTATACAAAACAACTTTATGTATACAAACAACTTTTTAGCGGAAGTCCAAAAATGTCGGTTTCCCAGAGAAAAGTTAATTCCAAATGTCAGATGCGGCTATGCCCCATAAGCATACAGAGCATGAGCAGTGCTTCAAATTGTCTCTTGGAAGCCACACAGACACTCCAAATGACTTCCAAATGATAAAACGGGTATACCGCTCTTCGAAAATGCATAACCGGAGACTGGTCTGACGGAATTACGGCAAACGAAGTTCATACTGCATTGCCCTGAACACTCTAGCGGACATTCGCAATTGGGCAAAACAGACAGCAAAACCCTTCTCAGTTTTCCGAGTAACCTCCGAGGAGTAGAAAAGGCCATTTTCAGTGGAAATTCATATCCGGAGGTCCTCTTTGGGGAAACTTGGTGCTGGATACCTACCTTACACAGTGCTAGCCTTCCCAAGGCTCAATGTGGAATCGTCGGAATGAATCACACAACTCATCTAAACCTCCCGAGTAGTGTTTTAGAGGTCTCAGATGTACTTTTCAAGTCCTTAGAGGTCCGATCTTGACAAACAGAGATTACAGTGATCTCCGGAGCACCCAAGCAACTTAGAAAGCATTCTAAGAAATCCAGTTTCGGCCTCCTAAGACGTCTCCGGCTCCACGTTTGCATTACCGGCTTAAGGGACAATTGTTGACGTTGTCTGACAATTTATATCAAAATGACCAACGTGAGATACATATGCGAGATATGTTGTCAGAAGCGGACAACTTCGCTCTCGTCACCTATAATGAGCAAAACCGGCTTCCGATCCTCATACGGACATTTGGCAATTTTCCACGAAAAATGCCAATCTTGGGCACATTAAATCCGTTTTCTTGCATATATCGATAATTCGACGTTCAATTCAAACTGCGAGCTTTGAATGCGCAACCAATCAAGACCCGAGTTTTCTCCCGATTTCTCCTATTCGACCGTGGGGTCCACGGGCTGCCCAAGGGCAGCCGCCCCTTACCCCAAAAGTTTCGGCCTCTTCCTCCTCTTCTCTTGCCCTCTCTTAGCCAAAAATATCTATGGGATGTTGAAGACAACACTCAAGCTTCAAGTCCAAGCCATTAATGCTTCTTGGATCTTCTCCATCAAGAATACTTGGCTGATATTCATCCCTATCTTGTTTAGATGGTCGAAATTTGCTAAGCATGGAGGTTAAGGGCACTTGCTTTCACTAATTGTGTCATTAGCCTTGCCTATAAATGGCCCCAAAGTTATTAGGATAATCACTTATCCTCTTGCACAATTTCTCCAAGCTTTCTCCCCTAAGAAAAGCTTTCAACTCTATAGCCAAAGCTAGCAAGCTTCAACACTTCAAAACCAAGAGAGAAAAACCGAAGAAAAACCCGAAAAAAGCTTTGAGTTCTTAAGTCGGAAGCCGATATTCATCATCTCGACTTAAGTTCGAAAATTCTCAAATTCCATGGACCACATGTTTTGGACCCAAGGAGTTCATTTATGAACTTAGATTTTTTGTTTGAAGTCATTTGCTCATCATTTCAGGTCATTTAGGTGATTTTGGGTGAAGGACGTGTTCTCGGGTGAATAGTACACCCATTGCCGCGCACAGCTGCATGCACAACTGCGCGCCCGCGCACGCCAGCCCCACGCCCATCCTTGCCTGAATGTGCATCCTTTGCACCCGAGCACCCTTCCAAGCGTTCAACCAAGTCACCCGACTCTCGAACACTTCCCCGACTCTTTCCTCGTATCCCGAGGCTAGGTATATTATTCTCAACTTAGAAGTTATGTCTTTTTACATTTCTTGCATGTTTACGAAGTTATGAGTGGTATTAAGCATGTTTCGCTTGCAAGTTTATATTTTTATGCATTTTCACATTATACCATGCATGTTCATCCTCGATTAACATGCTAACATGTCGAAAAATACTTGGATCGTAGTTGAGAAGAACATCCCGGCCCGATTAAGGCATGGAGCTTACGGGGTTACACTCCAAAGGAGGTGACCGAATGCTCTTTTGCTCTTTTCGGGCAAGGAACGATCTTCTTGGCCCGATCCAAGTTCGATTCCCGAGTTTCATCGTATTTTCCCATGTGCATGAAGTCGGTATTATTTTATCGATTCCTTAAATAACATGTTTGTGCGTGTTTGCATGTTTAAATGTGTTATTAAATCATTGCAATACCGGCTTTTGTCAAATATGTAATATTCAACATGTTTGTTGTTTGAGCATACGAGAAATGATTCAAAACAAGACGTGGAAACCTCGTGGAACCTAATACGGGCCATGAGATCTCTCGACTTTCTCCAAGAAGAATTGGCCGAGAGTCTCATGGAGTTATTCGGGTTCCATGAGACTTCCTCCTCCCGTTTTAAGTCCGTTCTCGGATTCCGTACAATTTGCAAGTTCCTTTACATCAAGAACCTCGCATGAAATGTCTTTCAAGCAAACATGCATGAATTCGCGAATTGGTGACTCATTCGGGTTCATTCGGTTATGAGGGTATTTTTGATCATTTTGACCAAATTATCCTCGATCTTTGTGAAACCGTCTCGGTCATCGAATCACGAATCGTTTTCATAGTTACTGTATTCGGTAATAACTTTAAGCATTAATTCCATGAACAGGTTAATCGGGACGCTCACACGGTTAATTCATTCAATTTAAACAACTTTGCACAAACTGGACATTAATTTGTAAATCGCGTCGACGAATTACAAAACAGTGTTAATGCCATTTTCAAAACCTCCATGCTTTCAAATCTGTATTGTGTTGTTTCCCTTTTCTGAAAACAAATTTTCAAATCAAGGGAAAGAACATCATTTTATGATTTGGCGCCATCCTAGCGTAGTTAGGGTGCTAGTCGGGCATTCTGTATCAAAACATGATCACCTGACTAATCTTTTCATTCAATCTAACCAAAACGCTATAAAATGGTTAGGTGGAACTCTAGGTTCCAAATCTAGAGTCAAAACATAAGTTTGGATGAATTCAGTATAACTTCAGTGTCACAACACCGAATCACTATAAAAGCAATCCATACACACGAAACTTGACTACGGACACTCGACATGTCAGGTTCTCAAACCAAAGCTGAATGCTAAAACATTGGCACGCGTTTGTTTGTCTAGGGTAGGATTTGCATGCTAAAATACATCGGATTATTAAACTTGCTAATCCACGTACATTCGGTGAATACAAACACATTGTCTATTATTTACCTGTTGCTTGTTATCTTTCCGCACTTGTTTGCCATGCAGGTCGAGCCTGATCCCTAGGCCGAATAATATTAGGGTTCAACGCCTTAATCATCGATCACGGGGTTCAACGCCTTAATCATCGATCACGGGGTTCAACGTCCTAATCAACACTCATAGGGTCCAACGCCCTATTCAGTGAGAAGGCTTGAATTTCAATTTATCGGTGTTTCCCTAAACTCACGGTGAGTTAGAGCGGAATAATAATCGAACGGGTGTCGACTGGAATTCGACCATTTGTAATTTGTATTTATTATTTTCGAGAGCATTGTAAGGATTTTATTTTGTACATTCATTCTGTAAGAATTCCAGTCGGTAAGCGAACGGTCCGGGAGTCGAATTAATCGAATCGGTCTAATGCTTGCCCAAAGAAAAGTAAATCCAAGAACTCGCGGTTCTGGTTCACGCAGGGATTCAACCTCCATGGTTCGATGAACTGTAACGCAAGATTGTGTACCAATTCCCCGACACACGGGTTTACTTCTCTCTCGGCTTCTCCACCGACATCATTTAGTTCACCAAATCTCCGGTATCAAAACGTGCGAGCCGAGTGCAACTTAATTCATGCTGTAACTAATAAAACATGCAAGCCTAGCAAACCAGAGTACCAAAAGGGCGTGCGGGATATAGGCCTGCACGTAACATGAACTCTCGAACTCGGACTTTCCGGTTCCGTACAGATCAATGCCTTAACAATAACTAGGTGTTCCATAACCCTAGACCCCGGGTAACTTACCGGCTCTTGACCTTCGGGTCGCAAAATAATAAGTGACGACTCATTCTCACGCGTATCCGTCACGCGTCCCCACGGGAAGGTGGACACTCCCAAGTCGCGCGATCTAAAAGCACGCTATGCGGGCCTTGACGAGAGTCCACATTCGGGTCCGTACAACCGTAATAGCTAAAGAGAAGGATAACATGTCATGGTTTCATTTGAAAGGAATGTTGGATGAGTTTGGTTACAAAGTGCCGAGGATGATGTGGTATTTACTCCCTGAGAAATGTTTGGAGACTGGTTTTAGAGAAATGAATACAGATAGAGGTGTGGGAGATGACTGAGCTTGGGATAAAGTATGAGATGATAGCGGTGTATGTAGAAGCTGATAAGAAAGATTATGATGATGGTGCTAATGATGCTATTGATGGTGTTATTCCTGATAGTGCTGTGGCTGTGGATAGTGGTGTGGCTATGGATGGTGGTGTGGTTGGGGAAGGGGGTATTGTCGTGGATAATGAGGATGAGGATGAGGATGAGGATGATACTGTGTATTATCCACCTGAGGAAGAGGAAAGTGATGCCTACTCAAGTGCTGATGATGAATATAATAGTGACAATAACAATGAGGAGTTTCTTGAAGGTCATATATTGAGGATTACCCAGGGGAACAAACAGAGTGAGATGCAAGTAGATGAAGAGAGGGCCATATCACACCAGGGTGAGGAGAGTGATAAGCAGGTTGTATATAATGATAATGAAGTCACCCCTCATAATAGTGCTGATGAGGGTGAATGCAGTAGAAGTTCAAAAATGTTGAATGTCTTTAACCCCAAGTGTGATATGGCAAGTATAAAGTTTCAAGTAAGATTGTGTTTTACAGGTCCTAAGGAGTTCATACGTGCTATGAAGGATTATGCCATTTACCATGGGTTTTCTCTATGTTTCTTGAGGTCTGGAGAAAAGAAGGTGGAGGTTGTATGCAAGGCAAACTGTCCATGGAGGATATATGCTGCTTGGACATAGAAGAAGGATGATTTTCAAGTCAAAACATTGACTGATGTGCACTCATGTAGCAAAGATCCAAGGAACAATCAATGCACATACGATTGGATAAGGGAACATTTAATAGAAAAGTTTCGACTGAATATGGATTATAGTGTTACAGATTTGATGAAGGAAATAAACACTAAGTTTGGGATTATGGTTTCAAATAGCACTTGTTATAAGGCTAAGGCACATGCGAGGGAACTGATTCGAGAGAGTATAGAGGAGCACTATCACTTGCTGCCCATGTATGTGGATGAGTTGAATAGAGTATACAAGAATAACACATTTGATCTTGTGCTTGAGAGAGGGGCAGCCGATCAGCTTGTAGGATTCAAGAGAATGTATGTATACTTTGATTCCTTGACGAGGGGGTTCCTTGAGGGGTGTAGACCAGTTATTGGTGTAGATGGGTGTTTTTTGAAATCTAAAATGGGGGAGGGGGCAGCTTTTAAGTGCTGTAGGTAGAGATGAGAAGAATCAAATGTTCCTAATTGCATAGGCAGTCGTTGAAGGAGAAAATGAGGGGTCTTGGCGATGATTTATACAACATTTAAAGGAAGACTTGGGTATCATTGATGGACTTGGGTGGACTTTCATCTCTGATCAGCAAAAGGTAATATCTTCTTTTCTCGGATTATTATGGATCTTTTTCTTATTATGAGGTTTCTTTGTTACTAACTGTGAATGTATTATGATACTACAGGGCTTAGAGAATGCAGTAAGATCTCTGTTACCTAATGTAGAGCACATAAATTGTGCTAGACACTTGTATGCTAATTGGAAGAAAAGGCATGGAGGTCTTGCAATGAAGTCAACCTTCTGGAGAGTAGTCAAGAGCACTACTATCACAGGGTATGAGAACACAGTGGCTGAGATGAGAGCTCTAGACTCGGAGGCAGCTGATCAATTTGAGGGGATTGGAGTGATGAAGTTCTGCCGTGCTTTTATCAATGAATGGCCCAAGTGTGATGTCATTGACAACAATATCTGTGAGTGTTTTAATAACTTCATCCTGCTTGCTAGGTCTAAGCTTATCATAGATATGTTGAAAGATATTAGAATTGCAATGATGTCGAGGATAGTAGAGAAGAGGGATAAGTGTTTGGCCTCAACTGATGAAATATGCCCTAGAGTAAGAAATGTGCTTGAAGAGAATAAGCTTAGCTCTAGGTTATGTGATCCCACTCATGGTAGAGACTCAAATTTCGAGGTTGGTCACTTTGGAAACAAATTTGTAGTATACTTAAATACCAAGACTTGCACATGTAGGAAGTGGAACCTCACAGGAATCCCATGCCCCCATGCTATTAGTTGTATCCACATATTAAGGGAAAGCCCTGAACAATATGTCAATGAGATGCTCAAGAAGGAAATGTACCTTCAAGTCTATGCACACACACTGAGGCCTTTGAATGGTCAGAATTTATGAGGCAAACCAAAAGGAGATCCTGTGTTCCCTCCCAAAGTGAAAAAACAACTAGGGAGGCCAAAGAAAAATAGAAACAAGGATGCAAGTGAACGATACCCTGCTGTTTAAAGACTTTATAGGAAAGGAATGGAGATGAGTTGCAGCATTTGTCACCAATATGGTCACACCAAGAAGTCATGCAAAAAGAATAACAAACAATCGACTGAAGCAGCTCTTGCAGTAAGTTTTTTTTTAAAAAAATTTACTTATGTTTTTAACTAAACTTGAGTCAATTTTATAACTGATGCATGACCAGGCTAGAGAAAGAGACCATGCTGATAATGCGAGTCAAGTAGACCAGAACATGAGTAGTCAAGTTACCATAGATCATACCATGGTTCAATAGACAGACCAGACCAGAGGCAACCTAGCTACCTCAGAACATGGTCAGTCTTCTGGATATGGAGGCAAGACTAGCACAGAGCAAGGGAAGGTTACAAAAGGCAGACCAAAACTTCAGGTTTGTGCTTTTCACTTTTTCTTGATAATCTCCCTTTTCATGCAAATATGTCAGTATATACAATGTCATTATATATGCAGATTCGAAGGAATCAACCACCTCAGCCAAATCCACAGAGGGTATCCAATATGGATTCTCTTATTCATAGAGAAATGACCCAAGCTAACAAAGGTTTCGGTGTCCTACATGGAGAAATTGGAATGACTTGTATTCATGTAAGTATAATCAATTGCTCTATATATACAGTAAAACTAATTGGAGGATATTTACATGCTCTTATCTGTTATGTTAGTTGCTTGGTGAGCAGATGAGGATGTCATACATGGGTAGGCTTTGGGAGCAGTTCAGCAGTCCAGCACATGTGCAAGCAGGACAACCAAGCAGTTCATCAGTTCACTAGGAACCCAAGCACCAGCAGAGAGACGACCATGAAAAGGAGCAGTCCAGGCCGAGAACAAGGGCACAAGCCCGAAAGATTATGGCTGATATTGAACCACGAAAGAGAAAGAAGTAGTTGGTTGTCATAAATTGCTCATTTTGTTAGATTGTCTCATTTTGGTTGAATTGTAGTTGGTTGTCTTGGGGGACTAGTAGTTAGGGAGTCTGGTAGATTGATAGGATGAAATTTGGTCATTTTGATGATGCTTCTTGTAAATATATTAGCCATCTTTGTACATTGTGGTGTCCAACACTTGTCTATTCATAGAAGGAACAAAGTACTGTCTGTACATTTTGGTAGATTGAATGAATCAATGACAATTTGCCTCGTAAATTCTTTCAATACTGAGTTTTGTCGAAAATCCTATTCTGAATTATTTGATGAAAAGCAATCATCATCTTTAATTTCACCATATAAATGTAAGACATACAAATTGAATAATTAAGCAGCCCAATATGGTTTCTGCTATTACATACATTTGATGAGTAATAAGGTGGGACAATCTGCTAAGGAAGCATTAGCTTGAACAACCAATTTTACTACAATTCCATCATACACTCTGTGCTTGTAGTGATCATTCTTCCAATGCAGCTACAACACAATCACAGACCCCAATTCATAAGAACAAAGTAAATCTTCTCCTTTCTGATCACACTATCTTCGTACCAATGAAAGGGTGAGTAATTGGTTGAGCAGACATAAGGTAATCCACACAGAGACTGAAGCTTGAGCAGACGTGCGCCTGTGAGTCCACGGTCGACGTCGAGGACAGGCCCAGCTGCAGCGATGAGAGCATCGACGTTGTCTGTGGGCGCATGTGGGTCGACCTCTGTCTCTCTCTCTCTTTCTCTCCGAACTCCTCTGTCTTTGTCCGAGGTCCTGTGCCTTTGTCCGAGCTCCCCTCTCTCTCTCTCTAATCTATAGATACAATGCATGGAAGGCAGGGGAGAGAGCTTCCTCTGGAAAGCCACGAACTCCCAGTGAACCTTTACTCAGCAATCGGAAAACCCTACCCTCAAAACGACTCCCAAATTCGTCCTCTACAGCACACCAAGCAAACACAATCCTGAACTGATCAATGCAACCACACCCCAATTGCAAAAGCCCTCTCCAATTTTCGGTGGAAAAGAAACAGAGAGGGATTGAGAGTGATTTACATAAGGGGCAAAGTGAAAGGCAGAAGAAAGAAGGCAAACGCGGGAATGGGCGAGAAGGTAGGCGATGGGGCGGGAAGAGACAAACATGGCAAATGGGGGCCCACATACCGGCACATGTAAGCAACGTTACGAATTTAACGTGTCACGTGTGCCATTCTGTCAATTTTGGACGGAAAGTTAGCGTCGGGCTAGATGTTGAACCAAAACGTCAACGTTAGGCTATCTCAGGTAAAAAATCAAGTTTGGACTAGAACTAAAAATTCTATCAAACGTTAGGTTATATGAGGTTATTATCCCTAATCATTTCCGCCTGTTTAGCTCAAAGGTTAGAGCCACAGTGCTTCTCCCCATATACAATCATTTCCAATGATGAAAATTCAGCCGACACTACACTCCCCCAAATATCTGACTTCTCAACATAAAATGACATAAACACCTCTTAATACTTATTTGATGCGATGATTTGGTATATGTGCAAATATTCAAGGTACGATCAATGGAACTCAGCAAAAAAAAGAAAAAAGGAAAAAAAGTTACGATCAATGATCAAATCAAATGAAGATCTATTTGAAGGTGTCTAATTTAGTAGTTTAGGTAGATTGTAAACAATCTTGAGATAACCGACTCACTAGTGTAATTGATTGATTGCTTCCTTTACGTGATAGCATACTATGATATAATATAAACTATTAATTTGGTCATTGATGTTTAAGACAACCATTAATTAAGGCGGGATTTGATAAATTAAGAGTTTAAAAAGTAAGCACTTAATTAGTTAGGAAACGAAACCTATAACAAGAGTGGAGGAATGATAAGGATAAAAAGATATTTTATGAGGAGTTATGAGTATTAATAAATAAAAATTACTTATTTCATTAAATCAAAATATTATGTTTATCATTAAGTTATTTTTGGCTTAATGATTAATTAATTTGGACTATCTTATCTTATTTTACTCTCTTTCTCCCCTTTAGTTTGTTTAGAACTAACTGATAACTTAATTTTAAATACTTATTTAAATAAGTTAAAACAAACACATTCTTAATCCTCAAGCTTTCATTGCCATCAAAACTTCCTCGACATTACACTTCCGTACATCAATGTAGTCCCTACTGTTAAGTCACCGTTAACGACATTAACTAAAAATATTAAAAAATAAGAGAAAACTAAAAAAAGAAAGAGAAGGACCTGGGGGGGAGGGGGTGGGGTTTGGCGCGGGGGCGGAGCGAACGATCTGCCTCTTCTTTTCTCCTCTGTAAGTTTACATAGGAGAGAGGGGACATCGTGGGGCCCATCCCAGCCACATCCCCAGCCGATCCCTTTTTTTTTTTTTTTTTCTTTTTCCTTTTTAAATTTCTTCTTATTTTATTTATTTAATATCAAAATCCGTGCTTGTCTCCATGTTGCCTCCATGTTTGCGTCCACATCAAATTAGTGATGGCGTTAGTCCACTTCAAAGTATTGATGATCCAATTAACGGCTGAATCAATACGGTAGACGAAATCATCTTTCAGGAGCCAAATTGTTAGCAAAATTCTTTCAAGGACTATGTATTGGCTCACCAATCTTTTAGGAACTAAATGGATAGTAAACTATATCATATAGTTTAGATTTAGAAAAAAAAATGATAATCGTTATGGCAGATTCCACAATATAGCGCCAAATTATGTTCAATAGTGGAACGCTAATTTTTCTACTCCATTTAATATTAAAGACAACAATTTGCCCCATAGATCTTTTAGTGACGTTACAAATTCGTTGAAATGTAACTGATATGTACATAAATTAAAACCCACTTATATTTTGATGAAGTGTCGCTGATCTATCCAAATTATATTAGATCAATTTTCTTTAAAAACTGATTTTATGGTTTGGTTTGGTGACGTGACAAAATGTGATTGGTACATATGACAGGAAGATTCGAGAACAGTGGTATAGTATTACATGCGAAAATTGTGAAATGAAAATATGAAGGACTAAAAATACCAGGGGCAAAATATGTAAATTATGAACAGGTGATATTAAAAATTGGTGAGATCTAATGACTGAAATTAATACTCCATCATGGAACACAAGTTGGGGTTTCATGTAGCATCTACCGTTAGACTTAGAAAAATGAGGATAGTTGGATTTTGGTTAATATCCTAAAAATACAAATGCTTTCCTTAAAAATTTCCATATCTACCATTTTTTTGACCCGTAAATCACAAAGTTTCATCTACCAAAACGTTAATTTCTCCTTTAAAAATGCTGACATGGACAATAACATTGCTGACGTAACAAATGGAATTTGAGCTGGCACTTTTTTGGTAGTGAGCTGGCATTCTTTTGTTTCCATAAAATCACGAACTTTTAAGTTTTCCATTTTTTTTGTTTTCATAAAATCACAAATGTTTAAGTTTTTTTCAAAATTATTTTAATTTTAATTTTTTATCATTTAATAAAGAAACAAATTATTCCCTTAATAATGAGATTTTTTTAATTGTTAGGAGTGTGTACTTCTAGGTGTATTTATTAATTAGTCTTACTTGAAAAGAAAAGTTAGTTCAAGTCGATTTTATAAATATTTACTCCACGAATCATTTAAACTTTTAAATATGTTTTGTATGGTATCGTACATGACAGTTCTCAATTGCTGGATGGAGTTTGCATTGCTTAGTAAGGCATATCAATATAATGCAATAATGGGAAGTGCCTGTCCTGGCTACCGGTAAATTTTTTTTTTCCAATTTTCCGTTTCCTAAGTAAAAAAATAAAAATTCAAGTGGGATGGAGTTTGGCTTGCTTAGTAGAGACCAGGTCGATCTAATCCACCGGTGGTAAGTCACTCTAGTATCCTAGCTACTAGTAGAATATTTCCTAGCTCCTACTTCCCACATAAATTTATTATATTACATATATAAAAGTGTGCAGCTCACTATTGTATTTCTCTACATTTATTTTTCCAAAATTACCTTCAAACTTTAAAAAATATGCATCTATATCCCTCCTTACGTCACTCAATTGTATTCCTCTAAATTATAACTGCACGGACCTTTTCACCTTGGTGAAGCCATTTATACCAATATGCCTCATTATAAACATAGTTTTATTATTATATTCTCTCTTCAAAAGTGACAATAAAATGAGAATCTATACTTATTCGATAAATTGAAATCATATTTTGTAACTAATATACCTATACTTCTATCGATACAATATATACAAGCAAGCATGAAACTCCTTGTAATGTTTCTGTTTTTTTTAATTCCCCAAGTATATCGCTCTTTTAAATAAAATATCACAACCAACCTTACCTTATACATATGAGAAAAGGCACATAACCATTCTCTTATAAATATATGTTATTGCGGCCCTTCGATTTATGCCCATGCTTTACTCTCATTTAATTACATCCCTCAGTTTCCTTTCTGATTTTTCATTCCCAATGGCCATTATAATTCTACTATGTATGTATCTATATATATATATATATAATTGTGTGTATATTAAAAAAATAAATTCTTACAAGATCAATCTATGGTTATCCGAAGAAAATCTAATATTCATCAAATTGGTTTTGGTGAAAAAAAATTAATCTATACCTCTAATTATTAATCATCTTTATCCTTAATAATATATATAAAAAAATAAATGTGGATTTCTCTAAAGTTTTTCACACTTACAGTTACTATTTTTTTCGGTATAAACCATGATATCTGAAAGCTTAATTGAGCCCCAATTAATCCAGTCGAGCCGAGTCGGTTCACTATGGGTTAAGCTCTCCTAACATGGATTTTCTGCATTCATAAGGACTCGAACCCAAGACCTTACTTAAGTGAAACAAGTGTTGAAGAAGCGTTGAATCCTAACTCACATTCATCCTTACAGTTGCTAATTGTGTCCTTTCTGTTTCATGGTAGGTTCAACTCCCATCATACCTTTCCGTTAGAAAATTCAACCT
The DNA here is from genome assembly GCF_007655135.1 of Punica granatum. Taxonomy (NCBI): domain Eukaryota; kingdom Viridiplantae; phylum Streptophyta; class Magnoliopsida; order Myrtales; family Lythraceae; genus Punica; species Punica granatum. The sequence continues at coordinate 12,278,241 of NC_045134.1, read as the reverse complement.
CTCGCTTCTGTTCCACGAAACAAATGGAACAATTTATCCTATCTGTTGTTTTTTTTTTCTTTTCATGAAATCATAATTTTTTGCTCCTTTCATCACTTCAAAAATATTGATCCCTTTCGAAGATACTCTTTTTAAATTTCTAGGTGTATTTACTGCTATGTGTATTTATTAATCGTTTTCTTTTAAATAAAAAATCGATTTAAGTTGGTTTTTTTCAATATTCACTGCTCGAATTATTTGAATTATAAATGAGTTTCATATCATGCGATAATGACATCACTGGATATGGCCAGTCATGCCCCAAATTTGACTCGTAATATTTAGCCATGCAATTATAATTAGTACATATAGAGTCAAATTTCAACAAGTAGTCCATGAAAGTTTATGAACTATCTAGTTCCAAAAATTTCTATTTTATAACATCGTACCATTGTCCTTGATTTTTGGTTTGAACCTGCTTTGCTTACTAATGGTAGGCCATATACTTCTTATGTAAATAAAAAAGAAATTCAAGTAAATGGGAAGATTGTTTTGCTTACTAGGGGACATGTCAATCTGATCTAATCGTCGGAAGTACCTTTGGTAAATTAACCATTTAGTTTGTCAAATTCTCTTTTTATTTTCTTAAGTATGATATGGCCCAAGAATAGGATACATAATACTGTAGGAAATCGTTATAATTTCATTATGTTCAAACAAAATACAATAATAATAGCACACAATTGAATAAAAAGCACTCCGATTTATTTGAATTTTTTTTCTTTTTATTTATGTGGGAAGTAGGAGTTAGGAAAAAAATTCACAGGTAATTAGGGTACCAAAGTGACTTCCCACCGTGGATTAGATGGACCTAAGTAAGGCAGGCTCCATCCCACTTGAATTTTTTTTTTTTACTTAGGAAGCAGGAACTTGGAAAAAAATGTTTACCGGTAGCTAGGGCAGCCACTCCCCATTATTACATTATATTGACATGCCCCGATTAAGCAATGCAAAGTCCATGCAACAATTGACGGCTGTCATGTACGGTACTATACAAAATCTATTTAAAAGTTCAAATGATTCGAGGAGTGAATATATATAAAACTGTCTTAAACTCATTTTTAATTTCAAGTTAGTCTAATTAATAAATACACCTGAGCAAACACTCTTGAGAATTTAAAAAAATATTAGAAGGATGATGAGGATCATGGGCATGACAATGAGGCTGATGCACACGAGCTTGGAAGTCGGACTCGTGAAGAGGGAGCTGAAGCACAAGATCTTGGAGGCTTGCATGTTCCGAGTGGGCCAATCACACGGGCGAAAGCCAAACAAATCCAACAAGCTATGGAGAGCTTGCTGATGGGCTTTTTGGGCCAAGAGGAGTCTCATTCAATTGGGTCTCCAAAGGCGTTTATTCAACTGACTTGCCATGAGATGTTGAAGATGGAATAAAAGACTGTCAACTATTCTAGATAGCCTTTATTTAGTTTTCTTTGTTATTTCTGGCTTTAGGAAACTAAGGTTATTTCAGTTGCCTAGTTTATTAGTTTTCAGTTTCTCCTAGGCTTATATAAAGGAGGCTGAGTAGCTGATCAAAGGTAAACTATTCTAGTATTTTGGTGAGATTTTCTCCTTTGTTCTTCATTGAACTCCTTCAAAAGAACAAGTGTGACAACTTGTGATTGTTCGGTACACTTTGATATTGTTGGTTCTTGTTTCTTCATAAACAACGGGTCAATAATCATTGTCTTGATATTGTTGGTTCTTGTTTCTCTATAAACAATGGGTCAATAATCCTCTTGATCTAAATTTGTGTTTGGCGATCTGGGAATCGATTCAAGTTGGTCGTCGGGTTTCACAATCTTTCGTGAGGTTCGCATAGCAAAATGATGTGGACCTCACGAAGGATTGTGAAACCCGACGACCAACTTGAATCGATTCCCAGATCACCAAACACAGATTTAGATAAAGAGAATTATTGACCCGTTGTTTATAAAGAAACAAGAACCAACAATATCAAGACAAGGATTATTGACCCGTTGTTTATGAAGAAACAAGAACCAATAATATCAAAGTGTACCGAACAATCACAAGCTGTCACACTTGTTCGTTCGAAGGAGTTCAATGAATAACAAATGAGAAAATCTCACCAAAATACCAGAATAGTCTACCTCTGATCAGCTACTCAGTCTCTTTTATATAAGCTTAGGAGAAACTAGAAACTAATAAACTAGGCAACTATAATAACCTTAGTTTCCTAAAGACAGAAATAACAAAGGAAACTAAATAAAGGCTATCTCGAATAGTTGACAGTCTTTTATTCCATCTTCAGCATCTCATGGCAAGTCAATTGAATAAAGGCCTTTGGATACCCAATTGAATTAGACTCCTCTTGGCCCAAAAAGCCCATCAGCAAGCTCTCCATAGCTTGTTGGATTTGTTTGGCCTTCGCCCGTGTGATTGGCCCACTCGGAACATGCAAACCTCCAAGATCTTATGCTTTAGCTCCCTCTTCACGAGTCCGACTTCCAAGCTCGTGTGCATCAGCCTCATTGTCATGTCCAAGGTTTTCAGAATCGCAATTCTACCTAGAATCGGTCGAGGGTCGTAGAATCGTAACGTGAATCGTAAGATTCTACCTGTAATTAAAAAATAACATATATATATGTATTATACTTTCCTGAGCAAAAAAAAAAATCAATCCTTGATTCCTTAAATTCAAAAAAGGACCAAAAACTAACAAACCAACAATAAGTCATAAAAGGCTTAAAAGCACAAAATATCGTTACAAATTATCGAAATTCAAAGTCTAAATCATAACTCAAACTCTCAAAATAAACAGTTAACCACTGTATGTTAAAAGCAAAACCATCGAATCAAATAACCTGGAAAGAAAGAAGAGAAAAAACAAAAAAGGGAATTTCTTCATCTTTCTCCTCAGTATCTATATCTGTATTGCCAGTTTCATTTTGTTTTTTTCTCATAAAAGTAAGAATGAAACTGGAAATCGGGCAACATCATAAGCTTTAAGGAGTAAATCCAATCAAAATTCTATTTTTAGGTTTAAATAAATATAAATCAAAAGGTCTTTTAATCAGCCAAAAAAGCACGTAGACAACCTAATGGACAGAAATGGAATGATTGGCAACGAGAAGTTACATAAATCAATCTCAGAACCCAAAACATAGCTTCGGATCATTTGACCAAGGAGATGTCAAACAGCTCAATCTACGAAAACAGACCACAATCGGACCTGAACTCCCACGGATTAAGCTTCCGCGCAAAACAAGTACCCCCACCAAAACCGATCTAAGCAGGTATACCCGACTTCATCAGAAATACTACTTCTGGAGTAGGAATCAAACCCAGAGAGCAAAGGGAATCAAGATCGAGCTCGAAATCCAACGTCTAAATCAGAACTCGAAAATTGCGAAGTCGGATCTGCAGACTGGCGGAGCTTCAGCCTTCAAGCTCGTCGGAGACCGAACAAGAGACACCGGTACGGGCAGAACAAGAAGAATCGTCTCGAAATGGGGCGGAAATTGAAACAATTCGGAAGATTGAAGAAGGCCAGTGGATTAGGGCACGAAGATGTCGGGGAGAAGGGGGAGAGTCGGAGAAGAAAGAGGGGGGGTTAGAAGAGTCGAGCTCATTGCCAATGGGCTGGGCTTCGGCCCGAGGGCCCAAATCAGGCCTGCCCTCTGCACGAGTGTGGGCCGAATCTGGAATTGCGGAATCGGGCTGATTCCACGATTCAGCGATTCAACGCCCGATTCAGGCCCGATTCAACAGCTTGCGATTTAGCCCATAGGATCGGAATCGTATGACCCCCCCTAGAATCGTAGAATCGTACGATTCTACGATTCGAATCATGATTCTAAGAATCATGGTCATGCCCATGATCCTCATCAAAGGGGTAAATTCGTTTATTTATTAAATAATGAAAAATAAAAATAAAATTGGTAACTTTGGGAAAAAATTGAAAGTTTGCGATTTTACAAAAAAAAATGGTAGATTTGAGGAAACTTAAAAATTTGTGATTTTATGGAAACAAAAGAGTGCCAACTCACTGCCAAAAAAAAAGAGGAACATCAGCTCATATTCCGTTTGTCATGTCAGCAACATTGTTGTCAACTTCAGTATATCTAACAGAGAAATTGACGTTTTGATAGATGTAGAAACTGAGCGAAATTTTGTGAATTTACAGGTCAAACAATAAAAAAAATCCAACTATCCCTCTTTCTTCTAAGTTAATAACCATTATCATTTTTTCTAAAGCTAAACTCTATTATAGAGTAGCTTACTATCCATTTGGTCCCTGAAATTGGCGAGCCAACACATTAATCTCTGAAAAGTTTTGCCAACGATTTGATCACTTAAATATGATTTCGTCTACCAGATTGGTCCAGCCATTAAATGGGGCAACATAAATTTGATGTGGGCATATACATGGACTAACGCCTACACTAATTTGATGTGGATGTAGATGTGGACACACACAAGGACAATCAGGAACGTAACTTTGAATCATGACACCCAAAATACAAAAGCTTAATTGATGTCAAATCGATGACACAAGGCGATCTTCTCCGAACAGAGTTCTACGGCCTTTTGCACCAGAGTCTGAGGCTCAATCCCTGCTGCTGCGATGGGGTTTCAATTCAGCAGTAGAGAGAGGGCAAGTCCCAGTCTTAGAGATCGCAGTCCTCCGAGCTTCCTCGAACTTTTGGGGCGTTGTGGTCGTTTGGAGAAGAGGAGTTTGGCATTGTTAGAGGGGTTTCTGAGGATCGGCCGAACTTGTGAGCCGCCACCGATGGCGTCTGAGAGAACAAAAATGGACATGACAGCAAGAAGGCTCGGAGTTTGGATTTTTGAAATTCGAACGGTCAAGTGAAAAGGTTAATTTAATCAATGAGAAAATATCTTCTTCACTTCTGTTTATCTTATAATAATGTGAAACCTGGTTTGAGAGAATTTACCTAAAGCCCCTTTTTATTTCATTTTAAAAACTTAACTTTCAAAAAGTCATATATATAGGTAGATTTGTAACGGAACCCAAATTGTGTTCCATGATAGAATATTCATTTTAACCATTAAATCTTACAAATTTTTAATTTCATCCGTCCATTATTTATATATATATATTTTGGTAAGTCATTATTTACATATACATTTGGATTAATCACCTAAAAAAGCATGACATTTACACTTTTTTTTTAAATATAGCACGACATTTTAAAAATAGTATAGAAAAACACGACCTTTGCATTTTTTTCCTAAATATAGTACGATCTTTAAAGAGTAGCACAAAAATGCAAGACCTTTGTATTTTTCCTAAATATAGCAAAAAATAACATAAAAGGCACGACCTTAAGGTTTTATTGCGCATCTAGCATGACATCAATTATTTCGTCAGATTGTAATGGTAACAGCTAATGTGGAGCCAACGGTGCTACGTGGCACAACATGATTGGACGAGTAGACCCCGCAGGTTTTTATTTAACTAAAAAACAATTACAAAAATTTAAAAAATTAGAAGAAAAGAAAGGAGATTCAACTTGATAAGAGGAAAGAGGGAGGGGGCCGATAGTGGTGGCTACGCCGATGGTTAGCATTTCCCAATTGGGGTCGTTGGTAGCAGTAAGACCCCAATTATGTGGGTAATGACCGTAATAGGGGCACCTACCACCGGAATCGAAAGAGTCTCGAAATTGGATGAGTTTTCATTTCGACTGTGGGGAACCTGATTATGTCCCTCGCAATCTGCAATTCCCTCCTTTCTTTATTTTTTTTAAAAAAAAATCTTCTTTTTAATTTTTAAAAATTTTTAGAATGATTTTTTAATTAAATAAAAATATGTGAGACTCACACATCTAATCATGTTGTACCACGAAGCGCCATTAACTGTTATCATTATATTTGAAGAATAATTGACACTGTACTAGAATAACAACTAAACCTGAAAGTCATGCATTTCTGTACTATTTTTGAAAGATCGTGCTATATTTAGGAAAAAAGGCAAAAGTCGTGCATTTCTGCACTACTCTTAAAATGTCGTGCTATATTTAGGAAAAATTCAAAGGTCGTGCATTTCTGTGCAACTTTATAAATATCGTGCTATATTTATGAAAAAGTGCAAATGTCTTGTTTTCGTAAGTAATTAACCCTATATATTTTGCCCATAGTATTTATAGTCCTTCATATTTTCATTTCATAATTTTTGCCTACAGTACTATTCCATTGTTCTTGAATCTTCTCGCCACATGTACCAATCACATTCTGCTACGTCACCCATCATTGACACGTCACCAACTCCGCCACATATCATCAACATCTCATCCATGTCAATGCCACATCACCACTATTAAAACGAAGAAGAGTAAAATACAGTTTGTCTTTATTGATAAAGTGATCTCTATCTTTGAAAATTTACACTGTACCATCTGACTATTTAAAAAGAAGCAAAATACACCTTTTTATTTTTTGCTACAATTAATTTGTTGTTAACTTATTAATTTCATATTTTAAAATATAATTTTAGAAATTAAAAACTTCGAAATATCAAGTCGGACATCGTTCCACTCCTAGACCTTTCAGCACCCTCCTCCCCACTGCGTGTACGTGCAGATATTGGGCTCCCACAGTTCAAAGATCCACTACTTGCAATTGCTCTCTCTCTCTCTCTCTCTCTCTCTCTCTCTCTCTCTCTCTCTCTTCTTTGCTCTTAAAAGAACTGATTTATCCAAATTACATGTACTCTACTCGTTGTTCACCTGTGCGTTACACAGAGTCTTTTTTATACACCTCTTTGTAAGTTCTTATTATAATTATTAGATGTTGAAACTTTATTTTTAAAAAGTAATTTCGATTAGTAGTTGTAATTTTCAGAAATTATTAAAACTTCTTTGATTTTGATTAGTTATGCCATGACTTCGAAATTTCTTGGAGGCCAATTTCTCTAAGCAGCTAGCAGAGTTTATGGTTCTCTTGTAACTGTAAGTTTTCTAATAGATATTTTGTCCTATCTTCTTGCTTGCATCATGATGAGATGAAATTAGTTACCACTGACCTGAGAGAAGTTCCATCTTGCCCTTGGGAACTTAGATCTTCAAGGAGTGCTTAGTCTTACAGAGTATTTTAAAGCTATTACACTCACATAACTAATCGCTTTGTTGTTCTCATCAGTATATTTTATTTGTTTCTTTTTTTTTTCAAGAGAATGTGTAATTTCAAAGTTAAAAAGTACCATAAAGTTGGAAAATAGAATAGAACTAATGAAATCAATTTGCTAACAATTTCCTAAGTCAGGATCTTGGTCATATTTGTGTTACCTTCCTGCTATTAGGGCATTTTGTATTCTAATACTCATCCCTCTGGAAGTGCTTATGCATGCACCCAAAATATTGGGTTGCGCCTTTTTAAAGAAGCACAATATCATTGTCGGAGGGAAGAAATGGCCACTAACAACTCAAGGAGGAAAGTATCTGACTACATTGCATAAGTAACCTTTGGAATCGGAGTTTGCCCCTTCTTTCTTGGAGAACCTGTCCTGTGTTCCGACTACATTGCATAAGTATCTCCTGACTTTTAGAAAGCTGAAGGTTTGTAGTTAGACCACTTAATGAATTATTTGGACCTAACTCAAGATCAAATTAGTTTGCATCAGTCTCAGAATCTTATGATTTCTTTGAAGGCCTTTGATAAAATAATAGATAGCTGGACTCATTTCCATTTTGCTGTTATTTTTTTAAAAAATATTTTTACCTACGTCATCAGGATAGACCCAAGACTTCCTTTTGTGCAAGAGATCAATGTCTTTATATTAGGATCCATGAATGCCGTTACCGACAGTTTGTTTTATTTTGTTACAACCTAGCTACAACAACAAGGCACGTGCAACGCATGTGTTATTACACTAGGATATAATAAATAGTTGGGGGTATTTTATTATTTTAGCTTCTGTTACGCGTGGAGAATTAGAATTACATGAAGCGGATGGAGCATGAAAATAATCATCATCTATTACAAATCTGAAACTAACAACAGACAATCGCGATTATCGTTACGAATGAAAATAGAGGAATCACATAATTGCTTGTAAATAACAATATCTGTAACCAAATCGAGATGACTAGGAAGGAACAAAAAGTGCCCTGAGTCGTGCTATATGGTGGATTACTATTGGCCTCGTGAGTCAGGGCACAGCGTCTCCACAGTCTCATCCATATTAAGTAAAAGTGTAAAACTAGACGATGTTAGCTGGCGAAATGCGAGGGCTAACTAATAATAGTAGTGTTATAACGAAGTGATCATTATAACTCAACAGTAATTTTTGTACAGAAATGCTGATGAGTAAAGATAATAGAATACTTAGTCGTTCGTCGATGTGTGTACTGCACTTTTCAATGCCATCAGTCCCATTAATGTTGCTTCCCTCTCTAATCCCATTAATATTTCTGTAATCCTCTTCTCTATATGTTTTCTAACTCGATCCCAGATTAGGAAATCGAACAGAAAAGTGAACGTGGATAAAATGGACTTTTATATATTTTCAAGGTATCTTTTCGCATTACGTAACTGACATGAACTGAAAGTGTAAAAATTTTAATGGCAAATTTTTGGGTTTCCATAATGAAATCAGTTAAAGAGGTGGAGATGGATGATGATACGATCTACACGTGCATTATTACGTAAAATATCAGATTCCTGCTTGTTATGTGTGTCTCTTGTATATTGACTATGTTTTTGCAAGTCAAAATAAGGATACATGTTGTCCTTGTGTCGTGTTTGTGCTGTTGGAGTCATGTCAAGAGTCCGTCGAAGGTGCGTTCGTCATATGTGATTGTACTATGAAATGGTTGGACGGTAATAATCCAACTCGTGTGACATGTGCCCTAGATTCCGATTTCTATGTTGACGCCGTCATCTAATAAAGTCAAATTCCTACACATTCTATGTCTCCTCGTACATCTTGAGAGAAGAAGATAAGTATAAATTTACTCAAGCCTCATCGAAGTAAAAAATAAATTCAAGTTGAATAGCCAAGTAAAAACCGGAAATCGATAAAGTTAAATTCAAGTTCGAAGGTAAGTCATCTTGAACCCTTGGTCAATGATGAGAGACGTGCAGGCCATCACTAAATATATATATATATATATATATATTTTTCATTTGCTTCCGTTACTATATATTATAGAGTGAAAATGCTCTGTGCCCCAAATATGGGGTGAATTGGATTTGTTCCCCGATCTTTAAGATTTTTTAGAGTACCCTTCGATCTCATTCGAAAATAAGCAAGGTGATTTATCGGTCAAATTTCGGTTACAATTCCAGCCAAAAGATAAATTGTTAATTTATAGTATGTCCATGAGTTTCTATTATAATCGAAAAAAAGATAAATTGTTAATGTGATTGATTTGTCTGCATATTATGTGAGCGAGCCCAGTGATTATTTATTTATTTATTTATTAAATTCTGGAGACATACTTCTTTGCTTGAGCAATTTGGCGTGAGTTGGTTAATATTGTTTAATTGAGCCCAGCCGTATTGCCAAACCTGGCCCATTAATGTTCTTTTCCTTACGGTCCCAGTTTGAGGGGATCTTGTCCTGGTATCTTTCTTCGACAAAACATGAGCATCATCGGCCTATCGTCCAGAGGTTAATCTCCATTAGCGCGACATCTTGATCCTAGCGGCAAAATGTGTATGGTTCTAGTGGTTTTTTAACCGTATGTTGTAGGTAAAATTTTTCTACTAGCAGAACAGTTTGTCAACTGCACCATATGTCGTAATTGATTAAGAATATTTTTATATTGTGAAAAATATTGAAGTTGTTTCTTCGCTGAGGAAAACTCTATCATGGTGATTAAAATCTGAAATTTCTGGGAATCCGAGTTTTGCCTTCTATTAAGACACCACTAATGACAGTCTATTTGCACCATATAGCCGAACAAAATTATAAGACTGCAATTATCTCTAACCAACTGCAATATATTGATCCAAATGTCCTATTATATGTTCTAAGTTATTAGTGAAGCTTTGGCGAGTTTGGTAAACTGAAGAATTTTAAAATATAAAATACAAGGAGCATGGAGATATAGAGAAGGATAAACGTGGTTGGCCATAAGTTCAGAACTACAGAAGCAAACACGACTTTATTAATAGACAACTTAAGGAATCATATATAGAGACTCCCCTATTTATAAAAACAATAAGCCAATAAGATGGGATTAATAGAATGACCTTAAAAACACTTAAAACAAATCTAACAAATATATTCAATGATGGCTACCCAATAACCCAAGTGATATTTTTATTCTGCAAGTCATATATTTTCAACATACGCTCCAGCCTTTTTCCAAGCTATATCAAGTCGAGTCTTGTTGCTTCTTCTGGTCGGCCCTTTCGAGGTCCATCTCGATGATCGAGCCATCCTCTACAGCCTTCTTGGACTTCATACCTTTTTCGCGGTAGATGGCATACAAGACCAGCTGCACCATCCCAAGCAAGCACCCAAGCCCATTAGGTACCTGCAACATTCAATGGAATCCATCACACTCCTATCTGAAATCAGCATAATGTTGATTTTTTGAAATCAAAATTCCTGCCAAATCAAATCTTAATGTGGTATAATTTATTGCCACCTATCCAATGACCTCAGTAGTAAGGCTTCCCATGTGTAAACACTGCATTGTAAATCCCTACCTGAGACGGATCCTCCATGAAAAGTATCTATGCCAAACTAGTAAGATAATGTTTAAAATATCTCTCTGTGTCACTACCTGAACTTCGAAATATTTTTAAGTTCACTTTTGGTGCACGAGTCGACCACATGTCTTAGTTACTGGTACTTCCTGAAATCATATCTCATGATAAAGTATCTCGCGTACTGCCATGGCCCACATGATAATGGGCTGATCGAGCATTTCCTCGTACTTCATGATGCTGTATCATTACATTCATCATCGCTTATATTATAATCTGCACACGTTGGAAGTTCAGTTGATGGAGAAGAGAGTTTCGACTTACGAAAACAAAAGGGTCAGCTCCGATGAAGCCATAGATGAACCATGAAGTACCGGACATGAATACGAAAAGTGACAGGCAAAATGGCATGTATTCCACGCTCTTGGTCTTTATCACCAGTCTCTGCACAAAATTGTCACCGAATAATTAAGTAACCTTAAGTCCCGACTGAACAATTGTCATGTCACCGATAACTTGTAAGAAATTGTACGAAAAGAATGTTCCATTACACACATATATATCTAATGAATGGAAAAGACCAGTTTGTTAATTAGTAGTGATGCCACAACATTGTTCCACTCACTCGTCACCAATAAATATTAGTACTGCCTATGGAGTTAATGCACTCTTAGCTCATGTGTGATTCACTTTTCTGGCACAATCCCTTATAGAAATATTATAAAAGTTTGTCTCGAGGCATCGGATCTGCCTTGATTTGGAAATAAGAGATTATGCATTCTAAAATCATGTTTTGGTTAATCTTATCGGTCCGTAAAAGTGACTTTCTCTAATCAATCAAAAGAGGGCATAACGCAAACCAACATGGGTTGGTTCAAGTGATTTGCTCCACTTAAGTAATATCTCGAATTCGAGTTCTCGTGAATACAGAAAATCTACGATGGGAGAGCTTTACCCTTAGTAGTCGACCTGACTCGACTAGATTAGTCGGGGTCTAATTGGGCTTCCAAATATCAGGGTTCACACCAAAAAAAGAGAGTATAGCGCAGTGGCGCATATCCTCTTATGATACCCCAGAGGTTCCAGATTCAATACTCAGTGGAACTACCCGTACCCTTATATTAGCTATTAGGATTTCTATTTCATTGTACTAGGCTCGCAGATATCCTTTAATTTGTAACTAAAAAAAAAGTGACTTTCTTCGATATCTTAAAACATGCTTATTTTTATTTTTAAATTAGTACTTGCATTTCAATATTTTATTTCAATTCTTCTACATTAGAAACAACACTCTCAAACCAAGTGTAATCCCGTTGACCTCATTTGTAATGGGAAAAATATGTATATAATAAAGGGCAAATTACAAAAAAAAATCCAAATTTTGTAAAAAGTCTCAGTTTTGTCCTAAATTTTGTTTTGTAACAAAAAACCATAAATTTTCTAAAATGTCTAAAAAATGACCTCCGTTATAACTTCCATTAATTTTTGCTGCTGATTGTGGGTCCCTTTAACAGTCCATGTAGGTCACACGTAGGCAAAAATTGACGAAAGTTATAACGGATGTCATTTTTGAGATATTTTAGAAAACTTATGCTTTTCTCTGTTACAAAACAAAATTTATGACAAAATTGAGACATTTTACAAACTTGAATTTTTTTTTGTAATTTACCCTATAATAAATTAACCGGTGAGGACGTGCGCCACTGCGCTACACCCTCTTTTTTAACCCCACTTAAATTATATCGAAGTTCATGTGTGCTTTTGTTGATTCTGCTAGTTGCTCATAGGCCTTAGCATGTGCAAGCCAACTTGGTCAAAGTCAAACCGCGCTTGATATATATCACCTCATGACTTACTTTTCCTTTAGCTAAGATTTCATGGTTATGTGCACGTTGTATGTATATATATATATATATGTATGCATGTATTTATGTTGCAATAAGAAGAGAGATGAGAGTATCAGGAGAGGCTTACCATGACAGATAAAGGTGAAGCATACATGATGGTGCAAACTATGGCAGCAGCAAGACCACAAAGGAGCTTCCTGCATTTCGCAGGCACGGCGAAGACAGACACTAGGGCAACAGATGTGATTACAGATAGTACAAACGCGAGGAGGCCCAAAATCCTTGCCTTCTCCTTCTTGGGTGCATATATGATGAAGACCAACACATATATAAACTCGAGCATTGCGCCGGTCCCATTGACTGTGCTTATCAGAACATTATTTTTTGTTACTAATGGGAGACCATACCTGCAGGGAGAGTACAATACACCAATGAGATCGAGTTTATTACAAGTATTTAAGAAGGCCGAGTTTTCCCTCGTGCATGTGAGTTTATTAATGCACTTTTATTTTTTATTACAAAAAAGGCTCATGATCCTAGAAAATAGATTGCTAAACAAAGAGGCATGATAGTTCACAGCTAGAATCAGACCTGGAACCTTTTGGGGTCACTGGGCGAGAGTGTGTATCACTGCACTACACTCCTCTCATTAAATAGTGTGTTTATTAATGCACTTTTAGATGGCCACAAAAAGGTTCAATCATTGATCAGACGTAATATTATAAAGGGCAACATGGACTTCTGTAAGTTGGTAAAGGGATGCCAAGAGGACCGTCATTGTCGACGATTACCAAGTGTAGAGGAGGCAGTTGAGCACGGTCATTGCGTATGGCATACATGAGAACTGCTCCACGCTCTTGCTCTTGATGATCCTCTTGGCTGTGGCCCTACAAAAATATTACAATATCCATGCGCGTCGATGGAATGTTCATAGTTAGATTGACATAGAGGAAAAACCAGTTAAAGAAGAAAAAGAATACTCTCTTTCTGTTGTTTTCTCAATAGGCACTCTCTTTCTGATGTTATTTGTATAATAGTCAAGACATAAATTTACTATACAAGTAAGTTTAACACTGAAGATCAAACTTAATTTGTGTCACTAGAGAGTGTACTCACGATGGAGCCAAGAACAAGAACATAGACGTAAGGTTCCCTGTGATCACAAGCAGAGGATATGTTAAGACCGTTCTAGAGCTGATAATCAGAACAACATAATACATACGTTGCGGGCAAGAGAAGTGGAGATATATATGTTTTCAAGGAAGACGAATATAAGGATAGAGGACACACCACAAACACCCATCAAGAAATGCATAGTAGTCATTTCGTCTTCGATCTTCTATCAAATTAATCACTCGAAGAAGAAAGGGAGCTTTATAAAATATTGAAGCAGCAACGAGAGTTGATGAGAAGAGCAAGCTATAAGCAACGAGCTTATATAGGACTGTCGATAGTGAGAAAGCACAAATGTACGGTGGCCAACACTTTTCCAATTTGGGAGGGAGACTCTTAGACTAGGGCATATATTATATCACAAGTGGGGAAACAAAAGACCCTTCAGTGTGAATGTTTTTATTTAGACTAATAGATGTTATATAAGTGAAAGATGAAATTCTGTATAAAGGCACTCGTTCTCGTTATGAAATTAAGAGATTTTTATATTTGACACTCATATGTGTAGTTTTCATACTCTTCTAACTCTCCTTCTTCTATAAAATTCGTACTAAATTAACAGACTTCTAGTTCACCAAATAATAATAATAATAACGGGCATTCCTTGTGGTGGGGAAAAAATGTCACGACGGAGGCATAAGTATTCAAAATTCTCGTGTGCTACCAGGTCTATCACTCAAGAAAATATTTTATGCATCCACAAGAACAATGCTAATGAGTTATTTATCTATTTATTAAGGGTTCTAATACGAGATCTATGAATGTAGTCCAAAATCCACGGCAAAGAAGAAATTTTAAATTGGCATCGCCCCATGGAAGTCCATAAAATTGAATGTAAATATCACTGTACTAAAATCCCTTCATCGTGCGAAATTTTATTGTCAGATGATAAAATGATAGCAAGACGAAGTCGGCAATTTCCCCGGTAGTTCTTCGCTCAATGTGGCATTCACCAGCTTTACTAAAAATACCTTAGTCCGTATCCTTCATTTGCGCCGTTCTTTATCTAGTCAGATGGTAGGAGACCCTATTAAGGTTAATTTTGTAATCATAACTTTTATATTAATTAAAAATGATTAAATAAACTACAAATTTTTAGTGGCCCTCAAAGCGTGCAAGCGCTAGGAATGAATTTTTCTGAGGTCCGGTCCATTGAAATTCGTCTAAGACTGAAAATCAAATGGTTTTGCATTCGGTATCCCGTATCCGCGAATAAGACTTCATATACCCTTGTCTTTTCCTTTTCTTTTTAATTAAAATAAATGTCCATAGTTCTACTACAATAAAATAAAAATCTTAATAACTAATAAAGTTGACATGAGTAGTATTACAATAAGTATCGAACATGAAACGTCTTTATTATCAAAAGAAGGTGTGCGCCTCTGAACTACACTGTGTTTGACAAAATTGTAGAAGACATTACTCTTACAATTATGAGAGATCGAATATTAAAAGTTTTTCCCTCCCAAAAAATATACTTTTCAGAACTCGAACATATGTTCTTCTATCTATGGAGGTTGAAGCTATTTATCAAATACTATACTATCTGGACAATCATTGAACCTATAAAGCGATCATGGAATGAACATGAGAATTTCTCGGAGTTGATCCAAATGCTTAAATGTAATCAAATGAATGCCGTTGAAAGTTGCTGTCTCACGTCGAAAAATAAAAAGAAGATTATGAGATATAAAATATTTGGATTTATCATCTTATTAATCAAACCTTGCCCAATCACTTGTAGGCCTTGTGAAAATCTAAATATGATATCAAAGTAACCATGAAGTGTAGTTCAGTTTGTAACACGCTAATGTTCCAAGTATTAGGATAGGGGTTCAAGTCTCTTTGGAGATTTGGGAGCAAATAGGGGGTAGGCCTCCCTATTTGTTGTCTATCGATGATAGTTTTTTGACTATAGACTTGTGGATGGGTGTTATTCCTCTAATACCTCATTGGAGTCGCTGTGACAAGACTAGGTCCTCAGGTCTTGGTATAACTATGGCTCAAATTAGATATTCCGCGACGAGATTCGAGCCCATGTAGTTATGCCCTATAGTGATTCCCCCGACCCCTTTTATTCATAAAAAATATATTATATCAAAGTGAGTTACATGTCTATGGATTCACACTATGCTAGGTCCAATGTCTATATGACTAGGGCAGCCAAAGTACATCTTTGTTGATTCGAGTGCGGAACTCAATGTCTATACTGTCCAGTGTAGAAGATGGAAGCTTGGCTGAGAGTTAGTTCTTTAGGGTGGGTTTTCATGTCCATGTTGAGTATATAAGATGTTTAATTATTTTCGAAATGGACAGGAGCCTAGTGAGTTGCATGGCTAGTGAAAATTTAACAAATACCATGAAGAAAATTTACTATCACCAACCAATATAGATTGGTTCAAGTGGTTCGAAACTTATTTTTTTTAAGTAAAATCTCGAGTTCAAATCTTATGATGGAAAAAATCCATACTATGAGAATTTTACCCCTTTATTGGACCAAACTGACTTGAACTTGATTAATCGGGGTCCATTGACTTTCATATGCCAGGATACATGCCCAAAAAAATTGACCATAACCTAAAAAGTCATAATTTCAACTAGCTGCCCATTCATGGGATTAAATTTTCTGAAAGAGAATAAATTCAATTACCTTTTGCGTACTTTGACATTTAAACCACCCTGTCTCTCTGTTGCACGCTTTGCCCACGAGAACATGTTCAACCAAGGGGCGGATCTACGTGGAAAATTATGGATCAGCTGACCTTATTGATTTCTAGAAAAGCCAAAAAAGGATTAACATGTGAAAAAACACTTTCTTGATTTTACTCATTTTTCTTAATGCTCGAAATAGGTATGCCTGAAAAAAAGATTGATAATTTGAACCCCTCTTTTCTCAATCCATCTCTAATGTGAAATAAAGAGTAGAAATGACAGAGAAATAGAATGTAACGTAGTGACATACGTCCTTGTATGTCAACCAATAGATTGCAAATACAATTCTAGTGGTGAGACTATTTGTGCCTTATATTTGCTATTAAGATTTCTATAAATTCATAAACCTCCCTTTTATAACCAAAAAAGAAAAGAGTAAAAATTATAAGTCAAATACGAAATATGGCACTTAAGCCTTTAACACATCAATATATTATACCTCTCTCAATCTATTTGACGGTTTTATACCCTGCAAGTGCATGAGCCGTGATAAGTAATATAATAGTGAATAGAGTATCATTTCCATGAGGACTTGCCTTAAAACTTTACTAGCAATCAAAATTCTCACAATCTAATTGAAGTTAAGAAAGTAAAAAAGTCGGATTATTAAAAATAAAAAAACAAATTAAAACAACCAATAATTAACTGGTGGAGACGACCTAGGAAAATAATTTTCCCCACACTTTGCTAATTTGATATACTTTTTCTATCCCAAATTGGATTAAGATCCAATCTACTAACCTAAAGTTCACAATTATTTCCTAAGTATTTTCCGAGTTGCTTAGGAAAAATACGTATCTCAATCAATCCCCTATATTCCTTTGGAAATTGTAATTGAGCGACATTCATTAATTCTCAACTTTAAACTGGCTCCTAAGATGCGTAAATATATTTCTATCTCACCCATTAATCAACTCGATACCTTGAGGTTCAACTGAGGCTATTCTATCCTTATTCTTAAAAAAAAAAATGCTTTTCCAAGTTCATCTAAATTAACATATCATAACAATGGTTGATTAGCAAATGCAAATTAAGCATGAGATATAATAAGATAAAAAAAAACTAATTAGATCATGAGAAAATAAACAAATTAACTACACACAAATTCAGTTGCAATCCTAGCATATGAAATTAGCCTATAAGAATTAGAAAACACAGATCGATTCAACATAGATATTGAAATCAAAAGAGTTCAACAAAAGTATTAAGAATAATGGCAAGATTTTACCGTGAACTCCCTAAAATCCAAGTCGACTTCTTCTCTATAGTGCCTTCCTCTCCTCTGCCATCCACACTCTAAGGTCTCGCCCAATTTAGGCTTAAACAAGGACTAAGTGAGAATTAAATCTAAATCAAACTATATCTTACTTTCCATCAAAATCAAAATTCAACTTCCTACCTTAGACATGAAGGAAATATCATTCCAAAGACTCAAGAATAATATCTCAAACAAATCAAAATATCTCTCACATAATTTTCTTCTCTAAACATGCCTGGGACCCACAAAAAATATAGGAAAAATTGAATTCTAGCCGAATGGACAGATCTGGGGCGGCCTAAGCTTCCATATCCACGGCCTGGGCCTTCTTGGATATGTAAAACAGCTCTATGCATCGAACTTCAAGTTGTCGTATTTTTATCGTCCAAACTCCAAATCATGAACCGTCTGACTCGTTGCGCTCCTAACTCGATAAGCTTTCTATCCATAAGCAATTTGCACCAAGTACTCAAGTTAAACCTGTCAAAAAACACCAAAAACTTAGATACTACAAAAGATTAATTAATGAGCTAGCTCCAAAAATCACCAAAAATAGAACCAATAAAAACTCCTATGATCTTTAAATGAATGAAAAATAAACTAAAAACCTACTCAAACTAATCTAAACTCAAGAAAACTATCTCCAATTATATCCATAAAACGTGTCCAATAACTCTATTTTCATATAGTTAGCAATATCGTCTCACTTCTTAATTAGGTTCGTCATCCTCTACCAAATCTAAAGTTCTCACTTATGTTTTGTAGACTTCAAATCTTCTTATTTTTTAAAAGCTAGATTAAATCGAATGATATTTTCTTAGTTCTTCCTTCATTTGGCCGTCACTACATATGCAATTGTAAGAATAGTTTTTTAAAATTGTGAAGATTGGATTGTGAATTTGAAGGAGAATTTATGGATAAATGATGGTTTAATTACTTATTCTTAAAAGGTTCTTTGAAAATATTGCCGATGAGGCTGTTCACAAACCGATCAGTATTTATAAAGTTTTAATATTGATCCATTTTACTGATGCTTCAAAATATTTATATCGATTTGACATTTATACTTTTAGTATATGAAATAAAATGACTAGATAATATGTTATTAAGTTCATATAATAGCAGCAGTACTACACCCCTGAACTCACCAAACCTTAAAATTATGTTGATGATCACAATATTCAGCAAAAAAATTAAATATGTTGATGATCACAAGAATCCATAAGTTCTTAATTATAATAACATAACACTAAAGAGTTCAGTTCATGCCACATCACCCACCTAAATTTATAACCACCAAGAGGTTTTAACAAAGAAAATGACCGACGAAAAAGGATAATTCAGTGTATAGCGAATCAAATACAGGTCTGCGCGTATTGTGTGCGTGTATACGAAAATTAATAATATATAATTATTTGATAGTTATCGATACATCATTTAGATTTTCGAGAATAGTTAGTATTTGTTGATACAACTTTTAATGTATATTCGCAAATTCAAACAGCTTTTATTTTTTCAACAAAATTGGTTATTTTCGCAACAATCAACTGTCATAATTTTATTAAGATGAAAATAAAACACGAAAGAATTTATAGAGCAGAGGGATGATACTAAAATGGAATTATCATGTTTTACGCACTAATTTTTATATATTATAATTGGTAATTTTGATTTCGGTTCCCAATTGGTGGGAAATCCGGTACCCACTATATTCCTTCCACTATCCTTTACTAGGATATTATTTCGGAGCCTCTTCTACGTACCCAAATACAAAGAAAGAAAGGGAAAAAAAAAAAAACAAACAAACAATGAGTGATCGACTGGTGACGTATATCATGATATCTGATAATTCGGGAATCGAAATTGTTCTGTGTTTGATAACAAAAGGATGATGCCCAGGAGATATGTGTGGAAAACCATTGTATTGGAATTGTCGGGAATCCAACTGTTTTATAATTAAATACTGCCTCAGAATCGAAAGTATATAACATGTTCTCTGTTGCAAAAAACCTGTTTTCGGAAGCCACTTTACCAGAAGACACCATACAGAAGGCACAGGCAAATATGGAAAATAAAAAAGAAAAAATTGAGAGTTACACGTTATACTTTAGTGTTCTCTCCATAATGTCAAATTGCATGGTTTTAATTAAAAAACAAAGCATAAGACTCGAACCTACACTATATATATTGTTTACATTAAGTATTTGGAAGTACAATGGTGCATATAATCCAGACTCGAGCCGGATCGGTCCATAAGAGGTAAAACTCTCCCAATAATAGATTTTATTTATTCACATGATTCGAATTCGATATATTGTTTAAGGAAGAAAATGTGCCGAATCAATAAACCAACCCAGGTTTGGTTATATTATGTGACTCACATCATGACAATAAAGGGAGGGAGCCTTCTCTCTTTCGAAATGGGATGGAGCCTCTCTTTCGAACTGCTCGAGTTAATGGAACATTGGTTATTTGCACATGTTTGAAGTAAGTTAAATGCATTTTGGTGTTTGATTACCCAAATTAAGTGTTTAAATTAAATTTTCAGCATTTAATTTGATTCATTTCGTTTGCTTAACACAAAAAGAAAATGACTTAATTGAATGAATTAAGTTAAAAAACACTTCCATTTTTTAGCTAATTCGCTCAGGCAACCGTCAATTTTTGTTGATCTGCAGAGTTGTTCCGAAATGTTTTGTAATGGCAAAAATGGTCTTAACCCTCTCAAAAGCATGGAAACACTGTTAAACGGGGAGGCGGCGGCGGGGCTCTATTGTCGTTCACTACTGCTCCTGTTGAGGTCACTAGCAATCCAAGAGGGTGCTAATGACCTTTTTTGAGTGGTGTGGCCTGGATCAGAACCACTGCTACTCGAAATCTTTAGTAGTCTCTGGGGTCACTAACGACCTCGATGAGGGGTGCGGCTCGCGGCAGAGCAATCACAACTCTGATTTTCCCCTCTTTGACGATTCTAGGGGGTGGCGGCTCTAGTTCTGGGCAACACCTCCTTGATAACGTCGTCAACGACCTCTGTGACGATGCTCCACTACCCCCACCCTCCATTAATTGCGATCACGTTTGGATCTCGACCAATTTTATTTTTAATTTTCATTTTTTCTTTTAGAAGTCATAATAAAATATAAAGTATTGGGTCAAATAGAATTAAGAAAGTATTTAGCTACAAAATAATAAATGTTATCTAAGAACTTCAGTTCTTGCGGCTTGATCCATCAAACAATTTTTACTTAATCACATGAGCACTTCTTCTAGTAAGTGTTTAAAATTTTAGCACTAAATTTTAAGTGCTTAATTTAGTCCAAGCATAGACATACTTAGTTACCAACGATGGTTAGTTTAAGCAGTCAAAACTTATTTTCCTTCAATAAAGTTTTAGGTTCGAGTCTTGTGGATTGAGAAAATCCTTGATTGTGAGAGTTTTATCCCTTAGTGAGCCAACCCGAATCGAACTAAATTAATCAGGATTCATTGAGCTTCAAAATATCTGGATATAAACCGAAACGACATAATATTTACTGATATTGTTAGTAATTAAATAAATTTTGTGAAACATTTCTTAGCTTTTCAATAAAATACTTTTTTCATATACAATGGAGGCCTTATACTAGTACAATAAAATAGAAATCCTAGTAGTTAATAAATGAGCATGGCCTCAGCGGGTATCAAACTTAGAATCTCTTAATTACCAAATAAAAGAGTGCACCACCATACTATACCCTCATTTGATTTTGCTTTTTTTAATAAAATATTTGAGCGCACTCATTTTCTTCTGACTGCATTATACAATTTTCCTTGATGTTAGCTAGCTCTGCAGTTTCGGATATGTTCTCTCCTTTCTTTCCTTCTTTTGCTAATGTATCTGGGTATGTTTCTTGCTCTTTTTTCGTTTTCTATTTATGGTTTAAGCTTGTTCTATTGTTGGTTTTGTCGTGTATGGTCATTAATGCTTTCACTTTTTTCATTTTTTAATGCTCATGTGCTCTATGTAAATGGGTGTTCTCATCGTCAGATTTATTAATTCCTCCAATGAGGCCAAGCCGAATCACTCCGGTAAGATATGTAATATTATCAAGAGATTTGCTAGATAGAGCTATCCGCCAACACTTTTTGGAGGAAAGATAATTTTCTTTTCAAAATATCTCTCCACTGATCTTGCTCCTCTCCTCTATCTCATCTCTCCTTTATTAAAGATTGAAGTTGGCCCTATGTCTCATTTTCAATATTTCTGAAATTTCCATGCTATAGATGTTTGATATTTCAATTTACAAAACCGACTAAATGGTCGTAGTTATAAATTCATCAAAATAACTAAACCACTTTCCTCTTTTTTCTCCCTCTTCCTCCCTTTTTCTTTCTCTCTCTTTCTCTCTCTGCAAATCCAACGTCGTACAAGATCTTTTTCTAAAATATAAGTATAATAGTATAGTTTTGCATAATTTATTCAAATACCAATTAGCGAATTGTTATGAAAAATTCAGGGGAATTTAATAATGTGTAAGAGAGAACATGAAATAAAGCGACGTGATAACCCATTAATAGGGTTTGATAAAACCTATATGTAGCGCGGACATTGATCTAGGATGACGCTAGCTCAAGAAAAATTGTATGCACTGAACCTTGTGGGATTGAAATTTTAAATTGACGGATGACGTACCTTATTTTAAAAATAAGAATCCAGTAAATAGTTTTACATTAAACTTAGAATTTGCCATTCAAATGCTAAAAGAATAGAATTTATTGAATGAAGTGTCAGTGTATTGTACGGCCCAAAATATTATGTAACTTTATTTGCCATGAACTTTTTTTGAATAGACAAAGCTGAACCAAAATTTATCACGCTATGAAAATTTAACATGTATCTAATCTAAACTGTTATAAACAGGAGAAGTTAAGTTTTCGTTAAACTTTCACTTTCCATAATTGTCTTTTTTATAATTCTATTAAAAAATTATAATCGTCGAATTGTTGAATTAAAGAGCGATATAATAAATTGATAAATTTTACGAAAATTAATTGCCTCATCTTTTTCTTTCTTTTCAATTTTCCTCATCTATCTCTTTATTCTCCTATATTTCTCTCTTATCTCACCGTGAGAGCAATAATTCCATTTCTCCATAAAAAAAAAAAATCCAATTCCCCACTTCCCTACCTTTTCTCTGTCCCTACTCCTTCTCTCTTCTCTCTCCCTCTCAAACGTTCGCTCCCCCTCTTCACTCCTTCAACATTTTATTTTATTAATTTTATTATTTAATTAAATAAATAAATATCTTCTTTTAACATCTAAAAAAACTGCATGTATGAATTTCATATCGAACCTACGTTGAAAATCTTGTTGGTAGTGCTGTCACTTTCTTTTAATTAAGTTTCATGCGTAGCACAGGTCCGCATCTAGTAATACCATATTATACGCTCCGAATGTTGCATGTGCTTAGCAAAGGCGTACAATAAGATATTTAATTTTATTTTGCTAATTTATAAATGAAGTTTTTAAAAGAAAAAGATATTTGCTGCTAATGTTAAAAATTTATTTACTTACCGACATCCTTGTTTTTTGTTATAGAAAATATTAACAATATAAAATACGAACTCAATTGAAAATAGCAACAATCAGGTAAATGATAAAAATTCATATTAAATGTAAAAGAAAATTTCTCTTAAGATTGGATAATAATAGACGTAAATATTGAGGATTATAATCTCAACGAGTAAACCAAGATGGGACGAGAAAATTTATACAAAAAAAAGAAAAAAATATAGGAGGTGAAAAACCTGACCTATTCCTTTTTTTTAATAAATTAAATCATCAATTTATATTTAAAATTTTAATTTTCTAATAAAATGAAATAATTACACATATAGAATTTTCTTGTTTTTGAAATTGAATAAAACATGCAATACTCTAAAGTAAATTATAAAAATAAAGTAAAACTAATAAAATTGTGAGAATATGAAATCTTTCCGTGCTCGCCACCAGAAGGATTAAAGAGTTACAACCTTATAAAATTTTACTATAAAAATTTAAATTTTAAATTGCCTAATAAAATAAAATGGATATATTATATCAATTAAAAACGAAATTGTTAGGGATCGGGTTTTGGGCCCGACATCTTCTAGGCCGTCTAAGCTTGTGAAATCCATTAAAGGGCGAGGTCTAGCCCAACTTAGCGAGGCCTAGTCCGGCCAGCGAAGCAGGAGGCTACTTGAGGTGGCGCGGAGTCCGTCAACAGTTTCCTAATTTTATTGAGTTATGATATCTAAAGAATAATCAAGAATTTCGTAAAATAAGGTAGTTGACATTACTGCAATCATCTATAAATACAAAGGCATGTCCATTGTTTACAAGATTAGATACTTCTTGCTCTCGTGAGAACTCTAGTTGACTTGAGTGTCAGAGAGAGAAATCGAGCCATCACCCCAATCTTCCCCTTTTGCAAGTTGATTGAGAGCACGAGGATTGTATGTGGATTCAACCCGAATCACAAGTCCAAAATGTTGGTGTCATCTTTGGGAATCGGGCGAAAAGTTTAGGCTTTTGCTGGTTTTGGTTCATGTTTTGGAAGAGAGAGATTGTGAAGATGGTTTTGACAAGAAGCCAAGCGATTTCAAAGGTGAACTCTGCAAACAACAGGGCTGATCAACATTCAAACCACCCTCCTAATGATGCACAACCCTCCGAGGTTGCCCGTGGTCTAGTAGGCACTGTCCTCCCTCCTCAAGCCCCTAATCCAGATGAGCAGCTAATCAATAGCCTCCCCGAGGCTCTTAGGGCAAAAGCCCAGGCCATGGTCAAACATCACGAGGATGCTTTGGCCAAGATGATTATAGACGAGATGAAAGGGTGTTGCCCAAAATCGTCCTAAGGGTTGGTCAAGTCAGAGTTCTTCAAGTCTCCCAAGAAGTAAAAGAAGGCTATGAAGGCGAAGAGTGCTTCACAACCTGCGGAGCAACTCCTGGCTATGACACCACCAATAACTTTGCTGACATCGGAAGAGGTTAACAAGATGATGGAGGAGCGTTTTGCCGAAATGGAAAGGAGGATGATAAGGGTCCCAATCTTTACTCCAATGTAGCTTTGCCTCTATCTGGAAGATCTTGGCCACCCAATTGCCACCCGGGTTTTCCTTTCCTTAGAAAGCTGCATATGATGGCAAGTGGGACCCCATGACTATGTCAAGAGGCACGTCACGTCCTTATTGGGCAGGACAATAGATGATAACATTAAGTGCATTCTCTTTCTTGTAACCTTGATCGGGAGTGCTGCGAAATGGTTCGACTCCCTCCCCATTAGGTCCATCAAGAGTTTCCAAAAACTATAGAAGAAGTTTGTTTAGAGGTTCGCGGGAACACAGAGGATTAGGAAGTACTCCAACTACATGTTTAGAGTGGAGCAAAAGGATGAGGAGTTGCTCCACACATGGTATGACAAGTATTTTGGGGTCGTTATGGTGGTTCACTAAGTTGCACCACGTGAAACGATCTCCACCTTCCAAGGGGTCATAAGAGTGTGGACCTGAAGAATGATCTCATAATTTCCCCAACCTCTGATCTTGCTGATATAGTAGCAAGGGCGAAGAAGTTTATGATGTTGGAGGAGGATATGGGACAAGATAAGAAAGAGAATGAAAAAAGGTAGGTGAGAAGCGGAAAGAGCCTTTGGAAAAGGAGCGACGACAAGATGTGCAACAGGATTTGTTCATACCTCTAAGAGCTCTGCGATCTTTGGTGCTTATTGAGATTGAAAGATTGGGTTTGTCAAATACACCTTCGCCTCTCAAAAAAGGGAAAAGCTTGGGAAGATATAAGTCAAAGTATTGTGCTTACCACAGAGCACATGGGCACGCCATCGATAGATGTAGATAACTGGGTCAAGCCATTGAGAAGCTCATTAGGCATGGCATCTGTGCGCACCCGAATTTCATCTCGTCGGGGCACGCATGCCCGCGCCTATGCAACGCGGCTTCGAAGTGTCCACCTTCCCGGGGACGCGCGACAGATGCACGTGAGAAGGAGTCGCCACTTGCCATTTTATGACCCGAAGGTCGAGGGCCGGCAAGTTACCCAGGTCTAGGGGTACGGGGTACACCTAAAATGCTAAGGCAATGGTCTGTACGGAACCGAAAATTCCGAATTCGAGGGTTCTATTACGTGTGGGCCTATATCCCACACGTCCTTTCGGTACTCTAACTTGTCTTGGCTTGCCATTTTATTTTAATTACCGCTTAATTAAGTTCCGCTCATCTTATGTGTTTTGACACCGTAAATTCGAAGAAACACTCTGGCCGTCCACTCTCCGACCGGGATTTTTACATGAATATATGTATAATATAAAACCTTATCTCAAATAAAAGACAAATTACAATGACTGAATCCCGGTCGGTTCGCGTTCGGCCATTGTTTCACTCATGCTCACCGTATGGTTTTGGAAAAGACTGAAAATTAAATTAAATGCGCACTCGGTGTATAGGGGCATTGGACCCCGTGATCTACGGTTAGAGACGTTGGACCCTATGTGAATCGTGTCCTAAAGGATCGGGCTCGATCTGCATAACAAATAATTGTAAAAATGTAACAAGCAAGCTCAAATAAACAAACAACGGGGTTTTGTTATCGCCGAATTTACGTGAATTAACTAATTATTAACCGAGTAATCTTGGCATAC
Source organism: Punica granatum (assembly GCF_007655135.1). Classification (NCBI taxonomy): domain Eukaryota; kingdom Viridiplantae; phylum Streptophyta; class Magnoliopsida; order Myrtales; family Lythraceae; genus Punica; species Punica granatum. The sequence goes on along the minus strand of NC_045134.1, from coordinate 12,251,888 downwards.
AAATCCTACCTTAAAACAAACAAAAGGAGTAATAGATAGGGCATGTAGCATCCGGCATTATTTTAATGGACCCGACAAACGTGATGTCCATAGTCAAGTCTCGAATGTGTGGGTTGTTTTTAGATTATTCTGTATCGTGACAATATGGCTTTTACAGATTAAGAGTATTTTCAACTAAAACCCAAAAAACCTAACCCTCTATTTGACTATTGCCCATGTTTGATTTAGGCCGAATTTGAGATTAATCTATTTTTCCATGTTTTAACCCGTTCTAAACACAAACCTATACTAGAATGACGGCAGGACAAGAACCGATAGTCATCCCCCTTGAATCAAAAAATATGTATGTGTATGAAAAATCAAGATTACGTAGCACGTATCTCAATGCTTTTGAAATTGTGAATTTAAAAAGGGAGTGACTAACAGTTCTTGAACTGTCGACGCGATTACAGATTATTAATCGATTCGTACAATTCATTTAAAAGAGTCAAGTGATTTAATTTAGCCAAATTTAACGTCCCGATTATCCCGTATGTAGAATTTTAGGTTAATTAGAAATTTGCCGAATCCTTTAGTCTACGGATTTCGAGACGTCGAGATAGCCATTAGTTGACCGCCCGATAAACTCTAATTTCCGACATTATCACGTTGTATACATATAATTACAAAAATAAAATATTTAAATGGAGCACATACATTGTCGGTGGGTGATCCAAGTAGGAAAGGGTCGGATATTTTTTAGAAAATGTCCAGGGGACTAAATTGAACGATTTTCAAAGAGCAGAGACTGATTTGAAAATTCGGATGAAGTTTGGGGGACCGATTTGAAAATTCTGAAAAAATTGGGGACTGTGTAAAAATTACTTAAAATGTCCCAGGACTTGTTTGAAATGAATTTGAAAATCTGGACTGATCTGAAAACAAAAAAATGGCCTCAGGACTAAACTGAAACAACTTGGAAAGTTCCTTGGGATTCTTGAAAAATTATGGGAATTCCAGGACTGATTGGAAAATAGTAAAATGACTGGGACTTGATTGAAAAGAATTTTTGAAATTCGGGGCAGATCTGAAAGGGTGAAAATGGCTCCGGGACTAAACTGAAACAACTTGAAAAGTTCTTTGGGATGCTTAAAAAAATCTGGGAAAATTCAAGGACCGATTAGAAAATAGTGAAAATGGCTGGGCTTGACGGAAAAGAATTTTAGAGTTCAGGGCAGATCTAAAATAAAAAAAATAAAATAAAATGCGTCCTCTGGACTAAAACGTTACAAAATAGAAATTTCGTAAAATCGAGTTCGGGACAAATCCGATCACCCACGCAACCCAAGAACGCTCATTTCACATCATATCCATCAAGCAAGCATTAATATTCAGGAAAGGAGCCCTAATCATGCCACTAAGTCGAGAATTTACCTAGTTTGGAAAGTTGAGGGGCTTCTCTGTAAAATAAAAAAAAATTGCCGGACAATCGGGTCGGATCGGATTGAATCGGACTAGCGCGCCCGAAGGAGAAACAACTCGGAAGAGCTGCTGGACCGGATTGGGGACGTTGGGCCGGAATGGGCCGAACTTCTGGGCTGGACCTACGAAGCAAGAGAAATGGGTCGAGGCCCATTAGCCGACGGGCGGTCGGGATCACCGAGATCGGCGGTGACGGCGCTACAGGCGGCGATTCTCGCCCCTAGATGCCTTGGTGAGGGCTGGAATGGACGCCGGTGACGGTTCTAGACACCGCCGACGCTTCGCCGTGGTCTATCTGGGCCTCACCGGAGCTAAAACAGTCGGGATCGAGGGGAAAATTTGCGGTTTTCTAGCGAAGTGTTCAAGTTCCCCAATTTCAAAATTCCCCGAAACGAGAGCAAATTTTCCGTTTTTTCTTGCTGGGTCCTGTTCCTCTTCATCCGAATTGTCGATCTCTCTATTTAATTGTAATCTCTTTCCTTTTTCCGTTAAGATTTCGGCCGATTATGGAGAAAATCGCGAAAATTCACGATTTTGGGGTTCTGGGCAGGCGGGAATCGCGAGCAGCCCGTGAGCGCTGCCCGGCCTGCCTGAACACTTTTTTTTTTTTGGGCCAGCGGTTCACGAGCATCCAGTGAGCACTACCTGGCCTTGCCCGGTTCGCCTGAATAATTTTTTTTTTAAGAAAAGGTGATTAATTGGGAAATGACAATTTTGCCCCCCTGGAGCCCATGGACCGAAATTGGGTGCTGACAACATCTCAAGAATTTTGTACAGGTGGCGATTCTCGCCCCTGGATGCCTTGGTGAGGGCTGGAATGGACGCCGGTGACGGTTCTAGACACCGCCGACCCTTCGCCGTGGTCTATCTGGGCCTCACCGGAGCTAAAACAGTCGGGATCGAGGGGAATTTGCGGTTTTCTAGCGAAGTGTTCAAGTTCCCCAATTTCAAAATTCCCCAAAACGAGAGCAAATTTTCCGTTTTTTCTTGCTGGGTCCTGTTCCTCTTCATCCGAATTGTCGATCTCTCCATTTAATTGTAATCTCTTTCCTTTTTCCGTTAAGATTTCGGCCGATTATGGAGAAAATCGCGAAAATTCGCGATTTTGGGGTTCTGGGCCGGCGGGAATCGCGAGCAGCCCGTGAGCGCTGCCCGGCCTGCCCGAACACTTTTTTTTTTGGGCCAGCGGTTCACGAGCATCCGGTGAGCGCTACCTGGCCTTGCCCGGTTCGCCTGAATAATTTTTTTTTAAGAAAAGGTGATTAATTGGGAAATGACAATTTTGCCCCCCTGGAGCCCATGGACCGAAATTGGGTGCTGACAACATCTCAAGAATTTTGTGCAAAGTGGTGGGCCAAAAAAGCTAATTCTACCGTTCAGGAAATACATTGAATCATAGAGTGGATCAAAGCACCTGGGATCGCATATTAGAAGATGGACTTTTGGGAATGAACAAATAAGTCATCAAGTGCTGAGTATTTAATTTTAACTATCTGTGTCAATTTTCAAAATTTGTATGAGTTAATTGGCAATATTTCTTTCTCACTTGTGTGAAACGAATTTTGAAAAATGTGGCGCTTACTCTCCGGAGACCTTTGTTTAAAAACTAATTACTCATATTTTTCATGTAAAAAGGCATGATAAATTTTCTCTGATTAAAATGTCTCGAGTAATATATTTTGTCCAACAAGATAAGGGTTCAAGACGGAGAAAGATGATATTCTCACATAATGAAAATATTCACGTCGAGGTGATTTCTACTTAGAAAATGTTTTATAAACCCAAGGATATTTTCTAATAATTTTTATCCGCTTAAATGTGCTTTAAAATCCCGAAAAAGGTGAAAATGCAATGTTTTTGAAAGTTTAAGGGCAGATATGTAATTTTTGCCCAACTAAACTAATTCAATTCAACTGGTTCAAGCTAGCTCCCACCGAGGTGAAATTTTAGGACATGGGTGTAGTTAGTTCCCGCGTCTCTGTATGGAAGCGCGGTTACGAATCGCGTCGTGTAGTTGGTAACTGCGTTGGCAGCCAATTGTCCCAAAGGACAGGTTCAGATAGCTGGACTCGTCCAGAGCTCTCAAATTGTAAAAATTAAATTGCATTTTTATCCTTGAACCATCGGTTTTTGCAAAACGACCCTCGACTCCCTTATGCCTATAAATATAGCTTCATTTTCAGCAAGAGAGGACTTTTGGCAATTCATGTCCTAAAACTCTGCTAAAATTACCTTAAAATCTCCAATAGCGCCTATAGTTCATAGATATTAGTAGGATATAGTGAGCATGAGTGTGATTTCTACCTATTCCGAGCTCGTGATCCAAATTGTGTCGAATTAAGGTGAGATAGGCGACATTTCACCTTTGTCCAGAACCAAGATGGAGCTCTTTAGCTCCCATCTTGGTCAATTTGTGCTTAATTAGGATAATTATGCATAGATTAGATGACTAGGTTGCTAAATTGTGTAATTTAGAGCCTAATTAGGAATAATTGAGTAGTATCTTGGCTACGTATGATTATACTTGAATTAGCTTAATTAGGTGAAATTAGCATGAAATTGGAGTTGGCAACATTTAGGAATTTTTTGTAAAATAGGTTTAGATGAGTCATTTTGATTATTTGTTACTTGATTGGGTCTAATCGTGTATAATTTGCTTCCCATTGATTGAAATCTTGCTTAATTAGGTCTAATTAGGTCTAATTAGCTCAAAATTCACTTCCTAAGCATGCCAAAATTTTTTGCTGAATTGATTGAATTAGGGGTCAATTGGACCTAATTAGGTGTTAATCATGTTGATTATTTATTCCTTGTGTGTAATAAGGCCTAATTGTGGCCAATTCTTTCAATTTGTGCTTCAATTGATGTATGGGGATCATGAATGTATGAATGATGTATGGGGCCGAGTGCATTAGGGTCCTATTAAGTCCGATTTCGCTTAAGTAGAGTCTAATTAGGAGTAATTAGATCAACTTAGGGGAAATTGACTTGGTTAGTGTTTCGGCCTTAGGAATCAGAATCCAATCGAGTCTAATTGGACGTCTTAAGGCTTGATTAATGTGGATAATCACCTTTGTGAGTGTCGGCCGAACTTGTATGTGTCCAATCGAGTCAAAATCGGTTAAACCATGATACTGACATGTTAATTTGTAATAATCATGCATACTTCACTTAATTACATGGGCCTAGGGGTAATTAGATACAATTACGGTTTCTTAGATCCTTAGGAAGGTCTTTGAGACCTTGAGGACGGGTCATTAGGACCTGAGGTTTTCTAAACCGGATTAAAGTTAACCACTCGGATTAATCAGATTAATAATTCGGTTTCTTGTGTGAAAATGAATAATCATGTACATTGACATACGTCACAGGGATTAAGGGTGATCCACCCACTAATAGAGTCCTGATGGCAGCGCAGATCCCCAAAGAGACGGCTCCGGAGCGGATTGAGAAGACTATTAGTTCGATCTTCTTCAACAACATTTCATTCTCAGATGATGAACTTCCCTCAGAAGGGTGGGCACACTCGCGAGCACTACACATTGTCTGCAAGTACAATAACTTTATCATCGGTCGGGTCATGATCGACAATGGCTCGGCACTCAATGTTTGCCCGGTTTCCACGCTGAAGCAAATGAATGTGGACTTTAACCACATCCGTCCGAGCAAGACTGCGGTTCGAGCCTTCGACGGCTCGCGGAGGGAAGTAAATGGAGAGATCAACCTGGTGATCGAGGTGGGTCCCTGCTCACCTAGACATTCCGAATGCTTTTAGCTTGTTGCTTGGGAGACCGTGGATCCATGCGGCTGGCGTCGTTCCTTCGTCCTTACAACAAATGATCAAATTCATCGCAGAAGATCGACTCATCACGGTCAAGGGTGAGAAGGACTACGCCATTTACAAGGAGACAGTTGTCCCCTATGTCAGCATTGGGGACGATGAGAACCTCCCCTTCCATTCATTTGAAACCATCTCCGTCATTCGGGACTACGGAGAGATCGGTCCGACCCGCGCTGACCGTATGATTGGAAAGGTTTTGCTACGCAACAATTACATCCTCGACACCAGACTTGGAGCACATGGTCAGGGGATCAGTCGCCCCATCGAGATTGAAGAATACAAGAACAAGAGGGAACTCGGTTTTCGCCCTTCCTGTCATGAGATTATTGAGGCTCGTAGGGGCATGCACCTTCACTGTCTCGCCGCACGCTATGGAAAGATCAACAGGGGCATCCCGGTTCATCCGCTCTCCTACTTTTTTCCTGGGCCGCCACACATCGTCGGAGGTACTCTTGACGGTCCCTCCTCGGATTCAGACAGCGAGCCTGTTGACCTGCCAACCATATGCGCTGTCACCGAGGAGACTACTCCAGGGGCTTACATCCACCTCACGTAGGAAAATGAGGAACTCAACAACTGGACCTCAGTCCCGCGTTACTATGCTGTAATCGCCGATGTGTAAGGCCATCTATGTTTTGATATTCCCCGCGTGTCGGCATAGCCATAAGCCACACGACAAAAGAGAGATTCTTGTTATGGCATTGCGCCCTCATCATTAATAAAATCCCTACATGCATTTTTCAGAATTCTCGCGTCTACTTTCTTTTTCTCTCTCACTTATTCGCAGCACTTTAAAATTTCTAAGACAATTTATTTAAATCGCCAGGCTCCACTCGAATCTGAGTCTTCGACGCGTCGATTCGAACCCATCCGAGGAGCTCCTTGAAGAGTCCCGACCCATATACTTCGGGGAAGGACTCGACGAGGATGGTCGAGTGCCCGAGATAGAAGAGAGTTTGCGCCGCCTTGAGAACCGCCAACTCACTTCCATGGAGCCGACAGAGGAGATCAATGTGGGTACCGAAGAAGAACCTCGCATCCTAAAGATTGGGGTGGGTCTCGACCCTACACAACGAGCCAGGATGATCGAATTTCTAACCAACTACCAAGAGGTCTTTGCTTGGTCCTACGCTGACATGCCGGGCTTAGATTCATCGATAGTTAGGCACTTCCTACCGCTTGATACAGAGAGGTTTCCACCCAAGCGACAGCACTTACGGCAGCAACGTGTCGGCCTTCTCCTCCGCATTAAAGAGGAGATTATTAAACAGATCAACGTAGGGTTCTGGAGGTTTGCAATTATTCTGAGTGGGTAGCGAATATCGTGCCAGTGGAGAAGAAGGATGGAAGAGTTAGAGTCTGCGTCGACTACCGAGACCTCAACAAAGCCAGCCCCAAAGATAACTTCCCCCTGCTTCACATTGACGTCTTAGTCGACAACACACCACGCCACACGTTGTTCTCCTTCATGGATGGCTTCTCCGAGTACAACCAGATTCGAATGGCCGAAGAGGACAAGATCAAGACAACATTCATCACAATGTGGGGCACTTTCTGTTACCGAGTCATGCCCTTCGGCCTAAAAAACGTCGGGGCAACATATCAGAGGGCGATGGTCACGCTATTCCGCGACATGATGCACAAATAGATCGAGGTCTACGTTGACGACATGATTGCCAAATCCAAATAAGGAGAGAACCACCTTGTTAATTTAAAGCGCCTTTTTGACCGCCTCAAGAAGTACAAGCTCAGACTCAACCCGACGAAGTGCACATTCGGCACTAAGTCAGGGAAACTGTTAGGATTTGTGGTCAGTGAGCAAGGCATTGAGGTTGATCCGGACAAGGTGAAGGCAATCAAGAAGCTACCTCCGCCATCGACAGCCCGCGAAGTACGAGGTTTCTTGGGACGGCTGAACTACATTGCAAGATTTATCGCAAACCTGACAGACAAATGTCAACCACTCTTTCGTCTGCTTCGTAAAAATGTGGTAATTGAGTGGGACGAAGAATGTCAGAAGGCCTTCAATACTATCAAGGCATATTTGGCTCAGCCACCAGTGCTAGTTCCGCCGACACCAGATCGTCCGCTGATCCTTTACTTGACAGTGCGCCAGCAATCCCTGGGATGCATGTTAGGGCAGGAAGACGAGTCCACGCGCGCAGAACACGCCATTTATTATTTAAGCAAGAAGTTTACCGAATGGGAGTCTAACTACCCGGAGATTGAGAAGATATGTTGCGCGCTAGTGTGGGTTATGTAGAGACTTCGACAATACACGCTCTACCACACTATCCGCTTATTGTCAAAAGCGGATCCCCTGAAGTACTTGTTCGATAGTCCATCTTCCATGAGGAATATTTCAAAGTGGCGATGTTAGCTGACGGAATACGGCATTGAATATGTGTCCCGCACATCAGTTAAAGGGCAAGCAATTGCGGATCACTTAGCGGAGTTCCCAATCGAAGACGATACACCGATCAACTCTGACTTTCCAAACGAAGGGATCCTCCAAGTGGATAGTGAGGAGAACAAATTCGCATGGAAGATGTATTTCGACGGCGTAGTAAATTCCACTGGGTCCGGCATTGGTGCAGTGCTGATATCCCTCGACGGACACTACTATCCGATTGCAGCAAAGGTTGATTTCCCTTGCACTAATAACGTGGCCGAATATGAGGCATGCATCCTTGTCCTGCAAGCAGCGATCGACTTCAAAGTGAAGGAACTGGAAGTGTTCGGAGATTCTATGTTTACAATCTTCCAGACTCTGGGGCAATGGAAGACGAAGGACGAAAAGCTAGTGCCATATCACGAGTATCTTGAAGAGTTAGCGGAGAACTTCGAGAAAATCTCATTCACATACACACCTCGCATCAAGAACCAATTTGCAGATGCACTCGCGACACTCGCATCCATGGTGAGCATCACGAAAGAAAACCTCATTGAACCACTTGAGATCGAGATCGCCAAAGGCCCTGCTCACTGCGACGAAATTTAGGCGACCGATGAGCAGCCATGGTACGAAGACATTAAGCATTTCTTGCAAATCAGTCAATACCCTACATTCGCTTATCGTCGTGATCGAAAAACACTTCGGCGACTCGCAGCACATTATTTCCTGAGTGGAGAAACCCTCTATTGCCGTTCTTTCAACGCCACACTACTCCGATGTGTTGACGAAGTCGAGGCACAATGTCTCATGGGAGAGATACACGAGGGGAGCTGCGGACCCCACATGAGCGGGCTTATGCTTGCCAAGAAACTCATGCGTTTGGGTTACTTTTGGTCCACCATAGAAGCCGATTGCGTCAAACACGTTAAGCATTACCACTTGTGCTAGGTATATGCCGACCAAATCAAAGCACCGCCTAACAAGTTGCGCTCGATGGCAGCCCCATGGCCCTTTTCAATGTGGGGTATCGACGTGATCGGCCCTATCAACCCCAAAGCATCCAACGGACACCAATTCATTTTGACGGCGATAGTATACTTCACCAAGTGGATCGAGGCCGTAACGCTTGCTTCAGTCACTGCAAATGTCGTGACACGTTTCCTTAAGCGCGATATCATTGCCCGATATGGATCCCCGAGACGATCATCACCGACAATGCCAAGAACCTGAACAACAGGATCATCGACGAGCTTTGTGAGCAATTCAAAATACAACATCGCAACTCCACTCCATACCTTCCCCAAATGAACGGTGCAGTGGAGGCTGCAAACAAAAATATCAAGAAGATCATCGAGAAAATGACAGTGACTTACAAAGATTGGCACGAGATGCTCCCTTTCGTGCTCTTGGCATACCGAACATCTATCCGCTCTTCAACCGGGGTAACTCCGTCCTCCCGATCGAAGTGGAGATTCCTTCCATGAGGATCCTCGCTGAGACCGAACTTGAAGAAGCAGAATGGGCGAAGCAACGCTGTGAACAACTCAATCTCATCGACGAGAAACGGCTAACAGCACTCTGTCACGGCCAATGCTACCAACAGAGAATGGCCCGAGCGTTCAATGCGAGAGTCCGCCACCGCGAGTTCAAATCCGGTGACCTCGTCCTACGAAAAGTCCTACATATTACACCTGATTCTCAGGGCAAGTTCGCATACAAGTATGACGGGCCTTTTGTTGTCAAGGAAGTCTTCTCCGGAGGAGCAATTATCTTAAGCGACATGGACGGGACCGAAAATGTGCTCCCAGTCAACGCCGATGCCCTTAAAAAGTACTATCCCTGATTGGGTGCTTCGTCGTTCTACAACCATTGCATGTCCCTGCGGCTACAACTCACACTTCCAACACTTGTCTTCTTCTGTATTCTTCAGGCTTCGCGCCCGTTTCACTTCAGTGCATTTTCTATTATCAGCATTTATGCCATCTCCATCCAATCCTTCCATATAAGGGCATCTCTGAGAGAAAAAGAATAATTTCCCCGCTTTGTCGAAAACCTCCTTGAGGTGACTTACGCAAAAATTAGGGAATGAGGGGTGTATGGATCCGAATGTGGACTCTCGTCGGGGCCCGCATTGCGCGCTTTTGGATCGCGCGGCTTGGGAGTGTCCACCTTCCCGTGGGGACGCGTGACGGACACGCGTGAGAGAAGGAGTCGCCACTTATCATTTTACGACCCGTAGGTCGAGGGCGGATAAGTTACCCGAGTCTAGGGGTATGGAACACCTAATTTGTCGTTAAGGCATTGATCTGTGCGGAACCGGAAAATCCGTGTTCGGGGGTTCATGTTACGTGCGGGCCTATATCCCGCACGCCCTTTCGGTACTCTGGTTTGCTAGGCTTGCATTTTGTTTTATTTACCGCATGAATTAGGCTGCACTCGGCTCACACGTTTTGACACCGTAACTTCGATGAATTAAACGATGTCGGTGGAGAAGCTGAGAGAGAAGTAAACCCGTGTGTCGGGGAATTGGTTCACAATCTTGCGTTACAGTTCATCGAACCATGGAGGTTGAATCCCTGCGTGAACCAGAACCGCGAGTTCTTGGATTTACTTGTATCTGGGCAAGCATTAGACCGATTCGATTAATTCGACTCTCGGACCGTTCGCTCACCGACTGGAATTCTTACAGAATAAATGTACAAAATAAAATCCTTACAATGCTCTCGAAAACAATAAATACAAATTACAAATGGCCGAATTCCAGTCGACTCGCGTTCGGTTATTATTCCACTCTAACTCACCGTGAGTTTAGGGAAAAAGACCGAAGAACTGAAATTCAATGGACGCTCTCACTGAATAGGGCGTTGGACCCTGTGAGTGTTGATTAGGGCGTTGAACCCTGTGCTCGATGATTAGGGTGTTGAACCCTAATATTATTCGGCCTAGGGATCAAGCTCGACCCGTATGGCAAACAAGTGCGGAAAGATAACACGCAACATGTTAATAACAGACAAGGTGTTTTGTATTTACCGAATGTACGTGGATTAACAAGTTTATTAATCCAAAAGTGTTTTTGCAAGCAAATGCCATATGCTAAGCAATCAAACACGTGCCAATGTTTTAGTATTCTGCTTTTGTTGGAAATTTGGAAAAGAGAATCGAATATCATGTGTGTAGATTGCTTTTATAGTGATTCGGTGTTGTGACACTGAATTACCACTGAATTGATCCAAACTTGTATTTTGACACTAGATTTGGAACCTAGAGTTCCGCCTAACCATTTTCTAGGATTTGGTTAAGTCGAGTGAAATGATTAGTCCGATAACTGTATTTTGATACAGAATACCCAACTGACATCTTAAACTGCGCTAGGATGTCGGCGAATCACGAAATGATGTTCTTGCCCTTGATTTGAAAATTTGTTTTCAGAAAAGGAGAACAACACAATAAGGATTTGAAAGTATGAGGGTTTTGAAAAGGGCATTAACACCGTTTTGTAATTCGTCGACGCGAGTTACAAATTAATGTCCAATTCGTGCAAAGTTATTTAAATAGAATGAATTAACCGTGTGAACGTCCCGATTAACCCGTTCGTGGAATTAATGCTTAAGGTTATTGCCGAATACTTTAATTGTGAAAACGATTCGTGATTCGGCGACCAACACGAATCCGTAAGGATCGAGGATATTTGGTCCAATGACCGAAACTACCCTCGTAACCGAATGGACCCGAATGAGTCAACGATACCCGAATCCATGCATGTTTTGTTTTGAAAAGACATGTAATCGATGTTTTAACATGGGAATCGTGGAAATATCGAAATTACACTTTCGTACAATCCGAGAAATGAATTAAACTCGAAATAAGGAAATCATTCTTGATCCAAAAAGGGCCAAGAAGCCCTCGGCTTCACCTTGTCAAAGATGGCCGAATACTCTCATGGCTCGATTCAAATCACAAAGAATTTCCTTGTCTTGGTTTCATCATTTTTCGCATGCTCAAACATCAAACATCATGAATAACACGTTTTGACAAAAGTCGGTATTACCATGATTTGATAAACTCATTTAAACATGCAAACATTCACAAACATGTTATTTAAGGAATCGATAAAATAATACCGGCTTCATGCATGCAAGAGCAACAAAATAAACTCGAAAAATAACTTGGATCGGGCTAAGGAGACCAATCTTAACCCTAAAAGAGCAACTCAAGTCTCGGCCATCCCATTTAGAGACTTGGCCGTGAGCTCACTTGCCATTTCCGGGTCGGGATGGTCTTCCAAACAACAATCCAAACCTTTTTCCGACATGCTAGCAAGTTATAAGGTAATACACATGCATAATATAACATGAAATTGCATAAAAGTTAAGTCTTGCAAGTTAAGTATGCATAAAATACCATAGTACTCCATAGCCATGCAAAAATATAAAAAGCCCTAACTCCTCTAAGTCAAGAGTGATTTACCTAGTCTCGGGATACGAGGAAAGAGTCGGGGAAGTGTTCGAGAGTCGGGTGACTCGGTCGAACGCTTGGAAGGATGCTCGGGTGCAAAGGATGCACGTTCGGGGAGCTAGGTGCACGGGGAATGCGGCTGGAATGCACGGGAGGCGCGCGGGGCGCGGGCAGGCGCGCGGGCGTGCAGGCGTGCGCGCGGGTGTTCGCGGGGCGCGGGCGCGCGCGGGGGCTGGTGCGGGCGTGCGCGCAGGTGGCGCTGGCGGGTCACTATTCACCCGAGAGTAGCGATTTCACCCGAAATGCACTATTTGACCTGAAACAATAATTTAAAGACTTCAAATGGAAAAACCAATTTCACCAATGAACTCCATGGGTCCAAAATGAGTGGGATATGAAGTTTGAGAAATTTTGAGCTTAAGTCGGGATGATGAACATCGACTTCCGACTTAAGAACTCAAGGCTCTCTTTTGATCTTTTTTGTTTTCTTTTCTCTTCCTTCTAAGTGCTGAAGTTTTCTGGTTCTTGAGTGTTCTTGGCTATGGAGTTTGAGAGGATTTCTTGAAAAAGAAAGGTTGGAGAGAGTGTGTAAGAGGAGAAGTGATTATCTTAATCACTTTTGGGCCATTTATAGGCAAAACTAATGACACAATTAGCAAAAGCAAGTGCTCTTAACCCCCATGCTTAGAAAATATCAAGCCTCATCCTCTTCCATTGCATTAATGAAGAAGAGATAAGACATTGATGAGCATTGATGAGCATTGATGGAGGCTTGAGTGTTGTCTTCAAACTCTTGGATATTTTCAAGCAAGAGTGCAAGTTGGCTTCTTGCATTGAAGAAGAAGAAGAAGCTTCTAGAGTAAAGGGTGACTCATCTTGAATAGCCCGTGGGTCCCACGACCGAAGAGGAGAAACCGGGAAAAAGCTCGGGTCTCGATTGATCGCGCATTCGAAGTTCGTGGTTTGAATTGAACGTCGAATTATCGATATACGCGAGGAAATGGATTTAATGAGTCCGAGATTGGCATTTTCCGCGAGAAATTGCCAAATGTCTGTATGAGGCTTGGAAGCCGGTTTTGCTCCTTTTATGCATTCAGAGCGAGGTTACCCACTTCTGACAGCATATCTTGTATCTGCATCCCACGTCGGTCATTTTGACATAAATTGTCAAATTACGTGGGCCCTTGTCCCTTAAGCCGGTAAATACAAATATGGAGCCGGAGATGTCCTAGGAGGCCGAAACTGGATTTCTCAGATTGCTTTCTGAGTTTCTTGGGCGATCCGGAGATTACTGCGATCTCTGTTTGCTGAGATTGGGCCTCTAAGGATATGAAAAGTGCATCTGAGACCCTTAAAGCACTGCTCGAGGGGTCTAGATGAGTTGTGTGATTCATTCCGACAATTCCACATTGAGCCTTGAGAAGGCTAGCATTGTGTAAGGTAAGCATCCGGCGTTAAGTTTCCCCAAAGAGGACCTCCGGATATGGATTTTCACTGAAAATGGCCTTTTGTGCCCCTCGGAGGTTACTCGGGAAACCGTGAAGGGTTTTGCTGTCTGTTTTGCCCAATTGCGAATGTCCGCTGGAGTTTTCAGGGCAATGTAGTGTGAACTTCGTTTGCCGTAATTCCATCAGACCAGTCTCCGGTTACGCTCTTCCGAAGAAGGGTATGCCCGTTTTGTCATTCGGAAGTCATTCAGAGTGTCTGTATGGCTTCTAAAAGACAATATGAAGCATTGCTCGTGCTCTGTATGATTGAGGGGCATGGCCGCATCTGATATTTGGAATTAACTTTTCTCCGAGAAACCGGCATTTTTGGACTTCCACTGAAAAGTTGTCTGTATACAGAAAGTTGTTCTGTATCGAGCAGATGATTTGCAAAATGCCTTTGGGAACACTTTTCATCTATTTGGCATTGGAGTGGATTTTTGGAGTCCAATATTGGCTATCTTCCGATGATCGAGCGAACTATCGGAAAATAGAACTGTCCGTGTGATATACTGAAAATGCCGGTTTTGGATATTGCTGAGCTCTCTAGTCACTCTATTACCCTTTGGTGACCCCTGGAGTCCTTCTGTCATATGCATGTGTCATTTGCCCGATTTTGCCGACTTGAGGATGAATAGTGATTTTCTGCTCTGTTAAGTCGTTTTTCTGTATTCTGCTCAGGTTGTGGCTTGGATCATTGCTGATATCATCGTTTGGAAAGGTGAGCCAAAATGGGGTGCTGACAGCTTGCCCCTCTTTGACTGCATGCTCGAGTAGAGGATGCAGCCAAAGACTTCAGAAGCGCCCCAATTTGATAGCAATGATTGACATGAAATTTCCGATAACAGTCTTCTCCCTCTTACTTTGGATATGTGGGGATGTTATACCTGATGCAGAAATGTAAAAGTCAGGATGAACTTGAGGGGATGGACCCCTAAATAGATAAGTAGTCGGGACGTACCCGAAGTGCAGGAAAGTAGTCGGGGCGTACCCGAAATGCGGGAAAGTAGTCGGGACGTACCCGAAATGCGGGAAAGTAGTCGGGACGTACCCGAAATGCGGAAAAGTAGTCGGGACGTACCCGAAGGGTTTGCAATATGCACGGGGCGCATACCGAATGAACAACATGGTTCAAAGGTGCCTACCCAATGGACTTGCGGGGTGCGGGGCGTGTTGCCCGGCGGGTTTGAAAGGTGCGGGGTGTTTTGCCCGGCGGTTTGCATGGTGCAGAAAAGTAGTCGGGACGTACCCGAAATGCGGAAAAATAGTCGGGACGTACCCGAAGTGCGGAAAATAGTCGGGACGTACCCGAAGTGCAGAAAAGTAGTCGGGACGTACCCGAAGTGCAGGAAAAGTAGTCGGGACGTACCCGAAGTGCGAAAAATAGTCGGGACGTACCCGAAATGCGGAAAAGTAGTCGGGACGTACCCGAAATGCGGGAAAGTAGTCGGGACGTACCCGAAATGCAGAAAAGTAAATTGCATGGGATTCATTGCAAAAAGTAAATGCAAACGTTGGGGAGTTGCGTGAGGTGTGGAAGGAATCATTGTGCTTCCTCCGTCACTGAGCTTGTCCGTGTTGCAATCGATGTAGTGGCAGAATGTTTCATTGTTTGCCAACTGATTGTGATGCGATTGAATGCATGGAGTATTATCCTGAAGACTTCTCCTTGGATTTTAGTTGTGGTCCTTAGCATAAGGCAGACATGCATTCATCAAAGAAAGACTTCTTCCGAGGTTCACATCTTCGTTCCTGCATATAGAACCATGGGAGCTAACAGTAGTTGTCAGTTCTACTCTACAGCCATAATGAAGATGTGGAAAGAAGTCTGAATAATAATGCTTTGGGGATTTGAACTTGATGACCATTTAAAGGGGTGGTCGTATCCCGCTAGACTTGTGATTTGACAAGAAAGGCTTTTTACAGAACAGGCATGACCTGTAGAATTTGCATAAGGGTATAGGGGGATTCTTTGGGATCCTCCAAATCAAGGATACAAAGATTCGACTGTATGTCGAAACGTGTCTCATGCTCTGAGAGTAAAAGAGAGTTTGCTTGCATCGAAGACTGTCAAACCACTATTTGTTGCCGCTGCATGCTGAATGTAGCTGTCATTTCGTGGTCGAGCTGCTGAAGGTCCCCTAATTTTTGCCTAGGTCGCAAGACGCGTGACGACCTAACGGGGTGTTTTGTTTGACATTTCTCTCATTTAGATCTCACCTTTTGCTACGATCATCCGTATTGGGTATGATCGCACCTCTCGATTCCTCTAACTTTTGCCTAGACCGCCCTTTTCGGGTTTTCAGCCTAGCGAGGATTTTGATTCATGCTCTCCTTTTGCTACGGTTCCCCTTTGCGGGATTTTAAACCGTGCCTCTCATTCCCTAATTTTTGCCTAGGCCGCCTCAAAAAGGTTTTCAACCTAGCGGGAAATCCATTCTTTTTCTCTCAGGAAAAATTCAGAGAAAACGGAAAGAGCAGAAGATGGGAGTACATGAGTTAACGAAATTAAAAGTGTTGGGAACTGTACATGCAAAGAAAGATAAAATGTAATGTGCATTTGAGAAAACATCCGCAGTGGGATAAGAGAAACACCATCACAGATAGTATTTCTTAAGAGCATCAGCATTGACCGGAAGAGCATTCTCGTTTCCGTCCATATCGTTGAGAATGATTGCCCCTCCGTCAAAGACTTCTTTAACGATGAATGGACCGTCGTACTTGTAAGCGAACTTGCCCCTGGAATCTGGGGCGATGTGTAAAACTTTTCGCAAGACGAGGTCGCTGGGGCTGAACTTGCGAGGACGAACTTTTTTGTTGAATGTTCGAGCCATTCTTTGCTGATAGCACTGACCGTGGCAAAGTGCAGTTAGCCGCTTCTCGTCGATGAGATTAAGCTGTTCATAGCGTTGCTTCGCCCATTCTGCTTCCTCGAGTTTGGACTCGGCAAGAACCCTCATGGAGGGAATCTCCACTTCGATTGGAAGAACCGCTTCCATGCCATAGACCAAAGAATACGGGGTTGCCCCGGTGGATGAGCGGATAGAAGTCCGATATGCCAAGAGTGCAAACGGGAGCATCTCATGCTAGTCCTTGTAATTCACCGTCATTTTTTCGATGATTTTCTTTATATTCTTATTCGCTGCCTCTACCGTACCATTCATTTGTGGACGATAGGGAGAGGAATTACGATGTTGGATCCTGAACTGTGCACAGAGCTCGTCAATGAGCTTATTATTCAGGTTCTTGGCATTGTCGGTGATGAGAGTCGCAGGGACCCCGTATCGCGCCATGATGTCGCGTTTGAGGAAGCGAGCCACGGCCTTTGCAGTGACTGACGCAAGGGTGATAGCTTCGATCCACTTGGTGAAGTAATCGATAGCTACCAGTATGAACAAATGTCCATTGGATGCTTTAGGGTTGACTGGACCAATCACGTCCATGCCCCACATTGAAAATGGCCACGGAGCAGCCATTGGATGGAGCTCGTTGGGTGGTGCTCTGATCTGATTCGCGTAGACTTGACACAAGTGACAGTGTCTGACATGCTTGACGCAGTCGGTCTCCATGGTAGACCAGAAGTACCCGAGTCGCATGAGCTTCTTTGCTAGCATGAGTCCATTCATATGAGGTCCGCAATTTCCTTCGTGCACTTCTTCCATGAGGCGTTGTGCCTCATTCTCGTCGACACACCAAAGTAGTGTAGCATCGAATGAACGGCGGTAGAGAGTCTCGCCACTCAGGAAAAAGTGTGCCGCAATGCGGCGTAGAGTCCTCCGGTCATGACGATCGGTGAACGCTGGGAATTGACCTGTTTGCAGCAAGTGCTTGATGTCTGCGTACCACGGTTTGCCGTCAACAGCATCAATTACATCGCAATGGGCAGGGCCCTGAGCAATCTCAAACTCGAGAGGTTCTATGAGATTCTCCTTCGTAATGCTCACCATGGATGCGAGCGTTGCAAGTGCATCTGCGAACTGGTTCTTCATGCGTGGGGTGTACGTAAATGAGATATCTTTGAAGTTCTCTGTCAACTCTTCGAGGTACTCATGATATGGCACCAACTTTGGATCTTTCGTCTTCCATTGTTTAAGCGTCTGGAAGATTGTGAGCATAGAATCGCCAAACACTTTTAACTCCTTGACTTTGAGGTAGATTGCGGCCTGCAAACCGAGGATACAAGCTTCATATTCGGCTATGTTGTTGGTGCAAGGGAAATCAATCTTCGCTGCAACAGGGAAATGACGCCCCTCAGGGGATATCAACACCGCGCCGATACCAGACCCAGTGGAATTGACTGCACCGTCAAAGTACATCTTCCATCCTAGAGTCTCTTCCTCATCACTCACTTGGAGGATCCTTTCATCTGGAAAGTTAGGGTTGATCGGTGTGTCGTCCTCGATCGGAAACTCCGCTAGATGATCTGCAATTGCTTGGCCCTTCATTGACGTGCGTGATACGTATTCGATGTCATACTCCGTCAGTTGGCAACGCCATTTTGCTATGTTCCTCATGGAGGACGGACTGCTGAGTAGATACTTCAAAGGATCTGTCTTTGACAGCAGGCGAACAGTATGGTAGAGAGTGTATTGCCGGAGCCTTTGCATGACCCAAACGAGTGCGCAACACATCTTCTCTATCTCAGGGTAGTTGGACTCCCCTTCAGTGAACTTTTTGCTTAAATAATAAATTGCTCGCTCTGCATGAGAGGAATCGTCCTTTTGCCCTAACATGCATCCGATGGATTGTCGGCGTACTGTCAGGTACAGAATGAGAGGACGATCCGGTGAAGGTGGAACCAACACCAGTGGCTGAACTAGGTATGCCTTGACTGTATCAAAAGCTTTCTGACACTCGTCATCCCATTCAACCGCTGCATTTTTGCGAAGCAAGCGGAAGAGTGGTTGGCACTTGTCTGTTAAATTTGCAATGAAACGTGCGATGTAATTCAGCCGTCCTAGGAAACTCCTTACTTCGCGCACTGTCGATGGAGGGGGCAATTCCATGATCGCCTTGACTTTGTCGGGATCAACCTCGATGCCCTTTTCGCTGACTACAAACCCTAGCAATTTTCCTGACTTGACGCCGAAAGTGCATTTCGTTGGGTTGAGTCGGAGTTTGTACTTCCTGAGACGATCAAATAGCCGCCTGAGGTTGACAAGATGATCTTCACCTGCTTTGGACTTTGCAATCATGTCGTCGACGTAAACCTCTATCTCTTTATGCATCATGTCATGAAATAGAGTGACCATTGCCCGCTGATAGGTTGCCCCAGCGTTTTTGAGACCAAAAGGCATGACCTTGTAACAAAACGTACCCCACATCGTGATGAACGTCGTTTTGATCTTATCCTCATCGACCATCTGAATCTGATTGTATCCAGAGAAACCATCCATGAAGGAGAATTGTGTGTGGCGTGCTGTATTGTCCACCAAGACGTCGATATGGGGCAGCGGGAAGTTATCCTTAGGACTGGCCTTGTTAAGGTCTCGATAGTCGATGCAGACTCTGACCTTCCCATTCTTCTTTTCCACTGGCACCACGTTAGCTACCCATTCAGAGTAATTGCATACCTCTAAGAATCCCGCATCCACCTGTTTGACGACCTCCTCTTTAATGCGGAGAAGAAGATCAGCTCGTTGACGCCGTAAGTGTTGACGTTTGGGCGGAAATCTTTCAGTGTCGAGTGGGAGGAAATGCTTTACGATCGAGGGGTCCAAACCTGGCATATCGGTATAAGACCAAGCGAAGACCTCTTGATACTCTGACAAGAAATCGATCATCTGGGCTCTCTGTGCGGGGAGATCCGTCCCGAGATCCGTCCCGATCCTTAGGGTGCGTTGCTCTTCTGTGGTGCCTATGTTGATCTCTTCGGTTGGCTCGATCGAAGTGAGTTGATGGTTTTCAAGACGATGCAAACTCTCTTCTATCTCGGGCACGCGACCGTCCTCGTCAAGTCCTTCCCCGAAGTATATGGGTAGGGACTTTCTGAGGTGTGTTTCGGACGAATTCGAATCGTTGCATCGGTGATTTGGATTCGATTGGAGCCTGGACACGAAAGCGAATTGTTTTAGAAATTAAAGATGCTAGAAGTAAGCATGAGAGAGAGAATCTAGACACAAAAATTCAAAAAGCATGTAGGGATTTTATTAACAAGCCATAACAAAAACCCCTCTTCTGTTGTGTGGCTTATGGCGTTGCCGACACACAGGTAGCATTATATATAAAGACCGTCTTACACATCGGCAACTACGCCGAGTAGAGCGGAACTGAAGTCCAGTTGGTAAGCTCCTCATCCTCCCGTACAGGGCGGATATGAACCCTGGAAGATGTCTCCTCAGTGACGGCATATATGGCTGGCAAAGCCAAAAACGCTTCAACTGCATCCGAAGAGAAGTCATCTGTTTCAGTGATTGGGCTATCGGAGGTGCCTCCCATGATCTGCGGTGGTGCTGCAAAAACTGTGAGAGTGGTGGAACCAGAATGCCCCTGAAGAGCTTTTCGTAATGTACAGCAAGGCGGTGTAGATGCTTTCCACGGCGAGACTGCACGATCTCATGACAGGAGGGGCGAAAGCCAAGTCCCCTCCTATTGCGGTATTCCTCCATTTCAATCGGTCGAAGGATTCCCTGTGCACGTGCCCCAAGTCCAGTTCCGGGGACGTAATCGTTCTTCAACAGAACCTTTCCAATCATACGATCGGTTCGTGATGGACCGACTTTTCCGTAGTCTCGGATTACGGAAATCGTGTCGAAAGAGTGAAAGGGAAGATTCTGATCTTCTCCAATGCTGATGTAAGGAACGGCTGTCTCCTTGTAGACTGCGTAGTCTTCCTCACCGTTGACAGTGATAAGCTTACCTTCGACGAAGAACTTCAGTTTCTGGTGCAGCGACGAAGGAACAGCGCCGGCGGCGTGAATCCATGGTCTCCCGAGCAAGAGACTGAAAGCATTGGGTATCTCGAGGATCTGAAAGGTGACAGAGAATGAGCAAGGACCCACATCGATCAGGAGATCGATTTCTCCATTCACTTCTCTCCTAGAGCCATCAAAGGCTCGAACAGTGGTCTTGCTTGCACGGATGCGGCTCATGTCCACGTTCATCTGTTTCAGTGTGGAGACGGGGCAAACGTTGAGAGCAGAGCCGTTGTCGATCATGACTCGACCAACAATGTGATTGTTGCACTTACAGACTATGTGCAATGCCCGTAAGTGTTCCTGACCTTCGGATGGAAGCTCATCATCTGCAAAGGATATCTGATTCGAGAAGATTGAACTAACAGTCTGCTCGATATTATCCGGTGCCGTGTCTTTTGGACTTGTGCCGCGGTGAGGACTTTCAACAAAGCATTCCGATGCGGCTCGGAGCTCAAAAGCAACGCGAGGAGCGAGATATGGGCGGGTGACTTGCCCATTTGCTCCACCACTTTGTACTCACTTGCCTTGATCACTTTCATGAAAGCTTCCGCTTCTTGATCGGTGACCTTCTTTGTA
Organism: Punica granatum; assembly: GCF_007655135.1. Lineage (NCBI taxonomy): Eukaryota > Viridiplantae > Streptophyta > Magnoliopsida > Myrtales > Lythraceae > Punica > Punica granatum. The sequence goes on along the minus strand of NC_045134.1, from coordinate 12,230,756 downwards.
AAGACTGGCACGGCTTCTGGAACGGCTGAGGATGTAATAACAGGGGCTTTCCCTTTGTCTGTAGACTCTGGACCCTGATAAACTCGTCCTGAGCGCGTGATGCCCATCGCACTCATCTCCTGCTCCATGTTGGCAACCTCATTCCCATAATCCCAGGGAACTCGACGGTCTTGGTATGGCTCCTTCGCAAGAACCTCGATAACGAATGGGACGTCAGATGTAAATGCATCATTTGTCGGAGCATAATTGACAATAAAGGGAATTGAGGTCTTCTGCGCGTCTTCTTCCTCTTTGATAGAAGCGATGCTGATCATGTTGATAGAAGGTCCTGAACCTGATCCATGATCGGGGAGAGGGTTTGCGCGGACATTCGGTGGCTTCACTTCATTAAAGGAGATTTGCCTTTCGTCGATCAACTCCTGAATTTTATCCCGAAGTGTCCAGCAATTGTCGAGGGTATGACCAGGAGCACCCCGATGGAATTCACAGTGTAAGTTCTGATTCTGCACTGCGGGGTCAAAGTTGGGACCAGGCGCTTCTGTTCTGATCTTGTTGCCTGCAAGAAGCTGCCTGAATATGTGAGAGAGAGGGGCTGGTAAAGTGGTGTACTGCTTGCGTGGACGCGATTGTGCAACTTTGTCCTGATAAGTTCTGGGGCTGGAGCACGTTGAACCGACTGAGGAGATCTCGAAGCCGGGGGTCTACCTTGTTGAGCCTGAGCAGGAATATGCTGTTGCGGAAGTTGCGACTGGATAACAGTTGGCGGGGTTGGGAAATAAGCCTGCGATGTTTGGTAGGGCTGCACATAATGCACGGGATGTGCATATGCCTGGGGAGTCTGTAATGCAGGAGTATAGTCCACCGAAATCGGCTGTGAAGCCTGATATCCGGAGTTGACGGCGCCAATAGTCATGTCTTTGCTTCTCCTGGAGGTTCCAGCAGTCTGCTTCTTTGACGTCTCTCCATCCTTCTTCTTTGATGGGCTTCTTCGATTCTTCTAACTTAACACCCATGTCAAGCTTCTTTCCTGCCTCGATCAAGTCCGAGAAGGAGGAAGTATGAGCCAGGAGATGTGAGTAATACGCGCCTCTGAGTGTGGAGTGGAACAGCTGAACTTGTTGTCGCTCAGTGATTGGAGGAATGTGCTTTGCTGCTCTTCCTCTCCATTCCGTTGCGTATGCTTCGAAAGCTTGACCCTCCTTCATCTCTGTCATGCTGAGATCGAGAAGGGTAGGAGGTGTTTCCGCACAAAATCGATACTGGTCGAGGAACTTCTGAGAAAGATCTGTCCATGTAGGGACATCGCCGGCTTTCAGGGTCATAAACCAATCTAGCGCGCCGATCCCATAAGACTATCTTGGAAAGTCTGAATGACGAATTCCTCATAATCCCAGTATGAGAGCATTTTGCTCTGATAATGACGGAGATGATGCCGAGGGTCTCTGGTCCCATCATATCTTTTGAACTCTGGAATTTTGATCTTAGGGGGCAGCCGCATGCCTGGAAAGAGATTCCAGTCACTGTCACTGAAATCGAAACGGGGGTTGCCTACTTGGAGGGCTCGAATGGTTTCCTCCATTCTCTTATTCTCCTCTCCTGTTCATTCTCCGCTTCGAGAGGAACGTTTGTCGGTAGAGCTGGAGGGGCAGCCTGAGTAGGCGTGCCCGGTTCAGTGGGAGGAATGTTTAGGGGCGGTGGAGCAGGGTAAGAAAAGCTTATTTGGGGTTGTGGAGTTTGGAAAGGAAATTGGTCTGCAGTGGAAACAGGAGCCTGTGCGATCGTGACCGGAGGAACTGTCGGTGGTGGCACAGTATAGATTGGAGGATGCATTGACACGGTTAGCGGTGGCAGCGCATGCATAGTAGAGTCCGTGGATAAGAAAGCTGCTGGTGGCAACGGAACTGCTGTTGGAGCAGGTGGTGGCGGTAAAGGATCATTGATCGGATGGACTGTTGGTGCAAACGCCATTGCCGAGAAAGATGCGTCTTCAGCCTCCGAAGCAAAGGTTGGAGTGACCATTGGATTTGGATCGACAATTGGTCTATGCTCCAGAGGCGGAGTAAAGCTCGATGAGGCCTGATTCTGATTCCTGAGCATGGCCATGAGCTCAGTCATGTTGGTGGCCATGTTGGCCGCCAAGTGGTTCACCATTCCTTCTAACGCAGTAAAACGTGCGGACTCCACAAGGTTGGACGCCGTCTGTACTGTTGGTGGAGGATGTCCGATAGGGACGCCTGAATGCGCTGTAGATATGTCCGTGAGCATTACAGGTGATGTAACTTGCGTCAGTGGTGTTTGAGAATGTATCGGCGTTGGCGGAGTATCCTGTTCAAGAATGGCGGTTGTTGGTCTTCTGCCATCCTTACTCGTGCACGAGTCGGATATCGATGGGACGCCAGTTGTTAGTACCTGTATGCGTAAGTGTATGAGTGTACTTATAGTGCTTTGACTATCTTCAAAATATAATGACAGTATATGAATGCATGAGGTGCATAAGTTTGAAAATACTAATGCCATTACATCAGTTTGATTCATATTCTATAATTTATAAAGACAGTCTGTTTGAAAAGGAAACATAAACATTAAACCGCCAACTATTACAACCCGTAGCTGAGTGAACGCTGCGTGGGTCCGGTGCGGGGCAAAAGCGTTAACAAACTAAACCTAAGGATGAAAGACCTTGCGAGCTTTTGCCCGCTCGGTCCAGCATAGCGCTCAAACGCGCTATCTCTCCTGTCTTGGTTCGCTATGCGTGCGCGAATCTGAGCCAACTCGCTCTGAAGCTCTCTGTGATCAGTGAGTTCTGCGCGAATATCCACAAGCTCACAACGGAGTCGATCTCGCTCTTCTCTGATGGACTGCAATTCTGTGCGCATGACTCCTTGGACTGAGCTCTCCGCGTCTGGAATGTCTGCATGCGGTGCGTGAGGAATCCGCGGCATGTCGTCGACGAACGGGTGTGAGTCCCTGTGGATGGAATTGCGCCACATATGCTACGGTAGCTGAGAAAGCTCGTTCGTCGTCGGTAGGGTGCTCCGGGAAATAGAGCTCTTGAACGGTGCGCGTGTTCCATAAACGTTGAACTTCTCTAATCCGCAGAACCCTATCTGGAAGTAAAGTTATAATATCCGTCCACATGAAGCGGTGTGGAGTGCGATCTGCCTCTCTAGGAATATCCTGTAAGCCGCCAAGTTGTCTGATGACTCGGGCTGGGAAAACAAGTGTGCTCCCTAAGTGACTGATCAGAGGAAGTCCTATGACTGAAGGGCATCCAATGGTCATGGGTCCACCGGGATTCCAGCGAGCAGCCCACAAAAACTGTGCCGGGGTGAGTCTCTTGAAGAACTGGATCCAATCGGTGTAGTCGCGATCGGAGGCCGAAACACTTGAAGTAGGCGAGCGATGAGCGAACGCTCGTCAGTGATGTAGGAAAAGGGATGTGATGAGCAGAACGGCCTGATGTGTGCGAGGAGCCAAATCTGAAGAAGATGCGGAGCTCCTCTCATTCTACCACGTCGAACCTCTCGTACATAGTCAAGAGACCGAATGGTCTCAGCCAAGACGGCTTCTACATAGCTACGGCCTCCTACCACTTGGAGGATGACTTGGGCAAGTGCCCCGTCTATGAGGTTCGACGAGTGGGGGAATAGGATGGTCCCAAAGATGAGCAAGAGGAACCCGTGACAGGCGTCACGCTGGTACGATTCTCCCTGGCATTGAGAGAACGAACATGTATGAAGTCTATGAGCCATGCGGTCCTAACGCTATGCTCCCCTCCATGCTGAAGCTCAAGACGAATTTCTTCTTCGTCGCGGAATCTAAGAGGATGGCGAGTCTACTCTGTATCGTGGCAAACTGGTTGTGCGCCACGATGTCGAGGGTCGGCATGGGTCGCTGAATGATGCCGGCGTACTCCTCTACTGTGGAGCTAGCTCTGACCCCTGAAACTGAATACGGCCCGCTGAGTGTCCCAAAAA